>NC_052667.1:17707845-18907845 GCF_016802725.1 Solenopsis invicta
CAAGTATTTTCACTACTGCGGAATGGCTCACACCACACAATGTTACACGTTTCTCGTTTGTGTCCGCCTAGCGATCTATTTCACTTTTCGATTCGTTTTCCACACTGTATAAACCGCTTGTTCACTACTCTCTCTAACCTCCCGATTCTAGCCCACTTCAGGTTCGAATCTCATTTCTAATTTTTGTTAGGAGAAGGATAATAAAGAGAGGCACTGTTTGAGATATAAAAGTCTAAAAGTGTATTTTGTCCAAACTGTCGCTCAGTGCGCCATGGCCGCTGTCTCCCTCGAGAATCGTCGCTCCCCCGCGCGGCTGCGCACACCTATCCGTACGGTAACGACGGCGCATGACCGTGTGTGTCAAGAAGTTACCAGATTCAAACCATACATTTCATTACAGGTGATGAAAAATAAGTATATTTTGAGAATCCTAACCGTCGTAGATCATGGGTAAATCCAGACAAATTATCGACATCCACTGCAAGACCAAATTGCTTTGGAAAGAAAACAATGCTCTGTGTTTGGTGGGATCAAAAGGGTGTAATCTATTATGAGCTGCTAAAACCTGGTGAAACCGTTAACATTGATCACTACCAACAACAAATGATCGATTTAAATCGAGCATTACGTGAAAAACGACCGAAATATGGAAAAAGGCAACACAAAGTCATTTTACTCCATGCTAATGCCCTATCACACACAGCAAAACGGATCAGGGAAACGATTGAGGCGTTCAATTGGAAAATACTAACACATGCGACTTATTCTCCAGACTTGGCTCCATCCGATTATCGTCTATTTGTATCACTCTCGCTCGGGACATGCTCTCGCTGAACGACGCTTCAATTCGTATAAAAATGTACGAAAATGGCTCGATAATTGGTTTGCTTCAAAAGGAGAACTGTTTTTTTGGCGTGGCATTCATAAACTGCCGGAGAGGTGGAAAAAATGTATAAATAGCAATAGAGATTATTTTGAATAAAATATTTTTTATTATTTTCAAACAACAAACGTGTAATTTTTACAAAAAAATTCCGGTTTCATACTTCTACACCTGGTATATATATATATATATATATATACATATATGGCAGTTTTACCTGCCTCGCCACTTTGCCCTCCGCCTAAGCAAAGCGCGGAGAGGCGCATAGGACCGAGCCGAGCACTAAGCGAGAGAGCAAAATCTTCGGCGGGACTGAATAGCGTGTATTATTTTCATTTACTTATTCGCGGCTTAATTTTTATGTCAACTCGGGAGCCTCGACATACGACGCCGAAGGAGCAGCGACGAGGGATGTAAGCGGCGGCGAGAAAGGGAGCAAAAGATCGTTCAGGGCCGGCGCACGGGGAACCGCCGACGGAAAGGAGGACGAGAAGAGACTTGGCGACAAGTAAGCGTCGGCAGAGGCTCGCGCGAGGCACTGAGGATGGACAGGCTAGAGCGGACGAACGGCCAGGATAAGGGCCGTCGGATGCCGGCTGTCCGTCCGAAATAATAGCGACGGAGGAACGAGGAAAAGCTGCTGTCGTCCACGAGGACGGCGAGAGAGACAAGGATATCGGATGCCGACGGGGACCGCACGACACCTGCGGAGACCCAACACTGCGCTGCCGTGACGTCACGGCTAGATAAAGGTGGCCGCTGATAGGCTGCGCCGCTAGACGCAAGGATATCGCGCACCCTGTGGGGTAGCGCCCATCGATCGCGCATCGAACGCGATCCTCGCAGCTTTTGCGTGCGACCCGGCGTTCCGTACATGTGCGAGGCGTAAGCGAGCGTACCGGATATTGGTCTGAGATATCGGAGGCGGATATCGGAAGACGTGCCAGGCGGACGAGTCCTCGCTGACCCAGGACCGGAGAAAGAGCGGTGCCGTAGTCGAGGTAACCCCCTAAAAGCTGTGTAAAGCCACCAGCTGCCGGTTTCGGCTGGCTTGCGCTCTGAGGTAGAGTCGTTAGGTTAGTGTGCGAGTGCGTCCGCCGCGTGGCGATTGAACACACCTTTTTAGTGTTTGGCTGGCTCTCCACCTCAAACACGAGACTTTTTCAAGGTACCCAGCTGTCGGCTGCCGCATGTGCGTTAGCTGTCCCGCCGTAGAAACTCACGGACGACCGGCTTCCCGGAAAGCCGCAAAGCCCTCGCGCACGTGCGCGAGTCGTGTTACGGGCGTGATCGCACGGCTGCCCGAGCTATCGGTGCGTTGTTGTCTCGCACGTGTTGGACTAATTCTGTAGTGCGGTTTCGGTGATTGCGTTGCCGTCGGCGTGAATCTTTTACTGTACATACTTCGTCTTTGAGTTCGTCTTAGCGAAGGCTCGGCTACTGCGCTCTTGCCGCGCCGTTCAGAACGCGCGTGATTGGCTGTCGTGTTCCGCGCGGGACCAGCCGCCGTAGTCTGGACTTTTAGCGTGATTGTTGTATAAGTTAAGGAAATTCTCGCGTTCTGCTTATTTCTTTTTTTTCTTGCCAACTCCTTATCTCTTCGTTCTTTCTTTTTTCTTTACTTATATCTTTTTCTTGTTTCGCTATATGCCGTCTTTATTATGTACCATAATACATGTGATTTCTACTTGTTACATCGGCCAAGCTTCACTTAATTTCTCGCCTACCCGTCTCCTCCCGCGAGAGAGTCGCTTCGTCCCTGTCTCCGCTACCCCGCCTCTCTACCGGTTAGAAGAGCTAGCTGGCCGCGTGCGAGCGACGATTTCACGTTTGACAAGCTATCGCATGATATCTTAGAACATATAATACTGGAAGGAGCATAGTCTCTTGAAAGTGTTGTCGAATAGATTGACAGAGATAGATAGATGATGATACTAGTTTGTAATGTGCATGATCAGAGAAGCGCGGGCAAATGAATTATAGCACAAAACGGTATATGTATAAAGGTCAATAAAAAACTAATTTATGATAAAAAAAATATTGAAGTGACAAGTGACAAATTATAATTTATATTAACTGAATAAAAACGCATTCAAATGTAAATAATAATTTGTATATTTATTTATTGGTTATCGAACAGTACAAGTTTCGTATATTTGTGCCTGATATAATTATCTTTTTCGCAAAGTTGCTTATTCGTATGATGGATTCAAATCTTTAAATATTGTTTAATAATTAATCTAATCATTTCTGTTCTGTGATTAAAAAACAGATCTTGTAAATAATTAAACTTACATGTGATATGTAGACGCTCGATCTTGTTCCTTGCAAATGTAGCAATACATTATTGTCACAATTTCGTAGAATAGTGTTCAATTCTTCCAAAGGGGTTTTTTGATTACGCGTCCAGAACTCAATACAACTCAATACTTACAAAGCTCAATTGAAGGTTAGCTTAGATGCCTTGGATGGCGACCGTGCACGCATCTGTATGGAGCATGCGCATTACAAGTTAGGACCATCATCTCTCCATCCTTGTCAATCTACTCTCGGACAATCAAATGCACGGGGCTGATAGGGCTATGCTCCTTCCAGTACTATATGTTCTAAGCATGATATGAATTAGCGTTTAACGTGGAAAAGTGAACCCGGCGACACGACCGGTATAATCTCGTCTGGCGCTCAATTTCGCGATTTGGTTTGAACATAGCTATCGGTATTTTTGTCGCTCTCGCGCGTGTTTCGCGTATCACCTCAGTTTCCTTGTTTGATTGCGTATTTTATCGTCGCTCTCCGGCGTAAAGAAAATACGTGACAGATTTCATTAATTTAAGAAGGACGCAATAAAATGTACACGCTGGAGACAACGCAGTTGTCGTAACCAAAAACAAAATTATTAAAAACAATCTGTACAACAACGTACCGATATACCCGGCGGCCGTGCAATAACGACTGCGACACAACTCGTGCACGTACGCGAGAGCTTTGCGACTTCCCAGGAAACCGATCGTTGGCGAGTTTTCACGGCGGGACAGATATCGTGAAACGCGGCAACCAACAGCTAAGTAGCTCGACAGCGTCTCGTGCTTAAGGTGGATTGCCTACTAATCACCAAAAAGAGTGTATTTAATCGCCACACGGCGGACGCACTCGCACACTAATACCAATGGCTCCACTTCAGAACACGAGCGGGTCAGCGCGAGCAGCTTGTGGCTTTACACGAATCGTAGAAAGGTCACCTCGACGACACAGCTTCACTGCTCCTTGTCCTCCGGTCTTAAGAACCGTCGGGAGAGAGCACGTTCGGATCAGACACGCCTCGCCGATATTACGCCCGATATCTCGCTCGCTTGCCGAAAGTAACGTTTGGTCCTTATTGTAAGCCAAGTCGCACGCAAAAGCCGGGATACAACCCAATTTGCCTTTGCGAGCTCGGTTTTATTTCTTTCTCCTGTTACGTCCAGGGTTAAAGAAGGGTAGACAAGATATAGAGGGAGAAGGGAGGGACGTAACAATTCGAGAGTGTGCACGTGCGGCACGGAAGACCCGGTCGACAACCCGGGATATAGGTCAGTAGGGCCCGCAGCGGGAGGCCCCAATGGCAAAATATCCGGGATGCTTCGCGTCCCTTGGTCCTATTTTGAGGCAACAAACTTAATTGCTTTACCTCGGGATTGGACCTAGTGCTTATCTTGTAAGAGCGAGGGATGGTGGTAGTGGTTATGAAATTAGCACCAATTAATTATTGTACCTGGTTTATTTTAATCAGTAGTAAATAAGAATACAATTTGTTTATTTTGAAAAATGATTTATATTCATAAAAAAAAAAACAACGGTTTAAACTAAAGGCTCTATAATTTTTAAGTTAACTTGGGCAGCGATGTTATTTATTTGTTCCTCTATGGCTTTGAGGCGGCGGATTCGGCGATTGTGGCGATTCCGGTGCCGCCTCACGGCTGCTCGGGACTTATATTCGTGGATTCGGGGAATATTATCATTATTTACAAAAAAACAAAACAAAACTCCGTTTCTCTCTATGTTTATCGAAAGGTTGGAGTTTAAACACTCCTTCGGGTTAACCCGAACAGGGTTCGAGTGAAACTAGAGAAAGAGATTGAAGTTTAAAAAGGTTCGAGTGAGTCTAGGAAGAAAGAAATTCTTACGAGTGAAACAGAAGTAATAAAGAGATTCTTCCGGATCTCCTCTTGTGAGTAAATCCCAAGAGGAAGGAAAAGTTAGTAATAAAAAGATTCTTCCGGATCTCCTCTTGTGAGTAAATCCCAAGAAGAAGGAAAATTAGTAAAAAAAGATTCTTCCGGATCTCCTCTTGTGAGTAAATCCCAAGAAGAAGGAAAAATTAGTAATAAAAAGATTCTTCCGGATCTCCTCTTGTGAGTAAATCCCAAGAAGAAGGAAAAATTAGTAATAAAAAGATTCTTCCGGATCTCCTCTTGTGAGTAAATCCCAAGAAGAAGGAAAAATTAGTAATAAAAAGATTCTTCCGGATCTCCTCTTGTGAGTAAATCCCAAGAAGAAGGAAATTTAGTGAAAAAGATTCTTCCGGATCTCCTCTTGTGAGTAAATCCCAAGAAGAAGGAAAAATTAGTAATAAAAAGATTCTTCCGGATCTCCTCTTGTGAGTAAATCCCAAGAAGAAGGAAAATTAGTAAAAAAAGATTCTTCCGGATCTCCTCTTGTGAGTAAATCCCAAGAAGAAGGAAAAATTAGTAATAAAAAGATTCTTCCGGATCTCCTCTTGTGAGTAAATCCCAAGAAGAAGGAAAAATTAGTAATAAAAAGATTCTTCCGGATCTCCTCTTGTGAGTAAATCCCAAGAAGAAGGAAAATTAGTAAAAAAAGAAGATTCTTCCGGATCTCCTCTTGTGAGTAAATCCCAAGAAGAAGGAAATTTAGTGAAAAAGATTCTTCCGGATCTCCTCTTGTGAGTAAATCCCAAGAAGAAGGAAAAATTAGTAATAAAAAGATTCTTCCGGATCTCCTCTTGTGAGTAAATCCCAAGAAGAAGGAAATTTAGTGAAAAAGATTCTTCCGGATCTCCTCTTGTGAGTAAATCCCAAGAAGAAGGAAATTTAGTGAAAAAGATTCTTCCGGATCTCCTCTTGTGAGTAAATCCCAAGAAGAAGGAAAAATTAGTAATAAAAAGATTCTTCCGGATCTCCTCTTGTGAGTAAATCCCAAGAAGAAGGAAATTTAGTGAAAAAGATTCTTCCGGATCTCCTCTTGTGAGTAAATCCCAAGAAGAAGGAAAAATTAGTAATAAAAAGATTCTTCCGGATCTCCTCTTGTGAGTAAATCCCAAGAAGAAGGAAATTTAGTGAAAAAGATTCTTCCGGATCTCCTCTTGTGAGTAAATCCCAAGAAGAAGGAAAAATTAGTAATAAAAAGATTCTTCCGGATCTCCTCTTGTGAGTAAATCCCAAGAAGAAGGAGAATTAGTAAAAAAAAAAGATTCTTCCGGATCTCCTCTTGTGAGTAAATCCCAAGAAGAAGGAAAATGTTGCAAAGAGAAAAGAAGAGAGAGAGAGAGAGAAAGAGAGAGAGAGAGATAGATAGAGAGAGAGAGAGAGAGAGAGAGAGAGAGAGAGTATGAGAGGGGAGAGTAATAAGTTTAATGAATATATTATATTTATTACAAAAATCCTTCGCAAAGAGAGAAAAGGTGTTCAAAAAAAAAATCAAGAGCGGAAATAAACTAGGTGATTAATTCTGGACTTACTACTTGCTGAATGTGTGAGTGTCGGTGATAGTGAATGGAATACTCTCGGAGCCGCAGGCCTCCAAACTGGGCCGCACTCAGCGGGAGATGACAGGTCCGGTCGGAGGGATTGCGCGTGCGATGGACAGTGGTCTGCAGATCCCAACCAGGGACGTTTCGAATGGCACTTTTTTCTTTCGACCGAGACTTGCACTCCGTACGAGTTTAAAGGCCGCGATCCGAGAGTCGCAGAACTCGAGCATACAAGATGCCACGGAACTGCGATTCGGAATGATCAAGACTAGACTGCGCGCTCCGCTGGAAAACGCGCCTATTTATACAAATTTTTGTCTGTGATTCCCTTTGTCCCATCGAGGGCCGTGTGCATCACTTTATTCATTAATACACCCACGTGCAATATTTACTTTTACGACTTTTTAATATTCCTCGGTAATTGTTATCCGAGAAAGCGGCAGGTTTGACAATTGAACTCTCAGAAGCATTAAATGTCACAAAATTATTTGATTTGTTGCTATGCGGGTGTCGGGCATCAGAACTCAAAGGGATGCACACGTGCGTCTTCCAGATCCCTGATTTTACTATCTTGAGTGTTTCCGGTATCGAGCAACGGTGTCACCTCAGATCTCCTCAATTGATGAATTTATAACTACTTAATTTCCGACATCCGGTTATTGCCGTGAGAGTCACCGAATTCTTAGGATCGGGGTGAGATCACCGTCGCTCGCCCGTTAATTAGAATATCCGCTGGTTGCGAAGGAAAGAATCGTTACTCCGCAGGACGTAACACTCCGTTCGGGCATTTTTCGATGACACTCGAGTATTTGAGTCACGGCGAGCGGATTGTCGTCGAGTTATTAATTATACGCACTTTAATTCACGCCGGTCTCAGGACGGAATAAACGTTCTCATTCTTGAATAAATGTTATTTTTGTTACTAATCTGCGTCGAATTTCTCGTCTGTCCTCTGACTTCCTCGTAGGGCCAGCGTTAAAAGCTCTACACCTCGCCTCACTCCGCCTCTCTACCGTTCGGTGGAGTTAGCCGGCTCTCGCGCGTGTAGATAGCTGCAGTCGCGTAAATTCGTTTTCGTGATTGGTTAATTAGTGAATTAATATGCCGAAGAGCACATCTGGCGCCCAACTTATCCATGTTAGCGTTAACTAATTGTCGCAATATTGAGATTAGCCGTCTGAACGACGCAAAATAATTTTGACAAGAGGAGACTATAAGTAATTTATAATCTTAGCCTTTATTTGTTCGTGCCGTTCACACGCCAGTTACGCAAAAACGGCGTGACAAAAATTGGCGTGTCGGGCATGTTGAGGAAAAGATCCTGAAAAATAAATTTCGTTTGTTTTCGTTAGTGACCTCTGTTCGAGATAAACTTTTTTTTTCTTTTTGTGTTGACTTTAGAGCAGTGCTCGCAACGATCTGCACATTTCGGGTCAATTCCTGGAACGAGGCCTACTGATTCTCCCACTACCGCTAGCCGCTCAAAAATCGAACTCACGAATACGCGGCAGGCGCTCTGCCGAGCGGTAATGGGGGAAGCAGTGGGCGTCACTTCAGGAATCGCCTTGAAATGTGCAGATCGTTGCGAGTACTGCTTTAAAGGAAACTTGCGAGGAAATTTATCGGGTTGGCGAGATATTCTTGTGCATGTAATTTGTGTGTAGCGCTTTCTGTGTTCTGTGACTAACACCGTTATAATTTTCTTTTCCATTTCTTTTGTAGCATAAATCTGAGATTATTTTTGCATGGCTGATTTTTATTTTATGTACGATTTATTTTTTTTTTTTTTTTTTGCAATTAAGCGGACCAATTTCGCGTAATAATTTCGATTTTTAACTAGAAAAGCTATCGCGAGTGTTGATTATTCGCTGAGTGTAATTTTCGCGGAGTGTAATTTCGCGAGACTTTTCTAGCGGATAACATTGTGGAAGTTGTGCCGTGGAAACAATGTTGCCGTACATGATACTTAGTCTCCGCGTAAACACGCTCCGGAATTTGAGGAAAAGTGCATGATCGGCAAAGGCCACGCATTGTCAACACGTTTTGGGTGGGCATAAAATTTGCGATCGTTGAATTTTGAATCCTAACTGTTTGCGTTCGGACCCGCCGTGGCTTCCGCGGGCAAATAGAAAATTTTTTTGCGCATTCGCCGTTTCAGACGACAGACAATACACGCACGACAACGACGAGAATTACGCGCTTAAGGAATCGTTTGAACTTATGAGCTTGCCCGGCGACAACGACGACCAGTGGGCCGCGCTATCAGATCGCCGGCAAGTGATCGCTGAATTAGAGCGATAAGGACTCTCAACCGAATGCTCCGACTCCGCGCTCACCCTTCATTTATTGCGACACGCACAAACCGTTTGTTTGAGCTTTGCGTCGGTGGATGGAATTCGCGCGATGACGGAGATAGAGAATCTCAATCTCCTCGCGAAAGACGCGGAGAGACCGGGCAGCCCATTCGAAGCCGAAAGGGATATTCGCGCGCAAAGTGGCGGTGGCGCGTCGCAAAGCAGCGGCAGCAGTATGTCGCGCGGTGGTGGCGGAGGCTGGCCACCAGGTCCAGGAGACGGGTTGGCTGCCGCAGACAATAATATCATGCACAGGTGGAATTTAAAGATTTTGGGCGCGCATGGAGAGGATGCCAAAATGTTTCTGTTTGCATTCATATTGCCTATACTTTAAATCTAGACTAGATGGCTGTACCTGCCGGCCGAGTTCCCGTTGCCCCGGTGGATCGAGCAGCTAGAGCGGGAATTCGGCCGGCGGGGGAAGGAAAACGCGCGGCTTGCCGGCTTGCGAGGCGCGCGCCTGCCCGTCTTTTGTATTTTCACGAGAGAATCGAGTGCACATTAAAAGGGAATAGTGACTTCCAAACCGAGTGTTTTTTCATTCGCCTACTCCGACCACTGACACCGTGGAAAGACTCTAAGTTCTTCAAAATTAAGGCAACCGAGCTTACGATACGAACATTTGGTCCTTCGAGCCGGATCATTCCGATCCTTAAAATTACGGAGCATCGCGAGTTCGCCAGTGATTCGCGCTCATTGTACAAACCGCGTGACCGCTCTCGTCGGAGCTGTGGCGATCTTTGTCGCATCGCGCTTCGCGGCGTGACTTTTTTAATACACTTGTGAATGCAGTGGACAGAGTTTGCCTGCTGGAGGCTTACTGCAGTGAACATCAAACGGTAAGTGCGATCTCGTCGCACCAGTGACCAGTGATTATCACGCGCCTTACTCGCGTTGATCACGCGCTCTGTCTTGCTCTCTCTCTCTCTCTCTCTCTCTCTCTCTCTCTCTCTCTCTCTCTCTCTCTCTCTCTCGTGCTCGCCGTTAGTGGCATACTCGCGCGTCTTACTCGTACTGATCGCGCGCTCGCTGTACTTCTCTTGCTTGCTGTCTATGGGATGCTCCCACGGGTTACACGCATCTGATCACGGGCTCTCTCCCTCACTCTTGTAGGCTGCTACTGGGAGCGCGTATCCCGGAGTTGCCTTGCACCGCGTGTCTGGCACGCGCGCAAACCATGAAACGGGATTCGATTCCCGCGGAAACTATACCGGGCGTCCCAAAAAGTGCGCGATACACTGCTCCGCTTCTTTGCATTCTTGTTGCTAAGTGCAACCGCGTATTCAATTGAAGTTCGGCATGGCTACTTTGGAGACATTTGTTAAACAGCGCAAACCATGCAGGCTGGCTATATCTCTCGTATGTCGACGAATATGCAGAAACTTGGCCAAGCAAAGATTGATCAACACGAAATTAAATTGCGCTTGACGCGGCTTGACAATTATTGGGAGCAGTTTCAAGAGCGACACTTTGAGCTGATCGCTCTCGAGGGTTTCGAGGCGAGCGCGTATAATAAGAACGATGTCTTCACCACCACTAAAGAAAGTTATTTCTCTGTGCGAGCTCAGTTTTTGACAGCCTTATCTAAGAAACAACCGCCGGAGCGGAAAACCGATAAATCGGAAGCTGGTACGCAACCCTTTCTAAAACAATTGCATCTTCCGAAACTCGACCTTCCAAAGTTCTCGAGCGATCAACTCGCGTGGGAGGATTTCCGCGACCTCTTCAGCTCGCTCGTGCATAATGTGCCGGATATCCCCGCGGTGCAAAAACTGCAACATCTGAGAAACTGTCTCTCTGGGGAGGCAGCGGCGGTGGTGGCGAAAGCTCCAGTAACCGATGCCGCCTATGAGGGAGCGTGGAGCGATCTGGTCGCTCGGTATAATAACTGGCGCATTTTACTTTTCAGTCACATGCGTAGCTTGCTGTCGTGCCCAGGTCTGTCTAAGGCGTCGCCGGCGGAGCTTAAACGTTTGCTCGGAGTTGTAACGCAATCGATTCGAGCTTTTGCGTCGTTAGAGCGTCCCGTCGACAAGTGAGATGATTGATTCGTGCATTTGCTCGTCACCAAGATGGACTCCCAGACACGTCTTCAGTAGGAGACCTCGCTGGGAAATTTGCACAATTTTCCTTCTTTTCAGCAATTAAAAAACTAGATGGAGAATCGCATCCGAGCTCTGGAAGTGGCAAACCCGGATGTCTCCCCTACCCAGGCCGCGCCCGCGTCGGGATCCAGGGCTGTCAAACCTACGCGTGTCACTGCGAATGCGTCTTCTACTTTCAAGCCAAAACCGAACGGAAAGTGTCCACTCTGCAGAGAGAATCATCTTCTCTCATACTGCGCCAAATACAAAGGCATGACCGTGGCTAACCGGGACAAGTTGGCCAAGAAACTTAACTTATGCCTCAGCTGCCTACGCACGGGGCATCGAGTAGACGCATGTGCGGCGGGTCGATGCCTGATCTGTTCCGGTAAACATCACACATCGCTACATGGCTTTACCTTTCAGCACGCTGCAAACCTCGACTCGTTGGAGGGAGGTGAAATCGACACGGTGACGAGTAGTAGCACTGCGACTACGAGCGTTGCTGCCCTGGCGGCGCCGACTACGCCCACGGTTCTCCTGAAGACGGCTATGGTCACCTTGCTCAATGATTCGGGGCACGCGATCAAGGTCCGAGCACTCCTGGACTCGGGTGCACAGTCAACTTTCGTGACGGAGTGGGTTGCGCAGCAGTTGCACGCTAGGCGACAGCGAGTGAACGTGACGGTTCTGGGCCTCCAGGAGGCTCGAATGGGTGTGGTTTCTTCTTCCTGCAGGCTCACTGTGAGCTCTCCTAATAAGCCGAGCTTATGCCTCCCAACCGAAGCTCTGGTGCTTTGAAGCTTGACAAACTTATTGCCGCCGGAGCGCGTGAAGACGATGTCTTGGTCGCATCTCAGCAGGCTGGAGCTGGCGGATCCAACCTATGACGTCCCGGCCCCGGTCGACGCCGTGCTCGGCTCGGATGTCTATGATCTGGTGATGGAACCGGCCCTGCGTCACGGACCGGGCTCTCGCTCTGCGCAGCTTACTGCGTTTGGTTAGGTACTGTCCGGGCTGGCACTGGTGGATCATAGGACGACGGCCTCACATCGCATTTCGGTTAACTTTGCGCAAACTAACAAGGATCTGTCTCGCGCGGTTCAGCGCCTGTGGGAGTTAGAGGAGGTCAGCTCTCAGTCGCCTCCGACTCCTGACGAGATTTGGGCGGAGCAGCAATTTTGCGAGACGCATTCCAAGGATCCAGACGGACGCTACATTGTCCGTCAACCAAGGAGAAGAGAAGGAGAAGTCAAACTCGGCGATTCACGTCGAGCCGCGATGATCATACTCTTGAATTCCGAGCGCAGACTAGGCACGAAAACGAAACTCCGTAAACGGTACGTCGACTTTATGGTCGAGTATCTAGCGTTTGGCCACATGGACTTGGTAAGTCCTGAAGCTCTCACCGCACGGGAGTCGTATTATCTGCCGCACCACGCGGTATTCAAGACGGGAGACTCTGCTAATAAGATTTGAGTTGTTTTTAACGGGTCGTTTCGCACTATGTCGGGCTATTCGTTAAACGACGCCTTCCTGCCAGGGCCACGTCTTCAGTCGGATCTGTGGATCGTCTTGACGAGATGGCGACTTTTCCGCGTCGGATTCATGGCCGATATCGTTAAGATGTTTCGACAAATCCGACTCCATCCAGATGACGCTGACCTCCAGCGTATCTTATGGCGAGCGGACCCGTCTGAGGAAGTCCGCGATTACCGTCTTACCACCGTCACCTATGGACAGCTTTGGCGTCGTTCTTGGCCTTGCAGACACTACGGCAGCTGGCTCAGAACAAATCATCCCGGTTTCCGAGGAGATTGGAAGCACTCTTATGTAGATGACATTCTTGCAGGTGGTGATTCTCCCGATGAGGCCAGGGATGTCCAGAAGTAACTGAGTGCGCTCTTGGGGGGGGGGGGTTTCGCCTTGAGCAAGTGGACTTCCAACTGGAGGAATCTATGCCCTCGCTCGGATCAAGAGGAGAGACTGGTTTCTACTGAGGAGGCCGTGGACGCCCTGGGCGTCATCTGGAACCCTCAGAGTGACACTCTCGCTTTGAGAGTGTCCCCGCTTGGGGACTCACGCTCTTAGGTACCATTGGCCATGACCAAGCGAGGAGCACTTTCGGAAGTGGCCAAGCTCTTTGATCCTCTTGGATGGGCGGCACCGGTTCTCGTGTTTGCAAAGATTTTTCTTCAGGATTTATGGCTGACCGGATGTGGCTGGGATGATCCTCTGCCCACGGAGCTGACACAGTCGTGGCAGACCTTCCGAGCATATCTGCAACATTTGGAGGACGTGCGCTTACCTCGTTGGGTCCAGCGCGGATCAGACACGGTCACCCTCGAGCTTCATGGCTTTTCCAATGCTTCGGAGCGAGCCTATGCCGCTGCCGTCTATTTGCGAGCAGTACAGAAGTCGAGCGAAGTTGCAACACACTTATTGGTAGCGCGAACTAAGGTCGCCCCGATAAAAACTCAGAGCATCCCACGCCTTGAGTTGTGCGGGACTCTACTGTTGGCGAGGCTACTCGCTCGTACCGCCGGGAATCTCAGTCTCCCGGTAAAGTCGATCTATGCCTGGACAGACGCGCAGATGGTCCTCAGCTGGCTGAAGTCCCACGCTTCAAGGTGTAAGCCATTTGTAGCCATCCAAGTGGCTGAAGTTCAGAGCCTTCTGCCGATCGACCAATAGAACTACATCCCAACATCGCAGCGGATGCTGCGACGAGAGGCGACTGCCCGGCGGAATTGCTGGCTATAGACTTGTGGTAGCATGGGCCGCCTTGTCTTAACCAGCCCCCTGAAAGCTGGCCCGTCCAAGGCGAGCCCGTCGGCGCTGCCTTCCATGATGAAAAACGGCGGGTGGCTGTACACGAGACTCACACTTTCTTGCAGAAGACCTTTGTGGAGAGATTTTCTTCTCTAACTAAGCTTATTAGAATGACTGCTTATTGTTTTAGATTTTATCATCGTGCGTGGGGGCGAGAACCTCCCCGAAATGGTTATCTCACTGCTGACGAGCCTAACTTAAGCCGCTGTGCATTGGTGAGAATGGTCCAGGAACGGGCGTTTGAGAGCGAACTCACTGCGCTGAGAGGCGACCGCCCTGTAACGCGTCGCTCTCTTTGCACGGTCTTCACCCTCTCCTTGATGAGACAAGGCTGCTGCGCGTGGGAGGCAGGCTTCAAGCAGCTCTAATACCGCAGACAGAGCGGCATCCGTGGCTTCTCCCAAGGTCCGGACATTTCACGATGCTGGTGATCAGTCACGCACATTTGGCTACTCTTCATGGAGGCCCTCAGCTGATAAAAGGCTACTTGCTGCGCCACTTCTGGATTTTGGGCGGCTCCTCGCAAATCCGGATGATCGCGCGGCAGTGCGTACGCTGTGCGCGCTATAAAGCCGCAACAGATCAATAGCGCATGGGCCAGTTACCGATAGAGAGGGTGCGTCCGTCGTGTCCTTTCCTCTCGTCTGACGTGGACTACGCTGAACCGCTTTGTATACGAACTTTCAAGAGGCGAGTTCACAGGGCAACAAAGGGCTACATATGCCTTTTTATCTGCCTTGTCACAAAGGCTAGCCACTTGGAGGCGGTAACGGATCTTACGACCCGTGCATTCATTGCGGCTTTCCGCCGATTTATCTGTCGACGAGGTTGATGTACACTCAAGGACTTTGATTCTATCCATGGGGAAATTTTCTAAACTGAAAAGTCGCTATCTTTCTACATACTTACAGTACATGATTAACGACCAATAAGCTCTAGTCGTTTCATTGATCATGAACTGCGAGTATGTAGAAAGTGGTGACTTCTAAGTTTGGAAAATTTCCCCATGGACAGAATTAAAGTCCTTGGGTGTACAAATTGAACTATACTCTAACTGGAATGGGCACTGCCATATAACGTCCGTAAGCGGAAAACGTGATAGAAATAGCATAATGCGATGGGCCACCTCTCTTTTTCTAAGCGTTCTCTGCGCATGCGTCAGCATTCAACTTACATTCCTACTCAAAAGTTAAATTTCTTCTTTGTTTTCATGTTGATACAGCATGTAACAGAATCCGTGGAAACAAGGAAGAAATTAACTTTTACTTAAAAAGTTACTTAAATACTTAAAAAAATATACAATTTTGCTTTTGTTTTATTTATGTACACCCAAGGACTTTGATTCTGTCCATGGGAAAATTTTCCAAACTGAGAAGTCGCTATCTTTCTACATACTTACAGTTCATGATTAACTTAACGACCAATAAGCTCTAGTCGGTTCATTAATCATGAACTGCGAGTATGTAGAAAGTGGTGACTTCTCAGTTTGGAAAATTTCCCCGTGGACAGAATCAAAGTCCTTGGGTGTACAGTGCGTTGCATTGATGCCTGGGGTACCGATTTTAGGGACCACGTTTCTTTCTTGGTTATTTTTAGGTTCATGAACGAATGCTGCGGTAATCGTTGACGCAGCATTCGGTCATGAATATAAAAATAACAAAGAAAGAAACGTGATCCCTAAAATCGGTACCACAGGCATCAATGCAACGCACTGTACAGTTGTGTTCATTATAGTTGCGACACTTTTTTTAGATGCGTCTCTGAACACGCAACTATAACAACAGCTGAAAACATGATTGGTTCTTACTTGTGGATCCAATCAATTACGTTCGCCGCTCGATGAGCAAGGCTACATTCCAAAAACCATCGAAGAAAAAGTGTCGCAACTATAATGAATACGACTGTATGTCACTCAAATCGCTCGTTTATCTATTCTCATGTGCCGGTACTGCAAAACTTTCTAACGTGACTGTACTGACAAAGAGAGGTAGCCCTTTGAAATGGCTTTCTCTCTCGTCACGTTTTCTGGCTAGTGCCCATTCCAGTTATGGCTCTGGCAGACCAGCGCGATTTGCGACACGCGACGCGCGATTATCCAATAGGCGTTTACAATTTTTTGAAAAGACGTACGCCTATTGGATAATCACGCGTCGCGTGTCGCAAATCGCGCTGGTCTGCCAGAGCCATTAGAGTATACAGGGTGTTCGTTAATGGTTGTCCAGCCTTTTACCGTACGTAGATGCCGTACCGACTGAGCTTGCTAATTTGCTAAACGTTTCCTAGATGACAGCTGCTTCGGTTGAGCGCGCGAACGCGATCTCGCAGGACCGAGTGACACGTACAGGCCCCTGGTGAAAATTTTTCTCATATTTTTTTCGTATAATTTTTTCGAACATCTGTATAATTTTTTATGAAACGTTATAAAATGTAAAAAAGTTAAAAGTATTTTTTTAAAACTGTGAGATGAGAAATCTCAGAATACTTCAGAATGTACGTGTATGAAAAGTTCTAACAATAAGAGATGTAGACTTTCTAAGTATTATTTCTACGTATTTCTGAAAAATGTTCCTATTCGTATAAAAATTATGAGAAAAACTGTAACCAGAAATGTTAAATTCTATAAACGAGAAATTTTATAAAAAATTATTAGAATAGTTTTTACCGGGAAAAGCTGTGCATACTTTGTTATATTACATTTGTTACTAAGATTACTATTTCTATTTATTAATCAAATTAATAAATAAAGTAGTAAATAGAAACGTAGAATACTGAATACATTTAATAATATATCCACACAATTTTTATCACAAATTTTTAATACTTGTAATCTTTTGAATTTAAATATTATCTTTGAAGTACTTTTAATTTAAAGAACTTCAGAAATAATATTGTAATGTGATATCAAGTAATGAAAGCTAAATGGTAACGTGGACTTCCACACCACCTTTGAGGTTCCACGATTGGCGCGTTAGGTTTTTTGAAGTGGACCTTCGCCTAGAGCCATATTATACCACATTAAAGACCTATTTTTTTGGTACATAAAGCTTAAATAGATATTTTGAAGTCATATTGCGTAAGAACACACGTAGATGAAAAGTTACATCTACGTATGATCGTGCGTAATATGACAACAAATTATCATATTTTTAGAGCAAGTGCTCGAAGTGTCTCCCTTCCTCCTGCTCACAACGTAAAGCCCGACTCACGATTGCTTCACGTACCCGCTCCAAGACCTGTGGACTTATTGCACGGCAAGCTCGTACAATTCTATCTTTCAGGTCTTGAACGTTTTCGGGTCGTGTTGCATACACCTGCTGTTTAAGATGACCCCACAGAAAGAAATCTAGTGGTGTAAGGTCTGGTGAACGCGGTGGCCATTCATGAGGACCGTGAAGACCGATCCAATGAGCACCGAACTTTCGATTCAATAATTCTCTTGTCGCCCTGGCGGTGTGTGCAGGATGGCCGTCCTGCTGGAACCACATGTTAAACGTGATTCCAGTGGCACCTCACCCATCAGGTCGACAAATTGATTTTCAAAAAATGTTCGGTATGCATTGCCATCGACTTTACCATCAAAAAAATATGGCCCAATGATGTGGTCTCCAAGAATACCTGCCCAAACGTTCACCGACCACCTCACTTGGGTATGTGCTTGCTGCATCCAGTGAGGATTCTCAGTGGCCCAGTAATGCATGTTATGGCGGTTGACGGTGCCATTATTATGGAAAACGCATTCATCCGAAAATTCAATGCGTTTGGGAAAATTATAATCTTCCTCACATTCATTACAGAACCACTGACAATATCTCAATCTGCGAGCTTCATCGTTAATATGCAGCTCTTGAGTCAAGGTTATTTTGTAGGGATGGAAGCGAGCCGCTTTTAAAGCTTTATGTACCGTACTCACGCTAACGCCTTGATTCCGCGCTATGGTTCGGATACTGATGGTTGGCTCATCCGTAACCATTTGTCGTATTTGCGCGGTATCTATGCGCTGCGGTCGCCCTGTACGGAGTATAAAAATAACGATAAAAGAATAGAATATTTAAAATTACATTATTAAAAAATTTTATTAATATGTACCTGCAGGCTTAATAGGTCTAAATTGACCATATCTTCGCAGCCTCGACTCCAGCCTCGCAAACATTCTTCGATAAGGCTGTCGCCGCTCCGGATATCTACGCATGTAGAGCAACGCAGCTTCTCGCGCATCCCTGTTGAACACTGCATACACCATTATCATATCACACATTTCGTCATACGTGAAATTGTGAGCCATGGTTGCACGCACGTTCTCTCACACGGGATCGAGACGAGACGACAAAAACAGTTGCAAGAAACAACGAAGAAACAGCAACAATTGAAAATCGACAGATATTTCTTTTCCGCGGGAGACTTTGAAAGTTTACTCTAAAATTCTCAGAATAGAAGCAAGCAAGCCATATCTTTCTTTACAAGGCTACAGTTGTAGTTGCGAAAAAACGATCAATTTCTTTAAAATTATGTTCCAATACATATTTATTTATAAAATTGTATGATAAAGTATTCATTATTGTGCTTTTTATCATTACTTGTATTACTTTTTCTGTATACCACACATAAAAATGGTATAAATTGAAAAAAATTATTAAAAATGTGAGAGAACGTGCATGCAATATGGCTCACAATTTTACGTTTGATGAAATGTGTGACATGATCATGATTTATGCAGTGTGCGACAGAGATTCGTGAGAAGCTACGTTGCTCTATACGCGCAGATATCCGTAGCGACGACAGCCATATCGAAATATGTTTGCAAGGCTGGAGTCGAGGCAGCGAACATACGGTCAATTTAAACCTATTAAGCCTGCAGGTACATATTTATAAAATTTTTTGATAATACAATTTTAAATATTCTATTGTTGTATCATTATTTTTATACTCCGTACAGGGCGACCACAGCGCATACATACCGCGCAAATACGACAAATGGTTACTGATGATCCAACCATCAGTATACGAACCATAGCGCGGAATCTAGGAGTTCGTTTGAGTACGGTACATAAAGCTTTGAAATCGGCTCGCTTCCATCTTGAGCAAGCAATCTTGAGTCGGGCTTTACGTTGTGAGCAGGAAGAAGGGAGACACTTCGAGCACTTGCTCTAAAAATATGATAATTTGTTGTCATATTACGCACGATCATACGTAGATGTAACTTTTCATCTACGTGTGTTCTTACGCAATATGACTTCAAAATATCTATTTAAGCTTTATGTACCAAAAAAATAGGTCTTTAATGTGGTATAATATGGCTCTAGGCGAAGGTCCACTTCAAAAAACCTAACGCGCCAATCGTGGAACCTCAAAGGTGGTGTGGAAGTCCACGTTACCATTTAGCTTTCATTACTTGATATCACATTACAATATTATTTCTGAAGTTCTTTAAATTAAAAGTACTTCAAAGATAATATTTAAATTCAAAAGATTACAAGTATTAAAAATTTGTGATAAAAATTGTGTGGATATATTATTAAATGTATTCAGTATTCTACGTTTCTATTTACTACTTTATTTATTAATTTGATTAATAAATAGAAATAGTAAGCTTAGTAACAAATGTAATATAACAAAGTATGCACAGCTTTCCCCGGTAAAAACTATTCTAATAATTTTTTATAAAATTTCTCGTTTATAGAATTTAACATTCCTGGTTACAGTTTTTCTCATAATTTTTATACGAATAGGAACATTTTTCAGAAATACGTAGAAATAATACTTAGAAAGTCTACATCTCTTATTGTTAGAACTTTTCATACACGTACATTCTGAAGTATTCTGAGATTTCTCATCTCACAGTTTTAAAAAAATACTTTTAACTTTTTTACATTTTATAACGTTTCATAAAAAATTATACAGATGTTCGGAAAAATTATACGAAAAAAACATGAGAAAAATTTTCACCAGGGGCCTGTACGTGTCACTCGGTCCTGCGAGATCGCGTTCGCGCGCTCAACCGAAGCAGCTGTCATCTAGGAAACGTTTAGCAAATTAGCAAGCTCAGTCGGTACGGCATCTACGTACGGTAAAAGGCTGGACAACCATTAACGAACACCCTGTAGTTTAATGTGTGCGAGCTTTGAAACTAACATGGCGGCCTCCCCCGCCGCAAACGTGCCTTTCCCCTGTAGGTTTTATGCACCGTCCCTTTATTCCTAAGTCCGTGCTTTGTCGCGAGAAATCATCGGTGGTTCCGCGTGATGCATGCCGGCCAATGCATTAACGTCCAATGCAAAATTTGCACATTTCCGCCAGCCAATCACAGAGTCGGTCACGTGACCCCGGTTGGCTATTCTCTCTCCTAGAGATTCTCTACCGACTACCAAGTGCTTCATAATGGCCTAGTTTACACCGAGCACTTGATACCCGTACTAACTCGTAACTTTCTATTAAATTATCTCAATTTCGACAATACGTGTAAATATATACCCCACATAGCACGTAATATTGCAGTGATATCATAGCAATATCACTTTTACATTGCAATATTACAAATGAAATATTGCAGAAATATCACGAAATATTACTGTGATATCACAGTAATATCAAAATGTCCGCGAAAACGCATCACAGTAATATTACTGTGATATTTCATAGTAATATTACTGTGATATTTCACAATATTTCTGTGATGTTTATGTGATATTTAAATAATATTGCAAAAAATTAAATAAATAAATTATTTCAATTTATTTTATTTTTATTGTTATTCTTAATATTATTTTCATATCGTTACATGTAATATATATTAAACATAAAAAAAATAATTATATTTATTAAAACAGAATACAATAATGTAAACGTAATAAATGTTTAATTTACAAAAAAAATCTCTTGTATCCTTTTTCATTTTTGTTAAAAAAGATTCAATTTGAATTTTAATTTATGTTCAAGATTAAATAACAATACAAAATATTATTTACATGTAAAAATATAAAATTTTATATGGAACAGCGTTCCACACGTACCCCTTAAAAAAAAATTGATAAACTTGTTTCAATAAACTGATTACTGATCAGTAACTGACAAAATATAATCAGTTTATTGAAACAAGTTTATCAACTTTTTTTTCAAGAGACGTTACATTGGAAAAAAATTAGAACAAGTATTCGTTTCCAAATTACAACAAGCAATAATTTTCTTTAAAATCTCACTGAAGTGTGAGCTAGTGAGTCGTGGTGAGTCGGCCCGGTCAGCCGCAGTGGCGTCTAGATATAACACCTGAGGCTGCACTTGACTCACGAGAAGGTCTCCAGCGGCGCGGCCACCTAGCGGTGGTGCCAGCACTCACTTGTTTGCGTGGAGTCTTATACACACGACGAGACCACCGCATAGCGGCTGTGTACGCGCTTGCTTGTTTCGTCGTATGTTGTGACGGTCGGTGACCGAGCCGCAACATTATATACATACATATAATTAATGAACATTGTAAAATACCTAATTAATGATAGAATATATATAATCATATTTTTTAACAGAGTTAAAAAAAAGTGAAATCTAAAGAAAAATTTGTTGGAAATTTAATATTTTAATTAACTTGAAAAACCTTTTACTGTGGTGTATAATAGTCTAATCAATATTAATGAATAAACAAAATAATGTACCAAGCAGTAAATATTAAATGACGTAAAAATGTATATTTTTTTAGAAACTTCTTAATATACTTTGAAATATTTATTGCCAAGTGAATAATAAATGTGTATTAACAAAACTTTTTGTAAACAATTTTTTTTTAAATTCCTCATGATAAAAATTTTTAAAAATTAAAATCAATTTTGTGCTCCTGTAAAAATTATAAATGACAATAAGATAAATACAAAGGTTTTTCTGTAATTTTTTAATAAAATCCTTATTAATCGAGTTGTAAAGCAACAATTAAATTGATAGATTACATAGAAGAGCGTACATTATAGTTTATACATATATACAGTTTAAGGAATAAACTAAGTAAATATCTAAACTAATAATAAAGTTAATTAATTTTTTTTCTTAACATTTACTTTTATTCCACGAAAGGGCAAAGACATAATTATTTTATTTGTAAGTTGATTTCTTCTATAGGATACCGAAATTACCAAGAATATTAAGGATACTAAAAATATCGAAATTAATCAAAGAGATAGTGACGTTGCATTAATAAGACATAATAAAAACGTGGTTTGACATTACCTTGTTCTTTGAAATTAAATATTGCAACAATATATTGCAATGATATCATTGGAATATTTTAATGTTATTATCACTGTGTAATATCACAATAATATTTCTGTGATATCAGTGGAATATTTCAATGTTATTATCACTGTGTAATATCACAATAATATTTCTGTGATATTTCACAGTAATATGTAATATTTCTGTGATATTGCAATGATTCTGTGATATCACAGAAATATTACGTGCTATGTGGGACGTGATATCTATATTTAATTAATCATCTTAATTCATATTGTATCAGCTTAATATATAATATCATTCATTAAATTTATTACCAAAATTAAGATAATTGAATAGAAAATTACTAAATATTACGCGTATCAAGTATTCGGTGTAAACAAAGCCATTGGCCTAGTTTACACCGAGCACTTGATACGCGTACTAACTCGTAACTTTCTGTTAAATTATCTTACTTTCGACAATGCGTGTATACATGATACATATATTTAATTATCTCGATTTATATTGTATCAGCTTAGTATACTATTCTTTAAATTTATTGCCGAAATTAAGATAATTTAATAAAAAATTACTAGTTTGTACGTGTATCAAGTACTCGGTGTAAACTAGGCCATAGACCTAGTTTACACCAAACACTTGACACGCATACTAACAAGTAACTTTCTATTAAATTGTTTTAATTTCGACAATACGTGTAAATGTATATGTGATATCTGTCGCCCGTATTCATAGTCCTTCCTTGAGAAATGAGGACTCCTTATTCCTCATTCCACGTTTCATAAATTTTCCTGAATCAAACAAGGAGCCTTATTGGCTCCCTTATCTCAAGGGAAGTCACGAGCTTCCTTGAAGAGGAGATGCAACCTTCTCAGACGACGCGTAAAATATAAATGAAATCTAAGCTTCAAAAATTAGTTTATCACATTTGTCATGTTGCCCCAAAGTTTCGAGCAAGGTTGATAATGGCCTAGTTTACACCGAGTACTTGATACACGTACTAACTAGTAATTTTCTATTAAATTATCTTAATTTCGGCAATAAATTTAAAGAATAATATACTAAGCTGGTACAATATAAATCGAGATAATTAAATATATGTATTATGTATACATGCATTGTCGAAAGTAAGATAATTTAATAGAAAGTTACGAGTTAGTACGCATATCAAGTGCTCGGTGTAAACTAGGCCATTGCGTGTCACAAGTACGTGTGAGATACAAATTAAAACAGATTTGTGATTACTTGTGGTATCGCGTTTTCAAACTAAAATTGTATGGGCCTGCGTACAATAAGGAATATTACATATTAAAAATAGGAATTAAAATTTTAGAATTATTTTTTTCAATAAACATTATAAATTAATAATAATTTATGTTGTAATTACAACTTGTACGACATATTTATGTATTATGTTTTGTTTGTATCCATTGTGCGTTATGTTTAACATTCAAGAAAATTAAATCTAAAATTATAATTCCTATTCCTAATACCTAATATTTCTCTATTGTAGAACTTAAAGAAAAAAAAGGTAATGGACAATGAATTTATAAATGATTCTAATGATGGATTTGAAGACGAAAATCCAGAGGATCGAAATCTGGCGGCTTGCGAAAAGGTACATACGTGATTGGGAAAATCCCACGAAATTTTACGAAGATGTTCCTTTTTGGAAAAGGTACAGATTCAGCAAAGAAGCTGTGATCGAGACCTTATTACCTTTGGTAAATGCTCAATTGAGGCGTTTAAATAATCGTGGACTGCCGGTTTCCCCGTTAATGCAGCTGTTAATAACACTACGTTTTTATGCAACGAGCAGTTTTCAGGTAAATTTTGTTCTAATACCGTAGTAAATAAATAGACAGTTCATTTTCATATCATTTATATGCTGTTTTAATTGCAGATTGTTAATGGAGACTTGCGAGGATACAGCCAAGCAACAGTATCGAGAATTGTTGTATAAGTTTCCAAAATTTTAGCATCACACTTAAGGTGGCTCTAAAGTGACATCGTTAGTCAATAATACAACTCACATAAAACTTGATAAAATACATTATGATTTTTCCTAAACATCTTATCTAAATAAAAATTATTAATATTGATAATGTTCCCAATGATTTTTATAAATAGTTTATAAATTTATAATAATTATAAAAGGTCGATTGATTAATATTGTCTTGATCGCAAGACCCATTTTCTTCCGCGTCAGTGCGCAAATACTGTGAAGATAGTGTAGATCTAGCAGCCGACTCGCCGTCTTCCCGCTGGCGTCTATAACCTCTTAACCATTTTACTTCCGTGACACGCATGCATCATCACTTTCTCAATTAAATTTTCTTAAAAATCCATGGCAACACACAACCTTTCATATACCACTGGAAAGCTTGTGATTTCATCTTTCAGTGATCAGTTTTTTATTAACATCTCTGGTTTTTCTTAAAAGATATCATATCATTTCCGGTAAAAATTCAATAACCTCCCATAAGAGCTATGTTAAAAAGTGATTTTTTATATTGCTTGTTTGCAATAATTTACATGGCAACAGGGTCTCAAATTTTAAGAGATGGTTTATTATATATTAAAGAACAATCTCCCAAAGTTTTATTTATGTGGCTAGTCTTTTAGTTTACTTTCGAACCACCTTAAACGAATTTATTAA
Organism: Solenopsis invicta; assembly: GCF_016802725.1. Lineage (NCBI taxonomy): Eukaryota > Metazoa > Arthropoda > Insecta > Hymenoptera > Formicidae > Solenopsis > Solenopsis invicta. The sequence goes on from NC_052667.1 coordinate 17,732,621, forward strand.
TTTTTCTACAGAAGAAAAACGTCGGAATAATAAAAATAAATTTTATGAGGTGACCAACTTTCCATCTGTAATAGGATGTATCGATTGCACCCATATATGCATTAAGAATCCTGGAGGGAATTATGGAGAGGTATTCCGGAATAGAAAAGGATGGTTTTCTTTAAATGTACAGGTATATTTTTTTAACTATTTTTTTGCATGTTAAACGTAATTTTGTATGTTATATAATTATGAATGAATTAATAATAAATTTATAATCCTTATTATTTATTGTATTTGTAGGCTGTAGCTGGACCCCAACGAAAAATTCTTGATCTAGTTGTCAGGCATCCAGGTTCAACTCACGATGCCGTAATATTTGATCGAAGCGGTCTGCGCTGTCGTTTCAAGCTAGGGCATCTAGATGGAATTCTACTTGGAGATAATGGATATGCGTGCCGCAGATATCTATTAACGCCTGTTTTAAGACCTGAGACAGACGCAGAACTTCGATACAATACTGCACACAAGAAAACGCGAGTTATCGTTGAACAAATGTTCGGAGTTTGGAAACGTTGCTTTCCACGTCTGTATTATGGCATAAGAACGAAGTTGAGCACATCGGTGGCAATTGTTTGTGCAGTCGTTTTGCACAACATATGCATTAAATATAATCTAGGCGAAGTGCTCGAAGAGGAGCTAAATGAACAAATCTTTGAGAATATTGTAAATCGAGAACAAGATGGCATAGGACTTGCGCATAAAAATGCTTTTATTATAACACATTTTTCGTAACTACTGTATCGTGAACCAATTATATTTTTTATATGAATGGCACGTCAAGATTTATACAAGTTTATAATTGTACAAATGTAAAAATAAAAATAAGTTTTTATTCATAAAATATTTTATTTATTTTACAAAAATGTAAACAAAATATTCCTTATTGAAAATAGCAAAGTCTAAACAAATAAAATTTCATCGTATGTAATATATAAGTACAGTCTCTGTTAAATAAAAAAAAAAATTTTATGTTATACTACAAGAAGAACTAGGTATTTAGGAACTTAATATGCATGTTTTAACGACATATAACTATCTCTTTAGTTTGAAAAAAGTAACACAGGTATTATATAGTATGATAAATATTAATAACGCATAATACATACATTAATATCTTAATGTATGTATTATGCGTTATTAATATTTATCGTATTATACATGTTGCTTGACTGCCTCTTTCTCCTTCAAAAGCTTTAACAAAACAATCTTCTCTTCTGCTTCAGCAATCTTCATTTTTGAAGCATGAAGTTCCCGTTGTTGTTCAATTGCTTCTCGAATTTTTATTAATCGTAACGTTTTTTCGTCACGGATGTTCTGAAAATCAAATACTTCATTATAATATTTCATTATTATTAATTTATTGAAATAAAGATTACTCTTTTTACTAAAGCAAAAAAGAAGAGTATTTTTATTTTTATATTTTATTGTATACAAATCAACTAAAATTATGTTTATTTTATGTCGTAACATATCAAGTTTAATATATGACATGTTACGATATTTGCTTTATTAATGACATTATTGACAACAAAATCATTAATTAAGATTATTAATTAATAAGCTTTTTATTACCTCTATATTTTTAACACTTGATTTTTTGGTCAGAACATTTTGATTACATAGATCAATTATATCTTCCTCTTCCTCTACATTTGTATCATGGATGATTAATGTTTTTTGGGATGTACAATCCGTCTTTACATTATCTAAAAATTAAAAATAATTGTTGTAAAAGAAAAATAAGAATTGTCCTACTGTTAGGATGTATATATGTCCCACATAGCACGTAATATTTCTGTGATATCACAGAATCATTGCAATATCACAGAAATATTACATATTACTGTGAAATATCACAAAAATATTACTGTGATATTACACAGTGATAATGACATTGAAATATTCCACTGATATCACAGAAATATCGCAGAAATATTACTGTGATATTACACAGTGATAATAACATTAAAATATTCCAATGATATCATTGCAATATATTGTTGCAATATTTAATTCCAAAGAACAAGGTAATGTCAAATGACGTTTTTATTATGTCTTATTAATGCAACGTCACTATCTCTTTGATTAATTTCGATATTTTTAGTATCCTTAATATTCTTAGTAATTTCGGTATCCTATAGAAGAAATCAACTTACAAATAAAATAATTATGTCTTTGCCCTTTCGTGGAATAAAAGTAAATGTTAAGAAAAAAAATTAATTAACTTTATTATTAGTTTAGATATTTACTTAGTTTATCCCTTAAACTGTATATATGTATAAACTATAATGTACGCTCTTCTATGTAATCTATCAATTTAATTATTGCTTTACAACTCGATCAATAATGATTTTATTAAAAAATTACAGAAAAACCTTTGTATTTGTCTTATTACCATTTATAATTTTTACAGGAGCACAAAAATCGATTTTAATTTTTAAAAATTTTTATCATAAGGTATTTAAAAAAAAATGTTTACAAAAAGTTTTGTTAATACACATTTAATATTCACTTGGCAATAAATATTTTAAAGTATATTTAGAAGTTTTTGAAAAAAATATACATTTTTACGTCGTTTAATATTTACTGCTCGGTACATTATTTTGTGAAATAGTTTATTCATTAATATTGATTAGACTATTAGGTGTTGGAATTCATTCGTAGCGTTTTTTTAGAGAGAAACAACGATTTATTCTAAGTTCAAATATAAAAATAGATTACTAAAAATATTTTCCATCGCTTGCCACAACTTTTTCCCATCTTTCGGGTAAGAGACGGATACCCCGTCGAAAAAACGCTTCGTCCTTAGAGGCGATCCATGAATCAATCCAAGTTTTGCATTCTTCATAAGAAGTAAATTTCTCCGCGGACAAACCATGGGCCATCGAACGGAACAAGTGATAATCCGAAGGAGCAATATCTGGAGAATACGGCGGGTGGGTTAGGACTTCCCTTTTCAATGTTTGCAGGTACGTTTGCACTGGCTTTGCGACGTACGGTCTAGCATTGTCGTGCAGCAAAATAATTTTGTCGTGCCTTTCGCTCCATTCCGGCCGTTTCTCCTTCAATGCCCGACTCAAGCGTATCAATTGCAGTCGGTAACGATCCCCAGTGATGGTTTCATTCGGATTCAGCAGTTCGTAGTAAACCACACCCCGTTAATCCCACCAAATGCAAAGAAGAAGCTTAGATCCATGAATATTACGTTTTGGTACTGATGATGATGGTTGTCCAGGCTTAACCCATGATTTTTTGCGCTTGGGGTTATTGTAATATATCCACTTTTCATCACCCGTAACAATCCGATGTAAAAAACTTTTTCTTTTGTACCGTTGAAGCAGTAACTCGCAAGTCAAAAAACGCTTTTCAACGTCCCTCGGCTTTAAATCGTATGGGATACAATGTCCTTCCTTTTGGATCATCCTTAACGCTTTAAGTTTTCCCACTATTGAAAAGTCAACCCCCAACGATGTGGACAACTCTTCGAGCGTTTGAGTTGAGCTCTCCTCAAGTAATGTCTCCAATTCTTTGTCTTCAAACTTTTTTGGCTGTCCAGGTCGTTCCTTGTCTTCTAAGTCAAAATCACCGCTCTTGAATCGCGCAAACCACTTCCGACACGTTTGTTCAGCTAAAGCTTGCTCACCGTAAACTTCTTCTAAAATCCTATGGCTTTCCGCAGCAGTTTTATTCATATGAAAGTAATGTAATAAAACTCCCCGCAAAAACACTTTATTTGGTATAAATTTAGACATATTTAAATAATTATAACTTGATGTTATTAACAAGTGAAAGTAAGATGTCGTAAAAATAACACCTAACCTGACAATTGATTTAAGATAAATTTGCTTCTGACGGTAAAAACAGAAAACTGTAGTATCCCCGCCATCTCTCGTAAAACGCTACGAATTAATTCCAACACCTAATATTAAACACCACAGTTAAAGGTTTTTCAAGTTTTTTAAAATATTAAATTTCCAACAAATTTTTCTTTAGATTTCATTTTTTTTTCAACTCTATTAAAAAATATGATTATATATATTCTATCATTAATTAGGTATTTTATAATGTTCATTAATTATATGTATGTATATAATATTGCGGCTCGGTCACCGACCGTCACAACATACGACGAAACAAGTGAGCGCGTGCACAGCCGCTATGCGGTCCCGCCGTGTGTATAAAACTCCACGCAAACAAGTGAGTGCTGGCACCACCGCTAGGTGGCCGCGCCGCTGGAGACCTTCTCGTGAGTCAAGTGCAGCCACAGGTGTTATATCTAGACGCCACTGCGGCCGACCGAGCCGACTCACCACGACTCACTAGCTCACACTTCAGTGAGATTTTAAAGAAAATCGTTGCTTGTTGTAATTTGGAAACGAATACTCGTTCTAATTTTTTTCCCAATGTGACGTCCCTTGAAAAAAAAGTTGATAAACTTGTTTTAATGAACTGATTTCTGATCAGTAACAGATTATATTTTGTCAGTTAACTGATAAAACATCATCAGTTACTGATCAGTAATCAGTTTATTGAAACAAGTTTATCAACTTTTTTTTCAAGGGTACGTGTGGAACGCTGTTCCACATAAAATTTTATATTTTTACATGTAAATAATATTTTGTATTGTTATTTAATCTTGAACATAAATTAAAATTATAATTCAAATTGAATCTTTTTTAACAAAAATGAAAAAGGATACAAGAGATTTTTTTTGTAAGTTAAACATTTATTACGTTTACATTATTGTATTGTTTTAATAAATATAATTATTTTTTCTATGTCTAATATATATTACATATAACAACATGAAAATAATATTAAGAATAACAATAAAAATAAAATAAAGTAAAATAATTTATTTATTTAATTTCTTGCAATATTATTTAAATATTACATAAACATCACAGAAATATTTTGAAATATGACAGTAATATTACTATGAAATATCACAGTAATATTACAGTGATGCGTTTTCGCGGACATTTTGATATTACTGTGACATCACAGTAATATTTCGTGATATTTCTGCAATATTTCATTTGTAATATTGCAATGTAAAAGTGATATTGCTGTGATATCACTGCAATATTACGTGCTATGTGGGGTATAATGCTTATACATTGTTTTTCAAACACAGCAGTGCTGTCAAATGTACAACCAACTTCAACATCTAAATTTGCATTGGTTGCATCCATGTACTCCATCACTGGATCATTTGGCTCTACTAACGGAGGACTTTCTCCTGTCATAAGACGTTCGTGCTGGATTGTCGTGTTTAATTTTCTCTTCCTAAAATGATCAATTAATAAAATAATAAGTATCAAAATATAATAGAAACCAATAATAAAGATATTACATATTGTTGTGCCCCGGTGATGGCTCCAGGGACGTCGGTAGGTATATCGGGATCTTTTGGGCGCCTTAGGAGTTAGGACTCGTAGGAAGGGCCGCTCGGTGGTTGAAGATAAAACACTTGCTTGTTCCAACGTTAAAATAATGTATTTTCTTCAGTATTGCCCTCGTTACACTTGTGGTATGATTATGTATGTCGCTCGTTTGCTTGTTCTTCCCGGACGGCCCGGTATATATAGGTCGGCTGTTATCTCCGGATTGTGTTACAAGCTCGACGTGTAAGTCACGCACGGCGAGTAACACACCGGACAGCTGTTTGTCAAACTCTTCCGTCGCTTTCCGATTTTGTCGCGATATTTATAGGGAAATTCGTCGTTTGGTTCGGCCAATCGTGTTCCTTGCGGCATGCAGCTCCCACGCTTAGCCGAAATCCGAATACCGGAAAGCGACTCAGCATTAGCTGGCGCAGCGCGATGGTGTTGCGGGCCGGAAGCCCGACAGACCATCAGCGTCTTTTCGATATTTCTAGCGTATGCGGAATTCGAGTCCGCTACGCGTATGCATAGCAATAGGAATCTTGATTTCCTGTTGCTATGCGTATAATTATCGTAGTTGTACAGGGTACAACAATATGAAAAGAAAATATATACTTAAAAAAAGTAAAATCAGGTAATAAGAAAAATATATATGATTGATTATCACCCAGCGAGAAATAATGAAATTGCACCGTCGATTTGATATTGATTCTATTATCATTTTTCGCTAAGGAATAAGATTATTGATATTGTGCTTACTTTTGTTTTATATTATTCCAGCACTTCCTTAACTGCTTTGTAGTGCGAGGCGTAACTCCTTGACTAGCATATTTTTGCGTTATCCTTTCCCACGCTTCTGCTTTGTCTTTTAAATCTGTCGCACCGGTCTTTTTATTTTCAACAGCTTTTTCTTCCGAAATAAGCTGCACCAAGAGCATTCTCTCCCGCTCTGTATAATGAATATTTTTATCTTGGTCCATTATTGAAGCAAAATGCTATCACTTTGTTCACCTTTTTCACGTCTCAACACGTCTCAACACGTACACGGACGATGTAAAAAAAATTTTGTGTGTAACTTGCACCGCATCGAGAAACATTTGAAATTCGTTGTAAGCGCCATAAAACGGTGCTGCCTCTAGTAAGTTACTAAAAATCCCTAAAATATTCCTTCCTTCTAGAAGGGAGACTTGAGGTTTGTCTATGAAACAAGGAAGTCTTGGAGATTCGAGGAATCCTTCACGGAGGCTTCCTTCAATCTTAAAATAAGGAAGGCTATGAATACGGGTGTATATTTAATTAATCATCTTGATTCATATTGTACCAGCTTAATATACTATTCATTAAATTTATTACCAAAATTAAGATAATTGAATAGAAAGTTACTAAATATTACGCGTATCAAGTATTCGGTGTAAACAAAACCAAAGTGGCGCCACTGTATGATACGCACGTATAGCACGTGCAAATATTTTAAAAATCGTCGATTGATTCATAATCAACAACTGTTTGAATTCCTGCTTTAGATTTTCAAGTTTCTATTTTTGCGTTAAATAACTTGTATGGAATGATCGTAACGCCCCAAGTTACTGTGGCCGCTCTATCAAAAAGCGGATAACCTAGAATATAATGAAGTGATTATAATACTGTCGTCCTGTGAATTATAATTAAGATATATATGTGACATCATTTGTTGATTATTTATCTGATCACTTTTAGAATTCATCTTTTTATTTGTAAACAGTACAACGAATCCGTAGACAATTTAAAATATATATATTTTTAAACATTGTCGTGAATCCAAGAAATTTCTGTATTAATAGATTTGTTACCTCACATGCTCTAGTATACTTCAAAGTGCTCCAAGCTCCAATGGCTCCAATGCATTTGCAGCAAATGTATTGGAGTTTGGAGTATGTTGGAGCATACGACACGAACAAACCTAAGGCTGCAGGTCAGTGTAATGATGTGACATGCGACTCGCAACAATCTAATAAGTATGCAGTTTTTATCGACAAATTAAACAAAGCTATACGCTTTGTCGATTTGTCGCGTATCGCGAAGATTCTAAGTGCAAGCAACACGAACAGACCTAATTTCATTTGGTTTCTCAAATATTAAATAAGGACAAATAATGCTCATCGGTATAGCGAGTATTGTATATTGTATAAAAGTGCAAAACAAATTATATTTATGATGTATTGAATATTATGTGCAATGGATTTTTAAAGATTTAACGTGTATAATCCGTTTCATACAGGTTTTCTACGTATTATACGTTTCATACGTAGGAAATGTAAGAAACCTCTCGAAATGCTAAATTGCCCAACCCTGGTATTAAGTACTCGGTATAAACTAGGCCATAGCGTATTCGATTTGCTGACTCTACCCGACTCCAAGTCTGTTCTTTTTAGCTACAAAAGAAGAGACAAATTGTGCAAAAAAAGTAATAGTTTCATAATCTAGTTATATTGCATGTATAAAGTAATATTATAATTATAATATAAATAGAGTATAACATCTGTTATATTACATGTTACTCCTATATTATATAACATATATATTCTGTGTTTGCTGGATTCTGCATTTGCGAAATTAGTAAAAAAAACTATAATTTTATATTTGTTTATATAAATACTGTGCTTTAATTATACATATTTTATTCTTTCGTAATAACGTATATTGATCTGATCTACCAGTTATATATACATATCAACATAAAGTGTTCACAGGTCATCATGAGGGACCGGTTCGCAGCGATCATTGAGGTCAAGCAACGTTCATCGGAGTCGCGACTTGGATGAGTGACCGCTTGGAAATTCCCGAAAAAAAAAATTCTTGAGATTTTTTTGCGAAAAATGTTTTTTTTAAATGTTACAAAATATTATTTTGTTCGTTGGAATTATGTGGTGTAATAATATTTATGTGAATATTTTGGAAAAATGGGATGTTTCAATGCAATATTTCAAAAAGCGGACGTCTTAATGTTGCTGCAATCTTCCAGCAATGTTGCAGCAATGTTTCGCAATTAATATGCAATATTACAATGTTTCAGTGAAATCATTCTGCAATGTTCCTGCAATCTCTCTGTGCTGTATGGGTACTACAATATCTACGCAATATTGTACTGCAATTTGCAACATTGCTACAATGTTGTTGCAATGTTCTGTACTGTATGGGAATGTTCCAATAAAATCATCTTGCAATGTTTCTGCAATCTCTCTATGCTGTATGCTCTCTATGCTATGGGAAAAGTCAAAATTAAAAATAAACTTATTTAAAATTAATTCATTAAATTATATCTTTTTAACTTTATTGTTTAACTTATTTTTAATCAGTTACTACTGTATACTTTTTTATATATAAATATTATAGTATATTTTTTCTCCAAACGTGTAATAGGTATTTGTTGATATAGAACCAATCCTTGCAGCGTTTTATTCTCATTACTGTTTGTTGAAATGAATACAAACGCCGCCGTCCATCGCAAGCGTTACCAGAGACTGTTGTTTTTCTTTTTTTCGCGCTTGCTCACGAGAGTCACAAAAGTGTCAGTTTTACATCGTATTCACGCATAGTCATCGTGTGATTAATCGTATTCGAGAGAAATCACCAATCGAACAACGTAAAATCTGTGAGACGCATACATTTTTCCATGCCTTGCAGTTACAAGCCCGACAGTTTTATAACTCGTGCCGTTCTGTGCACGACGTGTGTTTACTTTGGATTGCTTATATTGCAGACGATTGTTCTTACATACGGCTCCATTCATCACACTTACGTACGTTATATCGCTTAACAATCGTAATTTTTCTCATAATGATGAAAATGATTCACGATTGTTCTTACATTATTGTTCAACCAGATTTATTTACGTCTTTTAACATTGTGCAGGACAAATGTCGGTAATTTAATCTCTATGTGCAATCACGTGATTTGTGAATTTATTGTCGTGTAATCCGTTTTACATATACTATACAAAAAATATTTGCATAATATTTATATGATTTGCGTAATGGAATCTGAAAACATAACTCGTACGACAGAATTTTCTGCTGACGTAACCTATCATAACCTCTTTGTATTCGGATATCAAAACTATGTTGTACATGTAATTGAGAAAAGCAGAAGTAAAAATATTGAAAATCACATTTTACTTTATTATAAGAAAAATTATATTAATTTTTAGCAAAATCTAAATGTGTCATATAACTTTTATATTGGAAACAAAAAAAAATATCAAAATTGATGGAAAGATTTATTCATTAAAAGCAAATTTCTACTATACTGATTAAAAATAGATTGATGTGTGAAATATAAATAATATGCAGTTACATGTGTACAATGTAAACTGTGTAAGCTATATTTAATGTATTGTTTACATAGACAATAATTTGTGGATTATCAAAAATTCAGATCTTATATTGGTTTTTTATTTTTAATATTATATTTTTATTTTATCAATACACAAATTAAATATATTAACAATTTTTAAACGGAGCACAAACATTGAATTGACTTTTCAGAAACATTACAAATTATTGCAAATCAATATTCAGACTCAATGTCAATGTTTCAAAATGTAGATTTAACTTTGAGGAGACATAGAAACATCCAATGTTTGTTGAATTAATATTTTTTTTATTGTTTTCCTTACAGATAAGTTTTACTACTAATAACAGTTTCGTTTGTGTTCAATACAAATATTTATTACAACTTGAATAAACTGTTAGAAAAGAGAACGTTCAGTAAATTAAAACGTGTGTATGCTTTCGTGTCTTACAGCGGAATCTGTTTATAAAGATCTAGGCAACATAGAAATAAGATAAACGCAAGAATACGGTGCTAACATCATTAGTTTCAAACTTCATTTTAATAACATATTAATATCTCGATTAATCGACAACGATTACATCTTAACACTTACATTGCCTTTCAACATTCAAGAATATTATTCAATAGTGTTCCAACATTTATTCAGTGTATATATAATATAGAGCTCACGCATATTACATAATATAAAATCTAAATTTAGAAAGTAACATTATGAGTCTTATTATTTAAAATTGGTTTTGCTTTTTTAAAATGTACTATATATAAATTGTAATGATTACACACACCCACCCCCCCACACACACACACACACACACATTTACATATATATATTTATTTATATAAAGTCCATTTTAGACCGTTACAAGAATCAATATTATTTTTAAAATTTAAGTTTTTTTTTCAACAATTTAAGAAAATGTTTCACACATTTTAATAAATTTTTTTTATATAGTTACAGGACTTATTGGATACACAATACGAAAGTTTGTCTTATCCTACAAATTCATCAAATATTATAATTTCTTAGTTGAAAACTCAATTGAAATTGAAAATCTTTGCCAGAGATATATTTTCATAAAAAATATGCTTTTGATTTATAGTATTAAAAATATACTTCTAATATTTTTATGCTCAGACAATTAATTTGATATATAAAATTGTTTTATTTATTTAAGATGAATTGGGGAAAGATGCTACATTTAAACCTTTTAAATTAACTTTATTATAAAATCGAAACAATAAGATTGGCTCATGTGTGCTAAAGCAAATTCTTAACTTAAAAGATCAACTGAGCAAATTAAGATAGTTATAAATATATATGTACTGAATTAACTCTTACATCGAGTTTTTTTTGACAAACAAAATGTTTTTGGCTTTACATAGCTTTTTCAATCGTTCTATCTATTATGACAATAATAATAACAATAATAATAATGAGCTACATTTTTGATTAGATATAATATAAACTTTCACAATTTCATCAAGCATGCATTTGTGCAAAGAAAGTTATGATGATAATGAAAGCTTACATTTTTGGTTTATCATGTACAAATACAAAAAATGTTTTAAATTTCTAAAAAATCGTTCTTGCAGAAGGAGCCACAATTTTTTCAACAGATTACTCGTTTGAAGGCATGAATATGTTTTGTCCAGTTTTATGTGTCAAAATTAAAACGAGTTTTCATGGGTTATCTGAAAGCCTATATCGAAGTAATTATCGTTAAATTTTAATGATCTATAAGTTAAAAATTAAAAAGAAATACCTTGAAGGAGTCTTGTGTAAGATGTCAAATTTTCTGCTTGATATGTCTGCATCTCTTAACAGAAGATCTCATGTTTGACTAAAGGACTAAGTTTAGCGCGGAGGTGGATAATATTATGTTGGAAGTGTAAATATATAAATATAAAATATGAACTTTCTAACTGTATTTGGGTTTTTCCAATCTCAACATTTTTGGGAATTCTAGTGATATTAGAGTATAGTTACATTTTTGCATATTGTAATACTCTATCCACTAAAATGTGTCAAAATATTGTAGATATTAAAAAAAAATTGCGAAGCTTAAACCTTTTGTTAATAATACTCTTATACCACGAGAATTTTTAAAAAGTATTTGGGTCGAAAAAGACCCAAACATAGAAGGTTAGAAGGCTAAGAGAAGGAGATATCGGCAATTTCTTTTAGAATATCGAAATAAGCACTGTCAAGCAATTCAGTATCATTTATTAAATTTATGTTCTTTTACTTTTTTATGTGTACTGTTTCCGATATAAGTTTTTCGTAGAAATGTTTTTTTATGTCTATGATTTGTGTGTTATCCCAATCAAATGTATGATTTTTATTTGCTTTGTGCTCAGTGAATACTGAATGTCTTGATGGTTCTAATTTTGTTATTTTTGTGCTCTTTAATTCTGGTGCCTAATTGTCTCTTTTGTCTAGTTTATCCAATAAATTTGTTGTATTTTTTGTACATATTGAACCAAAAATGTAAGCTCTCATTATCATCATAACTTCCTTTGCACAAATGTGTGCTTGATGAAATTGTAAAAGTTTATATTATATTTAATCGAAAATGTAGCTCTCATTATTAATATTATTATTTTATATTATAATAGGTAAGACGATTAAAAAAGGCTAACAAGGGGAACCCTTAAGAAGTGCCTTACCGATTTTTATAAAATGTTATGAGCGTGTAGTATTCACTTTCTACTGTAGTAAAGCCGTTTGTTGCACTTAGGCATTTTCGAGAAAATAATTCGATTAAATATTTCCAGCATCTATAGTACAGTTACAGAACGATTGTCGAGTTAATGACATAGCATAAGGTGTTAGAACGTTGACTAGTATGCGTGGGATTCCAGATTCGATTCCCGCGGATAAGACTTTTTTTAAATTTAAATCTTCTATTTTTAAATTGTTATATATGTATAATTTTTAAACAGTTTTGAATTATTTACTATAAAATATTATTTTTAAAAAAATCAAGAAATTTGAAAATGCTCTATTATCTAAATAAATTAAAATTTCTCATAAACACTATTTTTTAGGCCTTTAATTCTTGTTTCATATTTTGTGTGTTTATGACAAATTTTAATTTAATTAGTAGTAGAAGAACATTTTTAAATTCCTTGAATTTTTTAAATAACATTTTATATTAAATAACTAAAAACGATTTAAAAATTATTTATAACAATTTAAAAATATAAGATTTAAATAAAAAAATAATCTTATCCTCGGAGATCGAATCCTCGGGACCTCACGCATACTAGTCAACGTCCTAAAACCCTACGTTACATCGCTAACTTGACAATCGTTCTTCTATAACGGTACCATAGGTGCTGGAAATAGTTAATCGTCATTTTCTCGAGAATGCTTAAGTTGTGCAACGAACGGCTTTACTACAGTAGAGATGTGAGTGAATACTACACACCCATAAAATTTTGTTAAAATCGGTGAGGCACTTTTCAAGAGTTTTCCTTGTAAGTGAAATCAAAACGTTTTGTTTGCAAAAAAACTTAATGTAACACTTGATTCAATATATTATAACTTTATAACTATCTTAATTTGCTCGGTTATTGACCTTCTTTTAAAAATTTACTTTATTATAAAAAATAACGAAGATTTCTTGCTTGTATGAAAACAAATAGTTAGAAATAAAAGGCCAAAACGAGAAAAATTATTATTTATATAAAATATAATTTTGTTTAGTATTAATCACACTGTCGACGGAACGTTTTGATCTCACTCGACTATCATCAGCTGTTACTAATTACAAATTAAAATATTTACTCAAACCTCTACTTGTCGTGTAACCAAAATTAATCATAATTACATAATTCCACACAACTTAGAGTGCACACACACACACATGTATATATATGTATATGTATGTATGTATGTGCGTGTGCGTGTGTGTGTGTGTGTATATATATAATGTTGATATTATTCAATTTCAAATTCTGCCCATGTTATGTGCTGTGTATTAGTATAAAATTGTATATAATTAGTGCAAGAATAGTCTATGTTCAAGTGGTTAAAATACTTGTCAAATGATTAAAAAAATAGTCCTTATGCTTTGTCAAGTGTGAGAAGTTGAATTTATAAATGTTAAGTATATTTTTTAAATTGTCTATTGAAAATTTTATTTTTTATATAATAAAATATATTTATACATATATATTATTTCTTTTAAATTTTTAAATATAATTGTTTAATATTGTTTTAATATTGTAATAATATTAACAATTATTGAAGAAAAATCAATATAGGTTTAGTATATTGAAAAACACAGTTTAATTTATTAACATTGCTATCTCTTAGTAATATTGTTTTTTTAATGTTTTATTTTGTAATTATTTTTTTCTGTATTGTGTTATTCAATACAGAATATAATTAACATTGCTATTATCTACATAAATGGCTGCGCTCCGATGTATAATGCCATTATTAAAAATCTATAATTTATATTACGTATAAATTTTCAATATTGCAGTAAATTTTGAAACGCAACTAAGTAAACAATTTTCAGTAGCGTAATCTTATAATTTATAGCATAGTCCTAAAAGTACTTGCAAGTCAGAGAGTAATGATTCGTTTATAGGAGTAATTTAAGTATAATTTTAATATGTTCTCAAAATAGTGATGAAACTGTGAAGGTTTTGCTTTGCTGAAGCACGATGTCGGATGATAATATGCCGCACATCTCTTACGGACTTGACAGCCGTGGAAGGATAGTGCGTATCGAATCGGGTATAACAAGGGCCAACATCAGACGTCTTCCAAGTTTAGAAGAGGCTTTAAGAAGACTTAGCACAAATTTAAGATCCGATAGGCAAACAACTGACCCTAACAATGGTACAGCAAGTGACATACTTCTGCTTAATAAAAAGAGAATTTATAAGTTATTTATGTCTTTTTATTACAGAGATATCTGATTCTCAAGCTACGGCACAAATAGCATCGCTGGAAGAAGATAGTTCTCAAAATGCGTGGGATGACATAACGGATCATGAACTATCTGTTGATATTACTGATGGAGCTTCCTCGCCAAATCAAATTACGTCTAGTGTGCCATCATTGACTCCAGAAGAAGAGTAAGCTCACGCATATTATTTGGAGCAATTATGTATTGCATATATTTAAAAAAAATGAAGATATTTTTTTGTCTTTAACCTCAGAGAACATGATAATCCTTGAGAAAGTATTTTTGATTTACATGTTGTACAATTGTCACAGACTTACAATTTAAATGTCGATTTCGAATAATCTCTTTAGAAGGATTTTCATGACAAGGTACTCTCAAAGGTTTGCAGTTGTCTTCCGAGTGGTAACAATTGATTAAAAATTCTATGTTTTTAATTGAATTTGAATTTAGATTTTTGACACAGAAAGTAAACACACAATTCTCTGCGTCATGATCGCTGCATATCTCAAAAAATAAAGATAACGTGATTAAAAAAAGAAACGGAATATTTAATACCAAAAAAATTGGCAGAACTTGGAATTTTCAGGGGATTTCTTTTCAATCTTGAAAATTATAGAATTTTATTGATTCTCAGGAAAATTTTTGAAGAAACTTTATTCATAAATTTAAATTCTTGTCTTTTTCTAACAGAATTGTTTCATTTTCTTACTAATTTACAAATTGATTAGAGCAATAAATATGGCATATCTACGTACAATGAGGTGTATTAATGAGGTCCTTTTTTGGTGTAGGAACTCCAGCAATTTAACCAATCATGTGTTGCCATTGGCTTAGTGAGTTCGTCTGATTGGCTAAGGTTGCTGTGACTTTTGCACTAGCTACATCGAAAAAGGATCTCAGTAATGCACCTCATTGTACATTATCGTGTGACTCACACGTTTTATAAAAAATAATGGCAATACATTGTTTTTAATTAATATTATATGTTTAGTCACTTTTTAAATTATATCCAATGAGCTGGATCTATGCGTGGCGATAGATTATTGTGTGCATTTAATAGTTCATATTTTTTTAAAATATTTGTCTATATTTAATATTCGAAACTTAAATAGCTTTTGTGTGATTGTATGATTAAAGAATATTAAAAGATACAATAAAATATATTTTAAAATTGCAATAAAAAATTCTCTAATCTTGAAATTTTGAATAAAATTCTAAAATTCTTAAGGAATTTTTTTTACAAAATTTGAATAAACACTGATAAAATTTGTATATTTTCAAGAATTTTTCATAATTAATATTTTTGAAGATTTCTAAAAAAAATAAAATAAAATTTTAGATTTCATACATTTTTTTTTTTTAGAAATTATAAATTGATAAATCTTTGAAATATATTTTTTTATATGTAAAGAATTTACATATGTCAAGAATTCTAGAAAAGATTTTCTATATAAAAAATAGACTCTCACTGTTCGGCATCAAAATTTAGATTAAAGTTTCTGGTTTTTTTTTATGTTGACTGGCAGTTTTGAAAGATGTCAAGTAGTGTCCTTCAAGTAGGATTGATTTTATTGATCAAATAGATAAGTTTTTATATTATTTCCTTATTCAAATTTGCACCATTTTTTTCAAATAAAACATGTAATAAAAGAATATAAGTTTTGAATGTAATTAGTAACATTTTAAATGTAATTTGTTAAATATGAATATGAATTTAAACTTAAGAAAATTCTGAAGTCGTCTTGTTTTACTGACAGAACATGATTTTTTCCCGCATACTATTTTTATAATTTTTTTATGCATTTAAAAGTCCTTTTTTATAATTAATATATAGGCACTAATAGAGTACGAACTCATCGATTTTATTGGATGTACAACTTAGTTTGGTCTGTTTTCAAAAGATGGCTCTAGGTGCTATAAATGGTTGACGGCGACAGCTGATTTTTGCTGTATCGTGAAGTGTTAACATCTGTCAACCAAATATTGTTTACAAGTCTTTGAGTTTTGCACAACAAGTTTAAGTTTTACTGCGTTGAAAATGTCGAGCTTTGTTCCAAATAAGCACCATTTGCGGGAAGTTTTGATTTCAATTGGAAGAAAAGTGCAGCTGAAGTGCATCGAATGCTTGTGGAAGTATATGGTGAATCTGTGCCATAGGATAAATCTTGCAGAGAATGATTTCGACGATTTAAAAGTGGTGATTTTAGTATTAAAAACAAAGAGCGTTTGGGTCAACTGAAAAAGTTTGAAGATGAAGAATTAGAAACATTACTCGATCAAGATTTGTGTCAAACGCAAGAAGAGCTTGCAAAAACATTGGAAATTACTCAACAAGCTATTTCGAAGCGACTCAAAACCGCGGGATACATCCAAAAGAAAGGAAATTGGGTCCCATACAAATTGAAACCGAGAGATATCGGACGACGATTTTGCATGTCCGAAATGTTGTTTGAACAGTACAAAAAGAAGTCTTTTCTGCATCGAATCATTACCGGGGACGAAAATGAATTCACTACAACTCGAAACGCAAAAAATCATATGTAAAGCCCGGTCAATCGGGAATATCAACGCCGAAGCCGAATATCCATGGTGCCAAGGTAATGCTCTGTATTTGGTGGGATCAGAAGGGTGTAATCCACTATGAGCTGCTAAAATCTAGTCAAACCATCACGGGAGACTTTTGCAGGCAACAATTGATACGTTTAAAGCGAGCTATAGCCGAAAAACGTCTAGAATATGCGATCAGACGAGTCTATAATCTTTCACCATGACAACGCTCGGCCCCATGTTGCTGTTTCCGTTAAAAACTATTTGGAAAATAGCGGATGGGAAGTTCTGACTCACCCGCCTTATAGCCCAGACCTTTTCCCTTCCGACTACCATTTGTTTCGATTGATGCAGAACGCTTTGACTGAAATACGCTTCACTTCAGAACAGGGTATCAAAAATTGGCTCGATTCATTCTTGGCTTCAAAAGATGAACGTTTCTTCTGCGATGGAATCCATAAATTGCCAAAAAGATGGGAAAAAGTAGTGGCTAGCGATGGACAATACTTTGAATAACCCAGATAACAAAATGCGCACATAGTGAGTTCACAGAGCGCGCATACCATGCAGATTATCCACACGGTGTGAGCTCACGGTATCCGACAGATGCGTCATCATATGAGAATCATATCAGTCGCACGCGTGCGATACTTATGCGTGCGAGCGATATGAGCCTCAAATGCGTTCTCCAAATGAGACTCATTGCTTGCATGCATGCATATGGCACTCAAAAATTCTAATCATTGCCCTTTTTTTTACGTTTCAATCAACACACAATATTTAAAAAATGTTTTTAAAAACGTTAAAATTAATAGATTCATGCTTCTTTTTACATTCAACAAATTTTTTTTTTTAATATTGAGGGTTTTTTTAGATTTTTTTTTCCGAAATTTTCACGCGGTCACCCATCTAAGTTGCGACCCCGGTGAACGTTGCTTGATCTCTATGATCACTGCGAATTGATCTCTCGTGATCACCTGTAAATACTTTATGCTAATGTACATCATTGATAGATCAGGTCAATATATGTTATCGAAAAGACGAAATATATGTAATTAAAGTATTTTATTTATATAAATATATATATTTAAGTTTATTTTTTACTGATTTTTATAAATGTTATTGAAATATTTTATAAACGAATTTTAAAATCAATAATAATCAAAAAATAAATAGCTTAAATGTTAAATAAATAATAAATAAACATAATTTTATAGAGATGAAAAATAAACAAAATAATTAATATTAAATAAACATTAAATAAATATTCAATAAACATTTAAAAAATTCTTACTAAAATCATTTTTTCAATTAAATAATTTATGAAAAATAAATACTAAAACAATATTAAACATTTATTTAAAAAAAATAAAATAAATATTAAATTAATATTATAAGCCAAGTCTGAAGAATAAGCCGCATGCGCTAGTATTTCCCAACTGAACGCCTCGATCGTTTTCCTGACCCGTTTTGCTGTGTGTGATGGGGCATTATCATGGTGCAAAATGACTTTGTATTGCCTTTTTCCATATTCCGGTCGTTTTTCACGTAATGCTCGATTTAAATTGATCATTTGCTGTTGGTAGCGATCAATGTTAACCCGGTTTTACCAGGTTTTAGCAGCTCATAATAGATTACACCCTTTTGATCCCACCAAACACAAAGCATTGTTTTCTTTCCAAAGCGATTTGGTCTTGCAGTGGATGTCGATGGTTTGCCTGGATTTATCCATGATTTACGACGCTTAGGATTCTCAAAATATATCCATTTTTCATCACCTGTCACGATTTGATGGAGAAATGACTTTCTTTTGTATCTGTCGAGCAGCATTTCACAAGTGGTTTTTCGATTTTCTTGCTGTCTTTCATTCAGTTCATGTGGAACTCATTTTCCCACTTTCTGAATCTTTTCCATAGCTTTCAAGCGAATGGAGACGGCTTTCTGCGTCACATTCAATTGATCCGCAAGTTCTTGTTGAGTTTGAGTATCATCTCCATCCAATAAGGCTTGCAATTCGTTGTCTGCGAACTTTTTTAGTGGTTTCCCACGCTCTTTGTTTCTCAAAATCACCACTTTTGAATTTTTTGAACCACTCGAAACATTGTGTTTTACCAAGAGCATGTTCACCGTAAGCTTCGACAAGCATTCGATGCGATTCTGCAGCAGTTTTCTTCAAATGATAACAGAAAACCAATGCTGTCCGCAAATCGTAGTTTGTAGGCACAAAACTCGACATGTTTAAGGTTATAGAAAAATATACCGCTGTATGAAATTTGGGTTGTTGTGTGTTGAAAATCTTTGTCAGCTATTAGAGGGAGATGATGGCGCTGCAGAAGTGGTCTTACGATCCCTAAACTGATGGTTAGCATCATTTCTAGGAAAATTCCGGTTTCACACTTCTACACCTGGTAAACATAGGCATTAAGATCCAGCTACGATCGAAGAAGGCTTTCTTATTATCATTGGACCGAATTAAGTTGCACACCAATATATCGGGAAAAAAACAAAAAATTAAGAAATTTAGATCTGTTTTATTTATTCTTAACCTAATCTGAAGCTGTCAACGTTATCAATATTGTTGTTTTATACAAAAATTCTGTAAGGTATTTATACAAAAAAAAAAAAAAAAAATGAGTTGGAATGCAGAAAATGCATTACACGAAAATACAATATTCAATTCTTAAAATTATGCTTAAATATCTAATATGAAAAATTAGTGTGCTTGGGAATTTGTGCATGTACATATATACATGCATACAATATTGATATTGTAGTATGAAAACACAGCTTTTTAAGAAGAACTAAGAAATTAATATCACGAAAATTAAATTGATTCTCAATTGAGGGAGTAACCACTCTTAAATTCCGGTGTATAACCCGCTAGAAGTCCTTGAAGTTTGTTGAATTCCTTGAAGTCCGATGAAGTCCGGCGTAGTTCGATGAAGTCCGGTATAATTTGATAAATCTTATGTATTATACCATGAAATTTTGGCTTTTATAACGAATTTTTGGTCGAAACCAGTTAATTAGTTATTAAGGAGGGATTTTTGATAATCTTTTTTTAGGATCTTTTAGCAATCGTAATGAATTTCATTGAATTTCAACGAAAGTTTGATGGAGTTTGTAGTCCAGTGTACATCTATTTTCCGAGTGATTACCCCTTCGTACTCAATTTAATAATTTTTTTATGTTTACAAACATTACTATTATCTCTTCTTTATTGATGCGCTCATTTCACATTACTGGTTATTACGATAAATATTGTCAAGTGCCTCAGTGGTCGAACTATTATAGCTAAGGCACCCGCTTGGAAAATTGAAGGATCTAGATTCAAACCCTGGCCGAGGTAATATTTTTTTGCAATAAATTCTATACAGTTTTTTTGGGGATAAGGAGAGTTGTAGAGATGCGTGTAAACATCAAAAATTATTAAATTAATTAGCAATTTAATTTCAAACTAATGATATGTAACTCAGGACTCTCGAAAATTAAAACAACAGACAATTGAGAATAAGGCTACTGAGAGACAGCGCGAATATAGATGCGCAATCAAAATGATTAATGTTCTTAAATTATTTATTCATCTTAAACGAAATAACAAAATCAAATGAACGTTTCGACTTACTTAGCAATCATCTTCAATGAATTAATGTAAAAAATAAAAAAATATTTTAGCCCTTATTAGTCATACAAAACGAGATGCAATCCAGTCACTAACAATTTGTCAAATCCATACTGGCATTTTTACCCGTGGCAGTGTCGCAGGAAATGATACTTCTCTATACAACTATCATATTTTTTTGTTTTAGATTCAAATAATTACTGTTATTATTTATTACTGAACACAGACTTAATTATAATTACGATTTTGATTGGGAGAACATCAAAATCTTAGACAATAAACGTTTCTTGGGCAGGCGTTTGATATCTGAAATGTTACATATTCAATTACAAAATAACAGTCTCAATTTACAAACAGACACTGAATGCTTGCATTATGCATATCTTTCATTATTAAAAAAAAATTGTAATAGAATTATATCCTCCGGAACGATATACAATTTGTGACTCATTTTTATTTATTTTATTAATAGTTGACTCACCTCTAATTATTTTTATTTTCTATTTATATATTTTTATTTTTATCCAACATGATAATTTATGACTTATTTTAATTGTAATAGTTGACTCGCCGCTAATTTATTTCTATTTATTTATTTATATACTTTTTTATTTAATTTGTGATATTTTAATTGTAAAAGCTGACTCGCTGCTAATTTAGTTTTATTCTTATTTATTTATATTTTTAGTTAACATGACTTTTTTCTCTTTTATTATTTTTACGTTTGTATATGTGTATTTATTTATTATTTATATTCTTGACCGCTTGACTATTGGTGGCATTAAAGTAAGATATTAGAGCAACTTGATTTAAACAGTTAATATACATTTCTACTTGAGACTGTGAGCACGCATTGTTGTGGAACGCTTGAGTGTATACTTTGACAGGAAAAAATAATTTTCGATGGACAAAAATTTATTCAAGGTTTTATTAGTATTTATCAGTTCAAATAGATGAATCACGAAAGTATAGTCTTAATTACGATAATTATTTGCTATCTAAAACAAGGTAAATATATCGAATAGGGGAGGCTGCCCCGATGACCTTGACTTTGACATATGTTGTCAAGGTCATGACCCTGAGTAACGTCCAACAAATTTTAGCCGTTGTTTGCCCTTCGTTAAAAAGTTATAATTATAAAAAGTTTATGAAAATTAAAAGCGATAACTACATATATACTCACATATATTTACATATACTCACATATACACATAAAAATGTGGTACAGAGAACGAGTGGGCGAGGGAGGGGCTCCGCCCCTCCCTCTGCACCCCCTCTCCGTATTTTTTTTAACCTAACCTATCCCTATTTTTGTCGAAATTTGTAATGATATTAGATTTGTATATGTGAGTATATGTGTAATTATTGCTTTTAATTTTCATAAACTTTTTATGATTATAATTTTTTTAACGAAGGGCGAGCGACGGCTAAAACTTGTTGAACGTTACTCAGGGTCATGACCTTGCCAACGTATGTCAAGGTCAAGATCATTGGGGCAGCCTCCCCTATTCGATATATTTACCTAAAACAAAATATATGATAGTTGTATAGAGAAGTGTTATTTTCTGCGACACTGGGTAAAGATACCACTACGGATTTGGCAAGCCATTGGTGACTGGACTGCATCCTGTTTTTGGTGACTGATGGCTAGAATATTTTTTTCTTATTTTTTACATTAAGGCTCCTGAGTACTCACCGCGGCCATATTGAAGTTGTGACGTCAGAAGTGAGAAATTGCGTGAAATGACACGTAATTTTGTCCGACATGCCATTTGTAAATAAAGCTAATTCGGATAAAACAGACTAAGCAGATGACTTTAAAACACTTCTTAATATTGATCACGACTATCCTTTTTCCGCCTAACAGTCAGTAAATAGTTGTAAAAAGCATGTAAAGTGAAGCTATTGAAACAGGAAAACACATGGGCACGTAATTTTGTCCAACGTGTCATTTCTAAATAATGCCAATTTGGATAAAACAGACTAATCAGATGGCTTTAAAACACTTCTAAATATTGTCACGACTATCCTTTTTTTGCCCAGCAGTCAGTAAATAGTCGTAAAAAGCATGTAAAGTGACGTCTATGCAGACAGGAAAACACACGGATGTCTATTGAAAGGAGTGAAAAATGTACTTTTATGTATACAATTCAAAGAAACTTTACTCGCGGTCCATTTTTACGAATTTGGTAAATACGAGGCAAGTATTTATTATTCATATTTTTACAATAAAACACATAATAACAAAATGACATGCACGATAACATTTCATCGTCAATCTATCACGTTTCACGTGTATTAGTTCTAATTTTGTCCGCGACGAAATGTCGCTACCGTCAACGCGGAGTTCTCGGCTGAGGAGTCAGGAGCCTTAATTCGCTAAAGATAACTCCAAAGCGAATCGAAACATTCGTTTAATTTTATTATTTTGCTTAAGATGAATAAATAATTATAAGAACAGTAATTATTTTAATTGCGCACTTATATCCGACTCTCAGTAGTCTTATTCCCAATTGTTTGTTGTTTCAATTTAATTTCATAATTACATTCAGGATCATCAAAATCTGCTTTTGATCAATATAGCTTTCTTGTTATTTAAATATGTTGTTACTCTTTCCGGTTTTCTTACGATATTGTATTGCATTAAAATTAAATTACAAAAGAGGAAAAAATAATTTAGGAAATAATAGGTATACAGTCTTAATTCTATATAACCCAAAAACACATAACAAATCATTAAAAACTGATGTCAACAAATGTCAACATTATTGTACGGCATATAACTGCTTAATTTTATAGCGTAGAAATGCTGTATCAAAACGAAAAAAGCTTCCCTAGAAATAGTAACACTTAAAAATAATATTTTTATAAATTCTTCAGAAGTAAATATCAATAAAAATTATACGTTTATTTGCAAAAAACACAATTATTATCAAAAGCAGCAATTTTAATTTTTTTTTTTTTTGCGCAATTTAAATATCGGTTAATTTTTAATTTAGATTTGGGTTAAACATGCAAAATTACATTGCAAATGATTATTGTACTTGCAAGAAATAGTGCAGACTCAAATAAGGAAATAATGGGAAAAAAAATTAATTTTTTAATAACAAATACAAGACAAGTTTGTTGTTGTATGTAAAGCAATAAATAAAGAGATAACCGATCAAATGGCGAGTACAAAAAAATGTTTATTTTTGTAAATTATTTTGTTATGAATTTAAATTAAAACAAACATGTTTTGGTTTTACTTCTTCACCATTTTATAATAATCAAAATGTTATTTTGTGCATGTTTCTTAACATTAACAAATAATATAAACAGTTATTATACAGAGTTCCCGAACTTAAATGTCAAAACTTCGAAAGCGTGTATAATCGAACTAACAATAAAAATAAAGTCCTTTAAAGATATGCTCTTTTTGTTTTGTTTTGCTTTGTTTCGGAGAAAATTGCAAAAGAGACGGTTTTTATTTTTGTATTATATTTATTTATTATTTATATTTTTACACTTATTTATTCACATTGTCACTTACTTAATGTAAATATTGTTCAAAATATTTAACCTCTTGCAACAACGTAAGCATTGCATAGTACGAATAGCTCATTGCAGTCAAATACTGATATTTTGTGCACTGCTTTCACGATTTGGTTTCTTAGTTGCTCTTATTGTACTGTCTCGTGTATGATTTGAACAACGATAATACTTCGAAGGTAGTGCGCATTAATTTTTACACAAAAAAATGCCAAGACAGTGAGTCAATGGATGCATCCAAATGCGCAACTGTTTAGTGAGCGGCTAAGTAGCAATTAAATGTGATAAGTTTTTACCTTTAGATTCAATAAATCATATTAAGAAGGCATGATTGTTCGGTGGATAAAAAGGCCTATTTTTATGATTTTTTTTTTTTTACAGAAATTATATGAACGATTGATTTGAAATTTTGCGCACATATTTATCTATATTTTGTTGTTAATTAGGAATTTTTACAAGTAAAAATAACGAAAATTGTAATAATTATAACATTGTTTGCGCGACGTGTCCGAGCGCGCATTGTTTCATGATGGCCATAAAATCTCAACACTTAATTATCTGAGACAACAAATCGAAAAAGATTTTTAATCTACAAATGTTTGGTTATTGTTGAAACCAGAATTTTTAAAATCGAACTTTTTTTTTAAATAATTATTATGCATGTAAAAGCAAACTAAGAAATCACAAAAAATTTTGAAAGTTTAATGTAAAAAGAAAACGAACACAATAATATATTTTAATTTTGCTAGCTCCAACGATGGAAAGAAGTATTTCGAATACATAAATAAAAGGCGAATTTAATCGGTTCATTAGTTTGTCTGAAATTGTGATTACCAGTTTGAAAAACATAGTTTCGAGAAAAATGTGTTTAAAGTTTAGAGTACAATTTACTCGTTTTACTTACTATTTTTAGTACATACGTGTCATTCTAATCAGTAATTCTAGGTAATAAGTTTTCTGTAATGTTTGAGTAAAAGCATTGCTAATCAGACACTTGGAAGCAAAGTGTACTTATTACAATGGAAAATAATAAAATAAAATCAAAAAGAAGTACACATGTAAAAATTTTTACTTTGAATAAAATGTTATAACTTCCGTAATTATACAAATTTTTTGATAAAAAATTTAAGGATTGATTCTTAACCCTTAAACACGTAAGTGGGTCTGAGAGATCCCATATGAAGTTTCGAACGCTTGCTATGTGAAGACCGAATGAGATAGGAGGTTCGGACCAAGACGTAAAAAAAGTTTGAAATCTCCTCTTTCAATTGATATGATTGATCATTTTTTTTGGTCAACTAGAATTCGAACGGCACGGCAATAAAGTATTGTTGTTAGGGTCAATGCGACACATATAGTGTGTAAGTGAAACTTTTTTTGTGAGTAGTTTATATAAAAAAGCTGGACAAAATACGTTTGAAGAGGTCGGTTCGCGGATATTACTTGCATATACTCTGTCTAAAGATGGAATACTATAAAATGCTGTAGAAAGGGAGTTTTTCCGAAATATATCATGAAACACATCAATTTTCAATTTTAGACACGATTTAATCAAAAATACCTCATATTCGCTTTGTTACATAAGTACATTTTTTAGTAGAAATGGCAATGATATAATTTTTTTTTGAAAGTACGAATCTTTAGCTTTAAAACGCCGTATTGTAAAGTCTTTAAAAGTTTTTTGTTGCAAACATATGATTTCTTAAAAAAAAGTGGATTTTTAGATGTCCAAAAATACCTCATATTCTCCATGTTACATAATTATGCTTTTTAAAAGGAATGACGAACTCAAATTTTATTTTGAAAGTGTGACTCGTTAGCTTTGAAACG
Organism: Solenopsis invicta; assembly: GCF_016802725.1. Taxonomy (NCBI): domain Eukaryota; kingdom Metazoa; phylum Arthropoda; class Insecta; order Hymenoptera; family Formicidae; genus Solenopsis; species Solenopsis invicta. Next base: position 17,758,837 of record NC_052667.1, read on the forward strand.
CCGTATTAGAAAGTTCTTAATAGTTTTTTGTTACGAAGATATGATTTTTTTAATGAAAAATGGATTTTTGACCAATTTCTTATTTTTGCTTAATGGTTTTTTCTTTATAACTTTACAATAAATTATTTTTCGGCAATGCTGATTGTGCAGTCACACTCCTAAGATTCTGAACTTTCACTGAAAAAAAAAAATTGTAAAAAAATATTGATTGTAATCAAAGTTATAGCTTCTCAAAGTTGAAAAAGTCTCCCAGACCTGAAAATGTGTTTCCGTATTTTATAGGATCGGTGTGTTTAAGGGTTAAAAGTATGTACTTTCATAAAATACATTAAAAAAAAAATCAATTTTTTTAACTTTTCAAAGGGTCCTACCCCCTTAAATTGCTACTTAGCCGTTTAGTAAGCAATGTAGTATACTAAAAATAGTTAAAAATTACGGATAGAAACGGACAGAAAACGTATCCTATCCGTACCTGTCTGTTTTACTATGCGTTTCTGTATCCATATAATTACAGACAGATGTAAATAGAATGTGTTCATAATCTATTGATTTCTGTCCGTAAAAATGGATGAACAACTGCGAATTTTATCCATTTCTGTCTGTAAATGAGTACACGAAAAAAAAATTTTTTGTTATAAAATTTTTTTTTATTTTTTTTGCAGATCTTATTATTTTTATTTTTATTATAAGTTAATCTGATTTCCATATATTCCTTTTCACTAATTATCATTATGCATTATTTTATAAATATTTGAAAACGCATCAGTGGGATTTGAACCTAAGATTTTGGAATTTTAACTTCATACATTAACACTGACAATGAGCTAATTACACGTTTGTAGTATTGTTAACAAAAACTTGGATTTGAAGTAAAGCTGATTTCTGTCTGTACCTGTATCATATCCTGATTTCTATCTGTACTTATCCGTAATTACATACAGGAATCCTATCTGTTTCTATTCGCATTACATACGTCGAGATTATTATTTGCATTTGTCCGTAATTATGTATAGCAATCTTGTCCGTTTCTGTCCGTATCTTTTACGTAATCATATTATACTTGTATCTGTGCGCAATTGCGTACAGAAATCCTGTCTGTTTCTGTCTGCATCCTACGTCGTGATTTCTATTTGCATTTGTCCACAATTATGTACAAGAATTCTATCCGTTTCTATACGCATCTTGTTTGTAATCACATTTTATCTGTATCTTACACGCCGTGATGTCTATCTGTACCTGTTTGCAATTGCGTACAGAAGTTTTGTTTGTTTCTGTCTGCACTCTATGTGCTGCGATTTTTATCCATTATTTGTTCCGAATTACATATAAGAATTCTATCCGTTTCTGTCCCAATTGCATATAGAAATCCTGTTTCTGTCTGCATTTTATAAACGTAATTTCTATCTACATCTGTCCGCAATTACGTTCAGCAATCTAATCTGTTTCTATCTGCATCCTGTCCGTTTATAACAATTAATTGTAAAATTGATATTTGCAACGTGCATTTTACGTAAGTAATATTTTTCATGCTCCTGTCCTATTTCCAATTATTACTTTTTGACCACCTTTGTTGGTCTGGCCATGAGCAGGAACGAGTTTTAATTATTTATATATTTGGATAAAAATCTCGATATACAATGCAGATAGTAACAGTTAGGATTGCTGTACGCAATTGTGAACAGATCCCCTATAACCATTTTTGCAACTGCAAAGGTTGGTAACAGATTTTGATCCACATATGGTTCACATACATTGGTATTTCCGGTACTGTTAACCGATTTGTACCAAATATACTACAACCTTGTTGGTAGAGTACATGACAAATTGGCGGTGAAAAGCAAGCAAATCTGTTGTAAGCTTTGACGAAAATTTATAACAAATAGTAAACAAGTTTGTTATTGCAAAAATGTTAGCAATTGTCACGCAAGAATGCAACATTATCTCTTTGTCAAAATACACGACAGATTGGAAGTTGACAGCAGACAGATTTGTTGTATGTATGATTGACAAATTGATGGCAGATAGTAAGCAAGCTTGCTATTACGAAAATGTCAGCATTTATCACACAAGAATCCAACATTTGTTGAGTTCCATAAAGCGCATATGCGTATGACATAATCTTTGTTGATCACCAAAAGTTAAACGAGGATAAAATGTTACATTACGCACATTATGCGTTCTTTCTACGGAATTCGGCCATTATCTTTTTATTAAAACAATTATGCAGCTAATTTGTTTATAACAATTATAACAACTATATAACAATTAAGAAAGCGTCATGTATATTTTTTTAGTAATTTTTCCTGGTGAATTGATTGGTGCAATCAGTTTTCTTCTACAGTTATTTTTAACAATTTGTTTATAACAATTAATTGCAAAAGTGACTTTTCAACGTACTCTTTACGTCAATGTTTTATTATGCTTCGATACTATAATACTTGTAATTATTATATTTTTACTGATCTCTCTATGGGCAAGAAAAGGTTTTAATTATTTATATAGTTTATATTAAAAATACAATATCTAAGGTTAAATAATCATAGGGTTAGTGATAACGATCGCGCGATATTCAAGACGCGAATTTTTTTTGGCTTAGTTCAGTTTTACTTCAAATATACCTATTTATTAACGATATCACAAGTGTACGATTAGCTCAGTGTTAGCGTGTTAGGTTGTTGTTCCAAAATCTTAGGTTCGAATTTCGCCGGTGCCGACACACGTTTTCAAAAATTTATAAAATAATGCGTAATTGTAATAAGTGAATTCAAATGTTATATGTGAAACAGTGAATACAGATTAAGCTATATGAATAATAAAACCTATTTTAAAAAAAAAGAAATTTTTTGTTGTTCTTGGAAACATCAAATTTGATCTGTATTTGGTGTCATTTTGTCAGCACGTTTGAAAACAGATTTGGTGTATGTTTGACATTATGTTGTCAACGCGTTTGATAATAGATTTGGTTTGTGTTTGATGCCATTTTGTCATCACATTGTTGTTATCAAATTTGTTTTGGTATTGGTTTCAATTTGACTTCAGATATGTTCGTCAGATTTGGTTTACATTAGGCATCCTAATGCGGACACAGTAGGATACGGTTTTGGTACAAAATTTCGCTGGAATTTGGTGCCAATTTGATATCCCTTTGCGTACAAAATGTTTGCTGGGATGCAGGTAGAAATCTCGACGGATACAATACGGATAGAAATAGATAGAACGGATTGCTGTACGTAATTGCAGACAGATGCGGATAGAAATTACGGCATATAGCAGCAGACAGAACTTCTGTACATAATTGCAGACAGATATAGATGAAATGTGATTACAGACAAGATGTGGTTAGAAACGGATAGAATTGCTATCCGTAATTGCGAATAGATGCAGATTAAAATCGCAACGGATACACTGCGGATAGAAACGGATATAGGATGCCTGTACGTAATTGCAGACAGATGCGGATAGAAATCGCAGCGTATAGAATGCAGATAGAAACAGACAGAACTTCTGTACACAATTGCAGACAGATACAAAGGAAATGATTACAAACAAGATGCGGATTTAAACAAATAGGATTGCTGTTTGTAACTGCGGACAGATGCAGGTGAAATGCGACTACGTACAGAATGCAGAGATGGATAGGATCTACTGCTGTAAATGCGGATTTTTTATCCACATGTTGTATTTACAGATAAAACAGACAGCTTACAATTAGAAACAGGATAGAAATCCTGTCCGTTTCTGTCGGTTTCTGTCTGTTATTTATATTAGGGTACCGAATGCATCCATTGTTGCAAGAGGTCAACATTTTGAACAATATCTACGGTATCTATTTCATCTTTTTTTGTGAATTTCTCCAAAACGGTCATATCTCTAAAGGACGTTTTTTTCGTAGCTTATCGTTCTTCTATAAACTCCCAAAGTTTTTATATTTAAATTTGTCCGGTATATAAACATACATTTAAAATTTTTATAAGAAAGGGAGTGATTATTTGATTGAAAACATTAAGTACTTTTTATGTGGATGCATACTTCATCAATTATATAATATCTGTAAATTAGAGCGGACAAATAAGAGTTTAAATCATGTGTTGAATGATTACTGATTTAATTTCCGTCTGTAAAGTTTTTTGAAATCTAGTTGAAGTGTGCTTCTGATGGTATTTTTTTGGATTTTTGTGCATATAAAGATTCACTTTTTCTACTGAATAAAATCAACTAATAAAATTCCGAGTATATCTAAACTGTGCAACCTCAAGTTATTTGAGGATTGATGGTAGACTCGACATAAAAAAAAATCACTATGTTTTTCATGACCGTGTATTTTTTTTTCGCGCATGCATACAACGCGTATATCTGTTTGTTTCAATTTTTTGTTCCTCTTTTAACTTTCCTATACATGTGTATGCTTTGTACGGACGGGATCCGATAGCGCACGGTGCGATAGCCCACCAACCAATCATGTTGACTTATCTAACCCAACCAACGGAAAAACTCTAGACATCGGCCGCTGTGAGTGGTGGTGTGCTATCGGGATCCGCCCGCTTTGTATACATACACGAACAAGAGAAAACGCACGATCACAAAAGGAGTGTCCTTTTCTACGTAAGATCCACTGCTACTCTTCTATTACAATCTAGGTATTCTATGATAAAATCAAGGTTATCTCTTGATATTTTTCAAAATTGCCATACAGAATCAAAAACTAAAAACTTTAACCTAAATTTTGATATCTTACAAATTATATTTTGTTTAATACAATTTTAGTCAGGAGAGTAATTGATTTGACATGGAATATATACATGCGCGCAGGTGCATATTTGTTGTGTATCTTCTAATTTTTGTATTATCAAAATCTGTAGAGAATTACAACCATTATTCATATATCTTACATAAAATAATATTAATAACTTTAATAATATTCTTGTTTTTAATCTTGTAAATGTTTATAAACTTACATTGAAAAATGTTGAGTACTAAGAATTGCTTTTGAGCAGGAATTGCTGTTTTTATTAATTTAAATAATTTATTGTTATACTTTTTGGTCATATTAGGATTATTTGTATTTTATAATATTTGTTCTATGCATAAATTTATAATGTTGACCTCTTTCTCCAGCAGGCGATATTGTTGGGTATGTTTTGCAACTGATGAAGACGATGCGACTGCAGCGTGGGTTAAACCATGTCATTGTCGAGGCACTACAAAATGGGTTCATCAGGGTTGTATTCAGAGATGGGTTGATGAAAAGCAAAAGGGTCACGCTGGACATGCTGTAGCATGTCCACAGTGCAATACAGAATATATTATAGTATATCCAAACATGGGTAAATATATTTATATTTTGTATGTATGTTAGTGTGTATGTCAAAATGTAAACTTAAAAAAGTAAGTGAAGGAAGGTTGCCAATACTACATATAGTCTACCACTTTGTTTTATCATATTTTTCAAGAAGCTAAAAATAAAACGTTGCTATCATAAATTTAAACTACAAATATCTTTAATCAGATATTGTAGGAATTTTTATAACTACTTTATATTTTGTAATAATATTATAATTAATATTTTTGTAAGATAACCAAAAATGAGCAACTGAGAAATTGGACACCAAAACTGACAAGTAATAACAGAATTCAGACGCGTTTCTATAGTGAAACAACTAATTATAAAGTAAATTAATAAATTAAATAATGTAATATATTTCTGTATGTTAAACGAATTTTATACGTATAATTAAAAAATTACAAGTAAATATTTAAAAAATTAAAGCATTTAATAAAGACTAAAGTAGTTTATTTAAAAAATAAGCAATTTATTAGAAATGAAATACACAAATTATTTGTCAAATATGCATTAATATATTTGATCCTTAGTAACAAAAAAATGTGGCGGTTTACATTTTAGACCGATTTTGTTTTTAAAACTGCAGATACAGAAAAATGTGAACAAAACAATTTTAGGTAAATACAAACATAAAAGATTGTAATATTATCTGTAATATACTATTTTTGCAATGCAATTTGCAAAAAAAGATCATCAAAATTTCATTCTTTTATGTAGCAGTGAAAAGTATACTTTTTACCTTTTTTACTTTTACGATATACTACTTCACAGTTTAATATAACTACTTATAATTTTACATTTTTTTTATATTAATATTTACTTTACATGTTTTTTATCGTTTTTGTATCCTATTGTTTATTTATAATTATTCATGAAGAACTAAAGAACGATTTTAGCACTAAACAATGTGATTTTTTGGATAATGGCTATTTAATTTCTTTAGAATTTTGTTATTGAGTACTCTGAAGATGACAAAACGAGTCAAAAGTTCGTTTGTTTGTTTAATTATATTATAGATGAATAAACTTTGTTAATAATTTTGCCTTTTGCATTAATATCTGCTGTACAATGCGGAGCATTAATTTGTGCAGCTAAACAAATAAGTCTAGCATATACAGTATATGCTAGACTTGTTTGTTTACCGCACGAATTAATGCTTTGCACTGTACTCTGATTAGCTTTTATTTGATTTTTTTTGTGTCTGGAAAATATTTAAGATAAGAGACTAAAAATTTTGACTGAATATTTTACATCTGTCAAAATATTATATTTAGAAGTCATTCCACGTCAATTTGACAACACCCCCACCCCACCCCCCCTTCCCGACCAATTGTATCTAACTAATTGTAAATATAATTTGAAAGTATTAAAATTCAGGTTAAAGCTTCTAATCTTTGCTGTCACGATTTTGTAAAATATGTAGTAGTAACCTTCATCACCTTAATTTCATCTGTTAAATAGAAAAAAAACTTTTGTTATTTTCTTATTCTAATCTCCACTATTTCTTAAAAATAAAGTATAATAATTATTTTTAGTGTAATTTTGTTGAAACTAGCGAAATGAAAATTAACCTATTTTTATTATAAATATTTTTTTGCAAATAAATGTTTGTATCGATAACAACATCTAAAAGATGAAAATAGTTATTATTTTTAATAAAGTATGAGAACTTTTAATAATCAAAAATACATTTTTAGAAAGTGGACAAATGAGAGTAAGTGCAGTTATTGAGATGCAACAATTTAATTGATTATCTTAATTCAAAATCATAAATATAACCTAACTTTTTTTGGGGGGAGGAGCGCCTTTATGGGTTCCCGCGCCTGTGGGGATAGGACGCGGGGTATGTAGGACTCACCGACCTAAATTAGCCGGTATACTCACTAAAATCCAACTGTTTCCGGCGTCTCGGTTTGGGACGGATCACGGGATTGGGCTAGTATGCACCGCGATCCGTTAATATAACCTAACCTAACTTAACTTAAGTCTAGCCTAGCCCAGTGGTACCAGAGATGCCCCGCACTTGCGCATGCGCGTTGGTTTACAACTGAGATAGCAATATTGTAGCTATAGATAACGCTGTGGGGGATATGAGGTTTGCGCGCTTGAGTCATTAGTTAGAATATCTTTTTGTTATAATTTAGCCACACAATTAATTATTTTAATTTAATTAGATTATATTACTAAGAGTTATGTCTTTATACATTATGTCCATAATTCTATTTTTCTTTGGGGTGACTAAAAACGCCAGTTTCACGAACGGTTTAGATACTTTACTGGCGCTACTAACTCTGCACATGCGCGAGTGCGGGGCATCTCTGGCATCACTGGCCTAGCCTAGTCTTCTTCATTTTGGTGTTTGTGGAAGGAAAATTGTTAAGTAAAATGTTAAATAATGTGGAGTTTATTTGTTATCTGACTATCACAAGAGAAATTTATTATACAAATCTGCGATTTGTGTATATTTGCGTGTTTTTTCTTTTTATAATTAAATTCAAATATTATCAAAATTTCTCTATAATTATCCGAACATTGGCTCTGGGGTAAGTCATACATATATTCTAATCATAAACAAAAAAGTGCTTATATGTTAAACTGAATTGCTTTATCTATATTACAGTGCACTTTTTATCGTGCACCATTTACAAGGGGAACTCTTGAGAAGTGCATCACCGATTTTAACAAAATTTTATGGATGTGTAGTATTTACTTACACCTTTATTACAGTAAAGCCGTTTGTTGCACAACTTAGGCATTCTCGAGAAAATGACGATTAAATACTTATGCATCTATAGTACCGTTACAGAAGAACGATTGTTGTGTTAGCGGCGTTGGTTGTTAAAACGTTGACGGATACGCTTGGGGTCCCAGGTTCGATCCCCGCGGATAACACTTTTTTTTATTTAAATTATATTTTTAAATTGTTATATATCATTTTTAAACCGTTTTTAATTATTTAATATAAAATTATTTAAAAAAGTCAAGGAATTTAAAAATGTTCTTCTATTACTAATTAAATTAAAATTTGTCATAAACACACAAAATATGAAACACAAGAATTAAAGACCTAAAAAATAACGAAAAATATATTTGCAGTAAAAATTTACAATAGCTTTTATTGCAAATATATTTTTTTGTGTTCATGAAAAATTTTAATTTAATTAGTAATAGAAGAGCATTTTTAATTCCTAAAATTTTTTTAAATAACGTTTTATATTAAGTAATTAAAAATAATTTGAAAATTATTTATAACAATTTAAAAATATGAGATATTTTATTTAAATAAAAAAAAAATCTTATCCTCCAGGATTGTTTCCGGAATCCCTTGCATACTAATCGACATCCTAACGACCCACGCTACATTGTTAATTCGACAATTGTTCTTCTGTAACAATACTATAAATGTTGAAAATATTTAATCGTCATTTTCTCGAGAATGCCTAAGTTGTGCAACAAACGGCTTTATTACAGTAAAGGTGTGAGTAAATATAATACTACACACTCATAAAATTTTATTAAAATTGGTGATACATCTCTTATTAGCCGTGTAACCACGGTAGACGAGGCACTCAGTTTTTTCGAGAAGATGTGACTTCGTGTAGGAGCACGGGACAATTTGTGATCCTTTCTTTATACATATTATGACAATTTAGTTAACACACTAAAGACGCGAAAGCGAGTCGAAACGTTTGTATGGATTTATGATTTTGAATTAAGATTGTCTTATCAATTAAATTGTTGCGCTTCAATAACTGCGCTTACTCTCATTTGCCCGCTTTTTGAGTATTTTTTATTATTTTTAAGAATGCTTTTTTCTTTTCTTAATACTTAATATTTCTATAATATTAGCCAGTTACTACATAACTATCAATTGATTTTTAATGATTTGTTATAAAAAAGCTTTCTGCGTTTATACAATTAAAACTGTTTATAGGTTATTTTCCAAAGCTCGCATTACTTCTTTGTTTTTATTTAAAAAATATTTTTTTGTTTTTAATTTTTTTATTTAATTTTTTGTAATTTAATTTTACTCTTTTATTAATAGTACGAAAACTTTATAATAAGTTGCACAAATCTTCCTAATCTTTTGATAATTAAATTTGCATCTTCTACTGGTATAAATGCATGTTGTTTTTGTATGTTAGGAATAGTATTTACGTTTGAAATATTAAAAATAAATTTTTCAGTGACAAAAAACAAAAAATAACAAAATTTTGATTTGAAAACGCAATAGCTCTTGAACATACAAAACAACTTGCATTTATCCTAATAAAAGATACAAATCTAATTAGTAGATTTTTTTCAAGTCCTAATAGTACAACTTCTCATTATTAAAAAAAGATACAACTCAGAAAAGTTTTTGTTATCAGTAAAGAAAGATTAAAATTAAATTACAAAAGATTTATATTAAACAAATAAATTATAAAAAAGTTAAATAATAAAGAATTAAAAAGATGGAGAAATAAATGTAATGTGAGCTTTGAAAAATAAACCATAGATAGTTTTATAAACGAAGAAAATTTTTTCATAGCATCATTAAAAATTGATGGTACAATTACGAATGTTACAATAAGTAGCTAATTTCATAGAAATGTTAAATATTAGAAAAAGAAAAAACATTTTGAATATCAATAAAAACTAAATATTATTTACAAGTATTTGTGATAAAAATTATGATAAAAATTAAATTTTAATTTTAGATTTGGATTCAGCAAAATTGCATTGAATATGTACTGTATTTTATTTTCGAAACATAGTGGAAGCAGAATAAGAAAATAATAAAAAAAAAATCTTTTTTTTAGTGACACACAAAATCAAGATTATTATTTAATATTTATTTTTCAAAATCGCCACATGACATTAAAAATTGGAATCTTTAATTTAATTTAACCTAAATTTTTGTACCTTGCAAATTATATTTATTATTATTATTATTAAAGGTCTACATTTTATATTGTGCCTTGGTCTCCTGTAGGCATTGCCTTCATCTATCTCGGCCTCCGTCCTTCAGAATCTTAACCAAAAAGCAAAACACTGTTTAGATCCACAGACCTTCCATCTCTTCCTTGGTCTTTCTTTTAGTCTAATTCCATATATGTATTCTTTCTTTGAGCATTTTCTTTGTATTCTTGTGTCTTTCATCTTTTGCGCGTGCCCAGTCTATTGCAGTTTTTTTAGCTTAACCGATGAACTTCTGGTTTACCGTATATGTTATATAATTTGTTATGTCAGATTCTCTATCTTTGTCTTTAATTTGAAGTTTTCTTCATTCTTCGATAGAATTGATCTTAGGTACGTGAAGTTCTCCTTTTTTTCACTGTCATTCTAGTGTCATTCTAATAAACCTTATTAGCTTTTCTGGAATTCTAAATTCCAGCATAATCAGATATAAAGTTGATCGATTAATGCTATCGTATGTTTGTTTAAAGTCCATAAATGTCTGGTATACGTCGATGTTGAACTTCCAGCATTTCTTCAATATTTGTTTTACTGTGAATACTTGATCTGTTATTGATTGCCTAGTCCTAAATCCGCCTTAATATTCTCCAATAATTTTTTTGGTGTAGGTTTGATACCCCTTTCCAGGATTTTCATTAATACTTTATATGTTGTGCAAAGTAGTGATATTCTTTTATAACTCACGCAACCTACCTCCCTTCTTGTATATTGGGTATGTTATATTTCTTTACTTTTTCTTTGGTATATTTTCCTGCTCCGCGATGCATTGTACGAGGGCTATTTGAAAAGTTTCCGGCCTTTTTAAGAAAAACACATATTTTGAAGCAAAACAAAATTTATTTCTTGACGTAGTCTCCATGCCACTCGATACATTTGGTCCAACGTTTCTTCCATATTTTTAAACCGTCAGAAAAAAATTGATTGTCTAAACCTGAAAAATATTGGTTTACAGCGTTTTCCACTTCAGCATTTGACTTATATTTTTTTCTCCTAAAAGTTTTTTCAAATTTGGAAACAGGAAAAAGTCGCTGGGATCTAGATCTGGCGAATAAGGGTACGGAAGCAATTCAAACTTTAATTCGTTCAATTTTGACATTGCGACCATGGACGTGTGAACCCGAGCGTTATCCTAGTGAAACAGGATTTTTTTCTTGGCCAAATGCGTTTTTTCTTAATTATGGCCTTTAATTTATCCAGCAATGCAACGTAGTACTCTCTGTTGATTGTTTCACTCTTTGCGAGGTAATCGATAAGAATTATTCCACGGCTATCCCAAAAAACTGTCACCATCACTTTTCCTGCAGAGAGAACGACCTTTGCCTTCTTTGGAATTGGTTCCCCCATCGCAATCTACTGTTTTAACTGTTGTTTGATCTCAGGTGTATGGTAGTGTACTCAGATTTCATTGACGGATATCATTCGCTGCAAAAATTCCGCTGGATTTTTTTAATACAGGCTAAGACACTCGCGCGACATGTCCATCCGTATGCGCTTTTGGTCGATCGTCAACAAGTGCGGTACCCAACGCGCGAATAATTTTCTCATATCCAATTCTTGATGTAAAATCTTGTGCACCCGTTCAGATAATATCTCACAAGCCTCAGCAACATCTTTAACAGTCAATCGACGATCTTCCATCATAGTTTGATGCACTAAATTGACCATTTCGTCAGTTGTAGCGATTTTTGGGCGCCCGGAACGTTCCTCGTCTAAAATGCTCGTACGACCACGTTTGTATTCGGCCACCCAATGTTTGACCGTTGTAAATGAAGGGAGGCTTTTCCGTATACAGAGTCTAACTCATTCTTTATTTCCTGAGTCTTTTTCTCTTTCAAATAAAGGAATTTTATCACTGCGCGATATTCAATTTTCTCCATTGTTGACAGACAATGTCAGCTGACAACTTTGAAAGATTGCCATAGAGAAAGTAATGATCATCAGAATGACTTCAAATTTTTACGGTTTACATATGTCAAGACCATCTATCGAACGGCGAAAGAAATTTTTTTCTACAGTTTATGTCAATGAGGCCGAAAATTTTTCAAATGGCCCACGTATTATATTAATCTGTGAATGATTTCTATTATGTTTCTTTTTCTAGCCTTTAAAAGTTTTGCTGATATTTCATCTGCATCTAGCACCGTGTTTGCTTTTAGACTCGTTATAGCGGCCTTTATTTCTTTTACAATTAGTGTGCCAGTTGTATGAGGATTGTCCTCTTTTGTGTCTTGCGATTTCCTGTGATAGAGGTATACTTGATGGGTTAAGGAGTTCTGCAAAATAAGTAATTTCTTTTTCATATTAGTTATATCACTAATGATATTTCCATTTTTATCTTTCTTCATTTTTTTTGTCTTCTTACTACATACATTCCAAGATCCAAATGAATAATCGATATTTCTTTGCCATAGTTGTCCCCGTTGACCGATCCTTTCCAAAGCTCCAGACTTCAGGTTTTTGAACAATTGAGTTCTGCGGAGATGGGTTGTTAACCTATTGCCCAATCCTCAACTTGAAGAATCAATTTCTACTCTTTTTGTTTCTATGCTTTTTACCGAGATTGATTACTCAACAGAAGTTACTAGTGTTACCACGTAGAAGCAAAGGGGGAGAGGGCTAAGAGAGATCCGTGGATTCATTATCTAATTAAACATCACTATTCCATTAGTACCGCAAGTTATATTTAGTTAGATATAATTTTGAACAGGAAAGTGGTCGAGTTGACGTAGAATAACCTATATTTTTGCAGAATCTTTTGCACTAAATTTTTTACAGAGTTTTTATAAAAGATTTTTTTTATTAAAAAATTACCTACATGAAGATAAAAATTATACTATGTTAAAAATTTCTTGCATTTTTGTAATGAAGTTCTTTAGTCATTAGAATGTACTGAATACGAATATTACCTCAAAAATTGTCTGTCTTGTAAAGTTTAGAAAAAAGAAGAAACTCAAAAACATTTTCATAAATTTACATAAATTTGTATGAACCAGATGTTTGATCAATTTTTCAGGAAGGTTTAACATTGTAACTTAATTACCTTTATCTTTCTGTTAAAAAGTCGAACACTAAAAGTGTAATTCACTTATACTGATTTACTCCTGTATAACAATCATATTCAACCTGCCATTTTAAATTTTTGATTCAGATTTGTAATCAGCAACTTCAGATTTGTAATCAGCAACCTAAAAAACAGAACTGCAAAATTTTACGGAAATCCATCAGATAAAAAAGTGCAACACAAAGAGTTATTCTCATATTTTAAAAAATTGTTTATTTTATGTAGAAATAAATATAAATGTATAAACTTTTTATTTCTTTAATTATTTAACAGATTATATTAATATAGCACAGTGTAATTAATTTTCGAGAAATAAGGAAAGGGTATCACTTGACGAAACCTATATCAGTATTGGCTTTCCTCTATCTATATTATAATGGTTGGTTGCTTTTAACGAACATAACAGTTGAGTGAGCGCTTGTTGCTATTAGTGTATTCTTCTATCCATAAATCTTTCAGATTTATGGATTTAAAGGTCTATCTTTATTCAACTATTGTGTTTGTTGAACGCAATCATTGTCTTGTAAAGTTAAATTACTATAATAGTTGCATTTCAAGTGAAAAACTCAAAAAATCTGTAATTTTTTAACAGTTTTTTTTTTACCTTAAAAAATTATGAATTTTTTTAAAATCCTGATACTTATAAGAAAATTTTTGAATTTTTATTTTTAAATTTAAATTCATCTTTTTTTGACAAAATTGCTCTTTTTTTAATAAAATTTTTTAAAGAAAAATATAATGTTATAAACATAATTTTCATATACACAGGTTCATAGATGTTTGAGCAAATATCTTACAATTAATTAAAAGAAAGTTTAAGGTGATGTTGGAGTCGTCAGTTTTACTGACAAACTCGACTTACACATGTATGATTTATGATACATATGTACGTACGATTTACGAAAAATCAACAGATTTCTACATACTGCTACATCAAGATCTTACATACACATGTACACAATTTGTCAAACATTCTATTCTCTTAAATTAGGCTTCCCAGCTTAATTCTAACGATTCAACATTATTCATTCATTTATTCTACACCTGGTTTTGTCTTTATTTTATATACATAACCTGCATAATATTTCCACGAAGTTTTGGTGTACCGATGATTTTTTTACCACCATATTAACCCTCTATTGCTTCCGTATAAGGCGGATGCTCAGGTCACATCTAATTTTGTTAATTGCATAAACGTGGCATAAAATTTGACTATGAAATTTTTTGATTTTTTACTTACAACCGTCTAGATTATATTTGTATGATTGTTTTCTCAATTTTGTTTTGTAAAGTTTTTATTTAATGCTTTGAAGATGTTAACGTGTGATACGTCTGAGCGCTGCGCTTATGACGAGAACAAATACGTACAGTCGACAAAATTCACGCTGTTGCGAAACCTCATTTACTGTGATAGCTAGATCAATGAATTAGTCGATATCTTCTGTTTCTATAAGACTGTGTTGGTACAAAAGTAGATAAAATTAGATATTAATTTGACTGTCTAAATAATTGTTTATTAATGTCTTCAAAACAAGTATAGATTATGTAGTAATTTATGTGGCAACGCTGCACTAATACAGCGACACATAGGTCGGCGCGGCGCTCATACGAGAACACTAACGTTTGTTTGTCGAACGAAAGCAATGGAGAGTTAAAGTAAAAATTGATAAAAGAATCTATATATTTTTTTTTTCCTGTTTTTGGTCAAAAATGGACCAGAGTTATATACATCAATGTTCGAACATGTATTTTAATTTCGTAAAAAAAAATTATATGGAATTATATTTAGCATCATCTTAAGACTTCTGACTTCTTAGTTGAGAATTCCGTGTTGACAGTAGTGGCGTAGTATTGTGGAAAAAATTAGAACTAAAATAAGCGTGAAACGTGACAAGTTGACAATGAAATTTTATCTTACATGTCATTTTGATATTATGAGGTTTATTGTGAAAATATGACATCACATATTTATCAAATTTGTAAAAATAAGCCGCAAGTAAAATTATCTTTGAATTTTTGTACGTAAGAACATATTTTTCACTCCTTTCAACAGTTGTCCGTGTGTTTTCTTGTCTTAATATGCTTTACATTTTTTTACGACTATTTACTGACTGTTAGTCGGAAAAAAGAGTGTTAAGGCCCATGCTTACAAATGTTTTAAAACGATTTTATTATTTTGCTTTGTTTAAATGTTCTTGATTTAAAAATCCCACGGATCAAAATTTAGCTTAATTGTGTTTTCCTGCTTAAATTGGTTTCACTTTAGAGGCCTTTTATAGAGACTATTTACTGATTATCAAAGGAGAAAAGGCGTCGAGTTTTTTTTAAAGTCATTTTTACAAGTATTTTAAAGCGATCTTATTTTGTTTTATCCAAATTCTCTTTATTTATAAATGCCACGGATCAAACTTTTACGTGTTATTTCTTGCTTATGGCGTTATGACTTTAATATAGCCGCGGCGAAAAGTCAAGAAATAATAACAGAAATTTAAACGGATCCAGCTCAACTACAAAGTGCAAAATTTTTGTATTTATTGCTTTTTGAGTTATAAAAATTAGCATATTTTTTTAAATGAATGTCCATAATTTTTTGCATATTTATATATAATAGGGATCATTTATAATCAAAATCATATTTGGTTAAAAATTGTTGTTATACATTGTTTATGAAATAATTAACATTTTAAGTATTAAAATAAATTGTATTTTTGAATGTTATTTTAAATCAAAGCAGTTAAAAAAGTAAACAATTTAAGTTTTTTTATGGAACATCTATAAATTACTCGGAATTTTGACCATCATGTTTGTTGTAACAACGCGTTTTATAATATTTCTCTTCTTTTACTCCATTTCTACTGTAATACTTTCAACAATTTTAATGATTTTATGTTTTCATTTTCAATAAACAATTGCGTAAACAATGTGCTTAATCTCAAAAGAAAAAATTACAAGATATTAAGTCTATAGACCCAATTAATTTTTAATTTGCCGAAATATACAAAATGTTTAATATATTATCTTTTGTTCTGGATATTTTTGTTGATAAAATAATTGTGTTTAATTTTTATTACGCACACTTAAGTGCTATACCTCGAGGCTATCACTTTTCAGTAATTATAAATCGTTATTTTTTCTTCAAAATGATACGTATTCATTGAAAAGTTGATTGGCTGATTAACAGATTTATACTCCATGCTATACTACAAATATTTCTTTTACAAATTAAGCAATCATGTATTTTGATAAATTGAGAATCCTGTCCTCAAATGTTCTAACAATGTTGAAAACCTTAATACAAAAATGTCGAGGCTATTATACTTTTTAAATTATAAATTATTAAAGTTTTTCAATTGTAACTCTCAAAATTTTTACGCTTAGGCATAGCACAATAGTGAAGATGCCCTTGTACACTGGCTAACTTTCTACACATTAATTTAATTTTTTATGTAATGATAAGGAGTCACTTTTAAACTTTATCTTGTTCATCAGTAATTATTTAATTTAAACTATACATAAAGATTAATGTCAACCTGATGTTACGAAATATCAAGCCACACATAAATCTATCCATAAACGGTATTATACTTAATATTAAACACTATATATTCTACATATACAAACAAATACAACGTGTATTGTGTGTATGAGTATGAGTGATATTTTGTAGATAAAATACAATTTCTGTAAATACAATTTTGAGCAATTTAGGACTTTATAACCAAACAGTTGAACTTTTCTGAGGTCATACTCATTGAAATTTATAATCAGCATCCTAAAAGTAACCACATACAAAAAATTTAACCTTTTAAAGATGGGAGTGGTTGATATATCGACCAATCAGGAGACACAATATTTGATTTTTTTTTGTTAGGGAAAATTTTACGCGTTGAATATGAGAAAAATAGTGTAAAAATTTCTGGGAGCATTCTTGAACTTGAAAATTGCTATTTCAAGGTCAAGGATGCTCACAGGAATTTTTACACTATTTTTCCCAATTTTTTTGCTATTTTGGCCAGAAAGTTGGCATATCTATCTTTTTTGATGCGCTAGATGCAAAAAAAATAGTACCATGTATTGCGAAACTCATCTTCAAGGTGAATTCAAGGTCAAAAATTGAAATTATTGTTAGTACCTGCCAGTGGGTTAGTATTATAGACTTATATATAAATAGACCCAGCGTTCTATGAGAGGAGTTGTCTGAATCATTTAAAGGACAGAACGATACGCAGTAAGGTGCTGTTTCTGTCGCTTTTCGGTCTGGAAGGGGAACGTCGACAACATTGTTGAGGGGAACGTCGACAACATCGTTGAGGGGAACGTCGACAACATCGTTGAGGGAAACTTTTATTGCGTGCGTGCGTGCGTGCGTGCGTGCGTGCGTGCGTACGTGCGTGCGTGCGTGCGTGCGTGCGTGCGTGCGTGCGGGCGGGCGTGCGGGCGAGCGGGCGGGCGAGCGGGCGGGCGAGCGGGCGAGCGGGCGGGCGAGCGGGCGGGCGGGCGGGCGTGTATATGTCTATGGTTAACACTCGGTTCTTTTTTTCTTGTAAAAGACTAAAATTGTTTACTCATTTTCTTGTATAAAGTAAAGATGCTGCAAATTGTTACTTTTCATTTATAATATATTACTGATTAGAACTCTTCCAGTATTTGTTTATTACTATTATTATTATTATTATTATTATTATTATTACTTTGACACTATTATCCAAATAGTACATCAGATTCTTATTTTTGATAAAATGGCTGAAAATGAAGTTAGAGTAGTGGCGAGTCCGAATTAGAGGTACGAGATTCAGAGACTGAAGAAATTGGTGATATTGATTTAGGAGACGATTATGGCGGAAATCAAATTTTTGAGGACGCATATTTTTACCCATCTATCAGAGATTTTGAAGGTACCTCCGAAGTAAATCCGAATATCTGTACATCAGGGAATAGGCCAATTGATTATTTCAATTATTTTTGTGATTCTTCATTACTTAAAAGGATTATAGAGGAGACGAATCGTTATTAAACTCAAAATCATCAAGTTCAAATTTCCTATATAAAAGCTTGGTATTTTCTCACAACAAATGACTTTGAAAATTTTCTCAGTTTTTTTATTCTAATGGGCCATGTTCGGAAAGGCAAGTTAAAAAATTATTGGTCTACAGATCAATTGTTGCACACTCCAATTTTTGGTCAAATAATGTCTCTTGATAGATATATTTAAATTCTGCGTTATTTACATTTTCACGATAACGAAGATGACTCAGAAATCATTGATCATTCTTTAGTGAAAATGAAGCCAGTAATAGATCACCTACAAAATAAATTCTCGGCAGCTTTTATTCCAGGCAAAAAAATAAAATAGTGTTTGCATAGATAAAAGTCTGTTATTATGGAAAGGTAGGCTTCGATTCAAGCAATATGTTCCCTTGAAGAGAAATCGTTTTGGCATTAAGCTTTTTGAGTTAGTAGACTGCAAGACTGGATTCATATTGGGCTTAATTGTTTACACTGCTGCAGATATTGATTATTAAAAGTTTGGTTTGGTTGTTACTGGCGATATTGTCGCTCATTTCTTACCACCTTATTTTTATAAGGGTCATGTTGTATGTAGACAATTGGTATACATCTCCTATTTTGGCAAAATTTTTGCATGATTGTGACACAGGAATGTGGCACGGTAAAAGCAAATAGAAAAGGAATGCCAAAGCTAGAAAACAAATTAGTGCAAGGTGAAGTACAAGTTGCTCATAATGATGTGGATAGCAATGAAATGGCAAGATAAACGTAGTGTTCACATGCTTACAAGTGTGCACGAACTTGAATTCTGTGCAACTGGAAAAAGGAATCATTGAACAAATGAAGACATTATGAAACCAACGTGTGTCCACGAATACAATCAAAATATAGACGGTGTAGATAATGTAGATAGACAATTATCTATAACAGAAACAGTGAGAAAATTAATGAAGTGGTATTGCAAGTTATTTTTTCACCTTATTTATGTCTATCTAATGCTTATGCTTTATATAAATTGAAAAATGAAGGGTATACACCGTTTCTTTCATTTTGTTAGATCATTATTGAAACTTGATCCTACTGAACGTATCACTTCTCGCAACGATAGTCCTGCTTGATTAGTTGGTCGTCATTTTCCGAGGCGTGGTACAAGTCGAAGGTGTCACTTGTGCTCTTTGCGTAAGATTACACGTCGAACGATGTACATATGCCCCAGTTGTGATACTTCTTTATGCGCAGCACCATGCTTTGAAGAGTACCACACACAAGCGACATTATCATGAAGTCAAGTTCTGAGGTGAGAAGCAAGGGGACTCACAAAAATCAAGCACCCCAAAGGGATCACATTTTTGCCATATTCACGTGATCCTGGGTCACGTTAAGAACAAAAGTCAGAGTATTTTTTTTATAAAATATTGAGCTACTATATAATTTTTTATGTAATTTTTATATAAGTTTTTTGAAAAACTATTTTAGGAAGCCATTGTCCACTTTCATATTTAGGTTTTTGAAAAAGTCATTATTTGAGGAATGGACGAGTAAAAGTGAGTAAAAGGGCTTGAAAATGATGTACAATTATTCAGCAACTAACAGACTTCTTGTGACACTTTGGGCAGTAAGCATGTTTACTGACAAACGTTTGTTCTATAATAACTGGTGTCCTTGAAATATTTTTGAGGGTGACATTTGCGACACATATGACTATTTTTTTTTTTTTACTCAGCGCATCTAAAAATGTGGGTATACTAACTTTGAGGCCAAAATAATAGCAAAAAAAATTTGACCTTGAAATGGTGATTTTAAAGGTCAAGGAGGCTACCAAGATTTTTTTTACGATTTTTCCCGTATTCAGCGCATCAAATTACGTAGGAAAATACTCTCAAACCTTCGCACCAAATTTTTTACATTGGACTTTATCTTGCGGACGGGGTTAATGGATATATCGACCAACAGTCAGGTTGGGGACTCTACATAAGAAATTAATTGAATTTACTTATAAATTTTACGTCTAATAAAAGGTCGATTTTATCTTACATTTCCCTGTCGTTAAAAGGTTAACCAATTCATTTGACAACCCCCCCCCCTTTTTTGTATAAAGTGTGCAGGGGTTTTTTAAGTATTGGCGATGAATTTTGGAACACAACCGGTAGGCTGATAAATTTTAGTTTTCAAATTGTAGTATAGAAAACCAGCTATTTTTTAATACTTAAGATGCCGATTATTTTGTGCATAGTAGTAATTTTTCACTGGATGATTGTTTTATGTATTTTTTTAAATATTTATTTAAAAGATATCTATTAAAAAAAACTCAACTTTTTTATAACTTGAAAAGGTAATGTAACGAAGTAAAAAATTTTATATACACATTGTAGTTGACTTAGAGTCTTATTAAAACTCTTATTAAAACTCTTATTAAAAGTCTTATTAAAACTCTTATTGTTACTTGACTAGTTTTGAGATATTTGTTTAGACATCTATGGATAGACATCCTGTATATGTAGTTTATTTGCTGTAAACGTAATTTTAAAAATTAATACATTTGTAAAAATGTATGCAACATATGTTTAAAAAATGTTTTAATCTTACTTGGAATTAAAAAGAAAATTGTTGGAAAATCCAAAAATCCTTAAAAACTCTTTTACAAAATTTGAGAGATTAAATAATCATGGTTTTATTATTGTTATTTTATTACTAATAGATTATATTGTATCTTTGCATATGTAGTGTATTCTACACACAAATCAATTGCAGGTCCATTAGTGGTAGTACTCGACACGATCGACGCAGTTATCTTCCGAGTATGTCCCTTTATTGCTGCTGGTATAGTTGTTGGATCTATCTATTGGACAGCTGTGACTTATGGTGCGGTTACTGTTATGCAAGTGGTGGGTCATAAGGATGGCCTTACCATGATGGAACAAGCCGATCCGTTGGTTTTATTGGTTGGCTTGCCAACTATTCCAATTATGTTAGTTTTGGGAAAAATGCTTCGTTGGGAAGACCAAGCTCTGAGTTTTTTGAGGCGACACGCATCCAAAGTTCCTATTTTAAGGCATTTTTTACCGAGCAGGTTTGTATCAATAATATTATTTTTGAATTAATAAATTCCACATATCATAGTAAATTAATGTTCTAATGTAACTTTCTCTTTTTAATACTACATATGCCAGGTGTACAAGTATGAAATGCGGATTCTTTTTTAAAAAAAAAAAACACGTTAAATTCAGAAGAATGATAAAAAGTAATTTATTCAAAGTATGCTCCATTGCTAGTTATACATTTTTCCCATTTTTCGGATAATTTGTGGATACCATGCCAGTAAAAATCTTTCCCTTTTGCCGCGAATCATTCATCGAGCCATTTTTTCACATTTTTGGTTCTTTGTACGAACCAAAGTGCTGCTCAGCAAGTGCGTGAGCACTAACCTAACCTAACCCATCAATGCAAACAAGTGGTAATCGGAAGAAGCCTGGCGAGTAAGCCGCATGGGCAGTGGCGGCGCCAGAAAAATGTTCTTGGGGGGGCCCAGCCCCAACTTAAGTTAACCCTATATAGTGCCATATATATATATATATATATATATACACAGGGTGATTCATAATAACCTATTGGTCCCGAAGCTGGCATATTTGTAATCGAATTCTGAGACGATTTTTCCTTTTGCAAAAATTTGTCCGGAGCTTAGTTTTCAAGTTACAATAAAAATTAGTTAGCGTATGACGGGTCAGATACAAGTGGTAGACAGGGGCGGCGCGACTCACTATTATACGCGGGTGTTTCCGTGGGGCACCTTCTGCGCTCAAATGACTGACAAAAGTACATGGACAGCACATTCCTATTTAAACTCTCTCTCTCTCTCCCTCTCTCTCTCTCTCTCTCTCTTTCTCTTTCTCTCTATCACTTTAATTATGCTACATTTAACTTGTCAAATTTCGATCTGTTATCCGGCCGTCAAATATCGGGATGACCGTGAAATCTTCAAGTAAGTTTACATTATTATAATAAATGTACGCCCGCGAATAATAATTTAATGCAAATTATATTACTTAAATGTGCACTTGCAAGTTAAAAGTAGCACTTTTAAAACGCACAAAAAGGGATAGAAAGGAGAAAGAGAGAGAGAGAGAGAGAGAGAGAGAGAGAGACGGGGGGCTCTTTGAACAAGTTTAAGCACGTTTACTTACGCACGGCGATCAGCTTATTGTTTCCACGATGCAACAGTTCAATTTAAATTTGTCCTTTATTCAGATCTATTCCTCGAAGTTGTTTCATACTTCGCCACATTTAACTATTTACTCTGCATTTGATTGATAAACGCGGAACTACGCGACGAACCGATCGATCGACTTTATTAATTACTATTAATCACTACTGTAATCTCTACAATCATTCTATGCGTTAAAATTACTCGAAGAAACACGTATTTACGTTACCATCACACAACACGAGTTCACTCGACGATATGAAGCAGTCGACTGAATGTTATTGGTTATGTCGTTATAAGAGTATCGAACGATTGGTTAAAGCTATAAGTCAAAACGCGGTAATTCAAAATGAAAATATTGATTAATACGATTTACATCGATACAATTTATTAGAAAAATGTGGTAAATGTATGTTTATTATTACTTGTTAAAAATTGTAAGTGACTTTATCAAGATAATTATTTAGAATATTTATTATAAAAAAAACTTCAAGGATATAATTCTTGAAATCTCCTTACAGCAACGGATAATCTGCCCTTTTTAGGGCAACCAAATATTTTATTTTGAGGAATATTTTCACAGTTTTCGCAAATATTCAAAAATAAGAAATAAAGAAAAAATATTTAGAAAAAATTGATTTTGATAAAATTATTTCTTGAATATTTAGAATGAATAATAATTATCTTGATAAAGTCACTATCATTCAATTTTTAACAAATAATGATAAATATACATTTGCAACATTTTTCTAATAAATTGTATTGATGTAAATTGTATTAACCAATATTTTCATATTAAATTGCCGCGTTTTGACTTATGGCTTTAACCAATCGTTCGACACTCTTATAACAACATAACCAATAACATCCAGTCGACTGCTTGATATCGTCGAGTGAACACGTGTTGTGTGATCGTAACGTAAACACGTGTTTCTTCGAGTAATTTTAACGCATCGAATAATTGTAGTAATTAGAGTAGTAATTAAAAAAGTTAATCGATCGGTTCGTCGCAAAGTTCCGCGTTTATCGATAAAGTGCAGAGTAAATAGTGTAAATGTGGTAAAATATGAAACAACTTCGAGGGATAGATCTGGATAAACGACAAATTTAAATTGAACTGTCGCATCGTGGAAACAATAAGCTGATTGCCGTGTGCGTGAGTGAACGTGCTTAAACTTGTTTAAAGCCTCCTTCTTCTCCGTCTCTCTCTCTCTCTCTCTCTCTCTCTCTCTCTCTCTCTCTCTCTCTCTCTCTCTCTCTCTCTCTCTCTCTCTCTCTCTCTCTCTCTCTCTCTCTCTCTCTCTCTCTCTCTCTCTCTCTCTCTCTCTCTCTCTCCTCTCTCTCTCTCTCTTCCCTCTCCCCCCCCTCCCCCTCCCTCCCTCCCTCCCTCCCTCCCTCCCGCCCTCCCCCCCCTCCCTCCCACCCCCTCCCTCCCTCCCCTCCCTCCCTCCCTCCCTCCCTCCCTCCCCTCCCTCCCTCCCTCCCTCCCTCCCTCCCTCCCTCCCTCCTCTCTCTCTCTCTCTCTCTCTCTCCCCCCCCCCTTTCCTTTTTGTGCGTTTTAAAAGTACTACTTTTAACTTGCATTTAAGTAATCTAATTTGCAATAAATTTTATTATTCGCGGGCGTACATTTATTATAATAATGTAAACTTACTTGAAGATTTTACGGTCATCCCAATATTTGGCGGCCCGATGACAGATCGAAATTTGACAAGTTAAATGTAGCATAATTAAAGTGACAGAGAGAAAGAGAGAAAGAGAGAGAGAGAGAGAGTTTAAATAGGAATGTGCTGTCCATGTACTTTTGTCAGTCATTTGAGCGCAGAAGGTGCCCCACGGAAACACCCGCGTGTAACAGTGAGTCGCGCCGCCCCTGTCTACCACTTGTACCTGACCCGTCATACGCTAATTCTTATTGTAACTTGAAAACTAAGCTCCGGACAAATTTTTGCAAAAGGAAAAATCGTCTCAGAATTCGATTACGAATATGTCAGCTTCGGGACCAATAGGTTATTTTGAATCACCCTGTATATATATATTAAAATTAGGGAATAGAAAATACGTGTTAATTAATTATGCAATAGAAATTATTACAATTTTATTTCAAAACAATTCTCCTGTTAGCATGTGAAGAAGCAAATACGTCTATAACTTTATTTAAATCTATATTAGTCGCACGTTTTTTTTTCAATAGCAATAATAGCTATATCGCTTAGTCTTGAATTTCCTGTAGTACGTAAATAAGTCTTTACACGCTTTAAACATGAAAATGATCTTTCGCATGATGCTGTTAAAATTGGAATTGTAACAGCAATTTTTAACAAGTTAAAAATTGTTTCAAATACATCTTTATATTCACTAAATAAGTGTAAAAACTATAATAAAGTTTTTATATCTTGATTTTCAGGCCTTGATAAAATTTTTTTAATAAGATTAATTTCAGAATTCAGATGATCAGTGTTCAAGCTATATTGCATGGCTGAAGTTTTGAGCATTTCAATATTTAAAAAATTTGCATTATCTGGAAGCAATGCACTTAGACCATTCAAAATATTATTATCGGTAAATCGTCTGTTAAATTCCAATAAAATTTTATCTAATGTAGGCTAAAACCACGATATTTTTGCAGTAATTATTTCTTGTGCAGAAAGATCATTTTCTACATTAGATTCTACAATAAACGGCTTTAATTTCTCCGGAATTTTACGCATACGCTATTTATTTTTTTTTAATTATCCATTTCATCAATTCCAACTTCTTTAGTTAAACGATCGGTTTTTTCCCATATTTCTTTCCATGTTTTGTCATTCCTTCTCCACTCTTCGAATATTCTTTTAGTTTCTTCAATTAATACCTGAGCCTTTACGTAGTCCAATGATGGATTTTGTAAATAATTAGACAAGCTGGTAGTAGTACTGAATATATTTTTATATATTACTAAATGTAAGAGAAATTTTTGGTCAATTTGCAGCAATAATCCTTTTGCATCAGCATTAGCTTGTCGATCTTTTTTCATTGCTACATTATTTAATACAATAATAATAGCCGCAAAAGTACGTTCTACTGCATCACATGCACGGTATTGAACTGTCCATCTTGTGCTACTCAATCGCTTCAATTCAATTGGTTGTCTGTTCGTGTAAAGTTTTTTTTGCATGAATACAGGATGTATTGTTGAACACGACATAAACACAATTTTTCTAAAATTGAAAAAAAATTGAAGCTATCTTTATTACTTTTGCAAGAATCAACAATGACCAAGTTTAAAATATGATTAAAACAATGTATATATGCAGCATTGGGTGCAAATTGTTTTATTTTGGCTTGAACGCCATTCAAATGCCCACTCATAACATTTGCCCCATCATAACCTTGTGCAACACAATTGTGTAAGTTTAATCCCGCAATTAATATAGTGTTTTTTATTAAATCTGACATACTTATTGCATCTAATTTTTCAGCTGGACAAAACCCCATAAACCTTTCATATATTGCACCTTTATAATAATATCTTATTACTACTGAAACTTGCTTCTGCTTACTTAAATCTTTCCTTTTATCTGCCATTACTGCGAAATATTTTGCTTCTTTAATTTCATTAGCGATTGAAAACTTTATTTGATCAGCCATTATTTTTATTAATAAATTTTGAATATCGTGATGTAAATACTGAGCATTTTTTGGACCATCAATTAAACGTGAAAAGATTATAGGATCATGTTTACTGAGCATAGTCATTATTTCTCTGAAGTTGTCTTGATTTAAAGATGAACTCGATTCATCATGCCCTCTGTGAGCTATTTCTAATTTTCATGTTAATAGTAAACATTCAGCTACAGTTTTTAAATGTTTATTTTCTTGAATTAATTTTGCATGAGCTTCATTCACCATGGTCATAACTGATTTAGAAGATTTATGAAGCTTTAGATATTCTGTATATTTTATAGCACAATGCTTATGATTCTCTGAAGCAGCATGTTTTCTTAACCCACCATTTTGTTCTAAAGCTTTTTTCCAAGATCGAAATCCTTCAGAAATAAACATCTTTCGAATCGTTCTCAGGACTAATTTGAAAAAAGCGACAATAGAAACAGTACGCTTTATCTTTCAAAACACTATATTCTAACCAGTCGTATCTTTTATACCAATCTTTCTGAAATGATCTACTTCTATTGCCGATTCGAGTAGTAGGATTCTTGCAAGTTGGGCTGCTTGGGATCATCGATTAATGTTTGAGAAAGATCTTCAGGTCCTAGAAAAAATTGAAAAATGTTATACGTATTATTAAATCGTGTATAGATTATATATAGAATATATGAATGAATAAACATTGAATTCATGTTTTTATATATGTATTTACATTCATCAATTTACTTTATTTATTTAATTCATAAATTAATTAATAAATAATTTCCAGTTTAAACGCGCAATTTTAAACTAATATAGTTATGACTAATGTAAAGTTTTACCTGGAGGTTTTCGTAATGCTGTTAAAGTTGAAGCAGAGTGTTGTTCAATCGTCAATTCTTCTGTTTGTTTATCATCCATAACATCATATTGGTCATCAGTATCAGATTTAGTATAATCACTATCATCATCATTTTCACTTTTGTCTTGAATATAACTAATATCGCTTATATTAGAATCAGCTTTATTTGTAGCATTTGAACATGAAATTTTATCGTCGTCTTCACAGTTCTTTTTCTTTTTGTTTTGTAAAAAATCCAGCATAGTTACATGTCGCTTAGACATTGTAAATTAAAAAATAATACGCTTATATAATTTACTTTTACAGACAACAGATTGAATACTTATTACGTTTTAAAGAAAAGATATTTGTTTTCTTGCTTAATAGATGTAATATCGCTGCCTGGCAAGGATTGTCAGGATGCCGTCGTGCCGTTTGACTGCACGTGATAAACAAAAGAATACGACGGCTACCGTCGAGCCATCGTATTCTTTTGTTTATCACGTGCAGCTTGACGGCTGGCATTGTATTCTTTTGTTTATCGCCAAATATATTCCATTTCTTATTTTCACTAAAATAAGCTGTGCTCTATTGATAAATGTCTCAGTAACAATAAATAAATAATTATAAATATTTATAAATATACATTTTTGAAATATTTTTATTTTTAAATGTTATTTTGGGGGGGGGGCCGGCTAGGGGCCCAACATATTTTTGGGGGGGCCCGGGCCACCCCTGTAGCGCCGCCACTGCGCATGGGCTTAGCATTTCTCAGCTGAGTGCTTCCAACGTGTCGCGAACCGATTTTGCCGTATGTGATAGAGCATTGTCATAGAGAAAAATGATCTTGTGTTGCCTTTTTCGATATTCTGGTTGTTTTTTGAATAGCGAATAGTTCAAATCGATCAATTGTTGTTGTAGCGTTTGGTATTAACAGTTTCACCAGGCTTTAATAGCTCATAATAGACCACACCCTTCTGAACCCACCAAACACAGAGCATAATCATTCTGCCGAAACAATTTGGTCTTGCGGTTGATGTGGATGGTGCACCTGGGTCTAACCATGATTTTTTTAACTTGGGATTTTCAAAATATATCCACTTTTTGTTCTCAGTAACGGCAGACAGATACAATGCAAAAACGACTTTCTTATGTATCGTTCGAGCAAATTTTCACATGTTTGCGCCTCTCTATCTGTCTCTCATTTAACTCATGTGATATCCATCTGTCGACTTTCTGAATTTATCCCATCTCTCGTAGGCGATTAGAAACAGCTTGTTGACTAATGCTCAATTGCTCTACGAGTTGTTTTTATGTTTGTGAATCGTCTTTGTCTAACAATACTTGCAATTCTACATCTTTGTATTTTTTTGATGGTTTTTCCGTGTTCCTTGTCTGCAACATCGAAATCACCACTTTTAAAACACCGAAATCATCGTTCACACGTATCTTGCGATGGAGCATGTTCACTATAAGCTTCCCGAAGTAATCAGTATGATTTAGCAGCAGTTTTCTTCAAATAAAAACAAATAAAAACAAAAAATTAACTCTGCGAATGCTCTTTATTTGGCACAAATTTCGACATATTGAACACAGCAAAATAATACTATGCAAAAATTTTTTTAATTTATCACTTGTACGCGTTGGCTCTTTTTGGCACAACAAAATGGCATATACGTTCAATCTTTATACTGCATATTGCATTAGTGCACCATCTGTTGTCTCAAATCCACATTTTATATTTGTAAGGTATTTGAGCCGAATAAGGCCCAGTAGTAAATAAGGCCCACTTTTAAATTTATTATTTAAAAATGCGCTTTATGTTTAAAATATATGTTTAAAAGATGTGTCATAGGGAGTAGATAAAGAGGGACTAGGGAATTAATATCGGTAGCACGTTTATTCAGTGCAACAAAAGCTTGTAACAAAGTAGGGATCAGCCGTTTTTATAAAAATTTGTTGTAAATTTAATAAGTATACATTATTTTATGATTTATTACAACATATTATAATATTATTTAATATTCTAACCATAAAAAAAAACAAATATATATTGATTTTTTGAAATAAGTATATTTTTTTATAAATAATGTATTATTAAATAAGACCCATACATACATTTATTGTGATAGCTATTACCATTTGTTTATTATGTATGGGGCTTGCAACAGAGAATAATGATTTTTAATGACGCTAACTTTCCATAAGCTAAAATTGCATTAAAATTTATATTTCTAATATATTATTATATTAGAAATTACAAATGCGTTGGTAAATCATGCTCTTATGGTAAAAAGTGCGTACAACCATTAATAATCACCCTGTATATGGTGTATGCTTGATATTATAATGGTGTAGGAATATTTAAAAAAAGTAACACCAAAAAGACCTGTTTTTTAGCCCATTTCTTGGATCCCGAATTTCAAACTTTTTTATACCAAATATTACTATATAATGGAACATAATAATTCCAGAGAAATTTTAAGATGAGCATGAGCGCGGTTCCGGAGATAATAAAGGGTTGAAAGGTGATGATTTCTTATAACACAGAGCGCCGTTTTTAGACTTTTTTTCTGTTGTTTAAATACAAGTAGCATTTCCTATATATTTTTTTTGGGGGGGGGGGGTCGTTGAATACGAATCTGATAAGCAAATTGCTCTATCACGTCAGATTTCTTAAAAAACTGTCAAAAATGATCATTTTTACTTTACCATGACGTTAAAAAAAAATCTATTTTGTATCTATCTAAAAATCTATGTAAAATATATAGGGGAGACCGGGGCTATTTGTTAGACCTTTTTTTGTATCTCCTGAGTTCTATATTCATTAAAAAAAAGAAACATGGGACGGTTTGAAAGGTTGAATTTTCTCCTTCACAATGCCGGTATAGATAGAACATGGAAGTATACTTGCTTTGAAGTACATATAAAAATGTTGGCCAATGCCAAAAATTACGAATAGCTCTTAGCCCGGAGTAATTCGTAATTAGTCCGGGAACATTCCGAAATTTGTGTTTCAAGTTGAAAGACTGTAAAAAAGCTGTTGTTAAGACTTTCTTTTATTTAAAAAAAAATATAGGTATACAAAAAACAAATGCAAACATACACGTTTGCATGTCTTTTTATGCTATTGGTGTGACAGATTTCCTAATCTCACAAGTCAATCTTTAACGCTTTATAACTTTTTACTTGCTTAAGAGCGTCGATTTTATATTCATATTCATGTTTTATATACTGAAATACACAATATTATCAAGTTTGAATTAAATCAATGAAGAACTTTACCTCAATGCTTAACTCTGCGTAGCGCAGACGTTTGTAACACAGTCAAAGGGTTAAGGTTATCCAACTTAGGTTAGGCGCTGTAATCAGTATTAACGAATCGTCCCGGTGTTACAAATAGCCCCAACATCAACTGTGCCCGTTATTGCGTATGATCGACAAAAATAGACATCACACAGCAAAAAGTAAACAGGAAATGTTTCAAATACATTTGACTAGACACGATACATTTAAAGTTTTCAAAAAAACCTTATTATCTTATTTAAATTTCGAAGAAATGCTGACTATCAGAAATTACTTTGACTGTCGCAAAACATATTTTTCATTACTACGATATTAATATGACGCCGTTACCAACAAAACTTTGTTAGTAACATCGTTACATTAGGACGTGTTTACAGTGTTTAAAGTAAATTTTTAATATGTACCCATAAAAAGATTTCCAATTATCGAATTATCCCGTCTAACAATTTCCCCCGATCTCATACACACACACACACGCGTGCGCGCGCGCACACACATACACACACAGGATGTCCCAGACATCGTTCTATAAAGCTTGTTACATGAGGTAGAAGGAATCGAGACAAACCAAAAAGACTAATACCATTTTGCGATATTTGCAATAATTTTCGAGTAATAAAATATTAAAGTCAATCGAATAAGAATGCGCAAAGAGACAAGCGGTTGCTCGCCTGAGCCGTAGGACCATCCACCGTGGCTCGACTGTAGATGATAGTAAATGGCGCGCGGCGAGGGGAAAGATAGCTTGATACCGCACCGCTTCCGCACCGAGGCTTGCGTCAACGCTATACATTCGCGATCACGATTATTAAGTATTTTGTTCTTTGTAATATTTATAGCATTTTTTATAGCGAAAAACCAAAAAATAAATAATGTAACTTTGCGAATGTAGCATTACACCTCTCCCTCTAAAGTACAATAGCACAGTAAATATTATCTCTTTAAACAACAGTTCTAATTAATACTATTCAAATCTCACCATTATGTGTAATTTTAAGAAAAAAATTTTAACTGTTACCATTTCTTTACACTTTTTATATTAAACACGGTAAGACACTTGGATAAATAGTATCATGCTGATTATAAATTATTCTATTTTTAGCGACAGTTTTCATTAGAAATATTTACATAATAATATAGTACATTGTTACTGTGAATGTACGTAATGTCATTAAATATAATTTAATACATTATTATAAGAAAAATAAGATAATTGATGATTGTAGAGCGAAATATTCTATTAAGAGACCCGGTCGCGACTCGCGCTTGTTTTTTTAAAAGAAAACTTTTCTCATCTCTGAATCTCTCTGAACGAACGAAGCGAGAGAGACCGAGCGCCTCTTTTACACGAGTCAGCGAGTTCAAGCATAACGAGATTATCAGATCTCAGCAACGGCTGAACCGATCAAGTTCTGAGTAGTCTCAATCGATAGCTTGGGAACGAATTGCATAACAAAAGTGTTTTTATTTTTTTCTCCGTGCCCTATGAGCGGAGATATCGCGATGCAAATTCTAATTTCTCTACATTTTTCTGTAAGATACATCTCCTTGGTCGTCGCCCTCAGGAATTCTTCCTTTCACATTTTCGACACAGTGTGAAAGGCTCGCTACTACACTATCAGCATTTATGCGACCATGTGATGTGCATCACGTGACCGCGATCATGATTGCGCGTATGACAGGTTTCCTAACCTGTAACCTGAATCGTCAATAATATCTTGGTTTGTGGCAAACGACACATTTTTTTGTCGAATTTGTTTGCGTGATGCAAAAATGCGTTAAATGCTATTATTAATAAATATGTGCAGTTAAAAATATATATTTTGCATTAGCTAGAATCAATATTATATTATACTCCTACGAGTGCTACGTATAAAATTTTTCAAGTGTCATAAGATATGATTTACAAAGTGCACATGAATATGATAATGAAACGAGGTTAATTAGATCGGTAATTAGATGCACCTTATTAAATCTATTTTTATCTTTCTCCAATGCATATTTTGACCTTTCCCAGCAAAAATGTGGTTCGCTTTCTCAGATCTGACTCTAAGTCATACTTTTTTAATTCTAGCGTTAATGTAAATGTATATTTTGAATAAATTTGTGATATAAATTTAATAAATAAATGTATATTTTTAATAAAAAATAAAAAGATAGGAAAAGCAATGAGAACAATTGAATAATTTCTATACAAAACCTGATTATTACTATTTCTAGCAGCGCCTGTTTTTGTGCAAAAAATTAAAAATTTTTTGAAAATACAAATACTACCACTTGGGTTTTGTAGAAAAAGTATATTCTCTTTATAACAGGCGCACTTTAAAGATTTCATACATTTTTTGGACAAACGCATCATTTTTATTAGATTATACAATTTTAAGATATTTATTTTAAGTAAATACCACTTCGTTTTGAATAAAAGATTTTGTAGAAAATATTAATACACATTATTTTGATTTAAAAAATAAAGACTTTTAGGCGCGCGCGCACAAAAACAAGCGCCTTTTTTTACCTTTTTTGAAAAAGTAATTTTGTACTGATTAGAACTACGATAAATAAACATTTATCGCAATTTTAATAGAATATTTCGCTCTACAATCATCAATTTAAGCACAATTAGAGCGGCAACATATTTTTTAATGTTAGACTTTATATTTTTTTATAATGTATTAAATTACATTTAATGACATTACATTTACAGTAACAATGTGCTATATTGTTACGTAAATATTTATAATGAAAACTGTCGTTAGAACTGTGATAAATTATAATAAGCATGATGCTATTTATCCGAGTATCTTACGTTTAATGAAAAGTGTAAAAAAATGGAAATAGTTTAAATTTTGTTCTTGAAATTATACGTAATAGTGAGATTCGAATACTATTAATTAGAACTGTTGTTTAAAGAAATAATATTTACTGTGTTCTTGTACTTTAGAGGGAGAGGTGTGATGCTACATTTGCGAAGTTACATTATTTAACTTTTTGGTTTTTTTTTGCTATAAAAAATGATAGAGATATTACAAAAAACAAAATACTTAATAATCGTGATCGTGAGTGTATAGCCTTGACGCATGACTCGGCGCGGTACGGGGACATTCGGCGTCGCGGCGATACGAAGCTATCCTTCCCCTCGCCGCGCGCTACTCACCGTCTTGCCTACTGTCGGGCCGCGGTGGGCGGCCCTACGGCTCAGACGAGCGACTGTTTATCTCTCCGCGCGCTCTTATTTGGCTAACCTTAATATTTTATTACTCGAAAATTATTGCAAATATCGCAAAATGGTATTAGACTTTTTTTGTTTGTTTCAATTTCTTCTACCTCATGTGACAAACTTCATAGAACGGTCTGGGATACTCTGTGTAGATAAATTCATAAATATGTATATAAATAATTAAATAATTTCTTAAATAAATAGATCTAAAATGCATAAATAAATGAATCAGTGAACAAATATACAGCTTGTCTTATGAAGAGAGAAAAAATAAAAACACTTTTATTATACAATTCAATCCCAAGCTATCCATTGAGACTGCTCAGAACTTGATCGGTTCAACCGTTACTGAGATCTGATAATCTCGTTATGCTTGAACTCGCTGACTCGTGTAAAAGAGGGTCTGCGACTTGCTAAAGCGTGCACTTGGCGCGAGGCTCGACCGCGCTTCTTGATTGTGAACCGAGTATGGATCTTTCTAAGTAATTGAAACCTGAAAAATAAAAATATTCTCAATTTACATTTCAAATATTGATTGAAATGAAACCAGTATTAAAACTAAAAATTGAAAAAATATTAGTTTTCAAAAATTATTTTGATGTTATTTTAATTTTAAACATTATTTTTATCTTATTTTAATCTATCCACACTGAATAATTAACGATAATAAAAAATACATAATTTACAAAAAATAAATATTTCTACAGAAGTTTATTTTAAGTTCTTTAATATTTTTTCTAAAAGTTCTTGAAAACGGACCTTTTCTGAATTCAATAAAATAAAATACCTTAATTAAGGATACACAAATTGTCAACATAATCTTATTTTAATAAATTTTTTAATTATAAATCAATCTTTTTTCTCAGAACAATGGTTTGCTGATCTACTACTTGCTATCAACTCAGTCCCTTTTTATCGTCTCTCTTACTTCTTGCTACGCATGCTATACTTGATTCATTGCAAGAACATATCTAGCACAAATCAAAATTTGTCCGTTTCGCGCATGTTTCCTTACAGAAGGAGAACGCCTTCCGCTTAGGCCAGTAAACTTACTTTTTTACAGCGGGTAACATAAGAGCATTGATTTGGCATATCAATATTAATTTTTCTTTAATATGTTACATATTAAAGAACAATATAATTTAATTTGCAAAAGGACATTGAATGTCTTGATGATTCTTGTTTATTTTATAAACTTTAAACAAAAACTAACATAATACTTATAACTATAATTTTTCTTTGTATATCAATTCGATATATTATTTATATTATATTACTTTTTTATTTTATTACAATTTTTA
The DNA here is from genome assembly GCF_016802725.1 of Solenopsis invicta. Classification (NCBI taxonomy): domain Eukaryota; kingdom Metazoa; phylum Arthropoda; class Insecta; order Hymenoptera; family Formicidae; genus Solenopsis; species Solenopsis invicta. The sequence continues at coordinate 17,793,701 of NC_052667.1, forward strand.
GTTTTTTTACAGTACTGCAATAACTCTTGTAATAAGGTTTTATAAAATAAGAATTATGTTTTGTTTTGTTTAACTTACAATAAAGTTTATTATGTTGTTTTTTTTTTTAAATTTTTAGTAAGTCCATAAAATTTAATTTTTACATTTATTTTGTATATTATTATTATTATTATTGTAATACTTAATTATAAAAATGATCTTCAATAAAAATTTGTTTTTATTATGGATTTAACTATTTCGTAAATTATGGACACCCAATTGTGTAATTTAAATATATTAAGATTTCGACTTAATTACAGTGAAATATAGAGATTATTTGATCTGTTCAATTTTTTAACAATAAGCGTGAGTCCGAGCGTGCCATATTTACGTATACTGACAAGGAGAGTCCACAAGTATATTACCTATTTTAATAAAATTTTATGGCTGTGTAGTATTTATTCACACCTTTATTGTAGTAAACCGTTTATTGTAAAAATTAGGCATTCTCGAGAAAATGACGATTAGATATTTCTAGTATCTATAGTACAGAAGAACGATTGTCGAGTTATAGCGATGTAGCGTGGATCGTTATAGGATGTCGACTAGTACGTGTGAGGTTCCGGGTTCAATTCCCGCGGATGAGATTTTTTTTTATTTAAATTTTATATTTTTAAATTATTGTATGTATAATTGACATCCTAACGCCCCACGCTACGTTACTAATTCGACAATCGTTCTTCTGTAGCGAGACTACAGAAGCTGGAAATATTTAATCGTTATTTTCTCGAGAATGCTTAATTTTCACAACAAACAGGCTTTACTGCAATAAAGATGTTAATGAATAATACACAGCCATAAAATTTTATTAAAATTGATACTTGCCGCAGACTCCCCTTGTAAGTAACGCTTTTCCTACTATGCTATTCATATGCGTAGACTTAGATGTGTTCTTGCTGTGAACCAAGGTTACATACAAATATCTTTTTTAGAAAAACAATTTTATTTTTCAAGATTTATTTTAATCTAGTTTCTCATGAATCATTCTCTCTACAAATCTTCAAAAGTTATACAGAATGATTTAGATCAACCAGAGGAACAAATACACATATGTATTCCTCGACAGTACTTATGGGCCTGCGATATATATTTTTTGTTTTCATAAAAAAATTGAGTGTTGTGAAAATAACATAACGTTATAAAGAATTAACTACAGTAATTTTACCAGATGTTAAATTGACTACTGCAACAATATATGATTTAAGTTTTCGAGTTTAAAAAATTAAAGGATCCCGCACAATTTTTATGATTTTTCTACAATAAGCTATTAGTCAGTATCATAAAACATAAAAATTAACCAATCACAGTCAAATGTGAAGAGAATATTTGACTGTGATTGAACAAGTTTTATGACGTGACTAATAATACCGACTTGTTGTAGAAAGCTTATTATGGAAATTGGATTTTGGTGAAATTGGCTGAAAATTTAATATGTTGTACATCTTGTCATCCCGATGAAAGATGAACAATCCGAAGTAAAAGGCGAAGAGACTCACTTTAATTAAGCACCCCGAAGTAAGAGGCGAAAATACTTTAATTAATCCTTCCAAAGCCACTCACCTTCACTCGCTCTCCTTATTGTAATCTCCTACAAACACATTTCAAAATAATTTTAGATCCTGAGTTAATTGATGTGAAACGACAGCGTTCAATACAATTTTAATTTTTAAAATTACCGATTTTAAGTCAATGTCACATTTGCAGTTTTTTATTTAAAATTATACACCGAAATAATTAGAAAGTATGTAAAATAATGATGTAAGCATGCATGTTACTCGATGAAAATAAGGTGTGACATTAGACATTTTTGACAAGTAGCTCCTCGTGAAGGTAAAATGATCAATTATTGGAGGTTGTGACCCTGGAGATTTTTCATCAGGATGACAAGATGTACAACATATTACATTTTTAACCAATTCCTCCGAAACCAAATTTCCATAAAGATTATGTGAGGCTAATTTAAATAATCTCAAAATGTCAATACATATTTAAATCTTAGAAACAAAATTATAATTTAATACATCTTTAAACTGCATTTTAATTTGCAACACTGTTTGATTTTTTTTTCTTACATATTTTTTATAACAATAAAAGAATATACGTATTGCATGCCCATAAGTACTGTCGAGGAAATAAGTCATCAAATTGTTGAAGCGCTTGCAGCTATCATGCATAAAATAATACAACAATTGTTAGAGAACTTTATTAGACGTGCTCAACTTTGTATTAAAATGGATGGTGGCTATTTCAAACTACTCTAAAATTTTTGAAACATTATTTAGAATGTATTTAAAAATTTTTAATATAATTTGTAGTAATAATATAGCTTATTATTTGTTTACTCTTCTCCTTTTTTCTCATATCATAATTTGGAATTTTGTTTATTTTATTTCCTGAATATGATATATTTATTTATATTAAATGCTAATTTTAAATGTAAATTTTATCTAATATTTTCTATTGTTTGTGATATAACTTTTTGTAAAGAAGTTTTGGAAATGTTTATTGTCTGATGTTTCCAATATTATTTGATTAAATAATTTTACTAATATTGATTTTATTTATTAGGTGCGCAATTAAGTTCCCGCTGTTTGTCAATAGATGGCTCCAGCAGTAAGTGCTGGTCGATTTAGACATACCCAAAACGTCATGAACCAAGCTTAGACATATGGTAAACAAACCGCGTTGACACGTTAGTGATTTTTGTTTTGGCGTCATATACTTTTAATTGCGTGAAAATGTCTGATTTTGTGTCAAATAATCGTCATTTGCGGGAAGTGTTGATTTTCTTATTTTATTCGAAGAAAACAGCGGCTGAAGCGCATCGAGAGCTCCTAAAAGTTTACGGAGATGATGCTCTAAGTGAAACAACGTGCTGTGATTGGTTCCGTCGCTTTAAAGACGGTGTTTTGATGTTGACGACCGTCCGTGTGAAGGAAGGCCAAAAACATTTGAAGACGCTGAATTGGAGGCATTGTTCGATGAGGATCCGTGTTAAATGCAAGAACAACTTGCTTCAGCATTAGGAGTTACCCGCCAAGCCATTTCCAAGTGATTGCATGCGTTGGGAATGATTCAAAAGCAAGGAATTTGAGTTTCTTATGATTTTGAAGCCAAGGGACGTTGAGCGTCGTTTTTTCACCTGTGAACAACTGCTCCAGCAGTAAAAAAGGAAAGGTTTTCTTCATCGTATCGTGACGGGTGATGAAAAATGGATTTATTACAGCAACCCAAAGAAAAGAAAGTCATGGGTACTGCTCGGTCATGTTTCTACGTCGTCGGCTCGGCCGTATATTTACGCTGCGAAGGTTATGCTGTATATTTGATGGGACCAGGTCGGTGTTATTTATTATGAGCTGTTGAAATTGAACGAAACCATCACTGGGGAACAGTATCGACTTTAATTGATGCGACTGAGCCGAGCACTGCGCGAAAAACGGCCACAATACGAGCAGAGGCACGACAAAGTGATTCTACTGCATGACAACGCTCAGCTTCATGTTGCCAAACCCGTTAAAATCTACGTGGAAACGCTCAAATGGGAAGTCCTACCCCACCCGCCATATTCCCCAGATATTGTGCCATCCGATTATTACTTGTTCCGTTTAATGACACATGGTCTGGCTAATCAGCAGATTAGCATTCCGCTCATATGAAGACATCAAAAAATGGCTTGATTCGTGGATAGCCTCAAAAGACGAACACTTTTATCGTAACGGTATTCGAGCTTTGCCAGAAAGATGGGCAAAAGTTGTAGCTAGCGATGGGCAATACTTTGAATGATTTATTTGTAACCATTTTTTCACAATAAAGTTGCATTTTCATAAAAAAAAACAGCGAGAACTTAGTTACGCACCTAATATTAATTTATTTGTTTATACATAAAATGTATTTTCAAGATCTACTTTTTACTCATGTAAATGATGTTTTGTGAGATACTCCGATTTACTTGGATTACCCTGTATAATATATAACTTAACATTATTTATGAAAAAACAAAATAATAAAATAAAAAAATATAATGAAAAGTGTATTCAATTTAAAAAATAATGTTTTTAAGCTATAATTGTTATAGTTACATCGACGAAGACACAAGTATACAATCTGAGGATATACCACCAATGAACGATCCAGTATCGGCAACGCGTGTTCTTTGTGGCGCACTTTTACTACCAACCATTGCTAGTCTATGTGGAAGAATATTCTTTGAAAGTATAAGTTCCAATTTTCAGAGAACATTGTTGGTATGTATAAATTTTTCAAGTAAAAATACAAAATATAAACTCACAAGAATTAGAACATTTAATTTTTTTTAAAAGAAAAATAAAATTCAATTAGCTGTAACTTTATTAAGAATTAATAAAATTTAAATTTAAAAAAAAGAATTTTAAATCTTAAAACTTATGTTTTTTTAAAAATTACTATGCTCTTTAAGTTCCTGTGAGTTTAATAATTTTTACATATAGAAAAATAAAACTTGAACATTTAAAAATTGGGAAAGTCTGTCTTTGTCTGGACATAACTTTATTATGTACCCAAAAAGTCTGTGTTCGACTGCCAAACAAAAAAATTGTCAACTTCCGAATATGAAAGTTTCAAGTTTTTCCTACAAAAAAAAATTTTTTTTTTTTTTTTTTTCACTTTTTCTATAACAATTTTTTGAGTTATCACGATTTAAATATAAAGTAAGCATTTTCAATTTGTATGTGATTGTTTATTCTCCATTAAAAATCGAACTGTAAAAGATTCTTAAAACTGGAACTGCCTCGAATTATAGGCGAAGTGCCAAACATTTTGAAAAAGTATGTAGATGTGAAGCAAATGAATGAAAATGACAAAAAATTAGCGATATTTTCTTTTTTTATTTTGACCAAAAAATAATTGTGTAAAACAAGAAAAATTTATTCTTTATATTTTTTGTACTTTTAAGTAGTTTGAGTTTAACAATTTTCCGAATAGCGATAAGATTCTTTACTTTGTAGCCATTATAGTTTTATGGTGCAAAACATACACAAAAAAGTGAAATTGTTTAACTTCAGTAAAATAAAAAAAAAAGAAAAATAAAATCTGATTAATGTTGAAAAATTATTGTAATTTCTAGTGCACTGACTTTACATTGACTTCTACTGTCAGCAAGAACAAAAAAAAATTACACAGTTCTACAAAATTTAGGCGGGATTTTGTGCTTTAAACTTTGAAGGATGTTTCTATAGGATTACGTTGCGCTTAAAACGACTACGTTGTCCGTTTTTTCCATCACCCTCTATTTTTTTAAATAATCCAAAACTGTTTTTTTCGAATTTGATTTTTTTATGAATTTTCTGACTAAAGGAGAGATGATAGCGAGATCAGCTTTACAACATTGTACATAGAAATGTTTAAAGAATACTGAAAATATCTTTTTGCTACTTATAAAAATGTTTTATTCAAACTGTATATAAAAAACTTTGATAAAATCGTGAAAATGGTAAAAAAAATGATAAATTTTGAAATACAAAATCAAATATTTTGAAAGAAAACATCTTGAAAAATATTAATATTTGATTATTAAAGTTTATGGATGCATGTTTCTAGTTTAAATCCTTTTTTTTTTTTTTAAGAAATTAATTTTTGACCATTTGTTAAAAAGCTATTGAATTTAAAGCACAAATACATCCAACGCGGATATCACCTACGGTGCGTGATCAGACTCAAGAAGACGTTCTCTCTAGTTTTTTCCGTCACCTTCTATTTTTTAAATAATCGCAAAAACAATTTGTTTTGAATTTGATTTTTTTATGATGTCCTCTCGAGTCTGATTGCGCACCGTAGATAATGCCGCGCGCAAAATACATTTATATTTTAAATTCAGTAGCTTTTTAAAAAATAATCAGAAATTAATTTTTCAAAAAAATATTTAAATTAAAAACATACAACTGTAAGCCTAAATAATCAAATATTTTTTAAGATTTTTTTTCGAATTACTTGGTTTTATATTTCAAAATTTAACTTTTTTACCATTTTTCACGATTTTATCAAAGATTTTTGTTTACGGTACGCATAAAATATTTTTATAAGTTGCAAAAAAAATATTTTCAGTATTGTGGGAATATTTTAAAATGCTATAAAGCTGATCTTGCTATCATTTTTTTTTAGCCAGAAAAAAATCATAAAGAAATCAAATTAAAAAAAAACTCTTTGCAATTATTTAAAAAAATGTATGATGATGGAAAGAACGGACAACGTAGTCATTTTCAGCGCATTGAAATCCTATAGAAACATCCTTTAAAGTTCAAAGAACAAGACCCTACCTAAATTTTATAGAACTGTTTTATTTAGTACAAGAATATTATGAAATATTGTATTTATGCATTCTAGCATTCGACTATAAATGACTGGACAATATTGTCGTATTCCACAAATGTCTACAATGAAAATTTTATTTTTTCTTTTTCATTTTTTAGTGATTTGAAAAGATTTCCATTTTGTAAAATAACTGTTTCAATCTTTTTCTTTTACAAACTCCTATAAAATTGAGTCAAGCTATACAAGATATAAAGTTTAAGCTTTGAAGAATTATAATATAAAGCTGAATTATAGGCAAAAAATCATAAGAGCACAAGTGCATAAGAATAAAGTGCCCTCAATTATTGCGTTACGGAATCCGAAAATTATGGCACCTTAAGCTAGCTACCACTCCCCTCTACCAAGGCAAAATTTATTTTAAAACATTTTTTAATTAAGTGCTAATTAGATGCTAATTTAGTGCTGAAATTCGAAACTAGGTTTGAACCGTTTGGCAGAAAATATGAAAAATATTGGGTAGAGCTGGCTTAACCCTTACTAGTCAACAGCCCCCTGACAAGTGTAATTCACGTGTCCGTTTAGTGTCGCCGTGGCAACATTTATATATATATTTATATATATATATATATATATATATATATATATATATATATATATATATTTATATATATATATTGTTGGAAATGGTAAAGAAAACTAGTTTGCTATATATTGCTTCTTTATTTTCGACAAGAGTCTGCACGAGTCGTCGTGCAACAGAACACTGCCCGCGATCGACGGTCACATTTCTATAGCGCGACGTTGCACCGGTGGGGGAAAAGCTTACGTCGCAGGCGCTATCTGCATTGCAATGCCCAACATGTAGGGTCATATACATTTACATTCAAAGGAACGCTAATACAAATTACGTAAATATTTACTTAATACAAATGACTCGGATATTAACTAAATAACTAACGAACATCAATACGAAAGTGTTACATGAGCGCTAACATATACCTATTCTCAATCGAATTTTATAATGAAAATTTTACGTATCATAATTTAAACACTACACTATGTTTAGAGGTCTATTTCATTCGCGAGGATAATCTGATCATGGTACTTTTCCAACCTTTCACAGGGGAGTGATTTGTCGTGAGTTCTTAACAAGTTTTTGCTCACAAAAAGAAATTTTTGGAATTTAAAGTTGTTCTTGGATATAAAATTAATTCAATTGCCTTTAAGATTCTTTTGAAACTGTTTTTCTAGTATGCATTTGAATGTATATTCTATGAAGAAACGCACTTCAGAGAGCTAAATAAATAATCATTTATTTAGTTCTTTGAAGTGCGTTTCTTTAAAGAGCAAAATTGCGGCGCAGTTTGGGGGAATTTTGTAAATATTTATAAATTTACCTAGAAAAAATTATTGAGCACTAAAATCTTTCAACTGGTAATGCCATATTTATTATTTCAATTCTAAATAAATAAATTGCATGAAATAAATAAATTGCGTGTACTCTTCCGGTGTAACTTATCGCTATTACTGTGTAACAATCTCTGTCATTAGAGTTTCCAAGCCTTGATGTCTTCATGTATTTAAAAAAATCTTAGCAATTATATCATTTAACAAAGCAAAAATTCAGCCTTAAAAATCGTTTTTTTTTTTGCAACAATATGATTTTTGACGAAGTTATAAGCAATCAAATTTGAAATGTTCATCTCTTATTTAATTCGTAGAAAATCAGTAACAAAAAATCAATAGATAATTAAAAAAAGATTTTTGTAAGAAAAACTTATAAAGTTTTCATATTCGGAAATCGAAAATTTTCACAGATTTTTTTTACATGTGAAAAGTTTACATAATGAGAAAAAAACTTCCTATTTTGTCTAGCTTATACTTTTGTATATGTAAAAATTACTAAACTACACATTACTGAACTACATAGTAATTCAAATAACATAATGACTTTTTGAAAGTAAGATTTTAAGCTTTTTAACCCTTAAACACATATTGAAAATTCCCCTAGATTTTCAATCGCTTACTGTGTGAAGACTGATTGAGAAAAAAGAATCGGGCTGGGTGGAAAAAAGTTTGAAGTCTCCTCTATCGACTGCTACAATTGACCAACTTTATTGCTTAACTAAAATAAAATGGCACGAAAGTAAAGCTTTTTCGGGAAAGTCTCCCAGACTCACTTATGTGTTTAAGGGTTAAAATCCTTTCTTTAAAAACAATCGAATTAAAGAGCCTATAAGCCGCGCTGGATGTAAGTTCATGAAATTAAATGTTAATTTGCGTCTTATAATACAATTCCTAAAAAGCTATTACATAAGTATTAGTATTTCACTCCTTAGCATTTATATTTTTTAATGACTAACAAGATCAGTCTTCATATTTTTTTTTTTATTTGATTGTACATAAATAATGTCAACACGAATATTTAACTCGGTTTACATATTCCTTAATTCAATTGTTTTTAATTGTGACAAGCTTTTTTTCAAATTTAAATTTCATTTATTTTTAACGAAGTTACAGATATCTGAATTTTGTTTATTTTTTTAAAGAAAAATTAAGTATTCCTCCAATTTTTGTAAGAAATTCAGAATATCTTTTTTTCAAATATACAGGATGTTTCATCAATGCATGTTAATACTTTAGGAAATAAATCTACACTAAAATAAGTAAGAAACGTTATATGAACATTTGTCCTGCATACCTTAGTTTTCACGTTATGGATCATTAAAGATAATGTTTGAACTGCCCGCTTTGTGTCAACACATTACTGTATAGCTTAGTACGTCTCGACCTTATCTAATATTTATAAACAATATCCATCAATACATATTAAACCATTTTTGGATAATATACCCTTGGCTATCAGGTAAAACTTGTGATTTGCACACGATAGTGCTCTGTTTTATTTCCATCTTGAAATAAACATTCCTAAACAATGCCTTCGTAAATCGACATACAGGATGATTCAGAACGACTCACCCTGTGTCCCTGTAAAGACATATTCTTAAGTAAATTCTGAGACGATTCTTTCTATACGAAAATTTTGTCCGACGCTTACTTTTTGAATTATAAAAGGATAAAGTTAACGAATCACGGGCCGTGTAGACATGGTAGACAGAGACGGCGCAACTCATTGTCCGACGCGGGCGCTTACGCGGGGCATCCTTATGATCAACTGTCTGACAACAAGAATTATTCTATTGCATGCCTTGTTCATATAACAGTTCTTTATTTTAATGTAGATTTATCTCCTAAAGTATTGACATGCATTTATGAAACACTCTGTACACACGTTACCGATACAACACAAAATATTGCAGTAATGTTTCAAAAATATTGTAAAAAATAATGTCCTATGGTTCACCCAAGCATCACGCGCCACCAAATAATTACGGCAAAGTTCAAAGTAAAGTTTCTCGTAATTAAACCGCATAAAATAGAACAAAGTTTAACAAAAAATGCACATTTCAACCGATTTTTACATCAACTTCACCTATCGCTATTCCTTTTATTTCACTGCTCCAAGTGCCGGTCGATAGTCAGGATTATACGACGCTCATACGTATACATTTTATATATATATAAGGGAGAAGATCGGGGCTATTCGTTAGAGCTTTTTTTTCTTTTGGGTCTTTTGAGTTCTATATTCATTAAAAAAAAAAAAAACGTGAGACGGTTTGAAAGGTTGACCCTTCTCCTTCATAATGCCGCTATAGATAGTACATGGAAGTGTATTTGCTTTGAAGTACATATAAAAATGTCGACTGATGCCAAGAATTACGAATACCCCCAAGTCTGAGGTAATTCGTAACTAGTCCGAGAATATCCCGAAATTTGTGTTTTAAGTTGAAAGACTGTAAAAAACTGTTGCTAAGACTTTTTTTTATTTAAAAAAAGGATATAAGTATAAAAAAAACAAATGGAAACATACACGTTTGCATGTCTTTTTATGTCATCGGTGTGACAGATTTCCTAACCTCACAAGTGTCAATCTTTATCGCTTTATAACTTTTTACCTGCTTAAGAGCGACGATTTTATATTCATATTTATGTTCTATCTACTAAAATACAATATTATCAAGTTTGAACTAAATCAATGAAGAACTTTAGTTTACCTAAATGCTTAACTCTGCGTAGCGTAGACGTTCGTAACGCAGTCAACGTAAGGTTAGGGTTACCTATAGGCGCTGCAATCAGTATTAACGAATCGCCCCGGTGCTCAGTATTACGAATAGCTTTAACATTAACTGCGTATGCAATAAAAAATATAGAATGTTAGGGAAGTACCGATACCCTTTAATTAGGGAACTTCCGATACTCTAACATTGTATCTTTTATTGCATATTCTTGTAGCTTATTTTGAGACTTTTTCAAAACACTACAAGAAAGTTTATTTTTGTTAAACACTTGCCGAGTTGTAACGCTTGAAAGTTACCGTACACTATAGTTTTTAAGCCTTACAACTCGGAAAGTACTCAACGAAAATAAACTTTCTTGTGGTGTTTTGGAAAGCTCTCGAGATAAGCTACAAGAATATGTAATAAAAATAGGCAATCCCATTTAAAAAATTAAAGGTGTCCTTCACGTAACCTTCAAGCAACTATTTAAGGTCAAATTAATGACACCATCTTATGTCCCCCTCGAAATCATACAACTTTTGTTTGAAACATTTTTGTCTACTGGGTTTAGTTTTCGAGATATTTGGCTGGATCATTTAAAATGGAATACCTTGTATAATATTTACCCGTTATCCATTGTAAACGCGTTTTTTTATAGTCAATAAGCTTATTCTATTGATGATTTTTAATTTTTTTTTATTTTTTATTTTGCTGTAACGATGGTGAAATTCTCATTGGACCCCAGTCTGGCTAGACCTGAGAGTGTTGGACCTAAGTCAGGCGCGAGTCCTGACCGCTTTTTAGTGGCCCGGATCGTCCCGCCCCACCTACCAACTAAAAACCCACTAAGCCCATAGCGAAGAAAGGCCCCGACCAATAATACGTCATAACATCAGTAGCCTTCCCCCAGAGATCGGAACGTGAGCTTTCCTATGTGCCAGTTAGTCGAGTTGGGAGCGGAGCTTGGGAGGTCTAGCCGAAATTATTTTGGCTTTGCGAACCTCCTCCCCATCTCAGGGGGACGCCCTGAAACACAGATACGCTCCCTCTCCTCCGCGCTCTTTTAGGGCCAGTGGCGAGCGCCGAACTACGAAAGTTTCGCGCCAACCCCGTGCCCAAGGTCCGGTGGGTCACCGACCGCACCAGGCCTACCTTTCTACCCTCGGATGGCCAAACCGCCTGATGAGCGAGACAGACTGCCCCAATAATCGGAGTTCTTGCTTCATCCTATTGATGACTTATACAAGCTTTTAATCTAGCGAGTCCGTGGCGGGGTGTGACATACCCTACCTGTTGTTTTCATTGGTATATTTTTTTATTTTTTATTGTGACATTTTAGCAACTTTAAGTAGCTGAAGCTAAGAAAGTGTGGGAGGGGATAGTGGCAGAATTGCAGTGTTGCGTCAGCCGGCGCTTACGATACACGCATGTAAACGTCTATGGGGTTTCTTGCAAAGACTACTAATTTTGATTCCAGTTTCTAAGATGTTTCTCAATGATATAATAAGATTTTATATGTTTAGTTTGTTCAAAATCTCATGTTGTTTATGTTTCTAGAGTTTTTTTAGTTTAAATAAAAGCTTATTAATCTTAGTAGGTTTTTGTAACCACAAAGTGCCATTGCTATCTCAAGTAATTGTATTAAAATACAATTAATATTATTTATTTTTTATTGAAATTGTTTCTTATATTATCTCCTTTTACAATATATTGCAGTTATTTAACGTGATTCTGGCGTAAACAAAATTTTACATACCCTATGTGTTGGGGTATGTCACACTCCGCCACATACTCAAAGTAATCTTTTTGCACCACATACTCTCCGGGTTAAGTAATTGAATATAAGCAAAATGAGAAGAGCATTTAACTTAATTTTGAGAATTTTGTATAAACGAGAGTGCGCAAAAACATCGCAATCAGCATATTGCACATAGCAAGTTGCCTAAAATAAGATAGAGAATCATTTAAGAAAGAATTTCTTTTTTTTTTAATTTTTTGTAGGATTTGGTTAGAGTGTGCATAAGAGCGAGTACGTATATGAAAGCGTAGTGGATTTTGAAAAGAGATTTTGACGAATAAAGGTGAAGGAGAGGCGTGTAAATGTGGAGAATAGATAGGAGGGCGTGCAGAGAATATAGAGAGGTAAAGGTGAGAATAGGCGAGTAGGAGAAAAGCGGAATTCCAAGCGAAATATAAAAAAGTAGGAAGTGAGGTTATGGTGAGTAAAGAGATAGGTGAGATAGGTGCGGCCGGTAAAGGGGGAAAAACAAGATCTCAGGATGAAAGATAGAGAAAGTTGATGATAGGAAGTAAGTTAGAAGGAAAGACAGTAACTCTTAAAGTAGGAGAGGAAAAATACTGGAAAGAGGAGTGAGTTAGGCTGAGGCAAGAGCTTAAAGAATTACTGAAAAAAGAGGTAAAAGGTATGAAAGAAGATAGAAAGAAGTTAAAGGAGGAGATGGAGGTATCAAAAGCGAAGTGAGGGTACGAAGAGAGGATCGAGAAGTTAGAGGAAAGAATAGAGGAACTAAAACTAGAATTAGAAAGAAAGGAAAGAATGGAGGTAGGTAAAAAGGAAGGTGAAAGGGGGAAGGTAAGAGTATAAGCATATATAGCATAAGATAAAGAGCAAGCAGATTAGTAGCAAAGAAATGATGAGTGAATGCAGTGCATTAAGTGAGAGTGAAGTAGGAAAAATCAGGAAGTGGATGAGAGAAAAAGATACAGAGGAAAGGAGAAATAACATCATAATGAAAGGTGTAAAAATAGGTGTAAGAAGAGTAGAACGGTAGTATTAGTGAAGCTAAAAAATGAATATAAAAAAGAAATAATGAGAAATAAGTAGGGGAGTTTTGGGAGTTGTGAGCCAGCATTCCAAGTCGGCCATATTTGAAATTTTAACATGATCCAACTACGCTAAAATGTTTCTCTCCATACAATCTTACTTTTTGATTAGCACTCGTCGCATTAACACATAATCTAAATGTCTATCCAGATTTTAATTTTTAATTTTTTTCAAAAAGTTTTTTTGACCATTTATATTTGTGATTTTAATTATTTTTTTGAACTGATTGCAAAAATAAATATATTACGAAATTATTACTGGTGAACTACTGTTTCGATGCACAATAGAAATTTTGCATGAACATTTGATGTGTTAATTACTATGCGGCTATTTTGATAATGTAACATTTAGGGAATTGTGAGTCACTACATTTTTGCCATTTTATCAACTTAAGTTGGCATCTTTCATGCGTATTTCGCAATATTCATGTATAATTTGGATGTTTCATGCAATTTCATAGTGAATTTAGTAGTTTTCGTGATTTTTTCGTGTTTTAATTGTAGATATAGTCATCATGCCACGTCATAAGTATACAAGTGAATCTAGTAAGCCAACAATCATATTAATGCCATAGTGACTGCCATCAAAGAGGTGACGATTGAAAAGAAAGCGGTGTGATCCGTTGGTCGAGTATATAACATCGATAGGTATAAATTGACTCGCTATATTTCGAAACTGAATGAGGCAAACGTAGATCCTTCAACTGTTTCGAATGAAAAATTGGGCGATTTTGTTTCAAAAGAATTCTGCATCATCTGCAAAGCTATTATGCCGAAGAAATTGAACAAAAACAATTCTATATATTACAATGAATGCGATCGAGCTGTGCACTCGAAATGTGCCAATTTAAAAACCGCCTGTTATACCTATGTTCACTGCAAATCTTGCTTTAATCGGTCGGATCAGTCCCGATCTTGCTTTAATCGGTTGGATCAGTCCCGACACACACACACACACGCGCGCGCCCACGCACACACACACACACACACACACACACACACACACACACACACACACACACACGATGTACATCTGACCATGGCAACCTTCATGTGGTACATCTCAAATAACGCTAATGCCGGCGGTATTATGACTTTCAAGTTTTGCAATTTGAAAAATACTTAACGAAAAAGAAAAAATTATACTATTTTAGAAAAGTTTCGTGATAAGCTACAAGAATATGCAATAAAAAATAGGCAGTTCTATTTAAAAAATTGAAGATGACCTTCACGTGATCTTCAAGCAACTATTCAAGGTCAAATTAATGACACCATCTTATGTTCCCCTCGAAATCATACAACTTTTGTCTGCAACATTTTTGTCTACTGGGTTTAGTTTTCGAGATATTTGGCTGGATCATTTAAAATGGCACACCCTGTATATATACATTTTTGTAGGCTTACCGGGAATATCACTTAAAAAAAAAAACACGTTAATAATTACATCTTGTAAGTAACATAGATATTTATTATAAACATATACGGACAAGCGTCATACAATTCTGAATGTCGATCACAGAGGACGGTGAAGTAAGAGGAATAGTGGTAGGCGGAGCTGATCTGAAAATTGACTGAAATGTGCATTTCTTGCTGAGCTCTGAAATAGAATGAAACACGCAACATTGTAAGATTTTTCAATCTAATTAAATGATTCTTTTAACAGAGAAGTCCCCAAAAAATTAAGTTTTAAGATAAAAGTAAATAAGATGTATTTAACAGTAAAATTTTTTTTTTATAAAAATTAATTTAGAACATGATATTTCCTGAATTAACAAATTGTTGTAGAAATATAGGCTAAAATAACGAACAATATTACAATTTTAGTAGATTGAAAGTTTAATTTTTAAATAAATGTTAATAAATATCAATCTTGACATGTTTCGATTTAACTTGATCTTCTTCAACCGACGTATACAAACAAGATAAATAATGAGAATATTTGAGTACAAAAGAAGTATAATTACATATATTATGCGCAAGACTTCTTAACAGTAATCGCATTTATTTGGAACGATTGATAAAATAAAGACCATAATTACACAGATGTAATCCTTGAATTAATTTTTGAAAGTTTTATATGTGCTCTGAATTAGTTTTATTGAAAGTTATTTATGCTAAAATGCTAATATTCTACCGCAATATTTTTAAAAGATTATTACCATTGCTACAAAGTGATGAAATATTTTATTAATGTTATTATAATTTTTTGTGTTGTATGAGTAATTTCATACGTCTTAAAATATTAACGTTATTTAAATAGCCAATTTATTTTTAAACAATTATGTACAATCGGTTAATAAAAGGTTGTCATAGATTGCTAGACTTTTTTTTCGAAACTTTTCAGGAAAATTTTAATAATGTGGACCGATATCTCTGGATGCATATAGTGAGTGGTTAGCTGTTAAAATAATACGGATGTGAATTATACAAGATGAAATGAAGAAATGTATTCCGAAAATCATCGAAAAAGAAGTATTGCACCCTATTGCAACCTTTTATTGACCAATTGTACGTAATTGTTTAGAAATAAATTTATTATTGTAGCAATTAAAATAATGTTAATATTTTACGATATATAACATTACTCATACAGCACAAAGAACATTTTGTTTTTAATGAGTTTCGGAACTTAACCTTGCTCGTAGAGCGGATGAACATAATTGATTAGATCCATAAGTAAGAACCAATCTCTCGGTGATCAGACTGCATTCCGAAACTTATCGAAACGAAAGTGTTGCAACCTTTTTTCTTCTGACTGTACACACAGGAACAATAATGTCTACCCATCTGAAGTTAGTAACAGTTCCAATTTCTATAAATATACATTACGTACATTAAAAATAATCTGGACACAATAACTTTAAATGGATAAGCATTATGATATCACCGTGTATATGTGTATAGTTTTTTTTATGACAATATATTTTTTTTTATATCCACAGGGTGGTGCAGCTTTTATAACAATAAAAGGTGCGTTCAAAATTTATCATAAACAACAACAATACAAGAGACAATGTCAGCGTCGCGTAATGGACTATACAGAGAGCAATGTAGCATTATATAAAAGGCAACAAGACTACGAGAGTGATTGAAGTGAAATAAAATGTCAGTGAATATTCAAATATTGATTAATGTGAACATAACTTCTCAAATGTAAAGTAGATCAGCGCTTTAGGCTGATTTCACATTTGTCGTACGATGAATTTTTCAAGCAGAGAGAGAAGTTTTTTTAAATCTTACAGCCAATCTATACGCTTGAAAAACTTATCGTATGACAAATATAATAATACCTTTGCAGTAGTGCTATTTATAAATAGTCTAACACATATACCTTTAATATTATATATATATATACGGTGATCACACAGATATATAAACTAAATAGATAGTTGTACATAAGCATACAAAGATAACGATTGTATGTATCTGAGCGAGGTCAATGAATTATTTAAAATTGTATTTTCTAAAAAATGAAAGGTGTTGGGCAATGTAAAGGTGACATCTCCTTTAAATTAACATTTAGAGGAACAGTACTTTTTAATAATTATATTACATGGGTAATACTTTCTACATCCTTCCTTATATGGTAAGAGAATGAAGAAAGCAGAAATGGTTAACATAACTTTTTTTGTCTACATTACTAGTGTTATCTAACTTTAATTAACCTATTAAAGAATATTATTTTGGAATTTTATATTACAGTAGAATAAAAAACTCAAGTGCTATTGCAGAAAAAAAATTAATGTGTAACAAATTACTATGACAAACGTTTGTTATGTAAAATTATTTACTGTGACTCCAGATACGTCTACAAAACGATGACATCTGTATATGTGTGTGCGCAACGCGTGCGTCGTACATGTCTGTGCGTGTGCGTGCGTGCGTGTATGCGTGCGTGCGGGCGTGCGTGCGTGCGTGCGGGCGTGCGTGCGTGCGGGCGTGCGTGCGTGCGTGCGTGCGTGCGTGCGTGCGTGCGTGCGTGCGGGCGTGCGTGCGTGCGTGCGTGCGTGCGTGCGTGCATGTGTGTGTACATATACATATATATACATATACACACATACATACATACACAGAGTGTCCCAGACCAATATATACAGATTATCACGATAAGGTAGAAGGGATCGAGATAAATCAAAAAGTCTAATACCATTTTGCGATATTTACAATAATTTTTGAGTAATAAAATGTTAAAGTCAGCCGTATAAGAGCGCGCGGAGAGACAAGCGCTCACTCGCTTGAGTCGTAGGACCGTCCACCGCGGCCTGACTGTTGGCGACGATAAGTGGCGCGCGGCGAGGGAAGGATAGCTTAGCACCGTGCCGCTCCCTCATGCCCCCGCATCGCGTCGAAGTTCGCGGTCCTATGGCTCAGGCGAGAGACCGCTTTTCTCTCCGCGCGCTTTTATTCGGCTTTAATACTTTATTACTCGAAAATTATTACAAATATCGCAAAATGGTATTGGACTTTTTGATTTATTTTGATCCCTTCTACCTTATCGTGATAATCTGTATACATTAGTCTGGGACACCCTGTATACAGAATATTTGCGAACTAGGGGATTTACCGCTTTGAGAACATAGAGGAGATGAAAAGGAACAAAAAAGTCTTATAGCATTTTGCGATATTTGCTGTAATTATTGACTTATAAAGTAAAACGTCTGAGCCAATGAGCGGTGACGCTGCGCCATTGCATTTACCTCGTAGGCAACGACGCGCGGCGGGAAAGGTGGCGCATCGTTGTCTGAATTTGCTGCACCGCATATACATACACTGCAAAAATCAAATGTGTTATTTATCGAATGTATAAGAAGAAGCTTTAGCTAAAATAATACATTTGATTTTATACACGCGGTGCAGCGAATTCAGACCGTTGCGCCGTGCCAATTCAAATAACGACGCGTCATCTTTCCCGCGGCATGCCGTTGCCACTGAGCTAGGCGCGATGGCGCGACATTACCGCACATTGGCTCAAATGTTTAATTTCATAAGTCGATAATTATAACAAATATCGCAAAATGGTATAATATTTTTTTATCCTTTTTCATCTCCTTTATGCTCTCAAAGCGGTAGGTTTTCCATTTTCCGGACACCTTCTATATACATACATAAATAAAATTAATAAATGTTTATGCCTTTATATATACACATATATATATATATATATATATTTATGTTCGTCGAGACGAGCACACAAATATATATTTATGTTCGTCGAGACGAGCACACAAAAACACTCGCGCGAGCACACAGCACGAAAGAACTACACTCTCTCTTTTGTACAAAAGAACACTTTAATTAAGTAATTATATACAATTACTGGAAGCGGAATTATCTAAATGTCGCTTGACAACTACGCGTCCAGAACAGAACAACAACACACAAACGCCGGCCGCGCTTCTTTTGTCTCATCGATAAAACTTTCTTCGGTCAGTTTTTCAAGCTCGGCCAAACGGGCACAACACTGCCCCCCTTCTTTAAGGTTGTCGTTCCGACAACCAAACTGGAAGATTTGTTCTCCAAAAAACATAAATCTGCGAAACCTCTTCTTCAAAACGAAATCTTCTTGCTTCAATCTTCGCTCGTACAAAACTTTCCATCTTAAATTTTGAGTGCTTCCTTCTTGATTCTTCGGACAAGAGGGGAAAAATTAACTTTCAGGGACCCAACGCCCTAAAGGCTCCCATGTCCCCGCCTCGACATTTGCCTCCAAGCCCACGGGAAAACCCTGAATCAAAAACCGGGGCGAGGCAGTCTTCTTAAAAAAAAAATTTCGCAGACTTCCCTCTACGCGTCGAAATGGTTCCATCTTGCAAGCCTCCAAACTGAAATAAAATAAAATCCAACGAGTACTCAATTCACAAAACATTAATCTACCTCCCTCTCTCTCTTCCTCTTTCACACCCCCCGATTTTGGAAGAAAAACGATCTTCAGAATCCCCATCCCCCAAGGCGAGGATTTCTAGAGAAGCACGATGACTTCCTGCTCTACCCTGGGCCTCCGCCACAGGTTACCGAGCGTCGCTCGCATTAACTTCACACCAACACCTTTTTGGAAGAAAAAGAAAACCTTAGACCGTCACAACTTCCAACAGACTAGAATCTTTAAAATAAAACAGCATTCAAACAAAATCAACGATCTTCTGCTCTACCCTGGGCCCCTGCCGCAGGTTAACGAACGACGTCAGTGTCACTTCCAAATCAGCACCTTTTTGGAAGAAAAAGAAATCCTAGATTCTCTTCTGTTTCATCCCAGCTTTTGCCACGGGTAACCGAGTCCTCCGCGATTCAGACCAAAATGACGACCCACTGCTCTACCCTGGGCTTTTGCCACAGGTTACCGAGCGTCGTCCGCGTCTGCAATCACCATCTACTTGACGATCTTCTGCTCCACCCTGGGCTCCTGCCACAGGTTACCGAACGTCGTCCACTTCTGAAATCAGAATTCACTCGACGACCTCCTGCTCTTACCCGGGCCTTTGCTACGGGAAGCTAAACGCTATTAACCAAACCTAAACACCGTTCGCTGCAAATTTATTCCCTTAAATTTAACCAAGAAATTCTAAAAAGAATCGAAATTCATTCTCAGTTTCCGAAGAAAGAACGATTCTCCGAACCCGTCCTCCAAGGCGTGGACTTTCAGGGAAGCACGACGACTTCCTGTTCTACCCCGGACTCCTGCCACGGGTTACCGAGCGCCGCCCGTGTCATTCCCAATCCAATGCCCTCCAGGAAGAAAAAGAAACAATAGAACGTCTCCCTCCCCCCCGAGACGAAATTTCAACTTTGAAAAGAAGAAATCCTAAATCTAAAACCGTAACTCTCTCTCTCTCTCTCTCTCTCTCTCTTTCTCTCTCTCATCTTTTATTTTTAACTACAAAACCTAAACTGAAACATTCTCTACTTCTTTATTTTCCCTTTTCTGAGAAAAACTGGTTTCTTGAATAGTTTTAATTGCTTTCGCCCTCTCAATTGCAGAATGCAAGGAAGTAATTCCCTCAAGTTGAAGAGTGCGTCTCAAAAATCCGTCAGAGACTGCAATAATAAATTGAGCACAAGCAATTTTGTCGCGCATTTCTAGAGAACATTCCGAATAAGCTAAACGTGATAATCGTTCTAAATCGGCTCCCAACGAAGCTAAATCTTCTCCAAATTTTTGTTTACGATTCGTAAATTGAGCGTAAAAAGTTTGAGATAAATGACCCTCTCCCTCTCCAAAACGTAATTCAAGCTTTGATTTAATTTCTCCATAACTTAAATTTTCTAATTCCGTTATTCCGTCTAAAACTGAACGCGCTTTCCCCCGCAAACTCGAGGTTAACGCGACCGCTTTCGTAGAATCTTCCCAGTTACTCGCTTGTGCAATCAATTCAAATTGTGTAAAATATTCGCGCAGCGGAACACTCCCGTCGAAAATATCCGGCTTTAATTTAAAATTGACGCCTGGGTTTCCGGAATCTCGAGGAATCTCCGCGATCGGAGGACAAACAGAAAAAGGCAACGACTAGCCTGAAAAATGTTGCAGCCGCTCCTCTAGACGCTGAAGTCTCTCGTCGCGTTCTTGGAGCAGTGCCTGCATTTCCTCCTCACGCCGCCGCTGCTTTTGTCTCTCAGAAGCCGACGCAACTCCACGGCGAGAAGAGGACGTTTCTCCGCTCTCGCAGGAGACGCTGCCGTAAAATCTTCCGAGATGTCCATTACGTGGTCCGAAATCGGACGAGCCCCCAAAAATGTTACGCTCGTCGAGACGAGCACACAAAAACACTCGCGCGAGCACACAGCACGAAAGAACTACACTCTCTCTTTTGTACAAAAGAACACTGACTTTAATTAAGTAATTATATACAATTTACTGGAAGCGGAATTATCTAAATGTCGCTTGACAGCTACGCGTCCAGAACAGAACAACAACACACAAACGCCGGCCGCGCTTCTTTTGTCTTATCGATAAAACTTCCTTCGGCCAGCTTCTCAAGCTCGGCCGAACGGGCACAACAATATATATATATATGGGGATCCTGTTTGGACACGGGACCAATTGGACACCACCACTCACAGCGGCTGATGCCTAGAGTTTTTCCGTTGATTGGGTTAGATAAGTCAAGATGATTGGTTGGTGTCCAATCGAGCTGTGTCCACCCTATATATATATATATATATATATATATATATATATATATATATATATATATATACAGGGTGTCCGGGAACTAGGGAACTTACCGCTTTGACAACTTAAAGGAGATAAAAAGGGACAAAAAAGTCTTATACCATTTTGCGATATTCGCTATAATTATCAAATTATAAAATAAAACGTATGAGCCAATGTGCGGTGACGCCGCGCCATCGCGCCTAGCTCGTAGGCAAGAGCGCGCGGCGGGACAGATGACGCGTCGTTGTTTGAATTTGCACGGCGCGACGATCTGAATTCGCCGCATTGGCTCATATATTTTATTTTATAATTCGATAATTATAGCGAATATCGCAAAATGGTATAAGACTTTTTTGTCCCTTTTTATCTCCTTTAAGTTGTCAAAGCGGTAAGTTCCCTAGTTCCCGGACACCCTGTATATATATATATATATATATATATATATATATATATATATATGTATGTATGTATGTATACCAAATCTACTAGAATTTAATGTTCATAAACTATATTTTGTAATCCAATCTCATATATAAATGCTGTCACAAAATAATCTTTTTAGCAAATATAAGAAAATTATAATTATTTAGTTATATAAATTCACAGTGTCCGTGGTTACAATTTGTTGCGTGTTATATACATATTTATGTTTTGTAGTCGTACTGGACATCGGGCATTCCAAGTTACAAATACACCCAAGCGTATCTATTACTCAAAATCAATGCTAAATAGCGGAGTACTTAATAACCACATACGGATTGAATATTTGTTAATTTGTTTATTCAAACAGCAAGTATTTTAAACAAGCATTGTATATATATTTTCATACGCAGAGGATTTTATTTGAAGAAACATTGCAATATGGCATATTGTAATACAATGTTTCAGAAAAATTGTTAAAATACAAAGTAAGGCACCTATCTTAAATAGGCGAACCTCTGAGAGAAAATCACCAACTGTGTCACATGACCTACTCTGTGATTGGTTAGTTTTATTGACATACAAGGTAGCAATCATGTAACTTTTTCTCTAAGGCGGAAAGGTGAAAAGCGAAAAATTTTGCTATTAACTTCAATGGCGAAAGATTTCACTTTTCACCTTTCCGCCCTAAGGAAAAAGTTACATGATCGCTACCCAGAATGGGCTGCTGATAACCGTAGTGGGGATAGAAAGACAGCTAGAGTGAGAAACGGACAATACGAAGAACATTCTCTGTCTACTTACTCTGTCCACCACGGTCATCAGCAGTCCATTCTGTATGTTGATGGTTAGCTAATTTTTCGTTGCGACGCCAATGCATTGACATCAGGACGCCACTGAAATATATTACTGGAAATATATTAAGGCTGCATTCAGATTCCCTACCCGGGTGCACCCAGGCACCTAAAAGCGTTCCTTTAGAGTGCCTCTACCAAACATCAAGTGGGTCGTTTACATTGTCACTCTGTCTATCTCGAGAGAGTGGAAAAACCACATGGGTCCTTGAGCCGGGTGAAACGGGTGGGTGACATAAAGGTGCGTTCCAAAATGTATCACTATAAAAATTTATATATAATTGTGATAAAGGTCGTATATTTAAAACAAATTTACAAAAATAAGAAATACAAAAATAAGATTAATTAAAAATATCATAGTAAATAAAAATTAAAATGTATAGTATAATAAAGAAAAATCTTAATGACAAAGTAAAGGTCAAACGTTTTGTTCATTATTTTATTTATCTAATTAGACTAATAAATAATAATCTTTTATCCCATTAATGTAGGGTTTCTTGGTCTGCAGTCTCACAAATCCGTTGTATATTTATATTTGAGATTATTACGTTAAAGATTTTTAGTATTATCAAATATTTTCTGATACTAATGAAATATACATATAATAGATGATATGCGCAACATATATCTTTATCTAATTTGTTAAAATAAGAATTTATTTTTATTGTTTCAATTGATTTGTCTTATTCTACTAGCATTTAATTTTCATCTATTTCAGTTATAATGATAAAAATATTTATAGTAAAATATTTATGTACTATCTTTATCGTTTATCTTTATTTATTATGTAATTTATTCTGAATCTGAGATATTTACATTACTATTTGTTTTCAGCGTTATTTACTAGACACACCTAATGTTTAAGAGTGCGTTCAGATTTCATAAATCACTAGGGAGCTTTTTATTAGCTCCGCCCACTTACCCAGTCACTTAAGCCTGGGGGTCGATCATGAAACTTTTTCTCTAGGGCGGAAACGTGAAAAGTGAAAATCTTTACTATTGAAGTGAATGGAGAAATTTTTCACTTTTCACGTTTCCCCTTTAGGGAAAAAGTTTCATATTCGACCCCCTGTTCTACAATAGCATAAACACAAGACCGTAAGGTTGTAAGGCGTGGTTTTAAGAGCTCGTAAACGAATGAAAAATTTTCATTTCTTTCGTTACATCCTTATGTCTTGTGTTTACTGCTATTGTAGAACAGGCTTCAGAGATCACCCACCGCTTGGGGAATGACACAGTCTAAAAGGTATCTTTAGAACCTCCGCACAAGAACATTCGTAAGATGTTACGTTAAATATAAACCATAAACTTTAAGCTCATACTTATAGATAAACTTAGGCCAACGCACAAGGCAATCCGTAACGCAAATACAAACCATAAATTTCACTCGTACTTACAAATAAACTTAGACGAACGCAAAGCAATCCGTAACATAAGTATAATTACGTAATGTCTTACGGATGTTCTTGTGTGGAGGCTCTTATCCCTCTTTAAGCTGACTGCGTATGCAGGAGTGGGAATGGTACAGTCCCGTGAAAAGTATATTTGTGCTAATATCAATATATTATAATCTATATTGGAAAGCCTATTCTACAATAAGCTATTAGTCGGTGTTATAAGTCGTAAGCCGTGAGAATTGACCAATCACAGTTGAATATACTCTTCACATTCGACTGTAATTGGTCAATTCTTATGGCTTACAACTTGTGCCATCGACTAATAGCTTATTGTACAAATGCCTGAAGTTAAAGCCCGCGACACAGATATTTGCATAGTTGCATAACCGTATAAGGAAATTGATTGGTACGTTAGCACATGCATAAGGAAATGAACATCAATTTCTTTGTGCATACGATTATGCAGCTATGCAAAAACCTATGTTGCGGCCTTAAACTTATTGCACATGAAATACATAACAGAGCACAAGCATAACATAAAATTGCTGGACCAATGAACATCCAGCATAAAGTCGCCATATTAATTTAAGTAATATTCTTATTTGGTTTATTGGTCTTATGTTATGAGTGTGCGGAAAGGTCCTTAACCCTTAAACACGTAAGTAGGTCTGAGAGACCGTATATGAAGTTTTGAACGCTTGCTATGTGAAGACAGAATGAGATAGGAGGTTCGGACCAAGACATAAAAAAGTTTAAAATCTCTTTTGATTGATATGCTTGATCAACTTTTTTGGTCAACTAGAATTTGAACGGCACTGCAACAAAGTGTTTGTTGGGGTCAATGCGAGTCATATAGTGTATAAGTAAAACATTTTTTGTTAGTATTTTACATAAAAAAGCTAACAAAATACGTTCGAACAGGTAGGTTTGCAGATGTAACTCGCATATACTCTGTCTAAAGTTGGAATACTATAAAATGCTGTAAAAAAGGGAGTTTTTCTGAAATATATCATGAAACACATCAATTTCCAATTTTAGACACGATTTAATCAAAAATACCTTAATTCGCCTTGTTACATAAGTACATTTTTTAATAGAAATGACAATGATATAATTTTTTTTTTAAGTATGAATTTTTAGTTTTAAAACGCCATATTGTAAAGTTTTTCAAAGTTTTTTGTTGCAAAAATATGATTTTTTTTTTAAGTGAATTTTTAGATGCCCAAAAATATCTCATATTTTTCATGTTACATAATTATACTTTTTAAAAGGAATGACTTTGCCAAATTTTATTTTGAAAGTGTGACTCTTTAGCTTTAAAATGCCGTATTTGAAAGTCGTTAAACGTTTTTTGTTGCGAAGGTATGATTTTTTGAAGGAAAAGTGGATTTTTGACCAATTTCTCATTTTTGCTTAATGGTTTTTCTTTTATAACTTCACAATAAATTATTTTTCAGCAATGTCGATTATGCGGTTACACTTCTGAGATTTTGAACTTTTGTTTAAAAAAAAAATCGTAGAAAAATATTGATTGTAATCAAAGTTATAGCTTCTCAAAGTTGAAAAAGTCTCCCAGACCCAAAAATGTGTTTTTGTATTTTACAGAATCGGTGTGTTTATGGGTTAAAGCCTATAGAACATAAAATGCATAACAGAACATAAACATGAGACTGATGAACCAATGAGCATCCAGCATAAAATCGTCATAATAGATTTGTTCGAGTTGCTTGAAATCCCCAAAAATTTTTGCACTCGAGATGAGATAAATATATATTTGACCGTGAGAAAGAGAGAGACGACGAAAAAATTAATTCAAAAAGGGCAGCAACACGAACAGGCCTATTGATTAACACAAGATTCTCAGTGGTTTCTATTGATCTTATGTTATGCTTGTGCGGTGTCAGGCATTTTATATGCTACAGGCTTAAGTCGAAATAGGAAGAAAAGAGATAGATGCGGGACGAGAGAGAGGGTACCATTCCGTCTGTTTCTATTGTTGTACTATTCAATCTAAAAACATTGGCTTAAACGCTGTAGATGTATATTATTATATATGGTTGTATTCGTATGAAAATAGGTTTTAATTTTGTTATTAAAATATTTAAAATAAAAAAAAAACAAATTTAAAGTGGTTAGAAAAGTATAAAAAATTTAAAAAAATTTGTTTTAATTATTGTCATAAAGTAGCTTTTTGAGCCATTCAATTTTTATTTAGAACATTTTTTTCTATCTTTTATAGTTTCGACGATATTTGCTTGGAAAGAATCAATTTTTTATAAAAGGATGTTTTACCCCATAAAACTGAAATCGGGCACGAACAAAAATATTTTTGTTACGGATGAACTCTATTTGTACATAAAGAAAGACCAGTAAAAAGATTTCTACCTACTAATTGGAACATAAAATGCATATGGATTATTGTTAGTACATTACAGAATATAAAAATATATTTGTTCGAGAATACACTTTGAGAAACCTTATGCTCGAACAAGACCGCCGACTTCACACAGAGAGATTGCGAGTGAAAATGCTGTGCTCTGGTCGCGATACTTATCTTCCGGAAAACGATATGGCACTTGTCGCGACTGTGCACGAGAGAGCTATATGATAAAACAAGTGCGAGAAAGTTTGTATTAATTGATTCGCTTTTAGTGCAAATCTAGGCATGAACAGGAACGAGGATCAGCTGGGCGATTCATTAAAGTTAGTACTGATTTATGACTTAAATTAATAATCTTTAATGTCATCACTGGTCTTTGTACAAAAGAGTTCTGCATTGCGTACAATTATTTCGATCGTTTCAAAACCAATGTATTATATGTTGCTCGCGACTCTGATTCTGAATTTTGGCGGAACGCCTCTCGTACCGAATAGTTGATCACCGATAGGAGCAAGTCGAGGGAAGCTCGTCGTAAAGCGTGATGATTAGATCAAACAAATTCAATACTTATTGATTTTCACCGACTTACTCCCGTCTTGGTACTCTAAGGAATACGAGTATTTGATTTAACGGGGCGTTTTATTTTGAAAATATTGACCGTCTAAATCTATCAAGATGAATATAATTGTAATGAAATAATCCGCTTTAGAGCGCTTTGAAATAATTACATTTTTCAGAATAGCAAAATTTAAATGAACGTTTTTTTATGCATGTGTTAATGGACCAATCAATTTCCTTATACACATGATTACGCATCTATGTAAGAGTGTGCTTCCTGCTGTAAGCCTAACAAAGAATTGTATAGCCGTATGTGTTCCAGTAATATATTTCAGTGACGTCCCGATGTTAATGCATTGGCATCGCAACATAAAATTCGCACATTGTAGCCAACCAATCACAGAATAGGTCACGTAACACAGTTGGCGATCCTCTCTTGGAGAAGTCAAATTTTAACGCGTTTGCAT
The DNA here is from genome assembly GCF_016802725.1 of Solenopsis invicta. Lineage (NCBI taxonomy): Eukaryota > Metazoa > Arthropoda > Insecta > Hymenoptera > Formicidae > Solenopsis > Solenopsis invicta. The sequence continues at coordinate 17,821,212 of NC_052667.1, forward strand.
AAAAAAAAATATTCTAGGTAATACATATAACATAATAAAATTGATTTAAAAGGTTACAAAGTCAAATTTCCTGTAATCCCATATTCTAAGCAAAAACTTTTACAGAAAGAATTCCTTTTCAAATAAAGTGGAATATTCATAAGAAATATATCAGATATTATTGTAACGGTTTTCTTTTTATATTAAGGCTTCTACTCGCCGCGACTATATTGAAGTCGTGACGTCAGAAATGTGAAATTGCGTGAAATGACACATAATATTGTCCGACGTACCATTTGTAAATAAAGACAATTTGTATAAAACAGACTAATCAGATAGTTTTAAAACACTTGTAAAAATGGGTTTTGACTATCCTTTTTTTGCCTAACAGTCAGTAAATACTCATAAAAAGCACGTAAAGTGACATCTATTTGGACAAGAAAACACGCATAGCTATTGAAAGAAGTGAAAAATGTGCTTTTATGTATAAAATTTAAAGAAACTTTACTTGCGAACCCTTTATACAAGTTTAGTAAATACGAAACAAGTTATATTTTCACAATAAAACACATAATAACAAAATAATATGCACGACAACATCTCATGGTCAATCTATCGTTTTACGTCTGTTAGTTCTAATTTTGTTTACGACGAAATGTTGTTACCGTCAACGCAGAGTTCTCAGCTGAGGTTCCAGGCCTTAACTCTCCATTGTTCTCGTATGAGGCAGACGCTCAGATCACATCTAATTTTTTTTAATTGCATAAACGTGGCATTTGGCTATGGAACTTTTTGATTTTTTATTTACAACTTTTTTGATTATATTTGGATGATTGTTTTCTCAATTTTGTTTCGTAAAATTTTTATTAAATGTTTTGAAAGTGTTAACGTGTGATACGTCTGAGCGCCGCATTCATGGCAAGAGCAAATACGTACAGTCGACAGAACTCGCGCTGTTGCCAAACCTCATTTACTGTGATAGCTAGATCAATGAATCGGTCGATATCTTCTGTTTTTACAAGACTATGTTGGTACAAAGGTAAAGTAAAGTTAGATATTAATTTGTCTCTCTAAGTATATGTACATTCTAAAACGCGTAATCTTATCATATATATATATACAGGGTGTTTCAGACCACCCGTACACCCCTTTTCTCTTCGCAGGATTAGGACCAATCAAAAATATGTTCAGACGAAAGTTGTAGGGTTTCAAAAAATCTATTCAATGATCTTATCAGTTTGACCTTGGATGGCGTCGCCAAGGTCAGATCGAAATCACATTAAGTTTTTTAAATGAAACACCCTATTTTTGATTCCAGAATCTAATAGCTGGTGTCAAGACCTTTCCAAAACACTACAAGAAAGTTTATTTTCGTTGACTGCTTTCCGAGTTGTGCGGCTTGAAAGTTACACTACCGCCAACACCATGTAAATAACAATATAAAATCACGCGTTACGCAGAAAGCCATGCAGCCGACACAAAGAAAGTAAACACGCGAGCCGGGCCAACAAAAACAGATCATGAAAAATCGTGAAAGTTAGCTGTCGCGACCGTAGATAGTCACATACATATGTATGTCATAATATTATATAATTACATTATTACTTTAACGGTAGCACACGAGCAATAACGAGCGCGGCTTTCTGCGTAACGATGTCTAACTCGTGATTTTATACATATTGTTATTTGCATAGGATGTAGTAGAGATGTATTCACCACAACGCTATAGTGACTCAACTCAACACGAGTGACAATAACTCTCTCAAACTTGTCACCTACGTCTTCAATAACCGTCATATCAGTATCAATCGCGCAACAAAAATCCGACCCTCTTTATTAGTCTAGGTTTATTTAGCCATGTCCTATTCCAATGAAGAAGCATATGATATGCTGCTAATTTTAGGTGAGTGTCGAGGTACATTCATTGCAGCGGAAAGATTGTGGCGGGAACGTTATCCTGATCGGACTCCTCACTCGCGAAATGTTTTTTCACGTTTGGCTAAACGAATCAAAATTAAAGGTGTCGTTCAGCCTCAACATAACAAAGGTACACAAATTCGTCGTCCGATTATGGATGAAAGAACAGTGGAAATTCTTGCATCGACAGAATTGAACCCTTATGATTCTTTAAGACGACGAGAACAAGATTCTGGTGTTAGTAAAATCAGTGTTTGGCGCATTCTAAAAAATAACAAATTTCACCCTTACAGAATGTCTGTTCATCAAGCGTTGAATTATAACGATATTAGACAGAGACTTGTATTTTGCAACTTTATAAGACAGGAACCACTTGATTTCCACTTGAAAATTTTATTTTCTGACGAATGTACACTTAAAAGTGATGGATCTGTTAATACTTGGAACTCTCGTTATTGGGCACAAAATAATCCTCACTGGTTGAGAGAAGTAGATCATCAAACCATTTGGAAAGTCAATGTTTGGTGTGGAATTATTGGAAGTCAAATCATAGGTCCTGTTTTCTTTGACGAAAATCTAAACGGTGATAGATATTCCGCCTTGATAATGACAGATCTTCCTGTCTTACTAGAAAATATTCCTCTGCAATTGCGCCTGAACATGTGGTTCCAACAAGATGCATGTCCGTCTCATACATCGAGAGTTGCTCGTGCGGCATTAAATACTATGTTCCCCGACAAGTGGATAGGCAAATACGGTCCAATCAATTATCCACCCCGATCACCAGATCTCACCGTCCTTAATTATTATTTCTGGGGAAGGATAAAAAACTTGGTCTATCATGAACGTCCGATTACGAGGGATAATATGATTCGTAGAATAAGTGAAGCAATTCGATCCTTACGTGCCGAGGAAATTCTTCGAGCAACCAATGATTTTCAAAATAGAGTTGATGCTTGCATCGCAGAGAATGGTGCTCACTTTGAACATTTAGTCGCTTAACAAAACATACACTCATTCATTCCCGAACGTGAGAGGCAAGGGGACTCACGTGAATCAAGCACCCCAAACGTGAGAGGCAAGGGGACTCACGTGAATCAAGCACCCCAATGGGATGAAATTCTCGTCACGTCCACGTCGTTCATTCTGGATAATGCTAAGCACGGGAAAATGCATACAGTCAATCTGGACATGATTGATCATCAAACATAATCAATCCAGTTAATAAACAAAAGCAGAGTACATAAAACTTTGACTCCCCTTTTCCTCCCCCATACACATACGCATGCACGTATGCACACACCCACACACAAGATTAAATCCGACTAAGTAACCACCACATGGTACATCTTGAGTAATGCTGATGCTGGCGGTAGTGTAACTTTCAAGCCGCACAACTCGGAAAGTAGTCAACGAAAATAAACATTCTTATAGTGTTTTGGAAAGGTCTTGACACCAGCTATTAGATTCTGGAATCAAAAATAGGGTGTTCCATTTAAAAAACTTAATGTGATTTCGATCTGACCTTGGCGACGCCATCCAAGGTCAAACTGATAAGATCATTGAATAGATCTTTTGAAACCCTACAACTTTCGTCTGAACATATTTTTGATTGGTCCTAATCCTGCGAAGAGAAAAGGGGTGTACGGCTGGTCTGAAACACCCTGTATATATATATATATATATATGTATATATACAGGGTATCCCAAAATTCGCGCATTCGGAATACAAGATGTGATACTTTAATGTGATAAAAGAAACAACTTTTTCCTTTAGCAAAATTGCGACAAGTAGTTTTTGCAAGGGAGCACGTTAAAGTTAACGAATAAGCGTTCTTCTCTCTGCGGCGCTCAGGGGCGTCGCGCGCGTTCTTCACTCACTTGTACCTAGTCATTTGCTAGTGGTTGTAAATAATGTCTTAAGACGCTGATACAGTTCTGTTATAATTAGTTACGACATTTTAAGACTGAAGAATCAATGAATATCGGCCGTTAACCTCTTCCGTATTGCTTAAAATATGAAAAGTTAATAAATTAAATATTGATTTTATTCCTTACGTAAGAAATGAATAAAAAGTTATCTGATTCCGTAGGTTTATTTGAAAATAAAGTTTAAAAAAAAACAAAGAATTTGTTTAAAATGATTAATTTTTTAATGTTATAATTATTACATAATTATATAAAATTAGTAATAGTAATAGAATCGCATCTTAAGACATTACTTACAACCATTAGCCAACGACTAAGTACAAGTGATTAAGAAGCGCGCACGCCGGCCCTGAGCGCCGCAGAGCCAAGAACGCTTATTCGTTAACTTTAACGTGCTTTCCTGCAAAAACTACTTGTCGCACGCAATTTTGCTAAAGGAAAAAGTTGCTTCTTTTATCGTAAAGTATCACGTTTTCTACTCGGATTGCGCGAATTTTGGGACACCCTGTATATATATATAGATATATATATATATATATATATATATTGTCACGTATTTTCTTGATGCCGAAGAGCAGCGGCGAAATACGCGATCAAACAAAGGAACCGGAATTACGCGCAAAACACGCGCGTGAGCGACGAACGAACCGATAGATAAGTTCACACCAAATCACGAAATTGGACGCCAGACGCGATTATACCGGTCGCGTCGCCGGGTACATTCTCTAACACCAAACGCGGATTTACACCACGCGATAGCTCGTCATTCCAAAGCGCGAAATCGTCGCTCGCACACGGCCAGCTAGCTCCTCTAACCGGTAGAGGGGCGGGATAGCGGAGACAGGGACGAAGCGGCTCTCTTACGAGAGGAGACGGGTAGGCGAGAAATTAAGTAAAATCAAGCCGATATAACAGGTAGAAATAACATATATTATAGTGTATAATAGAGACGGAGTACAGCCAAACACGAAGAAAATATAAGTCAAAGCAAGGAAAGAACGAAAAAGTTGAAGAGTTGGCGAAAACGAATAGGCAGAACGCGAGAATTTTCTTAAATCCTACAACAATTACGCTAACGGCGCGAACCACAGCAGCTGGTCCCGCGCGGAACCCGACAGCCAATCACGCGCGTTCTGAACAACGCGGCGAGAACACACTAGCCGAACTTTCGCTAACAGGCATTAATTAATTCAAAACGAAGCACAACCCAAGATACCCGCTGACGACAACGCCGTCGCGGCCAAATTACAAAATTCGTCCTAAAATGCGCGATACGATAACGCGGGCGGCCGTGCGGTCGCGGCCGGAACATTACTCGCGCACGTGCGCGAGGGCTTTGCGGGCTTCTACGGCGGGACGGCTCAAACACACGCGGCAGCCAACAGCTGGGTGCTTCGACGAGGTCTTGTGCTTGAGGTGGAGAACCAGCCAAACACCAGGAAACAAGGTGCGTTTAATCGCCACGCGGCGGACGCGCTTACACACTGACCTAATGGCTCCACCCCAGAGCGCGAGCCGGTCGACACCGACAACTCGTGGCTTTACACAGCAGTTAGACGGGTCACCTCGACTCTCGGCACGGTCCTCTTCTTCATTTGAGGGATCCCAGGCAGAGATCGCCAGGCCGGGCACCCGATAACCGCTTTCCAGTAGCTCAGGACGATATCCTCCTTGCTCGCTTCCGATAGCACGCGCTCTCGTCACCGGGTCGCACGCAAAAACCGAGAGGATCGCGTTCGATGCGCGATCGATGAGCGCTACCCCTCGCACAGGGTGCGCGATATCCTTACGCCTAGCGGCGCGGCCTATCAGCGGTCGCCCTTATCTAACCGTGACGTCACGGCAGCGCAGTGTCGGGTCTCCGCAGGTGTCGTGCGGTCCCCGTCGGCATCCGACATCCTCGCTGCTCTCGTCGTCCTCGCAGACGACAGCAGCAGAATTTTCCTGCGACGATTCTTCGCCGCTACCCTCCTCAATGGACAGCCGGCATTCGACGGCCCTCGTCCTGGCCGCCCCAGCCTGTCCAGCAGTTGTGCCACTTGTGAGCCTCTTTTGCGTGACGCTTATCTGTCGCCACGTCTTGTCTCGTCCGTTTGTCGAGGTGCCCGCGGTTACATGAAATAAGCCGCGAATAAGTAAATGAAAATAATATGCTACGCAGTTCCGCCGGAGATTTCGCTCTCTTGCTGAGTGCCCGACCCGGTCATACGCCTCCTTGCGCTATGCTTAGGTGAAGGACGAAGTAGCGAGGCAGATAAAACATCACAAAGGGGCAGATAAAACTGCCCCCCCATGCCAAGCGGGACCGTATCGGTCCAGATGCCCCTCTGCAGTCACGAGCTACGGAGGAAGGCGCTTCAGAGCGACCGATCTCCAGCATGTCGACTGCGATCTCCCAAAATAAACGGCACAACACAAAAAAAATTATTGTTCAGAATTGAGCGATAATTAAAAGAAGAGCTGAAAACGGTTGACGTAAAAAGTAATGCTGAGAACGTCCGCGTAAATTGAACAACGAAAAATTTTGCAAATTCTATCGAGCTAACTTAAAGCAGCAGAGCACAACCGTTTTCGGCCTTCAAGTTTCGGGGCATGCAGGAATGCGTAAACAAGTAAGACAATGGATCACCAGATCGGAGCAGCTTGCTCCGATTGGCCTCCCCGATTTTCTCGCATTCTTGTGCGCGCTCGGAGCTTTGAAATAAGTTCAGTTCGAAGAAGAAAGTCCTACGGTGAGGCCGTATAGCGCTTACGCCCGAATTTCTAATCTAATAGTGCAATCAACGCGATTCGTCGGTGACATCGCGCTCTCGCGCAGTGCGTAAGACTTGCTCGCGCTCGCTAGCACGCTCGTCACCGAGCGAGCGCACCTCTTGCAAGCTCGTTGGCGCGCTTGCAACCTAACGTCGCGGAGTGCGTAAGACTTGCTCGTGCTCGCTCGCACCCTCGTCGCCGAGCGAGCGCACTTCTTGTGATCTCGTTCGCGTGCTCGCTATCTAACGTCGCGGAGTGCGTAAAACTTGCTCGTGCTCGCTTGCACCCTTGTCGTCGAGCGAGCGCACCTCTTGTGATCTCGTTCGCGTGCTTGCAACCTAATGTCGCGGAGTGCGTAAGACTTGCTCGCGCTTGCTCGCACCCTCGTCGCCGAGCGAGCGCACCTCTTGTGATCTCGTTCGCGTGCTCGCAACCTAACCTAATGTCGCGCAGTGCGTAAGACTTTGTTTGCGCTTGCTCGTCACTATCGGATGTATCATCGACAATCAATAAACGTGCGTAACTCGCAGTGTTATAACATCAAATTTTCCTCTTCCTTTTTTTTAATCCTTAATTCTCTCCTTCATCCACTACCGGACTTCAAGGTCCGAGATGCGGCACGCCAATCGGCGTGTGTTCCGGCGATGCTTCCGTGACGTAGTCGCGTAAGTGCTTACGATTACGCTCGCGCGCAACATTTTGGTCCTTCGAGCCGGATCGATCTCGGACCAACGCTTAATCAGTGAAACGAACAATACTGACACGCATCGCGCAACAAAGGTTTATGAAAATTAAGTGCAGATAACTAATAAAACTCACGTAAACTAATACGATTCCCGTAATCATATACAGTCCACTCCAATCAACCAGATTCGCGCAAGGAATCATTAAAGAAGTTTTGAGATTAACGCACGAAAGTGAAGCGCGAATACCATGATTCTCACGCGATGGATCATGAACCTTAATTACTAAACTCAGTGCCTTTCGACACGCGTCGCGTTCGATCCGCACGAGACTCCGGACTAGCTACAATCGCTTTAAGGGAATTTTGAGCTCATCCTCGCGATCGGAACTCGTGTTTGATGACCTTCTCGAAAGCGCGGCAGTTCGTGAATCAAGATGAGTGAACACTTGCTGCAGCAGAAGGAGCAGATGCGCAGCGTAGCTCGCGCACTGGAGAATTTTAGAAAAATCGGACAGTCTAATCTGATGCCCGCCAAAGTGCGTTCCCGTATCGCAGCGTTGAAGGAGATGTTGGCCAAGTGCGTCCAGAGCCACGCGTTCCTGCTTGAGTTATTTTCGGAAAAGGAGGAACGAGCCAAGCATGACTACTTCAAGGCGAAGCCGATGGACGAACACGAGCGGCTGTACCTGGAGGCGCTGGACTACATGGCGGAGAGCCTCGAGAAACTTGAGCCACCGGCAAGTCCGCTGCGTACCGCCTTTAACGAGACTTCTTTTGTAAAATCCGATCAATCCGCGTTGTCTTTGCGGCATCTCCCCCCGATCAAGTTACCGCCATTCTCCGGCGAGTTCGCGGAGTGGGAGTCGTTTCGCGATCGGTTTACCGCGCTCATTATCGAAAATAAAGATTTGACGAATTTCTCCCGCATGCACTTTCTGGCGTCCAGCCTCACTGGATCTGCTCGCTATGCGATTTCCGGCATTCCAGTTACTTCCGATAACTTCCATGTCGCATGGACCGCATTGAAGGATCGATATGAAAATAAGCAAAAATTAATTGAAACTCATATCACGTTGTTAATCAATTTGACTCCCATGCCGCGTGAGTCCGCAGTCGAGTTGTACGCATTGCGAGATGCAGCGATAAAATCAGTAACTGCTCTGAAGTGTCTGAGTCGTACGAGTGACGACATACTCAACGACATATTGATACAATTCGTCGTGACAAAACTAGATCACGCGACCAGTAGAGCTTAGAAATTAAAGTGTAGCAACTCAGAGGACGCTTTTGATTTTGATGATTTCATGAAGTTCCTTTCCTCGCGGGCGGCAGTTCTTGAGGAATTGTCTCCTGCGGCCGCCAGGACGACGAAAAGAGTTAAAGTACATAACGTTACCACCTTGAACAATTCAGAGCCGAAGTGCGGACTGTGCTCGGGAGCACACTATCTTAACAAGTGCGAAGTCTTTCTTGGCAGAAGCCCGAGTCAACGGAGAGCGTTTATATTCGATTCTAAATTCGATGCTTGAACTGTCTGCGCACGTTGCACTCAGCTGATACATGTTGCTCACCGTATTCCTGCCGAAAGTGCCAACAGAGGCACAATACGTTGCTGCACGTTGACTCGAGCTCTCAGTGAGACGCCGGGGCGACCTCGGCGACTTCGCACGCTGCGAGCGGTCGCGCTGCCTCCGAGTCAGAGACGCAGGAGTCGGCGGAATGCGGGTCACCGTCAAGCGCGATCGTAATGTCCTCTATCACCATCGCCCCAGAACCTGAGTCCATCTTGCTCGCGACAGCTAAGATAATAGTTCAAGCTTCCAACGGTCGGAAACAAGTCGTCAAAGCTCTCCTGGATCCGAACTCGGAAGTAACCTTCATCACGGAGAGTCTCGCACAGGAGTTACGAGTGCCGCGCGCTCGAACGTTAACGCGAGTGTCCGCCGTTGGCGGCTCTATAGTCGGGACATGCAAGCATGTAACTCAAATTGAGTTTTATTCTCGTGGCAAATCCCACCCACGCTTCATGACCAAGGCCTTTATCCTCTCTCCCATCACCAAGTACTGCCCGCCAGTAAAGCAACGAATCGACCGCCTAAAGCATTTTGACCGCCTGTGGCTGGCGGATGATGATCCCACTAGTTCAGCTCCGATTGACATGTTAATTGGAGCAAATGTGTACAGCCGCGTCATCTTGGGCGGTGTGAGGAAGGGAGCTCCGGAACAGCCGATAGCTCAGGACTCCCACCTCGGGTGGTTAATCTCCGGGCCGCTCGAGGGCTCCACTGGGCGTCGTCCAGCGTAATTTGTGCGTTTCGCTGTTCTCTAGAGCCAGACTTAAAGAGGTTATGGGAAATGGAAGAATTCCCCGCAAAAAGGTTTCTCTCCCCCGATGAACAGCGGTGCGAGGAGCATTTCTCAACCACGCACTCTCGCACCCCCGAAGGTCGATACGTCCTTCGACTCCCCTTTAACCAGGGCCCTCCGATTGACATTGGAAAATCGAGATCGATCGCGTTGCGCTGCCTAACCGGGACCGCTGCCTACCTCCCGTAGACTCTCGATGGACGAGAGATTGAGGACTGAATATAGCGAATTTATGAGGGAATATGAATCACTGGGTCATATGAGCTCAGTGACGCCGATTCCTTCTACGGCCCGTCAGGTCGCGTATATTCCTCACCACGGGGTGATCCGCAGCACAAGCACCACCACGCGTCTCCGTGTGGTTTTTAACGCTTCCAGCCTTCGACGAATGGCAAGTCGCTAAACTCTCACTTATTAATTGGACCTAAATTACAAACCGACTTAACGACCGTCTTAACAAAATCGCGGCAATACCCTTTTGTCTACGCTGCCGATATAGCAAAAATGTTTCGTCAGATCTTGATAGACCCTCGCGACCGTGATTATCAAAGAATTTTATGGTACGACCAATCCGACAAAGTAACCGATTATCAGTTAAATACAGTAACGTATGGTACGGCAGCCGCGCCGTATCTTGCTCAGCGCATCGTGAAGCAGTTCCTTCAAGATGAGGGCGAGGAGTTCCCGTTGCCCGCGTCCGTGTTATCCGAAAATATCTACGTGGACGACGTACTTTTTGGAGCCGATGACGCGTCACATCTGCGTCACATTCGAGTTCAGGTCTGCGACCTCCTCGCACGTGGAGGGTTCAATTTACGCAAGTGGGCGAGCAATCGTAGTGATTTGCTTAGCGATATCGCCCCCGAAAATCACGGACTCGCGAGCGATAAATTATTTCAGCTGGACGACAATTTGACTATTTTGGGTATTTCATGGAATCCCCACTCAGACTGCTTCCAATTTTGCGTGATCGTAGAAGAGAGTGTCCCATGTACAAAGCGGCAGATTCTGTCCACTATCGCCAAGCTCTTTGATTCACTCGGGTGGGTCGCGCCGATCATTATCGCAGCAAAAATCATCCTGCAGCAGCTTTGGCTGCTAAAATTAGATTGGGATGATCCGGTTCCCGTTGTATCTCTGGACCAATGGATCAAAGTATATGGCGAGCTGTCACAGCTAGTCTCTCTCCACATCCTACGCTGGATCGGCTATCAAGCCAACATTCATTGATGTGAACTACATGGGTTCGCCGATGCGTCCACCGCAGCTTACGCCGCGGTTGTTTATACCAGCACCGTTTCATCTACCGGCGCAATTACCATGCGTTTACTCACCGCCAAGTCCAAAGTCGCTCCACTCAAACTTGTGAGCGTGCCGTGGCTGGAACTTGCCGCTGCTGCCCTCCTGACTCGACTTCGTCAAGGCCGCCCTTAATTTTCAACCAAGCTCCATCCATTGTTGGACCGATTCCACGGTCGTACTAGCGTGGCGCCCTTTGCGATGGCGAACCTTCGTCGCCAATCGCGTCAGCGACATTCAGACCCGTCTGCCAGAGGCCGAATGGCATTATGTGCCTACGCTGGAGAATCCAGCAGATTGTGCGAGGACTTCTTGGGTCTGAGTTCCTTTCAAACTCGTTATGGTGGAGCGGCCCGCCCTGGTTGTTGTCTACTGACGCGGAGTGGCCGCGGTCGCCCACTCATACCGCTCCGGAAACCAGCCAGGAAGAAAAAGGGTCTCACGCTCACGCGGCCCGCGCGAGCCCGGAGTGGGATCTCGCGTCGAGGTATTCCAACTGGGCCAAGCTGATTCGAGTGACAGCTTACTTGCATAGATTCCTAGGGAACTGTCGTCGCCGCGGAGAGCCCTCGAACCGTTCGAGTCACACCATAGCGTTGTCCGCTTCGGAGTGTCACTTCGAAGCGGCGGTCTTCTCTGGGTCCACCGTTAATCCTTCGTTTTGCACGAGAAAACCGAGATACTTCACTTGGGAGCGACACAATTTACTTTTCTCCGGGTTAATCATGAGCCCCGCTTCTCTAATACGCTCAAATATTTTGCCTAACCACGTAAGATGTTCCTCAAAAGTCCGTGTCACAACAACGATATCGTCGAGATAGGCAAAGGCATGCGGTTCCATCTCCGGACCTATCAAACGATCTAAAAGCCTCTGAAACGTTGCAGGCGCTTCCGTGAGGCCATACGGCATCCGCGTAAATTGAAAGAGTCTTTTTCGCGGTACCGTGAACGCGGTGTACTTTTTATTATTTTTTTCTAACGGAATCTGTAAGTAAGCCTGGCTAAGGTCGATGGTCGAAATGTAACCGGCCGAAGTTTATCCAAAATCGCGTTCATATATGGCAGGGGGTACGCGTCTTTCTTCAATACCTCGTTTAATCGGCGAAAGTCCAAACAAAAGCGATACGTGTTGTTTGGTTTTTTGATCATTACGATGGGCGTTGACCACGCGCTACTCGAGGTTTCGATAATACCGGACTCAAGCATCGAATCGACCTCGGCATAGATCGCTTCCTGTACCTTACCCACGGGGTAATAATGCTGTTTAATGGGCGCGTGCCCGCCGACATCTATACGGTGTTCCGTCAGCGACGTCGCTCCGAGTTTCGCGGGAACGTCCGATATCTCCGACGCCAAAAATTCCGCGCGCTCTCCCCGGCCGACAGCTCCTTTAATCCACCCTGTAGCGTGGCGCGTTTGCAAGCAGTAGACGTCCCCCCTCTCTTGGTGGATGTATTACGATCTCGGTCGCTTCTTTAGGCAGAGATCGCCAGGCCGGGCACCCGATAGCCGCTTTCCGGTAGCTCAGGACGATATCCTCCTCGCTCGCTTCCGATATCACGCGCTCTTGTCACCGGGTCGCAAAGCCGAGAGGATCGCGATCGATGAGCGCTACCCCTCCCACAGGGTGCGCGATATCCTTGTGCCTAGCGGCGTGGCCTATCAGCGGCAGCCCTTATCTAGCCGTGACGTCACGGCAGCGCAGTATCGGGTCTCCGCAGGTGTCGTGCGGTCCCCGTCCGACATACTCGCCGCTCTCGTCGTCCTCGCAGACGACAGTAGCAGAATTTTCCTGCGACGATTCTTCGCCGCTACCCTCCTCAAAGGACAGCCGGCATTCGACGGCCCTCGTCCTGGCCATTCGTCCGCCCCAGCCTGTCCAGCAGTTGTGCCACTTGCGAGCCTCTTTTGCGTGGCGCTTATCTGTCGCCACGTCTTGTCTCGTCCTCTCCGTCGGCGGCTTCCCGTGCGCCGGCCCTGGACGATCGCCTTCTCCTTTTCTTGCCGCTGTCCATCTCCCTCGCCGTTGCTGGTCCTTAGGCGACGTTTGTCGAGGTGCCCGCGGTTACATGAAATAAGCCGCGAATAAGTAAATGAAAATAATACGCTACGCAGTCCCGCCGGAGATTTCGCTCCCTTGCTGAGTGCCCGACCCGGTCATACGCGCCTCCTTGCGCTATGCTTAGGTGGAGGACGAAGTAGCGAGGCAGATAAAACTGCCACGTCACAATATATATATATATATATATATATATATATATATATATATATATATATATATATATATATATATATGGGGCATTCTTCGTCAAAAAGGCCACCCCTGCTGCCCATTTCAATTTTTTAGATAAAATGTTCGAAAAGGGCTTAAAATTTTCATTGAAATGTCTATTTTTCGATGCCGTTTGGCCTTTTGGAAAATTCAAAATGGCGGACCTAATATCACGGCTAGAAGAAAGCCTTTGAAAAAATACATAATAACGTGAATAAATGTGCAAGATATGACGTAGCAGAGGTCTAATCCTTATGTATAAGTGAGTGTGTGTGAGTGTGTGTGTGGGGGGGAGGTGGAGGGAGGGGGGATACGCGCGCTCATACGCGTGCGTGTATAAATGAATCACGTAAAAATCCTTGCTCAACATGGTCTGGCTATCAAGACATTTGCATACAAAATTTCGAATCATTTCATTATCCTTGTCCTGAAAAAGTACGTCACAAAAAACCTACGGTACAGAAAATATTGTTCTTTAAAAAACATTTTCTCCACAGAATAATAGTAAGATTACTTAAAATTACTTTGAAACTTATACTATACTTATATTCCTCTTTTTGAGATAGTTGATCTATATTAGTCACTTTAACTCTTATGTTTGAAATGCTTGATTTACGCAAATCCCTTAGCCTCTCACATTCGGGATGCTTGATTTACGTGAGTCCCCTTGCCTCTCACATTCGGAGTGCTTGATTTACGTGAGTCCCCTTGCCTCTCACATTCGGGGTGCTTGATTTACGTGAGTCCCCTTGCCTCTCACATTCGAGGTGCTTGATTTAAGTGAGTCCCCTTGCCTCTCACATTTGGGGTGCTTAATTTACGTGAGTTCCCTTGCCTCTCACGTGTGTACGTGTGTGCGTGTATGTGTATGTGTGTCTGTATATGTAGATAGATGTTTCATGAAATATTTTTTTATTTTTATCCTATATTTCTTACTTTTGTTCTCATAACTGACATAGTATTCCATTTGTATCATTGGAATACCTTTTGATTAGTACTTTATTTTCGTCCACAACTATAAACCCATGATTTTTAAGAATTTGCGGTACAGGCGGTGCAGTTTCAAATCTCTTTTTAAGTTTTCTTTTTACCTTCTCATGGTCAGTTTTTTTTAAATAAAAAATCTTTATGTTCTTGAAATGTTTTTTAGCCCAATTAAAAAGAACTTGAGATGTTAGTATTGCATCCTGTGGTTTAGCAACAAGACTTGCTTTATATGCCTCTCTTTTGAAAGTAGCACCAATGCCATCATAAGCACTTTTACCGTGAGCAGTCGCACTGTAATGCCATTCTGCTTGAATATTGAAATCATGTTTATGATGCACTAAGTTAGCAATCTGAAATTTATTTTTAAAATGCTGTTTCGCCCCATCCGTCATGTATAATACTCTTTTAAGATTTTTGACATTTTTTAAAATCTCTGGAATTAATAATGTTTGTACAGTGTAAACGGCAGCGGTATCGTGTTTCAAACTCTCTAATAAAAATACATTACTCTTGTGCTTCAATTCAGAATTTTCTTTATAATAGTAAATAACAGGAAACACAGTACACTGATCATTGTTGAAGTGAAATGCTTGTGAGGCATTTTGACAAACATATGAATAGTTTTCAGAAAAATCAAACATGACAATTACTTCATCTTCACAAAGATTCTCTTTTTTTTCTGAAATGAAAAGCATTTGTTGTTTGGCGATAAATGAATGAGATTTCAGAATTTGTAATTTGTTGCATAACTCGTTTATGAACTCATCAACTTTTAACTGTTGCGTTAATAGAGTTGATCGATCAGTTCCGGTCCATAAAGAACATTGAACATGGGAAATGCATGAATCGTCCAATAGTTTAGAAAGCTTTGTAGAAAGCTCGGTAGTACCTGGGCATTGATCACATTTATCAAGATAGCAATCAGGATTCGATTCCTTTCATATAATTTCATTCAAACAATCTTTATAATTGGAAAGTGGCTTGTCTATATTTTCTGTTAGTTTCCGTACATCAATTGCATCAATCATTAACTTGACATTTTCATGGATTGTGCAAACACAAACGGAATGTGTTCCAGAAGCCCCAGGGAGTATGCAATTTCTAGGTCTAAGTTTAGCAAATGTACTAAAGCTAACATCATATTTTGGGTTGGATTCTTTAAATAAGGCATGCAGTTCTTTTAAATTTAATAGTAAAAAACGTTTTTGCACTATTATCCGTTTATTATTATTTATTAAAGAAATGGCATTCTTCATTCCAGGCATTATCCTGCTGTTTATATCACTATTATAAAACTCAATTACTTTTTCAACAGTAGTTTGCGGTAAAACTTTCCCAACTCTTTTAGTAGTATCAGCTAATACGCCATGGTTGAATTTCAATTCCTTAGATTTTTTTGCTAAATATCGTAATGCACCAAATTCTTTTACTATTTTTCTCACACTCCAAGACGACGGAGCTATAGTGAGAATTCGCACCCTTAAAGGATCATTGTGTTTCAAGGTGAAAAATTTTTGTTTAAGACCATCAAGCATTTCTTCCAGTTCAATTTCTCTAGGTGATCGAATGTTATCTTCATTATAAGAAATCTCTGAGTTATCAATATCCATTGTTAATGAGCTTCCATCACATTCCATATTTGTGACACAATCATTAGATTCATCTAAAGACATATCAACATATTCAGCCCTACTTTTTTTCCTACATGCACAACAAATTTTAGAATTAGTCGGTATCTCAGGAAATTTGTCCCGAATGAATTTTGGTATCACTCGTAAATTTTTACCACAATGTCCTTTTTCACCAAGTTTCTTGAATGGATTCATACATCTATCTGTACGAGATTTAGCCGACATTTTTTATTTTGGATGTGGTACAGGTAAGAGATAATTGGAATAATTGTAGAAAAAGTAAAAGTCGATAAAGAAGAGACAAAAACGTGAGTTGAATATTTTATTTAACATAAAAAAACTTATTGATTGACTGAATTGCAAACTATAATTAATTAACTCGATAAATTCTGTGACTAATAAATGTATTGTGATGAGGTTCTCTAATCCAAAACAAGACGAGAAAATTTGAAAAATGAAAAAATATTGCTGTGCCTTTTATTCCATATGTGTAGTTTTTTATACGAGATATAAGCACTGCCACATCCATCTAGCGGCGATACCGCGTACTACTCGCAGGTGTACGACTTTAAAGATAGATCTTTTGGGTTCATGCAGTGAATATGTCGTCAATATATTCGATTGACTTGTTCGCTATTGACTGTCAATCTTATGTATTTTGATCAACAGATGCTGCTGCATTTTTACGTGATGTTTGCTAACACTATTTGCAATAAAAAAACTGCTTGGCGTTTGTTAACAGTCTGTCATCAATATGTTCGACATTTGCTTACTGTTAACCACTCTGTCATATATTTTACCAAGATTATTGCATATTATCAAAAGTGTGCTACCATAATTGACTATAACAAAGTATGTTTTCTGTTTGCGGTTTTTCTACTAACTAATCTGTTGCCAACATTTGCAATTGTAAGAAATGTTATGAGGGATAATATAAGTTTCAAAGTAATTTTAAGTAACCTTACTATTATTCTGTGGAGAAAATGTTTTTTAAAGAACAATATTTTCTGTACCGTAGGTTTTTTTGTGACGTACTTTTTCAGGACAAGGATAATGAAATGATTCGAAACTTTGTATGCAAATGTCTTGATAGCCAGACCATGTTAAGCAAGGATTTTTACGTGATTCATTTATACACGCACGCGTATGAGCGCGCGTATCTCCCCTCCCCCCACCTCCCCCCACACACACACTCACACACTTACACATAAGGATTAGACCTCTGCTACGTCATATCTTGCACATTTATTCACGTTATTATGTATTTTTTCAAAGGCTTTTTTCATTCTAGCCGTGATATTAGGTCCGCCATTTTGAAATCGCAAAAACGGCATCGAAAAATAGACATTTCAACGAAAATTTTAAGCCCTTTTCGAACATTTTATCTCAAAAATTGAAATGGGCAGCAGGGGTGGCCTTTTTGACGGAGAATGCCCCTATATATATATATATATATATATATATATATATATATATATATACTGCTCACCAAAAAAGGCGGTACACTAAAAATTTAGGAAAAATTTACCAAACTTTAAACGCTTGTAAAACAGGAAATATTTATGATACAGGGGTGTTTCAAAACAGGAATTAAAGCTTGAAACCAGTACTTTGAGAAACTTTCAATGCCGGTTAAGTGGCATGATTAATTTGCTAATAGTCGATGATAGAACAAAAACTTGCAAAATCGATAAATAGAACGTGCAGTTTCTAGAGTTGTGTGGAGTGAAGCAGTTGACGTAACTCAATGAGGTAAAAAGCGCGTAAAAGTTCGAATTTTTCCCTTCAAAATGCGATTTTGCGGAACTCGAAACAATAATTTTTCGCTAAGTTATGCCAATTTGAAAAAAAGTTGTTTTTTACGAGATAATAATGAATTATTAATTGCAATGTTGCCGTTATCAATGCAAATCACTACAATTCTGTCTAAGACATGTTGTTGGTTTAAAAACATATCCGTGCGTGCGTACTGGCGGGCGGGCGTGCGTGCGTAGATTTGCGGTTGTGCGTGTGTGTGCGTGCGTGCGTGTGTGTGTGTGTGTGTGTGTGTGTGTGTGTGTGTGTGTGTGTATGTGTGAAGATAATTTCTTATTTATACAAGACAATGCTCGACCACACATTGCGAGAAAAGTGCTTGATTTCTTGGATGAAGTTGGCATAAATTGACTGGATTGGCCAGCAAATAGTCCAGATTTAAATTTCATAGAACACTTATGGGACAACCTTGGTAGGAAAGTACGAAATCACGTACCTGCTCCTCAAACACTGCGAGAATTTCAAAGAGTTCTTGAAAACGAGTGGAATACGATAACGCAGGATGAAATTAAAGGACTTATAAAAAGTATGCCTCATCGTATGAATGAAGTATTACGCGGACAAGAAGGTCATATTCATTATTAGTGCACATATGCGCGCACGCACACACACATACCACAAGGAGAGTTTGGAGTCTTTAAATACTGTGGAATTGACGAACCACGGGGTCCTTATCCTTGTGGTACGCAAATACACCACACACACACACACACACACACACTCTCCACAAGGAGGGTTTGGAGTCTTTAAATACTGTGGAATTGACGAACCACGGGGTCCTTATCTTTGTGGTATGCAAACACACACACACACAGATATGTTTTTAAATCAACAACATGTCTTTTCTTCAAATTGGCATAACTTAGCGAAAAATTATCGTATCAAGTTCCGCAAAATATAAATATATATATATATATAATATAATATAATAAATATATACATATATATATAAAATATATATATATATATAATGATGAGATTACGGGTTTTAGAATAAAGAGTAAGCGATTATATAGGAGGACAAAAAACTGTTTATTCAAACAGTACACGCAGGACGAAAAACTGACTGTGAAAGAGACAAAACGTGAAGAGAACCAGGCAGCGCCACGTAGGGGAAAAAAGCAAAGACAAAATGAATAACATAGAAACGAAACTTAGAGTATGCTAGTTACTTTACATTCAGTAATGGCAACCATACATTGCTTATTCTAACACTCCGCCTCAATGTATGCAAACAAATAAAAGAAAACATGTTTAGATTTTACGAATTCCAATATAAGAACAAAGTTTAACGAACTGTCCTGTTTCAAGACTTTTTGTTAACATGTCCGCTATTTGTTCTTTGGTGTTTAAGTATTGCACATCTATCTCTTTGTTTTGATACATATTACGAACAAAATTGTACTTTACGTTTACATGTTTAAGTCTACGATGATCCCATCTACCTAACAAATGTATAACAAACTGATTGTCCTCAAACACCTTGATAGGGTCATCAACACGAACACCAAAGCTTTTCAAAAGTCCTTTTAACCAAATCACTTCAGTTAATGCTGTTGCCAAGGCAACATATTCTGCTTCTGTAGACGATAAGGTTACTCCATCCTGCTTTTTTATTGACCAGTCTACTGTAGATCCGACTTGAAGTAGGTATCTAGTTGTTGACTTCCGGTCATTATCCGTGCAATTTGCATCAACATATGTCTGGAGAGGCACTTCTGGGTTTGAATTATGTAGTTCATAATTTAGAGTGTTTTTAATGTATCTAAGGATTTGTTTCAGTCTCTTCCAATGAGCAAGTTTGGCATTACTCTAAAAACGACTGTAGAAATTTACAGCAACACTCAGATCAGGCCGTGTAGTAAGCATAAGGTACATCAGACAGCCCACGAGTTCTCTATAAAGTTTCAACTTAATCACTGTTTTTTCTTCGGGGTCTGTTTGTTTTTCGGCGTTTACTTCCATCGGTGTCTTCGAAGGATTACACTCTGTCATTCCAAATCGAAAGAGGATATTTTCCATATATGTCCTTTGACTCAACAACATGCCTTCCATCGTCTGCTCGATCCTTATTCCGAGAAAGTTCTTCAAATCACCCATATCCTTCACAGAGAACTCATTCTTAAGTGAGTTTACAATCCTCTGTATCCATCGTTCATTATCTCCTGCGATAATAATGTTATTCACATATAGTAGGAGAAAAATGCGGTGATTGTTCGAAAATCCTGTGTAAAGACAACTATCTCGTTTTGATTTCTCAAAACCTTGCCGTAGAATAAATTCATGAAATCTGGAATTGCATGCTCGTTTTAAGTCATATAACAAACGATTTAACTTACAAGCAAGACCACTTCATTGTCCTTGGCAAACCCTCGAGGTTGTTTCATATATGTAAATCACTTCATTGATTGTTTCATGTAAAAAGGCATTTTTAATATCTAGTTGTCTGGTCTTCAACTTGAATTTATTTACAACTGATAGAAGAGTTTGTACAGTTGTTAGTCATGCAACAGACGCACAAGTTTCATTATAATCCAGGCCTTTCCTCTGCGAGCATCCTTTAATTACAAGGCGTGCTTTATATTTATCGATATTTCTGTCGTGGTCTCTTTTAATTTTGAATACCCACCTGTTGTCAATAGCTTTCTTTCCAGGAGGTAATAGAACCAAGTCCTAAGTTTTATTCTCAATGAGTGATTTCATTTTTTCATTAACTGCATTCAGCCAATGTTTCTCATCGTCTCTTCTTTTGATGTCATCGAAGTCTTCAGGTACATTTTCCACGAATGATTCCGCATAAAGCGCCAAAATCGTATAATCTTCTAGATAATTAGGCTTCTTTATCTTCCGTGTACTTTTCCGCAGAATGTTGACATCTTGCTTCTGTGTTGTACCGGTTTCATCCGACTTCACTTTCTTCTCCGCCTGAAGTGGAGGTTTCCTCAGTGTTCACTGGTTCCTTTGGATGCTTTTGAATGGATGCTTTCAAATGCGAACTTTGACTCATTAAAAATAATATCTTGTCCACAGATTATTTTATTGTCTTCAGGACACCAGAGTCGATAGCCATTGACACAACCCACATAGAAATTGACCTCCAGTGGATGTCCGTCGCCCTTCCATAGCTCCATGGGACGTCTATCTTCATGGTGGAAGTCAGATGGACGTCCATTAGAAGTCCATGAAACCTCCATAGCTCCATGGGATTTTACTTCCATCATGGAAATCAAATAGATCTCCATTAGACATCCATCCAACCTCCATAGCTCCATGGGATTTTATTTTCATCATAACAGTTAGATGGACATCTATTAGAAGTCCATGAAACTTCCATAGCTCCATGGGATTTTACTTCCACCATGGAAGTTAGATAGATGTCCATTAGAAGTCCATGAAACCTCCATAGCTCCATGGGATTTTACTTCCATCATGGAAGTCAGATAGATCTTCATTAGACATCCATTCAACTTCCATAGCTCCATGGGATTTTACTTCCATCATGGAAGTCAGATAGATCTCCATTAGACATCTATCCAACCTCCATAGCTCCATGGGATTTTATTTCCATCATAGAAGTCAGATGGACGTCCATTAGAAGTCCATTAAACCTCTATAGCTTCATAGGATTTTATTTCCATCATGGAAGTCAGATGGACGTCCATTAGAAGTCCATAAAATTTTCATAGCATCATCAGATTTTACTTTTATCATAGAAGTCAGATAGATTCCGTAAAGCGTATAATGCGCATGACGTTATCCTTGTTGATCACCAGAAGTTAAACAAGGATAAAATGTTATATTACGTACATCATGCGCTCTCTTTACGGAATTTAGTCATTATCTCTTTATTAAAACAATTATGCAACTAATTTGTTTATAACAATTATAACAACTATGACAATTAAAAAAGCGTCATATATGTTTTTTTAGTAATTTTTCTCTGTGAATCGATTGCGCAATCAGTTCTCCTCTACAGTCAGTTTTGACAATTTGTTTATAACAATTAATTGCAAAATTAACTTTGGCAACGGGCTTTTTACGTCATTAATGTTTTTTCATGCTTCGATATTATTTCTAATTGTTGTTTTTTGACTGATTTGGCCATGGGCAGAAACAGGTTTTAATTATTTATATAATTTATATTAAAAATATCTAAAGCTAAATAAACAAAAGGTTAATAAGAGTGTTCGCGCGATACAAGACGCCAGTTTCTTCTTGTTCAAATCAGCTTTACTTCAAATATAACTTTTTATTAACAATCTCACAAGTGTACGTTTAGCTCAGTGTTAAGATACTAGGTTATCGTTCCGAAGATCTTAGGTTCGAATCCCGCCGGAGCCGATGCGTTTCAAAAATTTATAAAATAATACGTAATTGTAATTAGTGAATTAAAATGTTATATGTGAAACAGCAAATACAGATTAAGCTATAAAAATAATAAAATTTGTTAAAAAAAAATTTTTTTTACCGTCCATAAGACGTCCACTGAAGGTCCGAACCTCCACGGTACACGTCCATTAATAATCTAAATTACGTCTGCTGAGACTCCATAAAGCCTCTACTAATAATCCACGTGACGTCGGTTTGTCATCCACTAAGGCTCTATGAACCCTTTATTAATAATCCACGTAACGTCTAACGGACATCCGTTGTTAACGTCTAATGGACGTCCAATGGACGTGCGCAATGCGGAACTGTGGATGCCTAGTGGCCGTCCATTGGATATCCATGGGACGTCCACTGGAAGATCCGAACTTCCACGGCAGACGTCCATTAGACGTCCATTGGAGGTTTTAGTTCTATGTGGGAATACTCAACCATCTTGCAATGTTTCGAACGAGACTCGAATTTCCCGTCTACCAACTCCTTTGGAATATGAAGATATGCAACACATCCAAAAATTCTTAACTTACGAAGCTCTGGTTTTTTTCCAAACCAGAGTTTGGCCGGTAGTTTTTTTTTCAAAGCAATTGTTGGACTGCGATTAGTTAGATAGATTGCTGCTTCCGACCAGGTTTTACTCATTTTAGAGTTCAAGATCATACACCGTGCTTTTTCAATTATGGTTCGATTCATCCGTTCAGCAACTCCGTTCTGCTGAGACGTGTAACGAATGGTGAACTCATATTGAACCCCGCAGCTCTCGAAATGTTGTCGAATCTCATTGGATATATATTCCCTTCCGTTGTAACAGCTGAATCTACTAATCTTCAAGTTAAAATGCGCTTGCGCCATAGATTAAAACATTTTAAAATACTTAAATACTTCCGTTTTGGTCTTCAAAGTGTACATGCTACTGTAAAATGCGTATAATCATCAATGAACGTTAATAAATACCTTTTTCCATCGAATGACGTAATATCTATAGGGCTACATAAATTGCTATGCACCAAATGGAGAGGGCGCTTTGCTCTAATACGTTCAGTTTGATGAGGTAGACATGTCTGCTTACCATCCACACATATTTCGCATACTTCTGACGAGAGATCAGTGTCCTTTAATTTTATTCCGTCGGTCATCTTTACAAGTTTCTTTATCTCTGTACTGCTGAGATGACCCAGTCGTCGATCATAACAAAGAATCTTCTTCTGTCTTGCAAAGATTTGCGACTTCTAGATCATATTCGAAATACAGTTTAAATAATTTTTCCGTACGATGAGCGATCGCGGCAATTGTATTCTCCTTATGGATGATTCCTTTTCCGTTTTTAAAAGTTATCGTAAATCCGTTTATCTCCAATTTGCGAACCGAAAGGAGATTACACTTAAGTCCCGGCACATACTCCGGATATTACGATTTTCCAAATTTCTCCGTTTGCTCGCACACGTACAGGTAAATCACCAACTTCGGTTGTAGTTAGAACTTGTCCCGATTTCGCGACGCGAATAGTCACAGAAGGCGTTATATTTCGCACAATCAAGCGTGTTTCCTTCGTTGCTAACTGTTCTGAGGATCCCGAATCTAAAAATCATCATGTAGCATTGATAGTGTTCTTTTCTTTAGCAATAAACACAAACTTTTTCTGACTTTTGTCGACATCTTCGTCAAGCGCGACCTTTGCCGATCCCGAATTTTTATCCTTTTGTTTAAATTTATGACACTCCGACCGCTTGTGTCCTAGTATACCACAATGATGACACTTGAAACCAAGCCGTTCGCGTTGTTTTTCGTTAGCCGTGCTATCGTGTTTATTTACGTTCATTTTCCGTTTATTCATTGCGGCCGAAAAAACTGCTGACGAGTTTGCGCCTTTTGTACTCGCACTCGTACCAGCTTGCTTCGTCTCCTTATCCAGCAATCTTGTTTTAACGAAATTAATAGTTAATTGTTTACTTGAGAGTGTTTCCAAAGCCGTCATTATATTCTTCCGACATTGTCAATAACAAATGGCACACTATGTCCGTTTCTTCTAAAGTAGCACCAGTCGACTTCAATTCACGTATAAATTTATCAAACTTTAAGAAATGTGCTGCCATTGTTTCCGTCGTACTATAACGTATGATCAGGAGCATCTTCCTTAGGCGAAGTTAACTCGCTACTCCCCTTCGCTCGAAACTTTCCGAAAGGGTTCGCCACATCTTAAACGCAGTAGCTTTTTCCTTCACGTATTTAAGACGGCTGTAAGCGATGCGCTGCGTGATCATCGATTTACACTTCCTATCACTTTTCCACAACGCGACACTTTGAGCACTCGCAGATACCTACTGTCGGCAGCTCTGAAATGAGCGTATCAAGCGATTTCTCGGCTAAATCACAGAGATCGTGCTCCTTACGTAGAATCTGCATCCGAAACTTCTAGTTGCTATAGTTCGTCCCGTCGAATAGTGGGACCTTAGAACATATAATACTGGAAGGAGCATAGTCTCTTGAAAGTGTCGTCGAATAGATTGACAAAGATAAATAGATGATGATACTAGTTTGTAATGCGCATGACCAGGGAAGCGCGGGCAAATGAATTATAGCACAAAACGGTATATGTATAAAGGTCAATAAAAAAACTAATTTATGATAAAAAAAAATATTGAAGTGACAAGTGACAAATTATAATTTATATTAACTGAATAAAAACGCATTCAAAGGTGAATAATAATTTGTATATTTATTTATTGGTTATCGAACAGTACAAGTTTCATATATTTGTGCTTGATATAATTATCTTTTTTGCAAAGTTGCTTATTCGTATGATGAATTCGAATCTTTAAATATTGTTTAATAATCAATCTAATCATTTCTGTTCTGTGATTAAAAAACAGATCTTGTAGATAATTAAACTTACATGTGATATGTAGACGCTCGATTTTGTTCCTTGCAAATGTAGCAATACATTATTGTCACAATTTCGTAGAATAGTGTTCAATTCTTCCAAAGGGGTTTTTTGATTACGCGTCCTGAACTCAATACAACTCAATACTTACAAAGCTCAATTAAAGGTTAGCTTAGATGCCTTGGATGGCGACCGTGCACGCATCTGTATGGAGCATGCGCATTACAAGTTAGGACCATCATCTCTCCAACCTTGTCAATCTACTCTCGGACAATCAAATGCACGGGGCTGATAGGGCTATGCTCCTTCCAGTACTATATGTTCTAAGAGTGAGACTTTGTATTTCTCGTCGTCCGTCATTGTAGTCACGTTCACTTACACTTTCTTCCTCAAATAGCAAACTGAGATTTCCGCGACTCTATTCCTCTTTATCTATACGTGTTAGTTAACTAAGCCCATAACCTGATGAGATTAGGGGTTTTAGAATAAAGAATAAGCGATTATATAGGAGGACAAAGAACTGTTTATTCAAACAGTACACGCGGGACGAAAAATTGACTGCGAGAGAGACAAAACGTGAAGAAGAGCAGGTAGCGCCACGTAGAGGAAAAAAACAAAGACAAAATGAAAAACATAGAAACGAAACCTTAAGCGATGGTTCCAGGCAAAGAGATTCACATCGAATGAGGAAGTCATTGCGAAAACCGAGGCGTATTTTGAAGGCTTGGACGTTTTGTACTACAGAAAGAGCATCGAAATGTTGGAAAATTGCTATACCAAGTGTATCACGCTCGAAGGCAACTATGTTAAGGAATAAATATAACTTTGCTCAAAAAAACGCTTGTTTTCATTAAAAATCCCGGGACTTTTCAGCCCATCCCAATCAGCACACAATATTTTTTAAATGTTTTTTTAATATTTAGTTAATATTAATTTTTCATTGTACAATTCATTATAACAAAAATATTTATTAAATATTTATTATATATTTATTTAACATTAATTAAATATGTACGATATTACGTATATATAGTATCTTTAATTTAATTTAATAAGTTTCGCGCCGTCCAGTATTCGCGCCACATCTTTAGG
Organism: Solenopsis invicta; assembly: GCF_016802725.1. Lineage (NCBI taxonomy): Eukaryota > Metazoa > Arthropoda > Insecta > Hymenoptera > Formicidae > Solenopsis > Solenopsis invicta. Next base: position 17,847,203 of record NC_052667.1, read on the forward strand.
CTCGTCCTACGCCTCGCGAGTAGGCATCGCCATCTTTTGAGTCTCGCGACCTTTTCCGCGATTTTCGTTTGTTTTTGGCTACGTCTTGTCGTCAAGTGCGAGCGCGTTGTGAGCCGCCACGGTGCGTGTCTATAGACGTTGTTCTCGTCATCTCTTGTGAACGTTTGTACTACGCGAAATACAGTTTCATAAAAGGTGCGCGGAGTTTCTCCTTGTTCCCCACCCAGCGAGTACACCGTATCATAAAGGTAGCGGACATACAAAACGTAGAGAGACACATGTCTTTCGGCCACGGTCACCGAGCAAATTCCAGTGGCATTCGTGGAGAGGCACAGCCTCACGATTATACAAAATATTTAAAATAATGATTTAGAAAAAATATTTATTTAAAATTTATTTAACGTTTATTTAACATTTATTTAACATTAACTAAATATTTAAAATAATGATTTGGGAAAATATTTATTTAACGTTTATTTAACGTTTATTTAATATTTATTTCACATTAATTTTTCATTTAAAAAAACATTTTTTAAAAACATTAATTTAACATTTATTAAACATTAATTTAATATTTATTTCACATTAATTTTTTATTTAAAAAACATTTTTTAAAAACATTAATTTAACATTTATTAAACATTAATTTAATATTTATTTTACATTAATTTTTCATTTAAAAAAACATTTTTTTAAAATATTAATTTAAAATTTATTAAACATTAATTTAATATTTATTTCACATTAATTCATCATTTGAAAAATCATTTTTTAAAAACATTAATTTAACATTTATTCAACATTAATTTAATATTTATTTCACATTAATTTTTTATTTGAATAAACATGTTTTAAAAACATTAATTTTATATTTATTCAACATTAATTTAATATTTATTTTACAATAATTTTTTATTTAAAAAAACCGTTTATAAAAACATTAATTTAACATTTGCTTAACATTTATTTAATATTCATTTTATTAATTTTTTATTTGAAACAACAATTTCAAAAACATTAATTTTACATTTATTAAATATTAATTTAATATTTATTATTTATTATTTTTAATAAACATTTTTTAAATATTTATTTAATATTGTTTAAGTATTTATTTTTCATGAATTATTTAATAAAAAAAATTATTTTAGTAAGCATTTGTTAAATGTTTATTTAATGTTTATTTAATATTAATTTTTTTACTTATTTTTCATCTCTATAAAATTATGTTTATTTATTATTTATTTAACATTTAAGCTCTTTATTTTTCAATTATTATTGAATTTAAAATTTGTTTAAAAAATGTTTCAATAACATCTATGAAAATCAGTAAAAAATTAACTTATATATATTTAAATAAATAATATACTTTAATTATATATATTTCGTCTTTTCGATGACATATTGACCTGATCTATCAGTGGTGTACATGCATAAACACAAAGTGTTTACAGATCATCACGAGGGATCAGTTCGCAGCGATCATAAAAGTCAAGCAACGTTTACTGGAGTCGCAACTTGGATGGGTGACCACGTGGAAATTTCCGAGAAAAAAATTCTTAAGAAAAAAACCTTAATATTAAAAAAAATTGTTTAATGTAAAAAGGGGTGTAGTACACTAATTTTAATGTTTTTGAAAAAATTTTTTATTGCAAAAGCTTTTTTTTTAATAATGTTTTGCTCATTTATGCTTCGTTAAAAAGAACGTTTCTTTAACGTTTAATAAACGTTTTCTTTAAATGTTTTAAAAACGTTTTTATAATATTTGAAAAACATTTTTTTTTAATGTTAAAATAAACATTTTTTTAATGAAAAAAAGGGCACTTAATCCATTATTTTTAATGTTTTTATAAATGTTTTTAAAAATGTTTTTTAAATGTTTTTAAAAACATTTTTTAAATATCGTGTGCTGATTGAGATGTATATATGTATATATATATATATATATATATATATATATATATATATATACAGGGTGATTATTAATGACTGTTACAGCGTTTTACCTTAAGAGGATAACATACCGACAGAACACTGTAATATACTCAGCGCTCCTTAGATGACAGCTGCGCCGAGCAGTGCCGAGTGATACGTACATACATATAGGCTCCTGCTAAAAAATTTTCCTCAGATTATTTTTATATAATTTTTCAAAATGTCTGTATAATTTTATAGTTTTTTCAGACTTTTTCATAAAAATTAGAATACTTTTTATAAATATATAGAATGTCTATATCTTTTTTCAAAATTTTTAAATGTGTTAACTATGAAGTATCCTAAGATTTCTATTATTTTTTGTTGTATAATTTTATATAAAATATTATAAAATTTAAAATAGTTAAAAGTATTTTACAAAAATTATAGGATAAGAACTTTCAGAACATTTCAGACTTCACATGTATAAAAAGTTCAAAGAGAAAATGTACACTTTTCAAGTAATTCTAATTATTTCCGAAAAATGTTCCAATTCGTACAACGATTACGAGAAAAACTTTTATTAGGGAAAACTTTTATTATATTTTCGAGAAAAATATGAAAAATTCTTATAATTATGGAATTGCTCTGAAAAGTAATGCTATTTTTTATTTCTTGTTGGAAAAAGATTTTAAAAAATGTTAGAAAATCTGAAGAATTTCACATAACTTTACATACGAATATTTTGAGAAATTATGTGATTTCTTATGTTATGTCTTTTTTGGAAAAGTGTGTCAAAATATTAGAAAATTAAAAAATTTTTTTATATTTTTTATGGGATTGTTTTCTGATCTTATTGTGATATTATGAAGCTTTATATTTTATGTTTTAGTGAAAAATGTGAGAAAATTTGAAAAACTTTTTACACAAGTTTACACAATTACTTATAAATTGTTGGCATGACACATTATGAAAACTTTTATAGAAAATTATGATAAAAGTTTCTCCAGGGAAAGCTGTGCATACTCCGTTATATTGCATTTATTACTTAGATTATTACTTTTATTTATTAATCTGATTAATAAATAAACGTAGTACGTAATAACGTAATTTAAAATACTAAATACATTTTATATTTGCATAATATAAAAATGATGTATAAAAATGATGATAATTAGATTTTCTTAAATCTCTTTCCAACAAGAAATAAAAAAATACCATAACTTTTCAGAGCGATTCCATAATTATGATAATTTTTTATATTTTTCTCGAAAACATCCCTTATAAAAGTCTTTCTCGTAATCTTTGTACAAATTGGAACATTTTTCGGAAATAATCAAAATTACTTGGAAAGAGTACGTCTTCTCTTTAAATCTTTTATACGTGTGAATTCTGAAATGTTCTGAGATTTCTCATCCTATAATTTTTATAAAATACTTTTAACTACTTTAAATTTTATAATATTTTATCTGAAATTATACAACAAAAAATAATAGGAATAAAAAAGGATAGAGACATTCTAAGTATTTAATAAAAGTATCTAATAAAAAGTATTCCAATTCTTATAAAAAAAGTCTGAAAAAACTATAAAATTATACAGACATTTTGAAAAATTATATAGAAGTAATCTGAGAAAAATTTTTTAGCAGGGGCCTATACGTACGTATCACTCGGCACTGCTCGGCGCAGCTGTCATCTAACGAGCGCTGAGTATATTACAGTGTTCTGTCGGTATGTTATCCTCTTAGGGTAAAACGGTGAAACAGTCATTAATAATCACCCTGTAGGGGAAAGTAGGTAAATTGCACGCACCTAAGGGAAATTTATCGCAGTGAAGTGATTTTTAAAGTTGAAATCGATACGAGTACAGAAATAGAAACTTTAAACATTTTTTTATCATTATGTATTGTCATATTGAACAATTTTTTATTTGATAATGCTATATTCAGCAAAAAGAAGCAAGTGGTTAAACGAAAAAATTTCTCGGGCCTTGGGTAATTGTACGTGCGGTTGGATAAATGGACGCGGAGGAAAAATGAGGTTATAGCCCATTCTTTTAACTACACTACACTGCACTACACTGTACTAGTGGCACTATAGTTGATCTCACGTGGTCTCACGCCTTTCAAGATGGATGCGTAAAATTGTCGACGGCGGACTTGATTTGATAAATAAACAATTACTGGATGACTATTTAATTAAATTTAATAAACAATAGCTCAAAGAACGCAGGAAAAAACGTACTTTTGTTAGGTATAACAAAATTAAACGAATAAAGTAAAAATACAGACTTATTGCCTTATTTTCTGAACGCCAAAATCGCAAGAAAAATCATGATTTTACTTTTTCTTATTTTTTAAATTAACTACGTTTTTAAATGATATAACGTATGGTTATATATTTAAAAAATGCCTTCAGCCTACAAATATCGTCGTGATATAAGTTTTATTCATCGGGAAGGTGCCAAACCACGAAGCGTACAATTACCCAGTGCGTACAATAACCCTACTTTCCCCTATACATATATCGATGAGATTACGGGTTTTAGAATAAAGAGTAAGCGATTATATAGGAGGACAAAGAACTGTTTATTCAAACAGTACACGCGGGACGAAAAACGAGAGACTGCGAGAGAGACAAAACGTGAAGAGAACCAGGCAGCGTCACGTAGGGGAAAAAAGCAAAGACAAAATGAATAACATAGAAACGAAACTTAGAGTATTCTAGTTACTTTACATTCAGTAATGGTGACCATACATTGCGTATTCTCACAGTATATATATATATATATATATATAGAGAGAGAGAGAGAGATATATATATAGAGAGAGAGAGAGAGAGAGAGAGAGAGAGAGAGAGAGGAGACCGGGGCTATTCGTTAGATCTTTTTTTCTTTTGTGTCTCCTGAATCCTGTATTCATTAAAAAAAAATTGGACGGTTTGAAATGTTGAATCTTCCCCTTCACAATGTCATTATAGATAGAACACAGAAATGCACTTGCTTTGTACATATAAAAAGTACTTATAAAAAAGTCTACCAATGTCAAATATTTCAAATAACCCCGATCCCGGGAGAATTCGAAGCTAGTCCGAAAATATTCTGAAATTTATGTCTTAAGATGAAAAAAAAATGTAAAAAAAGCTATTGTTAAAATTTTGTTTTATTCAGAAACGGATATAGTATTATGAAGAAGTGTTACATACAATAAAAGAATACAAACGCACAATAGAGAATTTTATTGTTTAGCGTTTTCGGAACAAGTCAGGGACTATTCATATTTCGTGTAATTACATCTGTTGAGTATTAAATTGTGTATTTGATACATAGGACGCAACAGGGATGAACATTATTGAATAATTTTTTATTTAAAGAATAAGAAATTGATGAATAAAAATTTATTCGTTATTCAGCTTTTTGTAAATGATGAATAAAAATTTATTTGTTATTCGGCCTCTCGTAAATAATGAATAAAAATTTATTCGTTATTTAGCCACTTGTGAATGATGAATAAAAATTTATTTGTTATTTATCCTCTTATAAGTGATGAATAAAAATTTATAGCCTCTCGTAAATAATGAATACATATTTATTTGTTATTTAGCCACTTGTGAATGATGAATCTATTCGTTATTCGGCCTCTTGTAAATATTTAATAAAATTTTATTTGTTATTCAGGCTATTATAAATAATGAATAAAAATTTATTCGTTATTCAGCTACTTGAAAATGACGAATAAAAATTTAAACGTTATTTAGTCATTCTTCAATAATAAATAAGCACTTATTCTTTATTTAATGTTGAATAAGGAACAAAAATTTATTTTCTTATTTAGTTCTCTTTGAATAACAAAATAAAATAAAATTATTATTTTTATTTTATAAATACTGGATAACGAATAAAGATTAATTTATAATTTTGTTTGTAACAAATAATTACCTTAGCATTAACTGACCATATATATTTTAATAATTTAAAATTATTTTACTGATAATTAAAGAATGTAAAGGAGCATTTGAAAAAAATGTTATTGCTTAACATAGTTTTTTAAATTTTTAATATGATACATTTATTACATTTATTACAGAATTTATAGAATAAAAATAACCCGTAATGGTCACAATTCCGATAATAACATAACGTTCACATGGGATCCACTAGAGACTCCCCTGCACAAAATCAGTTGCTATTTGCCAGAAGGAGCAGTTCACTTGCACACCGTTCATTTGCCCACTACCACTCACAGCGGCCGATGTCTAGAGATTTTTTACTGGTGTGAGTGGTCTATGGGCATGTGAACGGTGTGCAAGTAACATACACCTTTGCTAGCTCTTTGAAATTTTATCGCAAAAATTTTACTGGACATACCTTGAAGTCTGTTCTTTATTATCCAATAATTTTTTTAAGTTAAAATTTAACATAATGAAAAAATTCAAAATAAATAAAAAACTGCAAAATTTGACTTTTTTTACAAAAATATTCATAAAATTTTTTATTTTTAAGATAATTCAACCAAAATTTAAAGATGTATTCTCAAGATAATATACTTTCAGATAAAAATTAGTTTCATAGAAGGTTGTTTGATTTTGAATGGTCTGTACGGTGTACTCTTAAAGTTAGCATGGGGTCCAAAAGACACCTGGTGACTATAACGAGATAATAATAATTTCAGTCGTTAATTTCGTTATTCAAAGAGAATTGAATAAAGAAATAAATTTTTGTTTCTTATTCAAGATGTATTGAATAAAGGAAAAGTGCTTATTCATTATTCAAGAATGACTAAATAACGTTTAAATTTTTATTCGACATTTTCAACTAGCTGAATAATGATTAAATTTGTATTCATCATTCACAAGTAGTTGAATAACAAATAAATTTTTATTTATTATTTACAAGAGGCCAAATAACGAATAAATTTTTATTTATTATTTACAGGGGTTTTTGTCAAGGATGGTCCATAAGATGGATAGTCAGTAGGCAAATTAACGCGAGCCAAGTCGTCAATTGCGTATAAAGTGTCCGTATATTATATTAATATTATTAATATGTACAGTGCTCGTAGGCTGCTCCGGTAGAACTGCCGAATCGCGCGTCAAATTCGGGGTTCTCTCAAAACGCGCGTAAGGGTACAATGACAATAACAAATCAGGGCCGATCATGCAATCCCGTAGAGCCAATCACAGTCTCGGAAATCACGCTGTGCTCCTCTGTACGTAACATGATTGGCAATGGAAATGTGCCCACGGCATTGTGATCGACAGTGCCATGCTCGACAACAGAAATATGCCTACAATAAGTAACTGAATAAATAAATTTTTATTTATCATTTACAAGAGGCCAAATAACGAATAAATTTTTATTCACCAATCGTCAATCATTAAATGTCAATCATGCCCATCCCTGGGACGCAATTATGAAAGAAAAAAATTGTCCGAACGACGATTCAACGTTTGGTGTTTCGAATAGTCCCAGACATCAACTGTGTGCATTATTGAGTATGATTGACAAAAAATAGACATCACACAGCAAAAAGTAAACACGAAATGTTTCAAATACATTCAACTGGACACGATACATTCAAAGTTTTTAAAGAGAATTTTATTTATCTTACTTAAATCTCGAAGAAATACTGACTATCAGAAAATACTTTAACTGTCGCAAAACACATTTTTCACTACTATGACTTCAATACGTCGCCGTTACCAACAAAACTTTGTTAGCAACATCATTACATTAGGACGCGTTTACAGTAATTAAAGTAAATTTTTAATATGTATCCATAAAAAGATATTTCCATTTTTCGAGTTGCCCCGGTCTCCCCTAATGCCTTTTTACATATGATCAAGAGATACAGTGGTGTCTCGTGCTAAATAAACACGAAGCCCGTATCTCTACACGAATTACGAGTAACACGAAAAACAATCGTTGTGTTTCTACTTTATGATTGCTAGAAATCAAGCATCACGCGCAAGAAGATAGACGTAATAAGAAGAAATAAAATTACCTTTTCAAGAAAAGCAAAAAAACACCAAATATGTATGTACATTTCTAATCTTTTTTTTGTAAAACCCTGAAATAAACCGTATTTTTAATCGCGCAAAATTGGCTCATATTGTCAATGCGTGACGGATGACAAAAATTAATTCGAGTGAGAGGAAAGGCGAATAACGAGCATCGAATGCAGTTAATGAATTAATATGATATTTATTGAGTTAACAATAGTTGCTTACATATAAAAATTCTTTGTAACGCGTGCAAACAATACATTTACAGATACTTTGGAGTTGCGGATCTCAAACATATTTTGGAAACGCGGATTTACACATGTATTTTAGTAACGCGGAGTGACATATATAATTTATATATACAGGGTGATTATTAATGGTTGTACCTACTTTTTACCATAGGAACACGCATTTGTAATTTCTAATATAATATTTTAGAAATACGTATCCGTCGGTAAATCACGCTGCTAAAGTACAAAGTGGAGACATTCATTAATAATCACCCTGTATATATATATATATATATATTTTTATAATGCGGATAGGCAATTTACGCAATATGTACGAGAAACGGTTGATAATTAGTCGGCGCCTACCAATATTACAACACTGTTGTTATTCGTAAATACTAACTTTTAAATGACTGCTTTCCAATTTTCAGCCCGCTACGTCATTTAATTTGTGTTTGACAGTAAATAAAAGCAAACAACTTTTGCATTTTTACAAAAATGAATAAAATCGAATTGTGCAATGATCGACTATCACAATGGCTAAATTCTATGAATTGCGCTACGAATTGGTTTCTTATTCGCCATATTCTCCTGATTTGACTTCATCCGACTATTATTTATTTCCAAAATTGAAGAAATGGCTCGGTGGTCAAATTTAGGACAAATGAGGTTATTGCTAAAATAAAGGCCTATTTCCAAAAATCGTATTATTCGGAGAGCATCGAAAAATTGGAGAATCATTGAACGAAATGTAGAGCTTAAAGATTATGTTGAGAAATAAAATTAGTTTTGCCGAAAAAAGTTTGTATTTTCTTGCCTAGGCCGACTAATTATTAACCGCCCCTCGTATGTACACCCAAGGACTTTGATTCTGTCCATGGGAAAATTTTCCAAACTGAGAAGTCGCTATCTTTCTACATACCGTCAAATGGGGCAATTAGTAACACTGGGGCATTAAGTAACAGCACTTTAAATTCTGTTTCGGGATTTTTTTTATCGACGTTGTTGTTATCCGATGTTCGTAAATTGAACAGTTTTCGAAAGGTGGCAGCACTGACTATCGGATTCTGTGACACTTGCCATAACTTGATGACGTTTTAGTTAATCTGTTGTATAATGAAAGTAAACGTAATTTTTGTTGAAAAATTTTATCTGAAAAACTTTACTTGTACAGGTAAGTAGGAGCGTTACGAATTACACCATAAACCCATACGTTGTTCTTTATTTCTTTGTGATTAAAAAAAAACGGATTTGATGAAGATAGTATAATATTTGCGTCTGGTGAAACGTGAAACGTGAAAAAAGTCAACATTTTTAGGAAAGTGGGGTAATAAGTAACACGTGTTTGTGAGAGTTATGGCAACGCTAAATGACGTAATTTCGATTGCAATATCTGTTGTGACATTTATCATTTTGTCAGATGGTAAGGACGTACAAAAGGATCATCGGCAAAGGAGGCAGAGCGACAGTCGACTTGGATAGGCTACGCGAAGCTCTAAAGGCGGTCACGGAAGACCATATGACACTACGTGAAGCAGCAAACAAATTTAAAGTAAATTACGTTAGCATTCATCGTCGATTAAAATTTCCCGACACACAAAATAAAGCAGGTAGAACCACAGCACTAACACATTCAATTGAGATCAGAATTTGTAAACGTTTGATTATTTGTGCTGAATGGGGATATCCGTTGACAATGTTGGAATTGCAACAATTGATTTTTCAATTTCTGGCAGATAATAACATCGAAGTACCACGATTTACAAACAACATTCCAGGAACTGACTATTTGCGTGGGTTTTTGAAGCGCCACCGCGACACTCTAACCTTTCGGTTGTGCCAAAATATTAAAAGAAAACGTGCCGCCGTGAACGCAGAGATCGTTACGGAGTATTACGATGAATTAGCCAAATCATTAAAGGGAGTTCCTGTCGAAAACATTTTCAATTATGATGAAACAAATTTCAGCGATAACCCCAGTGAACAAAATTTCTTGTGCAAACGAAAGGCGAAATACGTTGAAAGAATTATGAACAATTCGAAAACCGCCCACTCAGTAATGTTTTGTGGAAATGCTCTTGGTCAAATGCTGCCGATCTATGTCGTGTATAAGGCTACCAATATGTATGATTCTTGGATGTCAGGTGGGCCTCCACAAACGCGATTTAACCGAACGAAGAATGGATGGTTCGATAAAGTCACCTTCGAAGATTGGATTAAAACTATCGTGATTCCTGCGCTTCGACGCCTTGACGGCATTAAAATTCTAATTGGCGACAATTTGTCGTCTCATTTGTCGCTGGAAGTCATTCGCCTTTGCGAATTGCATTACATAAAATTTGTATTTTTGCCGTCAAATTCCACGCATCTACTGCAGCCATTAGATGTGGCCGTGTATGCGCCATTAAAGCATTACTGGCGTACAATACTCACTGATTGGAAGAAATCGTCTGGGATGATCGCTACTACGGTTTCCAAAAGCGTATTTCCATCGCTTCTCACGAAGCTGATGGACAAAGCGACTCCAACACTTAAGGCAAATGTCATCAGTGGTTTCCGTAAATGCGGCATACATCCACTGAATTTAACAGAGATGTTGAGCCGTCTGCCAAAAGCGCCTGAAACTCCGCACCAGAACGGACCAAACGTAGAAGAAGCTCTACACAACCAGTTTTATCGCTTTCATGCAATCGCTGCAACCAACCGAGCAGCCTGCACAGCAACAAAAAAAGAAGCAAAAAGTCGCTGCGGGCAAAAGTGTTTCTGTCGAAGATTTGTTAAATCCAAAAGCGATGGCCGAGTTGCTGGAACCGCAGCCATCAACCTCTGGCACTCAACAGAACTGGAACCAACCTAAGAAGCGTGGAAGACCGAAAAAACAGCAAGAACCAGCTCCACAGGCTTCCAGAAAATCAACCAGAGCTCGAACATTGAGAGCAAGAAACGTGAACGCTTGTTTGGACTCCGATTCATCATAGGGTTAAGATAAAATTCCATGTTTTTAATTCATTTATTTTATCATATTTATTTTTTCACATACTTTATTTTAATATATTTCCAATGGGTTCTAGATAAAAATTACGTTTCTATTAATATAAATCTATGCGTGTTACTTATTGCCCCATTTTAGACTTTTGCAAAAAACACCACTTTTTTTAAGAAAAATATAGGATAATAAGTAAAAATATATATAAACACCAGATGTATCTAAAGTTCAGACTCACATCATGTGGAATCTGCTTCAAACCGCATATCGCTCCTTTTAAAATGTCGAAAGAAATGAGTTTGAACTTTTTTTTTGTTACTAATTGCCCCATTTGACGGTACTTACAGTTCATGATTAACGACCAATAAGCTCTAGTCGTTTCATTAATTATAAACTGCGAGTATGTAGGACTTGGTTAGGCTGAGTGAAGGTATGCGGTTGCATGGTGTGAGCCGATGTGAGATAAGAAGCGAAATAGCGAATATTAGGATAGATACAGGTGTAAGGAGGCGAGAATTAGCGAGGTAGAGAGGTAAGATAGGGGAATTGGAGGAGAAGGTAGGTGGAGAGAATTGGCGGAGAAAAAGGCGGATTAAAGCGAGGATAGAAAGAGGAGGTAGGCAAGGAAATGTCGGGATTAGGCAAGGACGAGAAGGTCGGTAAGGTAGGGAAGCAGCTCAAACTGACTACAGTCGGTAAAAGTGAAGGTAAAGAAGGAGGAAAGAGAGTGACTTTCAAACTCTCGGAAGAGAGGGAAAAAGGAGAGCGAGAAGATTTAATTAAGGTAATGATGGAGGAATTAAAAATACTGAAAGGCGATAGGAAAGTGTATCAAGAAAAGATGAAAAAATTCAAGAAAGTAGTTAAAGAATGCGAGAAAAAGATAGGAAGGCTAGAAGAAAAAATAGATGAAATGGAAAAGGATTGTAAGGAAGAAAGGGAGAAAGATTTGACAAGCGTGGAGGAGGGAGGAGAGCAAGAAAACAGGAGAAGCGTTGGAAGCGTATGGAGCCTGAGGAGTAGTACGGTCAGTAAGGCGAGTTTAGATTCTAGCGGACTAAGCGAGAGAGAGATAAGTAGTCTTAGGAAATGAGCAGCGGAAAGAGATTGGGAGGATAGGAAACTCAATATTATTATAAAAGGTGTAAACATGCCCGAGACAGTGAAGAAAGACAGGTTAGAAAGAAGGAAGTGGGCAGAAGATTTGATAAAGGAAAAAATAGAAGTAACTTGCAAGATAATAAGCTGTAGAGTAAGTGGACCCGTGATAATTGCAAAACTGGAGAACGAGGAAAAGAAAAAGGAAGTAATGATTAATAAGTCGAAGTTAAAGCTAAAAGGAGAAAGGATATTTTTGGAGAACGACATGAGCTGGGAACAGAGAAGAACGCAGGAGAGGATAAAAAGATGGTGGAAAGAGCAGAAAGAGAAAGGAGTTCAAGTAAAAATAGGATTCAGCAGAGTGAAAATAGGAGATATATGGAGACCATAGCAAGAGATAAAGAGGGAGGAGGAAAGGAGAGAGAAAAAAGAAGCAGGTGACAGAAGAGAGGAGAATCGGAATTTCAGCTAAGCCGAGAAGAGGAAGGGAGACGCGGGGAGAGAGTAGTAATAAATAAGAGGAACAGGAGAAAATGCCTATTTTGGAACGTGGCGGGAATAGGAAACAAAGATAAAGAATTTTGGAAATACGTGAGAGAGTTTGAGATAATCAGTATGTGTAAGACCTGGGTAGAAGAGAGCGGATGGGAGCGCATGAAAGATAGGTTGCCTGAATCGCATGAATGGATTTGTAGTTTTGCAAGGAAGGAAAAAAACAAAAGAAGGGCGAGAGGAGGATTTATAATAGGCAAGAGGAAAGAGGAAATAGGAGAAAGGAATAGGATAATGATAATAAAAGAGAAGGAGGAAATGGTGATGACAGAGATAGCTTAGGAGAATGAGAAACAGAGAATTATTTCAGTTTACGGAGCACAAGGAGGAAAGGATTTGAATGAGAAGTTAGAGGAACTTATAGGAGAAGAGGAGGAAGGAAATTTAATAATAAGAGATTTTAATGTGAGGATAGGAGAACTAGGAGGTAAGGACATAGGAGAAGGAGAGAGACACAGTAAAGATAAAGTAATAGGTAATGGAGGAAGAAAAATAGTAGAGTGGATAACGGAAAAAGGCTGGTTCATCTTGAATGGGACAATGGAAGGAGATTGGGAGGGTGAGTTTACATACGTAGGAGTAAGAGGATGTACGGTTATAGATTATGTAATTGTAAGCGTAGATATAAGAGATAGAATTTATAAGTTTAGAGTAGGGGACAGAGTGGACTCGGACCACATGCCGTTGGAGATGGAGTTCAGCGGGGGAGAAGAAGAAATGGATCCAGAAGAAAAACAAGAGGAAGAAGAGGAAGTAAAAATAGAAACGATTCTATGGGATGACAAGGCGAAGGAGATGTACGCAGAAAGGACGGAGCAATTGTGTAACACGGAAGAGCTGGAAGAAAAGGAATTGGACACATTAGAAGAAGAATGGGAAAAGATAAAGAAGATTGTAAAGGAAGCAATGGTGAAGAAAAGAATAAAGAGAAGGGAGAAAGAGCTAGGTCATAAAGATTGGTAGGACAGAAGCTGCACCAGAAAGAAGAGAGAGGTAAAAGAATCTACAAGAAATGGAGGAAAAGAAGAATAGGAAGAGACAGATATATGAAGGAGAAAAGAAATCTGAAAGAACTGCTAGAAAAGAAACAAAAGGAGAAGAGAAGAAAGGAAGAGGAGGAACTGAGAAGGATGAAAAATGAAGCAGACGTGTGGAAATATATAAATAGGAAGAGAGGGAGGAGAACAATGATGGACAAAAAGATAGAAAAGGAAGAATGGAGAAAACACTTCATGGACCTGCTTGACGGTTTGGAGATGGGCTCGTTGGAGAGGGGTGACACTCTTTTGGACACAGCACAATTGGACACAAACCAATCATCTTGACTTATCTATCCAAACCAACGGAAAAACTCTAGGCATTGGCCGCTGTGAGTGGTGGTGTCCAATCGTGCGGTGTCCAATCGTGCGCACCCCGTTGGAGAGTAAGAATGGAGGAGAAACAGCAGCAAGAAAAAGAAGAAGAGGAAGAAATAGTGGAGGCAGAAATAATTAAAGCAGTTGGCAAAATTAAGGTCAAGAAAGCAGCAGGTATTGATGGGATTCCGGCAGTAGCATGGAAGTACGCGGGCAAAAAACTTTGGAAAAGGCTGGTGAAGATAATGAAACGGATTTGGTATACAGAAGAGGTGCCAAACGATTGGAGAATGAGCATAATTATGCCGTTATATAAAAGAGGAGAGAAGGAGAAGGCCAGCTATTACAGAGGTATCTCTATTCTTTGTTCGGCGTATAAGATCTATGCGGAATTTATCAGGAATAAACTGGAGACGGAGGTGGAAGATCGAGACCTGGTTCCGGCGAGTCAAGCGGGTTTTAGAAGAGGGAGGTCGACCATGGACAACATCTTCGTTCTCAGTCACTTGATGCAGAGGGAGAAAGGAAAAGGAGGAAGGAACGAAAAGGTATACGAGGTGTGTTCAAAAAGTATCGCGAATTTTGTGTTTTTTCAAAAATTATTTATTTATTCATGAATATCTATTTTGTCCCCTTCAAAGTAATCCCCATGAGATATTATACACTTGTGCCAACGGTTTTTCCAATCTTCGAAGCACTTCAAAAAATCATTTTTTTTTATCTTGTTCAGCTCCTCCTTCGATGCCGTCTTTATCTCGTCAAGCGTAGCGTAACGTCGTCCTTTCATGGGCCTCTTCAGTTTAGGGAACAAGAAAAAGTCACAGGGGGCCAGATCTGGGGAATACGGTGGCTGCGGCATCATTAGTGTGTTGTTTTTGGCCAAAAAGTCGCGCACAAGCAACGATGTGTGAGCAGGGGCGTTATCGTGGTGCAAAAGCCAATTTTTGTTCTTCCACAAATCCGGGCGTTTCTGGCGGATTGCTTCGCGCAAATTGCGCATAACTTGCAGGTAATATTCCTTATTGACCGTTCTACCCTGTGGCAAGAACTCATGATGCACCACGCCCCTGCAATCGAAGAAAACTGTCAGCAAACTTTCACATTCGACCGAACTTGGCGCGCTTTTTTCGGTCTTGGTTCGTGCGGCAGCTTCCATTGAGATGATTGAGCTTTGGTTTCCACGTCATAACCATAAACCCACGATTCGTCACCAGTTATGACCCTCTGGAGCAAATTTGGGTCGTCGCGGACAGAGTCCAACATCTCATTAGCAATGTTCATGCGATGCTGTTTTTGGTCGCAATTGAGCAATTTTGGTACGAATTTCGCGGCGACCCGTCTCATTCCCAAATCATTGATAAAAATCGAATGGCACGAGCCAATCGATATGTTTAGGTCCTCAGCAACTTCTCTAACGGTGATTCGACGATTGGCCAATACCATTTTCTCCACTTCATTAATTTTTTCGTCTGTTGTTGAAGTGCTCGGGCGTCCGGCACGCTCTTCGTCGTTCACATCTTCTCGGCCTTCTGAGAACATTTTGTACCACCGATAAACGTTGCTTCGGTCCAAGGTAGCTTCTCCGTATGCCACAGTCAACATTCGGAATGCATCCGAGCACTTAATTTCGTTTTTCACACAAAATTTGATACAGGTTCTTTGATCCATTTTTTTGAATAGGTAAAAATCGAAGACGATCCAAAACACGTGCAAGCAAAGCAGCTGTCAACAATTAAGTGAACATTCAAAATGGCCGAGCTTGTCGGCATAAGTGAGAGACATGAGTACCAACATAACGCCACAAAAAGATCGAAATTCGAATATACGTAACCCGCGAAAATTCAAAATTCGCGATACTTTTTGAACACACCTCGTACATGCTTTTCGCGGATCTGAAGGCGGCCTTCGACAGAGTAAATAGAGAGGAACTATCGAAAGTGCTGAGGAATATGGGTATAAAGAAGCAGCTGATAGGAAGAATCGAAAAAATATATAAAGTGACGCAGTCGGTGATAAGAACGAGACAAGGTAACTGCGAGTATGTAGAAAGTGGTGACTTCTCAGTTTGGAAAATTTTTCCATGGACAGAATCAAAGTCCTTGGGTGTACACCCATGGAATTTGATTCTGTCCATGGGGAAATTTTCCAAACTAAGAAGTCGCTATCTTTTTACATACTTAAGCCCGTATCAGACTACGCATTAAAAATTGAAGATTGAAGATTAAAGATTGAGCTTTGGCCAATCAAAATAAAAGGAGTTAAAATTTCCTTGTTTTGATTGGTCAAATTTCAATCTTTAATCTTCAATCTCAATCTTCAATGCGAGGTCTGATACGGGCTTTACAGTTTATGCTTAACGTAACGACCAATAAAATCTAGTTGTTACATTAATCATAAACTGCGAGTATGTAGAAAGTGGTGACTTCTCAATTTAGAAAATTGCCCCATGGACAGAATCAAATTCCATAGGTGTACAGTCGTGTTCATTATAGTTGCGACACTTTTTCTTAGATGGTTTTTGGAATGTAGCCTTGCTCATCGAGCGGCGAACGTAATTGGTTGGATCCACAAGTAAGAACCAATCACGTTCTTAGCTCTCGTTATAGTTGCGCGTTCAGAAATGCATTGAAAGAAAAGTGTCGCAACTATAATATAGACGACTATATATAGCCGTGATCATAACCGTTACTTTAGTCAGACCGAAACCAAAATATTGTGCAAGTTAATCGATCGTAACCGTAACCTGACCGAAAATATATTTCCGATTTTTTTGGTTAGATTTTTAGAAATGCTATTAAAAATTATACTGGAAATCACGTAAAAAAGGAAAAAAAGCGTGTGCTGTGTAGACTTCTCTCTGTACGAGATAAGAATAAGAGAAAAAGATACACGGCATCTATATCTCATTTATTTTTTTAATATTTTTAATGCTTTATAAATATGCAGTTAATTTTAAAGATTAACTTTTCCTTCAATTTGTGAACATAAAGTGAATACAAAAAAATAAGATCTTTGTAATGTTAAAACTAAATTTTTAAAACTAAAATTACATTTCAATTTTTTCGGCTTTTTTAGAGCACCGAAAAAATTTGACAATTAAACTTTTAAGACCGTAGATATTTACTTCTAGGTTCTCAATAAATAACTATATTTCAGAGTGTCTACGGAGAGTTACTTATTTATTTCTTTGCTTTTATTATGATAATTTGATTAAGATTATTATGTTATTTTATAGAGAAAACCATTTATACCAGTAAAGAAACGACCATTAACGCTGCAAGTTGTTGAAAATGTTGAAGTAAAACAAAAATAAAAAAAGATTTTGAAAGAGCCGAAACCTCAAATGATTTTCAAACATTTTTTAGTTAAACAAGTGTTATTTACATTCAACACAACAATACAGGAATTTTTTATAATATAATAGTTATAGTTGTATTACTTTTATACATTATCATTTTTATACGTTACTACTAATTTTACAATAGGTAATTGTACATCTGTAACCGTAACTATAACCGAAAAAAAACCGAAATCAAAACGGTGACCGTAACCGCTATCAATAACAAAACCAAAATTGATAATTGAATATAATCTCTGACCGTAACCGTAACCGAACCGAAATTTTATTTTGAGCAAGGTTCCTGATTATAAATACATCCGTGCGTCTTTCCGATCGTTAGTAGCTTCACCATGTTTTATAAATATATTTTTTTTGTGTTTTTTTTTTTTTTAAATAAACTGAGTTTCTATTTAACATCAATTCGCGCATCTAGTTCTCTCGGAGACCTACCCGCGTCTTTGTCCTCCGGCCGACCAATGTCCGTACACGAAAGACAGGTCGTTACATGGTGCCCGAACAGAAACCGGTTCTGTCCGCAGAGAACTATATGTATACGAGAAATGCCACGAAGCTGGATATACCGAATTAATCCGTCAACTCACAAGGAAACATAGGGAAGTGTCCGCCTCAGATTAAAACGAGCTTTTAATATGTTGTAGTACAGATAAAAATAAGAGACACGTATTTTTTTATACATGCCCATACGCACTTTAAGGGGGTGAAACACCCTTTCGAAGAAAATCGTTTTTTTTTTTTTCAAAGCGTATACCGTCGAAACTATAAGAGATAAAACAAAATGTTTTAAATAAAAGTTAAATGGCTCAAAGAGTAATTTATAACAGCGGAAAAAAAATTTTTTTTATTCTTTTTATTACTTTACCCCACCACTTACTTATTTTTTTCAAAATTTTTAATTTTTTTTATAAGCAAAATAAAACTTATTTTATTACAAATTCAACGGTATATGATAAAGTTACGATACAATATTCCCATTTTTTTAAAATAATTAAAAACCTCTTTATACGCACGGTATGCGCACCCGTCCGCGCGTTTGTGCGCTACGGAAGTGATTCCCTCCGATTTTGACGTGCCTTTAATATGTTGTACAGATTAAAATAAGGGACACGTATTTTTTTACACGTGCCCTAAAACACTTTTAAGGGTGAAACACTCCTTTGAAGAAAATCGGGTTTTTTTTCGAAGCGTGTATCGTCGAAATTATAAGAGATAAAGAAAAATGTTCTCAATGAAAGTTGAAAGCATGTTTTTCTTGCATAAAATGACAAAAACATGTCGAGGACAGTCTGTGTCTAACATGAAAACGCAGACATCAAGAAATACTTTTACTACAAAATAAAACGACACTACACTAAAGAATAACAACAATTACGGTGTTGTAAGACATTAACTTCTTGTTTAGAAAATAATATGTAATTAATATAAGATAAACATTTATTTACTGGTCTACATGATTCGACTAGAATATTTGTTCTCTTCAACATTTTACAGATAAGAAGACTTGGATTACAAAAAATTATTACTCACACATTCCATACCTTCACTATCTAACGCCAGCTCATCAACTAACAACAAGAGAACTAAGATGAAACTAATTAAAAAATTAGTTAGAAATTTCATTTTTTAAACTGCATTTATACAATTCAATTAATGTGTTTATTGAATTCAATTAGTGTAGAAATATGCATAACCACCCTACTGGCGCGGGCATTTTGGGTCCTTACATACGTAACTCTTGAATCTATACATGTCAATACTGCCGAAACGTAAACATTCTATTTCAAGATAGGAAATTATACTTTAGAGTTTAATCTTCCACGTTTCGACACTATTGATATGTCTTGGCATTACAGATTTTATTTATATACTGATATGTCTAGTCGGGAAAATATTTTCCTCGATAATGCAATTTCAAGAAAACTGCACATTTACATAACAATTAAATGTGTTCATTATACTTGAATTGCATTATTCATCTGAGCTTCGCCTTTGCAAGTCAGAACCTGAGGATTGGAACTAATTATGATTAATGCGTGCGTGCGTGTGCGTGTACGTGTGCGTGTGCGTGTGCGTGCGTGCGTGCGTGCGTGCGTGTGTGTGTGTGTGTGTGTGTGTGTGTGTGTGTGTGTGTGTGTGTGTGTGTGTGTATGTGTTAATTGCTATTACGTTGTCTTTTATTTAATGCGACAAAAATGTTTTAGTCAATTCAGTATATATTAAATTCAATTTGTCAAGCGAATGTAGAAAAATTATTAAAGTCAATTTTCTTATCGCGTGCACTTTGGGTCATTTTTATCTTGAAATAGAATGTTTACGTCTCGGCAGTATTGACATGTATAAATTCAAGAGTTACGTTAATGTTTTCCTCGATGTCTGCGTTTTCATGTTAGACACCTTTTTTTTTTTTTTTTTTTTGTTAACGGAGAGGAAATGCATTATCGCATACCCCAGGCCCCGGGGGAGGCCTGGTGGTTATGTGGGGCTCTTCCCCGCCGACGACGTGTCGGCGGGGACATACCCACTAAAACCTCTCCGGGTGTCCTGCCCTGGTCCGTGACTGGGGGGCTCCGGGAACGCGTGCAGCATGCTTCCGGAGATCCCCGGATCATGTTAGACACCTACGAGATCTGATAGCGCACGTTGCAATAGCCCACCAACCAATCATCTTGACTTATCTAACCCAACCAACGGAAAAACTCTAGTCATCGACCGCTGTGAGTGGTGGTGTGCTATCGGTTCCTTGTGCTATCGGAATCCGCCCGTTAGACACAGATTGTCCTCAAAATGTTTTACCAACGGTACCGTAGACGAATTTCACCGCCTATTGAGCGAATATTGTGTATCATATCCGGAGTACCGTCCCACCAAAACCATGCTCGATTCGCCGGAAATCCGCGTTTTGATGCCAGATCATATCGCCGACGAAAATCCGGCTAAAGTTATGAGTCAAATCCGCAAATGGCGGTGTCATTTTAACGAGACAAACTCGGTGTCCTTCCTGGAACACGTGGAGGATTCCAGGCCGATTACGACTAAGTCAACGTGTTACTTCTCCGCGGCTTGCCCGAAATGGATGGGATTCGATAACGCACGGTGCGATAGCCCATCAACCAATCATCTTAACTTATCTAACCCAACCAACGGAAAAACTCTAGGCATCGGCCGCTGTGAGTGGTAGTGTGCTATCGGTACCGTGTGCTATCACGATTTGCCCGCCTGAGATGTATCGCGGCGACGCCTTGTGGTACCGTAACAACCGCGTAGGAGACATGAGAAAATTTTGTCGACGACTTTCGCGAATATTATTTGCCGCACCGATATTACGCGAAATTGCGTCGAGACATTCAAGCTCGGACACAGGCGTCGGACAAACCGTACCGCAAACATTTAACAAACATGTTGACAATGATAAGCCGAAAGTTATGTAGAGGATGATCAACTCGATCTTCTGTACGAAAACATGCACCCGAAGTACAAGCTTTACGTTCACTGCGAAAGCATTCACCGAACAACCGAATTGCTGCAACACACGGAAGAGTTCGAGTACATAAACGCGCAATGCCGCGATAGACAACTTACGCCAAAGCCCTCCGCGAGTTCCGCCGACATGGCTTATGACAAGAACAAGTGCTACTGGCGCTGTAAACAGCGCGGGCACACTCGGTTCGACTGCCGCCGAATCGCTCGTAAAGAACGAAGGCACTTTAGGGCCGAAAGTTACCCATAACGGGGAACCTGTGAATGTGGTATATTTTTATGTTTTTGGGTCTGCTGAATTCGAATATAAAATTTAAAATTGTTCAAAGTGCAGAGAACTTTATGAAAATACGATATTTCTACACAAAAACCTAGTTTTGCGATACATGTTTTCTAATAGTAATTTTGAATTCAAAGACCACTTGTTTTATGAATTTCTTTAAAAATGGGTCTTTTAAATGACCATATCATATATTTGCATGTTGTTCACATATTACTATGATAATTTGGTTTTTTTAGTTACACGAGATTCCAAGATAGAATTAATAAACCAGGGATTCATGAAGACGATGTTTTTCCATCCAATTTACAATCAGATGAATCAAAAGAATCAGAAAAAGATTTATAAACATAAAAAAAATAAAATATAATAAAAATATATAAAAAATATAAAAAAATATAAAAAATATAAAAAAAGAATATAAAAGAATATAAAAAAAGAAAATAAAAATACAATAGGATATCCTGTATGTACCTACGTATATACAGACATATATATATATATATATATATATATATATTGTGACGTGGCAGTTTTGGCTGCCTCGCCACTCCGTCTTCCGCCTAAGCGTCGCGCAAGGAGGCGCGTATGACCGGGTCGGGCACTCTGCGAGAGAACGAAATCTCCGGCGGGACTGCGTGGCGTGTTATTTTATTTACTCATTCGCGGCTTATTACATGTAACCGCGGGCACCTCGACAAACGCCGCCGAAGGACCAGCAGCGGCGAGGGAGACGGACAGCGACAGGGAAAGGAGAGGGCAATCGTCCAGGGCCGGCGCACCGAAAGCCGCCGACGGAGAGGAGGACGAGACAAGACGTGGCGACAGATAAGCTCCACGCAAAGGAGACTCGCGAGTAGCACAGCTGATGGACAGGCGGGGGCGGACGAACGGCCAGGACGAGGGCCGTCAAATGCCGGCTGTCCATCGAGGAGGGTAGCGGCGAAGAGTCGTCGCTGGAAAAATTCCGCTGCTGTCGTCCGCGAGGACGACAAGAACGACGAGGATGTCGGATGCCGATGGGGACCGCACGACACCTGCGGAGACCCGACACTGCGCTACCGTGACGTCACGGCTAGATAAGGGCGGCCGCTGATAGGCCGCGCCGCTAGGCGCAAGGATATCGCGCACCCTGTGAGAGGGGTAGCGCTCATCGAGCGCGATCCTCTCGGCTTTTGCGTGCGATCCGTTCGACTGCGTGCGTGTGCAGAAAAAGCGAGCTATCGGTCGGCTATCGGCGTGTCCGCTATCGGAGGGAGTGCCCGGCCTTGGCGAGCTTCGTCGGAACGTTTTGAGGATCCACGAGGACCCTAGGGACCCGGAAGAGGACCGTGCTGAAGTCGAGGTGACCCGTCTAACCGCTGTATAAAGCCCCGAGCTGTCGGTGTCGACCGGCTCGTGTTCTGAGGTGGAGCCATTAGGTTGGTGTGCGAGTGCGTCCGCCGCGTGGCGATTGAACGCACCTTGCTTCTTGGTGTTTGGCTGGCCCTCCACCTCAAGCACGAGACCTCGTCGAGGCACCCAGCTGTCGGCTGCCGCGTGTGTAGCGTAATGATGGTCTGAGTTGAAATAATTCCCGCGTCCGGCTTATTAATTTCTTTTTGTCAACTCCTTATCTCTTTGTCTTTCCGTCTTACGTTAACCGCTATTTGTTTTCTTTTCTTGTTCTATTGTACGCCGTCTCTATTATGCACTGCAATATATGTGATCTCTATCTGTTACATCGGCCCGATTTTACTTAATTTCTCGCCTACCCGTTGCCTCCCGTAAGAGAGCCGCTTCGTCCCTGTCTCCGCTACCCCGCCCCTCTACCGGTTAGAGGAGCTAGCTGGCCGCGTGCGAGCGACGATTTCGCGTTTCGGCATGACGCATTCTCGCGTGTTGTGAATCCGTGTTTAGAGTAGAAAAGTGAACCCGGAGATGCGACCGGTATCATCGCGTCTGGCGCCCAATCTCGCGATTTGGTGCGAGCGTTTGGTGTTTCTCAGTTCGCTCGTCGCTCCCGCGCGTGTTTCGCGAGTTATTCCGTTGTTTGATCGCGTATTTCGCCGTTGCTCTTCGGCGTCAGAAAAAGTACGTGACAATATATATGCAGGGTGATTCAGAACGACCCATGTGTCCCTGCAAAGACATGTTCTTGAGTAAATTCTGAGACGATTTTTCCTCTACGAAAATTTTGTCCGACGCTTACTTTTTGAATTGCAAGAGGATAAGGTTAGCAAATCATGGACCGCGTACACATGGTAGACAGAGGCGGCGCAACTCAACGTCCAACGCGGGCGCTTGCGCGGGGCACCCTTCCGATCACTGTTTGACAATTATTCTACTGCACGAAAGCATAAAACACATAAGCATACGCGCGCATACACACACATACACACACACACACCTCTATCTCTGTCTGTCACTTACCTTGTTAGATTCGACGTTTTTACTGTTGCTACTTGAATGAATTTCACGATCGTGGAGAAGTAACATAAAGACCCCTCACGTTCTTGTGTGACAAATTAACGTCGAGAAATACACCAAGTTTGTTACTCCTGTAAAAATTGAATCGCAAAACTTGTTACAATTTCACGGATTTACTCACACACTTGATGGATAGCACAAGAACAGCACAAGAAGTTTGCAAACGATTCTATTATTTTATTATTATTAATCAGTATTAATAGTTAATTTTAAGTCGAATAATTACTCGACTTGTAATCACTTGAAATAAGAACGCGCAACATATATAACCCAACCTGACCTGACGCGAAGACTACTGGCGCCTGCATACCGCGGGAACGCTTGTCGCGCGGCAAAAAATGACGCGGGGCCGCGGGGACGCGGGAACGTTTGCGCGGCAAGCGCAACTAACATCATCTAACGAGCGCTGAGTATATTACAGTGTTCTGTCGGTATGTTATCTTCTTAGGGTAAAACGGTGTAACAGTCATTAATAATCACCCTGTATAATAAATAATTTGTGAACTGTGAAACGGCTAATTCTTTTATACAATTTAAACTAACAATAGGTATTATGTTTTACTAAAAGATGCAGATTTAAAAACACAATTCAATCTTATTAGACTGAACAGAGCTTTCTAATAATTTTAATTGGACATTTTCAGCAGGGAAGGAAGAATGATATATAACATCTCTATAAATGTTTAAATCATATGCGGACTAATAAAAAGATTAAGATATGACTAATATTTATAAAACAAATATAGTAATATTGAAAATTCGATTTATGTAATTTTAACAATACTTTTATTAAATATACGGGGGAAACCTAACCTAACCTATACCTGTCAATATGATAAATCATTTACTGACCTTGATCAAGATTTGCTGCTCTTACACATTGAACACTTGTAAAACTAAATACTACAAAAAACTATTTAAAACTATGTGGTCTCTGAGTGAGAATGCGAAATCAGACTTGCATCAGCGCGACATCCTAAATTCCAATATAATGAGGTTCATAACAAGAGTTTACTATAGTACAATGTAGTAAGTTGATCCTATCACTGTAATAAGTTAGTCTCCGTAATATTCATATTACAATAACTATACGCATGTGGTCCACCAAATGTTATATTTTCGTGCGGGATTACAATAATCCCATGAATTACAATTCCTAGCCAGTGCATCTTTTTTGTAAGGGAAGTGCAATAGTGTTCAGTGCAGTAGTGTAGTGGTGCAGTAGTGCCGTAGTATTACTGCACCACTACACTATTGCACTTCCCTTACAAAAAAAACTTATTGACAGAAATCGAACACACCGTGTTATTATAACATGATGGCAGAAACGCGGCAGATATAGAACATGGTCTGCTTCATCATCTCTTGACGGCAAAATCGCAGCAGAAATCGTGCACGGCGTATCGTCATGACATAACAGCGAAAACGCGGCAGGTACAAAACACGATTTGATTAATTAGTTATTTCATGGCAAAATCGCAACAAATATCGAACACAAGATGTCGTCAAATGTAAAATGTGGTCGAGTTGGCTAAAACACCCTACCGGAGATCCTAATTTTGAACCCTGGCTGAGTTGATATTTTTTGTAATAAATTCTTTATAGTTTTTTCAAGTAGGAAAGGGTTCTAATATTTAGATGCTAATTAGCATCATTTATTACACAGGCACATAAAAAAAGTGTCATGTCTGAGAGACTACACCTAGTATGTATTCTTGTATTTTGACATCCTGAAACCGAATATGATCTCAGAATTGCTCCATGAGGTGAGGATTTTTTTTACACTCAAAAAAATGGTCAAATATTCTTTAAAGTTATACTATTTAACCTAGTAAAAAATCCTAATCTGGCGCAATTCTGAGGTTATATTCGGTTTCAGGGCGTCAAAATACATAGGGATACATAGGTGTAGTTTTTCAGACATGACACTTTTTTTGTGTGTTGTGTTATCAAATTGATTTTAATTTAATAAATGCGATATTACTGATTCTTATTCAACTTAGAGCTGTGTTATAACTGAAAAAGTAATTTGGCGCGCAGATTGATCAATTTGAAAAAGTATATAAAATTACACGAATAAGCACTAAAATCTAACTACGACCGTTGAAGGCGTTCTTGTTTAATCTGTTGTTACATTATTGATTGAATATTTTTCTATTCTAAAATAAGTTTTGTTATTAAAACATTTTGTAACAAACCGCCTTCTCGCAAACCCCCGTGGACTGGTCATCGTTCACAAAACGTCCGACCGAACATCCGCCCGGCGTAGGAAAAGGCGCTGCGCGCCCATGATACAATTCAAATGCGCCTATACGGACAATGAGACATCCGCGTGCCGAGTATCTCGCCACGCACGCGCACCGATTCAAACCGGCACACGCTATCGGCGTGCTTGCTCGCTTCCGTTCACTCTCCGTGCGACCGATCTCGAGCGGCGGGGATGCTGACACCAAAACGAACCGAACCGCCACCGAGCATCCTCGACGTCTCTTCGGTTATAAAAGAGCGTAGCAGCAAGATGCTGCGCTTCTTCTCCGCCGACTTTTCGGAAAGCTACTCCGCCGACTAGTTTCTGAAGAAGTCTCTCGAAGTAGTCCTGGGATCAAGCGTCTTGGCCTCTGTCGAATGTTCTCGGCGGCTATCGCTCTCCCACCCGTCTTTCCTTGCCGAAGCTGGGTTCAAGCGTGCTTGGGCTTTGGCAAGCGTTTTTACCCGACCGGCATTTTAACACCGATCCGATCCCATCGCAGTGGCTAAAGACAAACGGGATAAAGCGTCTTTGCCTTTGTCGAGCGTACTCGACATAGCTGCTGCATTCCGCCTGCAAATCATAACGCGCCGCGGATCCATCAGATTTAAAGGGACGCTCAGCTGGGCGTCACCCCGCGTCCCGCTACCACGCCGGCGATCGTGAAGCCCGATGCGATCTAGTTTTTGGAAAATACGAACAGAAAAAGCGGACCGCCCGTTGAGCCGAACAATCGCTCGCGTCGAAGGCCCGTGCCGTCGGCAAGAACGCGCATCGGCCGCACGAGTATCGACAACCGCACTTTCAAAGCTACCGAGTCAAGGGCTTTACTGTAATTCGCCCTTCCGGCAAACGAATAAAAATCGTGCAATTGCAGCACGATTGTCACCGGTGGATTATACGACCGACGATACGAAACTACCAGTGACCCGTTTACGCCTATCTTGTAAATATTTTCGTCACGTTATTACGAATCAGTTTGTCTTATATTCATTTTTCTAAATAAACTTGTACATATGTTATACATTCAAATCACCGTCTAATTTTCTCTCAACCTAGATCGTGCCCTGGAATTACTGGCGAGCGCGATTTCTACACAAGAAAAGCGGGTTGTTACAATTTCCTAAATTATATTATATTATTGTATCAATATTTGAAATTAAATATTTGAAATTCAAATTAATGAACGTCATTTGTTGATTCTACAAATATTTTTTTCAGTGTAAGATATATGCCATTATTTTAAGACAAAATATTTAAGTTATAAACTAAAATTAAAATATAAAGGAAAATAAAAACATCCCAAGTAGCACAAAGATGTCCTTTGGGCGTCCAATGGACGTCGCAGTCTTGACATATCTTGATGTCCAGTCACATACCAATTGTGTATTGTAGACCTTTAGGAAACATTCTTTGGATGTACAATGCACTACCTTCCAACGCCAAATGGACGTCATTAGAACGTCTCGAACATAAAAAGGACTTTTATGGACGTTGCTTGGACATTATTTTATATTGCACGATTAGGATTTCATTTAGTAAAAAATGATATTTGTTAATAAAAGTAGTATTAATCCTGCCGAAAATGTGAAATTAAAACCGACAACAAAAAAAAAGTAATCCGAATCGATTGGAATTTCTGCATCGAAAATACAGTATTAAGACATTAAAAATAATATTGGAACCCAGGTAAATTTATTAAGACAAAATACATTAATGTAAAACGTAATAAATGTTTAGTTTACAAAAAAAATTTTTTTTGTATCCTTTTTGTTAAAAAAAAGTAAATTTGAATTAAATATTTAATTTTTGTACAAGATTAAATAATAATATAAATTGTTATTTACATGCAAAAATTATAAAAATTTATGTAGGACAGCGTTCCACACACGTCACATTTGAAAAGAATGAGAGCGAGTATTTAGGTTTGTTTGAGTTGCTTGAAATCCCCAAAAATTTTTGCACTTGAGATGAGATAAATATATATTTGATCGTAAGAAACAGAGAGACGACAAAGAAATTAATTCAAAAAGGGCAGCAACACGAACAGGCCTTTTGTCTCGAGGTTACAACAAGCAGCTCCTAAAAATCTCACTGAAGTTATGAGCTGGGGAGTCGGCCGCGGTGGCGCCTAGATATAACGTCTGTGGCTGCATATAAACAGATATGATTCTGTAAATCAAATATATATTCCTTGCTGCTAGATGTATAATTACTTTCTTTATATTTTAAGTTTATATTCCAAAACGTTTTTTTGGAGAAAACTTTTACTTGATATAATATACGTTATTATTTATTTATATTTTGAGTAGAATTTTCCTCCCAAATAAAATGGCCATTAAATAGCATATTAAATTAATTAATATGTTATTATACATATGTATTAAATGTTATATAATTTAAATATTATATATAATAAAATATTAAATATTAATGAATAACATATTTTATTAAAAAGCTATGTATTTTAGATTAAAGCTTATTGTATTATCAAAATTTATAGTTTATGTTTATACAGGGTGATTCAATATTGGTCCCGAAGCTGGCATATTCGTAATCGAATTCTGAGACGATTTTTCCTTTTGCAAAAATTTGTCCGGGACTTAGTTTTCAAGTTACAAGAAAATTATTTAGCGTATGACGAGTCGGATACAAGTGGTAGACAGGAACGACTCACTGTTACACGCGGATGTTTCAGTGAGGCGCTTTCTGCGCTCAAATGACTGACAAAAGAACACGGACTGCACATTGTTATTTAAACTTTTTCTTTTTTTCTCTCTCTCTCTCTCTCTGTCACTTTAATTATGTTACATTTAACTTGTCAAATTTCGATCTCTTTCATCCAGCCGTCAAATATCGGGATGACCGTAAAATCTTCGAGTAAGTTTACATTTCCTTACGGAAATGAACTATTGGAAAGGCAATAATCACTATTGACTTACAATAGTGATTATTCATTCTTTAATAGTGATTATGTAGCATCCAATAATTGGATTATTCGCAATAATCATTTCCTAATAGTTTTTGAATGAGTGATTGTTGATTTCATAATGAGATTACTTGCAATAATCATTCCCCAATAGTTTTTTTATGGAATGATTATTGATTTCATAATCAGGTTATTTAGAATAATCACCAGCACATTACTTTTAATAGTTATTATATAAATGATTATTAGTCAACTATTCACAATAAACCCAATAAGAACTGGATTGTTTTATACGTTTATTAAACGCAAGTATGGTATAATACAAGTATAGGTATGTGGCAGATATGTATATAGGTAAAACGGTTTTTATACGTTAATGCAATATACGTTTATAATAATCATTGTTCAGAACCAAATGTATTTAATCGCAAATTTTATTATATATATTGTATTTTAGCATATCGCATAAATTTTCAAAACTGATAACTGTTCGATTGAAAATTATAATTCTGTTCCTCGCAATAATTATTAAGGCAATCTTGACACTGATACTTGTAAATATCATTGAAGTTGTTTTTCATCTCTATTTGTCTCCCGTCACGGTCAAATCCGAGGATTCTGTTATTCTTTTCACGAGCATCTCTGCCCGTTAATTTGCTCATCTCCGAAGCAAACAAGTTTCGCGCCAAGGCGCGAGGAGAGTCAACGAACATCGATATTTTCAAAACACCGAATTGAACGGTACGCGCTCGTTCGTTCAAATCGGTAACTCCCATCAGGAGGACCGCTTGGCCAATAATCTTCATTTCGGGAACAATTCGCTCCTCCCGACTCTCCTTCGCGGAGCACCGTTTTTCCGGGGTTCGTGCTATCGTTCGAGAGCCCGACGCCTCAGAAGCGAGAGAAACGCGATCGATTCAAATTCCCTTTTGCAAAAGTGACCGCGCGAATGAAATCAGACTTCTCTATATCGATACCGAACATTGTAGTGCTCTCGATCCGAGTTATCAGTGACAGTAGAAACTTTGTGACAAGTGATAATAAACACTTTGTGAGAACCGACAAAACTGTACATTTAGTGCATCCTTGATCACCTCCTGTCGTCCGTTCCTGCACTCGAGCGCCACACCTCTCGGTTATCTCCTGTTCGCGTATGTCGTCGTCGCTCTCTCGCGCTCTCTCTTTCCTCGTCGTTCGCGGTATTGCTGTCTTTCGCGCTCTCAACGCTCGCTAGCAGTATCGCGCGAATTCAAAATTCACAGCTCCCGCGTTCTTTCTCTGAAAAAAAAACCGGCTTCCAGTACTCGTTCGTCAAATCTTAAATCACCGAAACCGAGTTCACTGAACATTTTGGTCCTTCGAGCCGGATCGCGGTGAGTCTCGTGAGATTATCGCGCCGAACAGGCCGACGTTCTCAACATCAAATCAGTGCAGTTGTGATTGACGACCGGGACAATGACCGAGTTGCTAGCGAAGCAGCAGACGCTGCTTCATTCGATCGCAAACGCTCTTTCCAATTTCAAAAAACTGGGAAGAAATAACTACACTCCCGCGAAGATTCGATCTAGAATCAACGCGCTCAAGGACGCTTGGGGCCAGTGCGTAAACGCTCATGCAGCCCTGATGCATGTCACTCCCGAGGACCAGAAGAAGGGTGTCGAGTACTTTGCACTGCAGCAGTTCGACGAACACGAGGAGCTTTTCCGGACGGCCCTCGACTACATGACGGAGTGCCTGGAGGAATTAGAGCCCGTGTCGCCCGCAGCTTCCTTGGCAAGTCCTACGTTTCGATACGCGGATCCCGCGTCCTCCTCCGTGTCTCACTTACCGCCGATTAAAATTCCACCATTCTCGGGCAAACCCGAAGATTGGGAGAGTTTTCGCGATCGCTTTTCTTCGCTGATAATTCAAAACAAGGAATTAACCGCGTTTTCCCGCATGCACTTTCTAGCGTCAAGTCTAACGGGTAGCGCTCTCGACGCGATTAAAACTGTACCAGTCACCGCCGACAACTTTGACATCGCGTGGAAGATTCTGCTCTCGCGTTACGACAATAAGCGTCGCCTCGTCGACGTTCATATTGCCGCGCTGCTCAATCTGCCTTCAGTCAATCGGGAGTCGGCGGCTGAATTAAACGACCTTCGCGATAAGGCGAATCGCGCTATCGCTTCGCTAAAAAAGCTGAACAGATCCTCCGAAGAGATTCTGAACGACATCCTAGTTCACACAGTCTCGCGAAGGCTCGATAGCTCTACGCGAAAAGCGTGGAAACTAAAGGGAAGCGAAGACGCGACCATTCCTACGTTCGAGGATCTCGACAAGTTCCTTGCAGCACGCGCTCGCGCGCTAGAAGAGCTCAGTCCCTCAAGTTCGACCACCTCGACCAGTCGTGCGAAGGGATCACAAGTGACGGCTTCGACTGCATCTACGATCTCATGCCCGCTTTGTAACGCTTCTCATTATGTAAATAAATGCGCTCAATTTTTGAACCGGAGTCCGAGTCAACGAGTGGAGGTAGTCAAACAGGCAAAGCGCTGTCTAAATTGTCTCAGTACGAAGCACGCCACTCAATCTTGCCCGAGCAAGTATTCATGTCGGACATGTCAAAAACGACATCACACTCTCCTTCACGTTGACCCGGGTTCCGTGTCTGCGGTCACCGCCATCGCTCCAAACGCGTCGACGCTCTCCGAAACGACGGAAGTCTCAACTGCAATTTCGATGTCCGCGGCTTGCGATTTCCAATCTCGACCGCCGGTGTTTCTTGCCACCGCACAAATTCTTGTAACTTCCCCCCTCGGTCGAACGCGCACCGTTCGCGCTCTCCTCGACCCCGGATCGGAACTTACGCTCATTTCAGAACGTTTAAGTCGGGAATTGAAATTGCGGCGCCTTCGTCTACCTGTCTCGATTTCCGGGGTCGGATGCGTGGATGCCGGATCGTGTAGATACGCCGCTAAATTCGAAATCTCGTCGATCCACTCGCCCGAGCCGGCTTTTTCAGTCATTGCGACTATCATGCGTTCACTCACACCATATTCTCCGTCGCGCGCCGCGTCTCAAGGGTCGTGGAGTCATTTAGACGGCCTCTCGCTGGCCGACTCAGATCCAACAAGCGCTGCGCCGATTGAAGTTATCATCGGTGCCGATCTCTACGGTGAGATTCTCCTCGATGGCCGTCGGAAAGGAGAATTCGGTCAGCCTTACGCGCAGAACACCATCTTTGGATGGGTACTCTCCGGACCGACGTCCTCTTCGCCGTTCCTCTCGTCGGCATCCGTTCATTGTTGCTCGCAAGTAACGTGCTCACGCGGTGATTCGCCCACCCTTGACCAGGCATTGAGACGATTCTGGGAAGTGGAGGAGATTCCGCGGAAGGTGGTGCTCACTCCGGACGAGTTACAATGTGAGGAGCATTTTCTTAAAACGCATTCGCGTTGCTCTGATGGGCGGTACATCGTCCGTCTACCATTCAAAAATGGTCCGCCGATCAAAATCGGATCATCTCGCGGCACCGCTGCTCGCTATCTCAGCAGCTTACTCCGTCGATTTCAAAAATCGCCGGATCTTCAGAAGGAGTATTCGGAATTTTTACGCGAATATGAAGAGATGGGTCACATGCGGGAGTCGCCTCCGCTCTCCGAATCGTCTCAATGCGTGTTCATTCCTCATCATCCTGTCATCCGCGACGGAAGTAGCACTACGCGTCTCAGGGTAATATTTAATGCATCGAGCATTACCTCCAACGCGACCTCACTCAATGATCATATGTTAGCTGGACCGAAGCTTCAGACCGAGTTAACCGCGGTTATTTTGCGTTGGTGTCAATTCAGATACGTTTATTCAGCGGACATCGCAAAAATGTATCGACAAATTCTTGTCGATCCGCGGGACGTGAATTATCAACGCATTCTCTGGTGCAAAAACGACTCTAGTTGCCCTCGCGAATATAAATTACTCACGGTCACATACGGAACCGCAGCCGCTCCGTTCCTGGCGCTTCGAATACTGCGCCAACTTCTCTACGATGAAGGACCGGCATTTCCACTCGCCATGTCAGTCCTTCAGGATAACATATACGTCGACGACGTGCTCTTTGGCGCCGATGACATTCCGCTCCTGCGTCAGACGCGCGATCAGACGTGCGCGGTGTTGGGCCGGGGCGGGTTTCAGTTGCGAAAATGGTCAAGCAACTCCTCTCGACTGCTCGACGACATTCCTGAAGAGAATCATGGTCTCGCCTGTAGCAAAACTCTGCAGGAAGACGAGCAGCTGAAAATTCTGGGAATTAGCTGGAGTCCGTCGCAGGACGCGTTTCAATTCCGCGTGTCCGTTCCATCCTCGATTCCTCGTACGAAGAGGTCGATTCTCTCGGTCATTGCGCGTCTTTTCGATCCCCTCGGCTGGAGCGCCCCAGTAACAATCCGCGCCAAAATCTTTCTTCAGAAGCTGTGGCAAATCCGCGTCGACTGGGATGAGGATATTAATGCTAGTCTAGGCGATGAATGGTTGTCGATCGAGAACTCTCTCAAGGCCATCGATGGCCTCCTCATTGATCGGTGGATACGGAAGGGTGCGGACACCGTCATGTGCGAAGTACACGGATTTTCAGACGCGTCTCAGAAAGCCTACGCGGCCGCCGTATACAGTCACTTAGCCTCGTTATCGGACGAACGGTCGTCGATGCTGCTTCTCAGCAAATCGAAAGTTGCGCCAATAAAACCGTGGAGCGTGCCACGGCTGGAACTGGCTGCGGCCGTGTTACTCTCCCGCCTTGTGGAATTTACACTGGAGTCACTGCGGCTTCCAGACACGACTCCGTGTTACTGTTGGACGGATTCCACAGTGGTTCTCGCCTGGGTGACTCAACACCTGTCGCAGTGGAGGACGTTTGTCTCAAATCGTATCGCCGATATTCAAACCCGCCTCCCTAATGCCGCTTGGCGGCACGTCTCCACTGATGACAATCCCGCTGATTGCGCGTCTCGCGGCATTCTCGGGAGTCAGCTCGCGTCACACGATCTCTGGTGGAGTGGTCCGTCATGGTTGCGTCTCGCCAGCTCTGACTGGCCATCGCCGATCGCCCCCACTCCTGCCGGAGAGCTACCCGAACAAAGATCTGAGAAAACCGTGAACCTGGTCGGGCAGCTGGAGCCGTGGGATCTTGCTTCGCGATATTCGTCATGGCCGAAACTGCTCCGGGTCACGGCATACATCCTGCGGTTTGTGTCTCGGGTACGTGATCGCTCCTTGCCGCGCGGAATTCAGCGGGACGGGTCTCTCTCTCTCTCTCCGCTGGCGAGATCCGGTACGCTCGAGTCTTTTGGCTGAAATATATTCAGAGAGATTCATTTCCACTCGACCGACACGCTCTTCGGTCAGGAAAACCTCTCGCCTCGAAAAGCAGTCTCAATCTGCTCACTCCGTTCCTCGACGAAGAGGAACTAATTCGCGTTGGCGGGCGGCTCATGCCCCGCTCCCGTTCACCACCAAACATCCTATTGTGCTAACATCTCACCCGTTGGTTGAGTTGATCGTGCAGAACGCTCATTTGCGATCACTCCATGCTGGCACTCAACTGACTCTCAATGTGATGCGGCAGGAATTTTGGCTGCTTCGTGGACGCAGTGTCGTCAGAGCCGCGATTCATAAGTGCGTTGTATGCGCACGCGAACGCGCCGCGATTCCGACACAACTCATGGGAAATCTCCCTCAAGTGCGAGTGTCGCCTCCTTCGCGCGCCTTCCTGAGTTGCGGCCTTGACTATGCTGGACCCATTCTCATCCGATCTATGTCCGGTCGTGGAATCGCGTCGCGAAAGGCATACATTGTCATATTCATCTGCATGGCCACTCGTGCCGCCCATCTGGAGATTGTAGACGGGTACGCCACTCCTACGTTTCTAGCGGCATATGCCAGGTTCGTTGCTCGACGAGGTCTTCCTAAGTCCATCTACTCAGACAACGGAACCACGTTCGTCGGCGCCGACCGAGAAATGACGATCGCCTTTCGCGCAGCGCTGCGCAACTCGGATTTTCTAAATCGAACCGCCACCGACAACACCAGCTGACACTTCATACCTCCGTCCGTGCCTCACTTCGGCGGTCTCTGGGAGGCGGGGGTGCAAAGTGTCAAGCATCATCTCCGTCGCATGATAGGAGCTCATACGCTCACATACGAAGAGATGTCCACTCTCCTCTGTGGCATCGAAGCATGCCTCAACTCAAGGCCGCTAGCGCCGCTCTCTGACGCGCTCGACGATTATGAACCTTTAACGCCGGGACATTTTTTGATCGGCGGTGCATTAACCGCTCGCCCTGGACCGTCTACGCTCAATATTAAAGAAAATCGCCTCACGCGATGGCAGCTCGTTCGCCAGATGACGGAACAATTTTGGAAAATCTGGCAGAGTGATTATGTTAATACTCTCCAGCAGAGAACTAAGTGGAGACGCCGACTTCAAACCGATGTTCGCGTTGGGCAGCTAGCCTTGCTTAGAAACTCGCTTCTTCCGCCGTGCAAATGGGAATTGGGCCGTATAATAATGTGTCATCCTGGCTCCGACGGGCTCTCGCGAGTTGTCACCGTAAAAACAGCTACGTCGGAATACAAGCGTCCGCTGAGTAAACTTTGTTTTCTGCCGATCGACATTGAGCAACAATCGAACACCGACGGCGAGCCTCCGAAATAGCGCACATATCGATCGCCTCGCTCTATCCTTACTCGGA
The DNA here is from genome assembly GCF_016802725.1 of Solenopsis invicta. NCBI lineage: Eukaryota > Metazoa > Arthropoda > Insecta > Hymenoptera > Formicidae > Solenopsis > Solenopsis invicta. The sequence goes on from NC_052667.1 coordinate 17,882,833, forward strand.
AGACGCCGAGTTCATCTTTCGAAACGAATATTTCGAGGCGGGCGGTATGTTCAGAACCAAATGTATTTAATCGCAAATTTTATTATATATATTGTATTTTAGCATATCGCATAAATTTTCAAAACTGATAACTGTTCGATTGAAAATTATAATTCTGTTCCTCGCAATAATTATTAAGGCAATCTTGACACTGATACTTGTAAATATCTTTGAAGTTGTTTTTCATCTCTATTTGTCTCCCGTCACGGTCAAATCCGAGGATTCTGTTATTCTTTTCACGAGCATCTCTGCCCGTTAATTTGCTCATCTCCGAAGCAAACAAGTTTCGCGCCAAGGCGCGAGCGAAGGAGAGTCAACGAACATCGATATTTTCAAAACACCGAATTGAACGGTACGCGCTCGTTCGTTCAAATCGGTAACTCCTATCAGGAGGGCCGCTTGGCCAATAATCTTCATTTCGGGAACAATTCGCTCCTCCCGACTCTCCTTCGCGGAGCACCGTTTTTCCGGGGTTCGTGCTATTGTTCGAGAGCCCGACGCCTCAGAAGCGAGAGAAACGCGATCGATTCAAATTCCCTTTTGCAAAAGTGACCGCGCGAACAGAATCAGACTTCTCTATATCGATACCGAACATTGTAGTGCTCTCGATCCGAGTTATCAGTGACAGTAGAAACTTTGTGACAAGTGATAATAAACACTTTGTGAGAACCGACAAAACTGTACATTTAGTGCATCCTTGATCACCTCCTGTCGTCCGTTCCTGCACTCGAGCGCCACACCTCTCGGTTATCTCCTGTTCGCGTATGTCGTCATCGTTCTCTCGCGCTCTCTCTTTCCTCGTCGTTCGCGGTATTGCTGTCTTTCGCGCTCTCAACGCTCGCTAGCAGTATCGCGCGAATTCAAAATTCACAGCTCCCGCGTTCTTTCTCTGAGAAAAAACCGGCTTCCAGTGCTCGTTCGTCAAATCTTAAATCACCGAAACCGAGTTCACTGAACAATCATTCTTATTACGTATATATAATACGGAACGTATTTTATACGTTGAAAAATGGTTTATAAAATGCCAGAAATGTATTTACGTTTATAACACGTATAAAAATACTATAAAATACTACCATATACTAATTAAACGTTTCTTAAATATGTTTATGATTTGTAAAAGGTGTCCCTATAAATAACGTATCAAAAATAGGATTTAATATCCAGGTATGATATACTTTTTAAATATGTTAATAAAAGTTTAAGCGTAAATTATATTTATACGTTTTTATTGCAGCAATATTTAAACGAATAATAAACGTATTTTATACACATTTGGTATAGCTAATTAAATGTTTATTATTAACGTATATTATTTATGAAATAAAAAACATTTATAAATCATTTTAGAAATACCGAATACGCTTAATATCCAAGACATTCAATTATTAATAGTTATTTTACACGTAAAAACATATTACGGTGCTTTCAAAAATCGAGCAATTTGCTTTCGTTTTGAGTCTCAAACATAGACTTTGTCCAGGGCCGTAGCCAAGGGGGTGCCAGAGGGTGCCCGGCACCCTCAAACATTTTTTTGGCACCCTCTAAACAGAACAAGTAACGATTAATGTATCTTTACACAATCGCACACGATTCGTCTACGCAATATACAATACGTCTCATCCTTTAGATCTAGAGTGATGCCCGAAACCATGGTAGAAGTATAACAGCTATCCCTTCCACCATGCCCGAAACTGAATCCGATAGCATGCAATAGCATATGGAGGGCCCCTCAAGGGCTGCGTTCAGATTTCCCACCCGGGTGCACCCAGACATCATTCTATCCTATAACAAGCGGAGGGGACGACAAGCGCGAATCGCATAAACGATTCGCGCTTGTTTGTTTATCTCCTCCCATGCTACTGCATACCGGGCAGTTTCTGGCATTATTGCTCTAGCTCGATTATTATTTTCATTGCACTTCCGTTCTTGACTTATTGATATTTTGTAACAGTGCATTTCGAGATTACTTAAAATTATAAATTACAAAAGTGTAGCAAAAGTGAGCAACTAAGCAGATTAATAAAATTTGAAAACTATAAATTAAGGTATGTATATGACCTAAGAGTGGTAAGAATTCTATAAAAGTTATGGTAATGTCTTTGAAAAAAATATCCAAATATAGGATTTTTACTAAAAAAAAAAACCATCACAATACATCTTATTCAATAACGTAAGCAGATCTTTTCTTTACATTGCAGATGGATAAATATATCATAAAACAACAAAAACCTTCCACATCCACTGCCGCATGTGATTCAGAAATATTGATATCGTCGCAATTATCATCTTATTCTGCTTCCAGTTCTACTTCTACATCAAAAACTAAAGTATTTGTCATACAATCTGTCGATGATATATCCAAAATAGGTGGTAATATAGTACAAATAAAATGTGACCAGTATCCCAAAGACAAATATAAAAGAAGTTTTCAAGCAGATTGGTTCAATAAATATAAATGGTTAGAATATTCATTATCAATGAATGCAATCTTTTGCTATCCCTGTAGACAGTTTCAAGCGCACCAATCTAAAGAAAATGCATTCATCTCAACTGGATTTTCGAATTGGAAAACCGCATTGTGCAAAAATAAAGGTATTCCGAGGCACGAAACGTCTAAAGTACACATTGCTGCCATGTCAATGTGGTGTGATAAACAAAATAGAATAAATTTAAACAAAGAATATGTACTGTGTTGAATAATGATGTTCTTGAACGCCACAGATATTATGTAAAATCTGTAGCAGAAGTTATTCAGTTTTTGGCAGTTAATGAACTTGCTTCACGAGGGACTTATGACATCACAACAGAAGAGGAAAACAGTTTATTCAATAATTTATTTAAATATACCATGCAAAAAGACAGCAAATTAGCGGAGTGTGCCAAATTAATACCTGCTAATACAACATATTTATCACCCCAAATTCAAAATGATATTATTGAAATTATGGCTAAGATGGTTAGATTAGATATAGTACAGGACGTGAAAGCAGCTGATATTCCATGGTACACGATTTTAGAAGATGGCACGCGTGACAAAAACAATAGAGAAAATATAGCTATTGGTGTTAGATACATAAAAAACGGGAAAGCACATGAATCAATTTTGGGAATCAAGTCCGTTGAGAAATTGGATGCTGAAACTTTTGCTAATTTGACACTCGATTTTCTCCAAGAATGTGGACTGGATCACTTCAATATATTAAGTCAATGCTACGATGGTGCTTCAGTCATGAGTGGTCACAAAGGAGGAGTACAAGCCTTAATCCAAAAAAAATTAAATCGAGAAATTCCATACATACACTGTTCAAATCATCGACTACATCTCGTCATTATAAAGGCAATTAATGATATACCAATTGCCACACAATTTTTTGAACAGTGCTCAATGTTATACAATTTCTTGAAAAGAGGATCAATATCTAACTTTTATAAAGGACAGCCACTTGCACGCTTGTTAGAGCAACGTTGGTCAGGACACTTGTGCGTTACTCAAATTATTAACAATAATTACGCAAAAATTATTGAGGCTCTTGCATTTATTAAAAATAACAAACAGATTAAGGGCGAATATATTGTTGAAAGTATAGGTTTATTAAAAGTAATGAAGAAACCAGAATTTTTATTTTGCATGATAATATTTAAAATTATTTTGGAAATTCTTCATCCTGCAGATAAAATTCTACAAGCAAGAGAATCTAGCCTGAAGGATGCAATGGTAATAATTACGGCTGTGATTAGTCAAATTGAAAAGATAAGAACTAGTGAAGAATATGAAAAAATAAAAAACTTAATGAAAGAATTTTCAAATAATGAAAATATAGACGAAGAAAGAGCACAAAGACAAAGGAAACGCAGTAAAAATATAGACGGTTTTTTAATAATGCATCACATTAATGAGGAGGACGACCAAGATAAACTTAGACCACTATTTTTCGAAATTTTAGATATTATTCTTATTGAATTAAAGAGACGTTTTTCCCAAAACAGTGATATTTTGGATGCTGTTATCAATGCAGAAGATCTAAATTTCCAAAAATCTGAATGTCTGCAAAAACTAGGTATAAAGATTCCTCAAAAACATGAAATAATGGTAGTTAAAAGTTATCTTGAGAAAAGTAACGAAGAAGGAGACACGTTTTCAAAGCTGTATAACCAAAGAGTAGCATTCAATGATACCTACAATTACTTAGTAGCATGTAGAACGTTTGCATGTAGCACTGCGTTGTGTGAATCTACATTTTCGGTTCTAACTAAAATTAACCGATCACAAAGAATGTCTATGACTCACCAAAGAATGGCTAATCTTATATTTTTAGCCTTTGAAAAGAAAAAAACTACAAATATAAATATGAATTCTTTTTTAAGAGAATTTCATAATGCCAAAGAAAGAAGACTGCAGTTATTCTAATTATATTACTATTATTTTTTAATGTTAAGAGTTTAATATTTTAGTTGTATGCATAAATGCAATGAAAAACGTTCCTTTTTTGTTTATACATAGACATAATATCTACAAAGATATAATACATTATTATTTTGTGTTTGTAATCTTTATATTAATATATTTTACTTTTTAGTTTGTTAAAAAGGCATTAAATTGATATCCTAAAATGTTATTTTGATTAAATTGCAAGCACCCTCTACTTTTCCCCAGGCACCCTCACAAAATTTGTTCTAGCTACGGCTCTGACTTTGTCTATGGTCTCAAAGCTTTTTCGCGACGCCAGTCTTCGCGCCTTCGCTGCTTGCGCGGCTTCCACTAGGTGGCCATGCCGCGGGGGATTTTCTCGTTAGTCGAGTGCGGCTACAGGCATATCTAGGCGCCACCGTGATTATCATTTTAAATCGCACTTCAGTGAAACTTTTGCGAACTAATTGTTGTAACTTCGAGACGAATTTTGCTTTCGTTTTTTTTTCAAATGTGATGTGTATGTGGTTCGCTGTTCCACATAATTATTTGTCATAATTATTCAAATTTTATATTTTTACATGTAAAAATAACAATTTGTATTGTTATTAAATTTTGTACATAAATGTTTAATTCAGATTTATTCTTTATTTAATTCTTTTGAACGAAAAAAAAGAAATTTTTTTTTTGGAAACTATAATTTATTACGTTTAATTTATTGATTTATCAATACATATTTTTTATGACTATATAAATTGTAGTGACTATTGGGCTCAAATAATTTTTCAATAGTTCTGTGTAATAGTTCGTCCCAATAATCCGCGAAAAAACTATGACGAATAATCCAATAGTTTTATTAATAGCTTTACTAATAGTTACAATAGTCCATTTCCGTAAGGGTTATTATAATGAATGTACATACGTCCGCAAATTATAAAATTTAATGCAAATGAGATTACTTAAATATCATTTGCAAGTTAAAAGTAGTATTTTTAAAACGCACAAAAAGGGAAGAAAGAAGAGAAAGAGAGAGACAGGGGGGGGCCTTCGAACAAGTTTAAGCGCGTTTACTCACTCACACGGCGATCAGGGGGCCTATTCTCGGAAAATATCGCATACGAAAATATACGAAAATACTATAGTATACGTTACATATATTATAGAGTTCCGTAGTATTTTTGTAAGCGATATTTTTCGAGAATAGGCCCCCAGCTTATTGTTTCCACGATGCAACAATTTAATTTAAATTTGTCCTTTATCCAGATCTATCCCCCGAAGTTTTTTCACATTTCACCACATTTACACTATTTACTCTGCACTTGATCGATAAACACGGAATTACGCAACGAACCGATCGATCGACTTTATTAATTACTATTAATCACTACTCTGATTACTACAATCATTCAATGCGTTAAAATTACTCGGAGAAACACGTGTTTACGTAACGATCACACAACACGTGTTCACTCGACGATATCAAGCAGTCGACTGGATGTTATTGGTTATGTCGTTATGAGAGTGTCGAACGATTGGTTAAAGCCATAAGTCAAAACGCGGCAATGAAAATACTGATTAATACGATTTACATCATCGTGGAAACAATAAGCTAATCGTCGTGTGCGTGAGTAAACGTGCTTAAACTTATTCGAAGGTCCCCCCGTCTCTCTTTCTCTCTCTCCCCCCTTTCTTCCCCAAGTAGCACATATACGTTTCAAAAACGTTTTATAAACGTTTTTCCGAAACATTTTATTACCAATTTTTAGAAACGTTTCTCATGCGTTAAAATGTCCACTCAGAGAAACATTAACTGAAACGTTTCTTTTCCGATAAAATAACGTTTAAGAAACCATTATAGAAACGTGTTTTTTTACGGATAAAAAAATTTTTTAATTTCTACTTTTTTAGAATTTCTAATTAATTGTCAAAAATAGTTTTCTTAATGTTAAATAAAATAGAAGTTATTTAAAATAAAAAAATTTTGGGAATCTTTTTCAAGAATTTTTTGGGAATTTTCAAGCGGTTACCCTCTTTCAAGTCGTAACCTCGCCGAACGTTGCTTGACCTGTAAGACTGCTGCGAATTGATGCCTGATGATTGATCTGTGAACACTTTGTGTTAACACATGTATATCAAGTCAATATATGTTATTGAAATAATGAAACATATAATTAAAGCATATTATTTATATAAACATATGTAAAATTATACTCTTTTACGATTACGACTTGAATGAGTGCCCGCTTGAAAATTTCCGGAAAAAATTTTTGAGAAAAATTTTTGATTTTTTTACTTTAAAAAACATTTCTATTTTATTTAATGTTAAGAAAACTGTTTTTTACAGTATTACTTTTTTACAGTATTTACAGAAGAAACGTAAAAATTACGTTTTTTAAACTATGGTTTCAAAAACGTTTCTGTTTAAACGTTTTTTAATGGTTCTTTTCCAGATAGCACACAATATATATGATAAATATTAATAAACGTTTATTATAAATATTTTTTATAAATATTATAGAAATATTTTATAAATATTTTGTATATATGACGGAAAAGATTATAAAAATCTTTATCTAAAATATTGTTAAAATATTTATTAAATATTTTCCAAAATATTTATAATAAATGAAGAATAAATATTTACAAAAATATTTATGTAAATATTTATGATAAATACAAATAAAATATTAGTGGTACCGTTCCGTAGCTTTTCTTATTCTTTTTTATACTGTTTCGATGTATGTATGAACTATCGGTTCCTCTTTACTGTCCTAGTTTACACCAAGCACTTGATACGCGTACTATTATAGTAATTTTCTATTAAATTATCTTAATTTTGGTAATGAATTTAAAAAATAATATACTAAACTGGTACAATATGAATCGAGATTGGCCTAGTTTGCACCGAGTACTTGATACACGTACTAACTAGTAATTTTCTATTAAATTATCTTAATTTCGGAAATAAATTTAAAAAATAATATATTAAGTTGGTATAATATGAATCAAGATAATTAAATATATGTATTATGTATACACGCATTGTCGAAAGTAAGATAAACTAATAGAAAGTTACGAGTTAGTACGCGTATCAAGTGCTAGGCCAATGGCCTAGTTTACACCGAGCACTTGATACGCGTACTAACTCGTAACTTTTTATTAAATTATCTTACTTTCGACAATGCGTGTATACATGATACATATATTTAATTATCTCGATTCATATTGTACCAGCTTAATATAGTATTCTTTAAATTTATTACGATAATTTAATAAAAAATTACTAGTTAGTTCGTGTATCAAGTACTCGGTGTAAACTAGGCCAATGTCCTAGTTTACCGAGCACTTGATACGCGTACTAACTAGTAATTTTCTATTAAATTATCTTAATTTCGGAAATAAATTTAAAAAATAATATATTAAGTTGGTACAATATGAATCGAGATAATTAAATATATGTATTATGTATACGCGCGTTGTCGAAAGTAAGATAAATTAATAGAAAGTTACGAGTTAGTACGCGTATCAAGTGCTGGGTGTAAACTAGGCCAATATGTTAGATACTACGAATCATTCTAAATATATCTTGTGGACGTCCTACAGACGTCGTACTGCAGCTACGATCATACAGTTTAACTAGATAGTTTAAATAGATATATTCTACTAAAATTTAATAGTATAGAACTCTTTGTTCAACAATGTGACAAATTGACTGGCAAAATATATTTTATTCTTTATAATATAGCACTTATAATCGGCAGGTCCCGATAGCGCACATCCCGATAGCACACAAACCACTCACAATGGCAGATGCCTAGAGATTTTCCGTAGGTTGGGTTAAATAAGTCAAGATTATTGGTTGGAGGGCTATCGGGATGTGCGCTATCGGAACCCTCCCACTTATAATATTACTTTTATAATACTTTTATAATATTTTTATATCATTTTTACAATATCATTCTTTTTAATATAACACTATTTATAATATAAATAAAATAAATTTATATAAAAAAATAAACTCTTCTATTGTCTGTTTTTCCTCTCCAAAACTCTTTTCGATGTCCATGTGAGTCTTTTTTTACAGGTTTCTGCATTGTGTGTATGACAATGGGTGTTTGCACGGTAAACCAAGTTGAGTTGGGTTCCACTAGGGCCGAAAAATGTTGGGCGTAACTCTTTCTAGTACCTTTATGATTTACGACAACGCAATTTTGCATACATGATGTTTCTATTTCTAAAATTAATTTGTGCCTTATAATCGTATTGTTTCATATTTCGACTATTCTACGCAGTCCACCGGTTGAGCACGAGGTTTAACTTAACTCAGGCTTCTTCTTCTTCTTCTTGTTTAGTGGTACCCACTCCCTAGATATTGGTTGGGCGGGAGTGATACGACCAGTGTGCCAAAGTCTAATTTTTCTTTAGAGTGATTGGTAGCAATGAATTCACGTAATTTGATTGCGAATGGTAAGCTGGTTTCTATGGCTGTATTTGCGCACGCGACGTTACATAGAAACTCACAATGTTCCGGGAGTCTAAAGGCTCAAGCACATACTTTTGCATAGCTGCATAATCATAAGCATAAGGAAGTTGATTGGTCCATTAGTGCATGCATAAGGAAATGGACCAATCAATTCCTTAATGCATATGGTTATGCAGCTATGCAAAAGTGTGTGCTTGAGCCTTAAGGGCCTCGCACATGAAACGCATAACATAACATAAGCATAACATAAGACCTATGGGTCAATGAGCATCTAGCATAAAGTCGCCATATTGATTTACATAACATTTTCATTGGTCCGTTAATCTTATGCTGTGCTTATGTTATGTTATGCATTTCATGTGCGAGGCCCTTTAATCGAGCTCCGACCAGCTCCGACAAGATGGCAGGATCCAGAGTCGGAGCAGACGCGTGTGTGTTGGTGTGTACAGTCGTGTTCATTATAGTTGCGACACTTTTTTTTGATGGTTTTTGGAATGTAGCCTTGCTCATCGAGCGGCGAATGTAATTGGTTGGATCCACAAGTAAGAACCAATCATGTTCTCAGCTTGTGTTATAGTTGCGTGTTCAGAGACGCATCTAAGAAAAAGTGTCGCAACTATAATGAACACGACTGTACACACGCGCGCGATAAACTCCGGCGTGCGTCCAGAAGGTAGAGGCACAGTATATACAGTAGCGCAACTCTCCCGATTTCAGCGTGTACAAAATTGAACTGCACATGCGCGAGCTAAGTAGATAACCAATCACATAACAGATTTTCTGTCGCATTTTCTCTTACTGTTTTTCTATAGCTCTTTCTGTCACACATTTAAATGCCATGTAGAATTCGGTTAGAATTGGCGGGAGCAGACGTTTAGCTGTACATCAGCTGTATAGAATCGAAGTGAAAAGCTGTGTCAAAAAAAAAAAGATAGTGAGAAGTGTTCAGTGCTCAGTGGTGTTCAGTGACTGAGTGGAAATTAATATTAACTGTCGAGGAGAATCTTTGTTCAGAGAATAGTTGATCTGTATAAATTTTAATTATAAGATTTATACAGATTTTCTATTCTCTTCTAGAAGCACCTTTGATCTTAGCTTTGTTGCAGGTGCAGCTTCTTGGAAGATACAGATAATAAAATATAAGGAAAGAGGATGTCAGCTTCTAAATCAAGTTTATGGTGTGTCGTAAAGGAGTGTAACAATACTACGGAGAAAAGACACTTCTTTTTATTTCCAAAGGAATATGATAGGTACTGTTTTGTTTTATAATTTTTTTTTAAACATATGCAATTCAGTATTATATTTATTTTATATTATATCTATCATCTATGTATCTATATATATATTTTTTTTTATTTTTTATATTAATAATTTTCTGTAAAATTCATAGATGGTTGCAATAGATACGTGCATGTGGAAGGTATGTTCTGTTTCTGTTTATGTTCCTGTTTCTTGTGCCAAGAATTATAATAGCTGCATTAATAAATAGAAAACTACAAGAAGAAGAAGAATTGTATAAATACTACTATTATATATAAAAAGTTTGAAATTGTGTATAACTTTCAAAATATAAATTTTTATTAGAAGTTAATTCATTTATAATTACATAATGTTAATATTAGGTTAATAAGAATGTTAATATAATGTTTGTTTTATAAATATTATTAGTCTTATTTTAATTGTTTCTATTATTCCCCGTATGATCTAAACATTTATAGAAAGATTTTACGTATCACTCTTAAATACACTTCGTATCAAATTTTTATAATCAGTTAAAAATCTATAAATTATGTATATGATTACAAAGTAAAGTTATTTAAGCCAAATGTGTATAAACAAACTTATTTTTACCTTTCTAATTTGTCCCATGTAAATTTCACCTTTCACTGTAAAAATGTGCTCTCTGATTTAAAGCTCTAAGACTCAACTTATGTAATTAAAAATATTACAAGTATTAGAACAACTTAAATTTCTTTATTTTATCATTATAAACTAGATCTAAATGTTTAATCATCAGAAAAATTCATTGTAATAAAGATAAAGCAATAACAGTTATGATTTAGATTCAGTTTTGCGAAAGCGAATTACCTCTAAGACTCAACTTGTGTACTTAAAAATATTACAAGCAATATAACAACTTAAATTTCTTTATATTATCATTATAAACTAAGTCTAAATGTTTAATCACCAGAAATATTTATGAAAATAAAGATAAAGCAAAAACAGTTATGATTTAGATTAAAAGTTTAGAATCACCAAGATGTTTCGCTTTCATAAAACTGAATCAAAATCATTACTGTTATTGCTTCATCTTTATTATAATAAATATTTCCAGTAATTAAATATTTAGACTTAGTTTTTAATGATAAAATGAATAAATATAAGTTGTTCTAATATTTGTAATATTTTTAATTACACAAATTGAGTCTTAGAGGTATTTCGCTTTCGCAAAACTGAATTTAAATCATAAGTTATTGCTTTATCTTTATTATAATGAATATTCCTGGTGATTAAACATTTAGGCTTAGTTTATAATGATAAAATAAAGAATTATAAGTTGTTCTAGTGCTTGTAATATTTGTTTTTACACAAGTTGAGTTTTAAAGGTAGTGTTTTCTCTTTATTTACACTCAACGTTTTTTTTAAATTTTACGCATTTTTTTACAGAAACTATATATATATATACACACACACACACTTTCTTTTTTATCAATATTTGTTGAATTGTATATATATTTTCTTTATTTACACATTTTTTATTGTTTGAATAGTATATTGCGTGATTAACTACTTATTTATATCGTTTTTATTTAATTTATATCTTAAATATAACAACCAACTTGCAAATAATACGTTTGAAAAAGAGAGGGAAATGATAAAAGGATGACAAGGGAACAGCCGTTGTACTTGAAATGAAATACATATACATTTCAAGTTTAGTGAAAGCGAGATACAACATTTTAGTGCAGCACCAAAGAGCAGATCTATGATTGGTTACCTACTTAGCTCGCGCATGTGCAGTTCAATTTCGTACACGCTAAGATCAAAGGTGCCGACAGGGAGTTGCGCTACTGGATATACTGTGGTAGAGGGTAGAGGTACAAGAAGATAAAAGGAATAACGTGGGGGGGGGGAGGATCCCCTGGGAGGGAAGCGGTGTATGATTGCTGAGTTATAACAGAGTGTTACAGGATTTGGAGAACTGCCACAGTAAGCGGCACAGCTTGCGTGAAGGGTGTTGGAGAACGGAAAAGATATTAAACTCTGACAGATTATATACATCTCTTAGATAGGAAAAGAGAGGATCTACGAATAAGAGGAACAAAAGAACAGCCAATGATTGATATCCTGGTTGCTTCTTTGACATGGGCATGTTGGTGATGGCATCATATTTTTTCTCCATAGACTGTAAGCGAGATTGTAATGATTACTCCGAATGCGATTAACGATCACTATTTCTTTTCTTTTTAGCTTAAAGAATTTTCTATGAAACTATGCTCTCTTGAGTAGATATGGCTGATATTCTTGAGCGTACAGAACACCCTTGTCTTGCGCCGCTTTTCCAGATATCCCTTGAATTTTCTGTCTCTGAAATCTGTAGCATATGAGTAAAGATCTGTGTGTGGGACTTAAAACGGGATGCCTTTTTTGCGGCATCTTTGGCAGCCTGATCAGCACGTTTGTTACCATCAATTCCGTAGTGTGCTGGAGTCCAAAATATCAATATTTCTGAAGAGTTATCCAGGTATATTTGATGTAATTTTCTCCTGATTCTGGTGATGAGGTAGCTCTCTTTTTTGGTAGAAGTCTTGCGCAGGGCGAGTAATACACTGAGAGAATCTATAAAAATTACTGCTTTCTTCAGATTCATTAGTAGGATGACTCTGATTGCTTCCAAGATTGCAAGTACCTCGGGAAAGAATATTGAGGCATCAGGAGGCAGCTTGTATAAAATACTACGGTTAAGATGGGGAATGTAGATACTAGCGCCCACGCTAACTCCATTAGCCAACTTAGATCTATCTGTATAAAGGGCTGCAGTGTCCTCGATGAGAATTTTTTCTATTTGCATTTTAAAAGTTTGTTGAATTAGATTGTTGGAAGCATTGCGAGAGTTTGGAATTGATGTTTTCATGGAAGTGTTGATGTTTAGTATAAAAGGTTTTTGATTTGAGAGGTTGATCATATTCTGGGTAAGGTGTGACACTTTTATACATGACGTTAGCACTATGTTTAAACAAAATGTAGAATTTAAATAAAGGAAAGATTTTTATGATATTGGCACGTGCTTCTGGGGAACGAGCTGCACACATGAGATCTGTGAGTGCATTGGTTACTGGGTTGCAGTCTCTTGATAGGCTGTTTATAATAAACTTGATGGTTAGAAAGTCGAATCTAGCGACCAAAGTTGGTTCTCTGGCTTCACTTAACATGACGTTGATTGGTGTAGAGCCCTTGTAGCCTAGTGCAATTCTAATAGCTTTGTACTGCAAACGGCAAATTTTTAAAAATATTGTTGAGTTACCCTCATATTGGTATATCTGACATCCGTACTCCAGCGCGCTTCGGATTATGGCTCGGTATATGTTTATTAGAAGCTGAAGATGTGATCCCCACCAAACTCCGGCCAAGGCTGAAATAATGTCTACTAGCTTGCGATATTTGCTAACTAAAAATTGATATTGTATTTTGCCAGTAAGCTTTTTATCTAGCCAGAAGCCTAAGAATCTGGCGTATTTAACTCTTGGAATTTCTAAATTTTGTATTTTTAAAGAAACGTTAGAATCCTGCACTTTTTTATTTTTGGAGAATATGAGAAAAAAGGATTTAACTCCAGGCCCTTGTTTGTTAAGAAAAGATGTACATTGTCGATAGCCTGTTGTAGCATATCACTTGCAGAAACAACGTTCTTGGTAGAAGCATAGATCACCAGATCATCTGCATATTGCAGTGATTTGACTCCTGGTGGAAGAGATTTGATGATGTCTTTAAGATATAAGTTGAAAAGGATGGGGCTTAGAGTTGCTCTTTGAGGGGTGCCCTTTTGTAAATTGAGTGGCGCCGATAGATTGCCATTGATAGCGAAAAATGCTTTTCTGTTCCAGATTAAATTTTCAATGGATTTGCGTGTTTTTGCTGGGATACCAATTGTCTCTAAGTCATTGATGAGGATAAATGGAATGACATTATCAAATGCTGATTTGATGTCTAGAAATATGCAAATAACAGAGCGTTTCTTAAGGAAGTTGGTGTATATGAAGGGGTGCGCACGATTGGACACCGCACGATTGGACACCACCACTCACGGCCGATGCCTAGAGTTTTTCCGTTGGTTTGGTTAGATAAGTCAAGATGATTGGTTGGTGTCCAATCGTGCTGTGTCCAAAAGAGTGTCACCCGTGTATGAAGCTGGTTAAAGTGGTAAGACTGTCGATGCAGGATTTTCCAACCCTAAATCCCGTCTGTGTATCCGGAAGCAGACATTTCGACTCCACAAGCCATCTCAATCTGTTATACACCATTTTTTTAAATAGTTTCATGTAGCATGAGAGTAGCGAGATTGGTCCGAGGCCTGAGCTGGCGGGTTTAGATATAAAAATAATTAAAGATTGCTTCCATGTGTCAGGAAAGTCACCACAGTTGAAGATATTGTTGTATATTTGCACAAGTTTTTCTAAGTACCATATATCGTAGGCATAGCGAATGATGCTATAGTTTACCCTGTCCAGGCCCGGTGCTGAGTTTGCTTTCATAGAGAATAAGGCATTTATAAGTTCTTGTGAAGAGAAGTCTTCGTCCAGCTCCAAGAACAGCTGGACTCTTTCGCTGCGTCTCAGCGCGAGGTGATCTCGCTCGTTCATTGTGTTGATGTTGACACGGTTATCGAAAAGGCACGAAGGTGGGCACAGATTGTTGATTATTTCCAAGCATGCGGCAGCTTCGCCCTAAGAGCCAGAGTTATTGTTAGAGTTTAAGTTCTTTTTTTTGAAGCCTTTGACCAGGGACCATACTTTTGTAGAAGGAGTATGTTTATTGAACGATTTGCAAAATTTTTTCCAACTTTTCCTTTTTTCTTTGGTTAAGGTTTTTTTTGCAGATTTTGGATGTCTCTGTAAATTTTTCGTAGTTGTCCCGTGTAGGCACTCTCCTAAAGTTCAAGGTGGCTTTTTTACATTCGTCCACCGCCGATTGGCAGACATCATTCCACCACAGAGGGGGTGGGCCGTCCCTGCGTGACATAGATCTTGGGCCTGGTATATGTTCACTCTCTGGGATGAGTGTAAAGATGATGTTCTTAATATGATCTTCAAAGTATAGGTATTCCTCCACGGCGTTGGGGTACAAGCAGTTAAGACCATCAAGCGGAGTGTTTGCGCATAAGGATGTGAACGCTCGGAATTGTTTCGGGCTTAATTGAAATTTATATTTATAGTATACTGTGTTAGCTGCTCGGGAGCCTATTGGTGAAGCGTGGTAGATGATCACTGCCCCAGGCATCATCCCCGTTGGAGGAGCACCACGGAGTGAGTGAGGCCGAGGCGATTGTAAGGTCGATAATGGACTTTCTTCTGTTAGGATCGAGGATCATGGTTTCGGACTTGTCATTCAGTATGCAGAATTTGGTGGCATCCATTTCCCCAGCGAGCACGCGTCCAGGAGCATCCTCATAAGTGTTAAACCAATATGGGTGATGAGCATTGAAATCCCCGAGTATTAGAATATGATTAAATGTATTGGTTAAATTAAAGAGCCCGTTATAGAAACATCTTGGCGTACGAGAGTTTGGATGCCTGTAAATGTTAATTATTACAAGTCTGAATTCTTTTGTTTTAATTGAAATGCTTTGCAGTTCTACTGAATGATGTTGAATGTTGCTTAGGTCGATTATTTCAAATTGTATGGAGTTTTTGATCAAAATGCATATACCTCTTTGACCGGGAGCGTCGATGTCTTTTCTTACCGTGCAGTAATTTCTGATGAAGAATTGATTAGAATTGGTGAGGATCGTTTCTTGTAGACAGATGATGTCAATATTATATGTATGTATGGTGTGTTGTAGTAAAGGAAGGCTGCCTCTAGAGCCCCAACAGTTCCACTGCGCGATACGCAGCTCCGCGCGACGAGCATCGAGCATCGAGCCGACCGTAGAGCGGTGTTGATCAGAAAAAGTGGTCATGTTAGTTGTAAGATGTCCTTATTGTGTCCTGTTTAGAGTGTAATCTTTTGTTTAGTGTTGATTGAGATTGGTTATAAAATTGATTGTGAAATTGAGAACTTGCTGTAAAAGATCTTTGGTATTAATGTCGGCTTTTAAACAGGGGATAAGATTTCTTTGTGCGGAGTCTAAAAATGCCAATCGTAAGTTTGATGTATCTGATGCATAAGGGAGGTTTTAAAAATAATTGTGATCTTTGACGGAGCTGTCCAAGTCATTATCTTGACTACAGTATTTTTGATTTCGCGGATAATAGATAGGGCCCTCTGAGGCCGTTCTTGCCCATCTTTCTTTGCGTGCGCTGTTGGTTCCGGAATTGGAGAGTGTTTTTGAGGATTCTGCGTTGTCAGAAATTGATTCTTTGCAAAGACTTTTATCCATTGAGACAGATGGCGTGTTTCTCAGGATGGGTCTGGTGTGTCCTTTGCTCGAAGAGGGAACGGAGCATCCCGAGGGCAGAGATGTTTTATCTGAGCGCTGTTCCTTGTGTCTTTCGTGGGCGTTGGAGTTGTTCAGTGAGACACACACCGTCTGGTTCTTCTTGGAAGCGGAGTGTGGAATTGTGTTGTTATGTTTGCTATGTTTGCTGGAGACGTTGCTATCTCGGTTTCTGCGAATGTTTGCAACAACCTGCGCGTGAGACGAACGTGTCATAGAGATGTTTCGTTCCCTTTCTGTACACAGAGAAGATTCTAGCGCTTCAAAGCTATTTTTGCTGTAAAACAGCGGTTCGCTGTTAGAGGTAGAATTGTTGTAATGTTTTAAAGGTGGAAAATCACGTCGGTCTCTTGTTCGGCTACGAACAAACTGTATGGCTTCGTCGCAGCTATTCTTGTTGTTTTGGTTATGTACAATACTGAGAGAGTTTTTTGGCGATTCAGAGCTGCTATTGTGGCTATCATGAGAGGGATACATAATTTTCACTCTGCGCTTGGCTTCCATGAGTGGAATATTGTCGTAAGCAGCCATTGTAGTAGCCAGTGTGTATTTTTTCAAGGCTCCGCACTCAGGCGCGGTGGCAAAATGTTCAAGCCCGCAGTTAAGACATTTGGGGGGAAGCCCACCGCGAGGGCATTCTGTCCCCGTGGGATGTCTGTTCTTGCCGCACGTAAGACATCTCGCGCTACTTTTGCAGTTGGCGCCAATGTGACCAATTCGAAAACATTGGAAACAGACCCTGACCTGAGGTACAAAAGGAACGACCTCGTATCTAAATTTGAAGATAAAGATGTATCTCGGTAGCTCCTGTCCGTCGAAGAAGATCTTAATTGTGGACGAGGGCACGGTCTTAGATTCGCCATTTATGGTGATTCTTCTATTCATGCGTTGTATGTCCAGGATTTTACAGGGGGATTCCAATCCTTCCTTGATTTCCTCCAAAGAGACTGATGTTGGAATATTTCGAACAATTCCGGTTCTGTGAGAGCAAAAAGCCAAAATAAAAGCATTGAAATTGTGCGCTTTGAGTAGGGTGGATTGCAGGAGATTGTTGGCAGTAGAGGCTTTTGAGACTTCTACGCACGTTTTTCCTTTACCAAAAGATTTGTTGATAATTACGTCATTGATGGCAATTTGAGTGATAAGTTTGCCCACCAACACTGGGTGTGGGATTTTGTCACTGGGCAAGTTCTTGTCTGAATATATAAAAATAGTGTAAGGAAGTTTGTCAGTGGGAAGGTATTTATTTTTTCTGGGAATATTTATTCGTTGTTGAGGCGCGTTAGTGTTGGGTGTCATGTTGTTAGTTTTAGGTATCTTTGTCCTAGCAGCCTCCTTCTTTAGGGGTGTATTGTTTAGTAGAGGACAGTTTGTGTTTGAATCGTGCAGAGCTGAGGGTGTGTGTTCGCATGCAGATCTTTTAGTTTCTTTTGGATTTATAGCATCAATGTCCATATTCGTAGTGTTTTTGTTTTCATTATTGAGAGACATACCTTTGCCTGTAGAATGACCCATCTCGACATTTATGATTGGCTTAACTGACGAGGTTATGGTAGCTGCGCAGTTTACCTGATTGTCGGTTGGCTTATCCTGACGTGAACTACGACTTCTATCCCTCTTATCTGACTTAAGTCTGCCGCAGACGATACGTTTTTTCTTACGGGATTGCTTACGTGCTCCTATACTGGCAGTCTTACGTGCTCCCGTACTGGAAATGGGTAGCTTACGGGCTACGCTACTGGCTCGCGTACTGGATTTTCGTAATAGATCATGTCTTATTTTTCTTACGTGATTCTGTACTGGTTTATTGTGAAAGCCAATCAAGACGCAGTCTGTATAGGTTATACTGGGTTATACCAGGTTATACTGTCGAAGTGTTATCAAAGTTCAAACGTGAATTCACTTCGCAAACATGACGTCGTGCAAAAATATAAAGACTTCAAAATAGTCCAAAAAAAGTATTTTATATTTAATAGAGGCCTACTAATAGGAACCATGTTTATATGCGATAAACACACCAAATTACCATAATAAGCACAGTAAAAGTAAGGCATTAAAGAATGTATTGACTGTCGACTCCATAAACGTCGGCGATATTTATTTTGTTGTCGCAATTTTTCAATTAAAAATAATGCAATAGCAATTTTACGACAACGTACAACTGTTGCAATAATTTCATCCATCTCATCTATCTCATTCATATTTAAGCGTGCCGCTTCTATGAAACAAATTTCAGTTGCTCAGCCCGTACGAAAACTCACACCGTGTGAAGCCACGGCCAGTAGCACTGCCAGTACCATTGCCCGTACGGTAGCAAGTAAGAAAATCCAGTTAGAAATCCAGTAAGAAAAAACGTATTGTCTGCGACAGGCTTTATTGACCCGACTTCTGGTAGAAGTAACGGTATCGTTTTCATTCCCTGCAAATGTGGCTGTTAATTTCAAATCTGTACCCCCTCCCGGATTTGTCGTAGATTCTAAGGCACTATTAGAGTTGGAAGCGGAGAGTTCTTCAAATTGTTGAAACACGGACAAAGGAGCGGACGGGATTCCTGAAGAATCCGGTGTTTTGTTGGGATGAGAAGGAGGGTTCCGGGTGAGAGTCCCGGTGGACGAACGCCCAAGCCCCCCGCCCGGGTCCCGATCCGCTATGATGCCAGCTAGGCGGTAGCCGGCCTAGCTAGAAAATCAGCGATCCGCGCGAAAGTACGTCACCCGAAGGGTTTACTCAACACTATGATACGCGGGAGCTCTAAAAAGAGCCGATTATGTGGCAAAAGGTTTAGACAGTCTCGATCTGTAAGCCGAATACCCGAATATAGAGTCCTATATAAAGAGAGAAGCGACATTAATGTCCAAAGCTCTGATTGATAATCTGATTGATACTTGATTGGCTAAGCCAGCAGCCATATTGTGAACACAGCTGTTGCAGAATGATACGAATGGTGTTTGATGACGTTAGAGCGGTCCCAAAATAGCGGTGGAGGACTCAATTGGATACTGAAGGTTGTGGTGGGGGTTCGATGTCGCTTCTCTCTTTATATAGGACTCTACACCCAAGGACTTTGATTCTGTCCATGGGGAAATTTTCTAAACTGAAAAGTCGCTATCTCTCTACATACTTAAAGTTCATGATTAACGTAACGACCAATAAGCTCTAGTCATTTCATGAATCATGAACTGCAAATATGTCGAAAGTGGTGACTTCTTAGTTAGAAAATTTCCCCATGGACAGAATCAAAGTCCTTGAGTGTACAGTCGTGTTCATTATAGTTGCGACACTTTTTCTTCGATGCGTTTCTGAACGCGCAACTATAACGAAAGCTGAGAACATGATTGGTTCTTACTTATGGATCCAACCAATTACGTTTGCCGTTCGATGAGCAAGGCTACGTTCCAAAAACCATCAAAGAAAAAGTGTCGCAACTATAATGAACATGACTGTACAGTCGCGTTCATTATAGTTGCGACACTTTTTCTTAGATGCGTTTCTGAACGCGCAACTATAACGAGAGCTAAGAACATGATTGGTTCTTACTTGTGATCCAACCAATTACGTTTGCCTCTCAATGAGCAAGGCTACATTCCATAAACCATCGAAGAAAAAGTGTCGCAACTATAATAAACACGACTGTACGTGTATCAAACACCCGGTGTAAACTAGGCCACTCTCTGACTGATGCTTACCACGGACGGACGTGTTCTTTATCTACGAGCCCGCTCTAACCAATCCACATTTAACAATTATATTATTAATTCAAACATTGAATACCAATCGCTAATGGATTTTATAATTTTAAACATTTGTGTTTGAGAACCGAGATTGATTGAACAGACCGCCGGTATCACTCAGAGAGAGCGCATGGTTCGAGATACGAAAATGAGTTCCCCCCTTTTTTTTTATTGGAAAGAAAACGATCGTGCGAGAATGCATAAGGTATCTTGAGAGTGCGTAGACGAATGGAAATCATGCACGTGAGAAAGCGAGAGCGAAGGAGAAATGAGAAAGTGGAAGCGAGAGAACGATATAAGAGTAGGAGCAGGCGAGTTTGATTAATTTCCACCGAGAGTTTTATGAGTTTGAGTCAAAAGTAGTATTTATTGTAAACGATTGTGCACACTATTTCAATAAGTTATTGATGCAACGAGATTGTTGCCTCAATACAACTGCGAATACTTCGCGAGCACAGTTTATATTAGTGCAGCTACGACTGCTCCTCGTGCATTTCGGAGCAGGCAAGCGAACAAATGTCTGTTCTTTGGCACGAATGGCTGTTAACTAGCACTCACGGCATGGAATTTGCTGATCACTCACAAAATATCTAAACGCTTCCGCGTAGTTTACAACTATCTCTTAATTTTGTCTCGCTCGCATGAAATCTCGGCCGAATTTGAAAATTGGCAACGATGGAAAAGCTGCGGAGCTCCCGAATCTGCCTTTGAGAGAAGAAATAGCCTATAGGCTGGTGATGTCCACTCGGGAATCACGTAAAATTTCTTGCGCTTATTTTTGAGTAAATCATGCGAACAAGCAGCTTTTGAATACGAATAAACCTGCCGGAATTTACCGAGGAATGTAGAACGAAGAATAATACTGAAAGTTACAATAATGGGCAAACCTTACAATAATATTAAACTACGATCAACAAGGCATGTTGCTACGAAGCAAAACGGGTGAATCTAGAGTGTACGATGGGTGGATTCCGATAGCACACGGGACCGATAGCCTACCACCACTCACAGTGGCCGATGCCTAGAGTTTTTCCGTTGGTTGGGTTAGATAAGTCAAGATGATTGGTTCTTGGGTTATTGCACCGTGCGCTATCGGATCCCGTCCTGCTCCAACACGTTTGCGTGAAATTGAGTCAAGCTGTGTTGTCGTAATCCTAGTTGTCTGTCGGGTTTTTGTTATATTGAATAAAAACTATTAACTGCAGCCGTTTGGACAGCCAGAGTTCTCTTGGGTATTTGTTTCGATATCTCTACTTCACATCCGATTTTGACACAATTAGACTCATTTGACCCGTTTTCACTCAAAATCAACGAATCTGGCAGCAAAAAGTGTCGCTCTGCTCCGCGAACCGAGATATCAAACGTTAAAGTTAGCGATTATACAGGTTAGGATATCTGTCATCTAGGTGTATTATAACGAACTGAGCATGCGCTTTGATAGAAATGTGCATACACAAGCGGTCATTAATGTCTTCCCCAAAGAGGTTAGGCGCGCCTTAGGCGCGTTCCAGACATACGCGTCGCATTTAGGTTTTTATCATGCATGATTGGTTGTGTTCAGCAGAAGAAGCAGCTTTGCAACTGTTATAAAATTCTTGGATGCGATTGGTTCTTGCCCTTAGTTCTTGCCAGATCTAAATGCACAAACCAATCATATTGAAGAATTTTACAACAGTTGCAAAGCTGCTTTTTCTGCTGAACGCAGCCATTGTCAAATCTGACAACGTTGTTGCTTCCTAACGTATCGTAACGCGCTAAATTCAAATTATGACAGATAATGTATGACAGTTTAAATTAATTTTCAATAATTTATTGAGCATTGAAAGCACATAAAAAACGAATATTGAAAATCTCAGTCAGAAAAGACAATTACGCCAAAAATAAATTAAATAAATAATCTAAACATTTTAATTAATAATTTCTTTTAGTTCAGTAAGATAAATATTTTTAAAAAATTATCTTACTGAACTAAAAGGAATTATTAATGGAAACGTTTATATTTATTTTTGGCGTAAAATAAATAATTTAAAAAATTGATCTAATTGAACTAAAGAAAGTATTAATATAAATAAATACATATATTTCCAAAATGTTGTAGATAATATTTATCCATTTGCAGTAATTAATAGAGTAAACAACATGTTCTTTGGTTATCATATAAAACGTGCTACATTTTTACAGAAAATTAGTTTACTGCTTTACGGAGGGAGGTAATTAAGCTCGACATTTCGAAAGAAAGGTATTGTCGCGTGAAATCATTCAAAACACCTAGTTTATAAATGCATTACGTCTCCCTTAATGCTAATAATTAAAAAATGTAAAGTAAAATAAATAAATAAATATGTGTGTGTGTGTGTGTGTGTGTGTGTGGCGCGCGCGCGCGTGCGTGTGTGTGTGTGCGCGCGCGCGCGTGCGTGTGTGTGTGCGCGTGTGTGTGCGCGTGTGCGTGCGTGCGTGTGCGTGCGCGCGCGCGTGTGTGTGTGTGTGTGTACATTATATATATATATATATATTTATATTTCTATTATTAATTTAAAAAATGTTTCTAAAAGTTACAATATATATAAAATATTATTTCAGACACTCGATGACAACGGAAAGATTGTTAGATTCAAAGAATCCAGCAAATATTGTAATTGAAACTTGAAATTATGCAATGAAGAACAATTCAGATGATTGGTTTTATTCAACAGTCTATATGTAAAAACGATGGGACAACGCTGCTTTCGAATAAAGTTCACAATCCGAATATATAATATTCTTGGTTATACACTAAAAGTAAGGGAGGGTCCCAGATGCGCACAGACCCAATTGGACACCACCAATTATAGCAGCCGATGCCTAAAGTATTTCCGTTGGTTGGGTTAGATTAGATTACGTGATTGGTGATGTCCGATCGAGTCTGTGCGCATCTGGGACCCTCTCAATGCAAATACATTGAATTTGTTTATATCAAGCAGAAGTAGGAAAGCAATTAATTTATTATTAAAGCGTAATTATGCATAAAGAAGGCGGTTACAAATTGTTAAAAGATCATTAAAAAATATATAACACAAAACTAAATAAGTGATTCGTGATAATGAAAAAATTGTTCAATCGTTGGACGCAAATTCTTAATTTTGTTAGTGCTGCAACAATTCTCTAATAATAATATTTCAATTTCTGAAAGGACTGTGACACCTTGATTGAATGCTACCGATAAATTCATTCACATACTCCTTGAGTAAAATCTCAAGTCAAGACTTGTCCAAGACAATCTTGTTTGGAAACGTGGTTGGTTTCGACATGATTCATAAGCCTAGTTTACACCGAACACTTGACACGCATACTAACAAGTAACTTTCTATTAAATTGTTTTAATTTCGACAATACGTGTAAATGTATACGTAATATCTATATTTAATTAATTATCTTGATTTATATTAAACCAGCTTAATATACTATTCATTAAATTTAATATCAAAATTAAGATAATTGAATAGAAAGTTACTAAATATTACGCGTATCAAGTATTCGGTGTAAACAAAGTCAGTATCTATCGCATCGTGTGCAGCCGTGCCGGTCATGTGCGGCAGTTGCCATTGTGAGTTATTGAGAGACAGACAAGTCATGGAGTGGAACTATGGTATGTATGTTTTTGTAAAACCATATCAATTAGATATATGGTAAATCCAAATATTCAAACGAGCAATTACAAATACTTTAGTTTTGAGATCATTTCCAGTAGTGCCAAAGCATTTGAAAACACTGGAGATATGTATAGTCGTGAGCTAAAAAATTGCAACACATTTTCTTCGATTGTTTTTGAAATGTAGATTTGCTCATTAAACAGCGAACGTCATTGGTTCTTACCTGTGGATCCAACCAATTAAGCATCAAACCATCTACCATCAAAAAAAATGTGTTGCTACCTTTTAGCTCACGACTGTACACTCATGGAATTTAATTCTGTCCATAGGGAAATTTTCCAAACTAAGAAGTCGCTATCTTTCTACATACTTACAGTTTATGATTAACGTAACGACCAATAAAATCTAGTCGTTACATTAATCATAAACTGCGAGTATGTAGAAAGTGGTGACTTCTCAATTTAGAAAAATTTCCCATGGACAGAATCAAAGTCCTTGGGTGTACGATTCCAGGGAATCATGTAACTCACTCATGAGCGGAAATATGAACTTTTTCACGTGAACTTTTTCGCCATCAGCCGTGATGGCGAAAAGGTGAAAATTTAGGGACTTAATAAATTGTATGTATTTTGAAATAAGAATGAAAGTGTGGTAACAGTTTGAAGAGGTATTATTGAAGAGATTAACCTTTTTGGTATTGCATTGCGTTGATAGGATAAAGTAATACATACATAAATAAAAATAATGCTTTTGTGATGTAATTAGGTTTGATATTTATATTTGACAAATTGATATTTTGATAATTATATAGAATAAGGTTTCATCAAATGCAAATTTAAATAAAAATATACTTTAAACGCGTTTTGATACACAATGATATAAGAAAAGTGCGTCTTGTGAAATAGAATATTAATCAATCATGTAAGTGTTTATAACTTATAAATTTGGAAAATACATGTGTGAGTGGAGAATTCAGTTTTGATCAAGGTCCGTATTCTAAATTATTCAATATTTTTTAATTAAACAAAGTTAAATTTAATGACTAATGAAATTAATTCACTTTAAAATTTGCACACATAAAAAACTAATTAAAATTAATTTTGAAAAACAATGTTTGAATTAAATTACAATGTAATTTTGAGTATTAGATTACTACATAATAAAATAGTTGTTACAATATATGGATCATTAAAAATAAATGTAATATATATTATATTTGTAAATTAAGTTTATGCAATATAAGTAAGAAATATTGCTATTTATTTATGAATAACTTTTTTACAATTTTTTTTATATAATAAAATTTTTACAGTAAAAATTATACTGTAAAAGCAGGTAGAAACCTTTTTCACGATCACTTGATAGTTGCAATGACAAAGCCTCTAATGGTAAATTTCGAAACGCAAACTAAACTTCCGCGCATTATTCATACATAATCGCTGTGCCTGAAAAGATTCATGTGAACTCTCTAGTGAAAACTCTCTGAGTGAAAAATGAAAAATGAAAAGTGAAAAGTGAAAAGCGGAAAGTGATAGCGTTTTTCACTGGACGACACTGAGTGTGCACTGGAAACTCGCCGAGTTCAGGGGGTCGATCATGAAACTTTTTTCCTAGGGCGGAAACGTGAAAAGTGAAAATGTTTACCATTGAAGTTAATAGAGAAATTTTTCACTTTTCACGTTTCCGCCTTAGGGAAAAAGTTTCATGATCGACCCCCAGGCGACACTGCCCGAGTGCACTGACAGTGCGAGTTTCTTGCACTCTCAGCTAAACACGTCCATTATTTTCCGTGCAGTTTTATGGCGCATTATATTCGATACCTTTTGAACATTAGCATCACAAAAATTTGTAATTTAATATGGAAGGATCGATTAATTTGTGTATTTCTTTTAGAATAAATACTGAAATATTAACTTTAACCCTTGAGCCGCTTGAAACGGACTTATATAATAAATTAAAGAGTAAGTATATACTTATGATCTTGGTTTTTGAGGTTATTCAATGCACATGTTAGAAAAGAAATTGATAAATTTCTATAAAATTAATTAATAAAAATAATAATAAAATTAATAAAATAATAAAATTAATTGGTAAGTACCACAGACTCCATTAGATTAAAAATAATAATAATAATGTAATATAATAATAATAGTAATAGTAATAGTAGTAATAGTAATAATAGTAATAATAATAATATAATTAATAATACAATTATTAATAATATAATTATTTGTATTAGAGAATAAAACGTAGGAAATACGAATCAAACGCAGTAGTTGGTGCGTCAATATAATAATACATATATTTCGCTATTAATACATAAACGTGAATACAAATAACGGACGCGTTTCAATTTTCCTTGAAGTCATTCTCAACGATAATTTTCAATTAACAAAATCATATATGCTAATTGTTAATTTAAAATTATCGTTGAGAATGACTTCAAAGAAAGTCGAAACGCGTCCGTTATTTGTATTCACATTTATGTACTGATAGCGAAATATATTTACTATTTATATTATTGACGCACCAACTACCGCATTTGACTCGCATTTCCTACGTTTTATTCTCTAATTTTAATACTACCAAGTCTATCTTAAATATTTTGATAATTATTTGTATTATTGATACTATATATTTATACAATATATATTATTGCTTCACGTGTAATACAATATAATCTGCAGAAACAATGAAAACAGATGTATTTACATCTTTATCCGTTAAGTTATGCACCACCTGAACAAAATTTTTGATTTTCGGAATTTTCCGTGGATTTTTTAATACTTCTTCTTCATCACTGCTAGATGATGATGAAGAAAGCAAATCTAGTAATGCAATTGCTAATCGTGCGTCCCGCGCAGCCATGTTGCACTGAACTGGCACCGTCTCTGGGAGCTCGTGCCGAAATCTTGCACGAAAGGGCAAAAATTCGGCACTAGTCTTCCCAGTGAAACAGCGCGCACCGGTTTCATGCGCACCGAAACGTTCAGTGAAACACGTTGCCCGTAGCGAGTGCGCACTCAGTGCGCACCAGTTCTCCCAGTGAAAAACGCTATGAAACGTGAAAAGTTCCACGTGAAATTACATGATTGACTCCCTAGTCGTTACATTAATCATAAACTGCGAGTATGTAGAAAGTGGTGACTTCTCAATTTAGAAAATTTCCTCATGGACAGAATCAAATTCCATGGGTGTATGTACAGTCGTGTTCATTATGGTTGCGACACTTTTTCTTAAATGCGTTTCTGAACGCGCAACTATAACGAGAGCTGAGGACATGATTGGTTCTTACTTGTGGATCCAGCCAATTACGTTCGCCGCTCGATGAGCAAGGCTACATTCCAAAAACCATCAAATAAAAAGTGTCGCAACTATGGCTGTGTTCCGATATAACTGCCAGTACTGGCAGTGGTGAAAAATCCGTTCCGTTATTGGTACGCAGCGCACTGCGACAGCATCTATAGTAACATCAATGACGTCATGAATGGTAGCCATATTGCCACTGTGACTACTGCAGCTTCCAAGGTGAGGTAGCTACAGTGCAATATGGCTACTATGCTGTTCCGAAATACGATGCTATAGCAGTGCTGGCAGTAATGCAGTAATATTGGAACAGTTGTGACAGTGTACTGTCATGACGTCACATTTACTGCACTGCCAGTAAAAACGGAACACAGCCTATAATGAACAGTCGTGTTCATTATAGTTGCGACACTTTTTCTTAGATGCGTTTCTGAACGCGCAACTATAACAGGAGCTGAGAACATGATTGGTTCTTACTTGTGGATCCAGCCAATTACGTTCACCGCTCGATGAACAAAACAACATTCCAAAAACCATCGAAGAAAAAGTGTCGCAACTATAATGAACACGACTGAACACGACTGTACGCGTATCAAGTACTCGGTGTAAAGTAGGCTAGAGATCCTCAAGTTAGAGATTGGACACCGTCGTCCATCCGCCATATTGTTCAGGACACTTTCGGCGCGCTTTCAAATGTTTAAATTAATTTAATACATATGTAGCTTATTAATAAAAATTGATTTAAGAATTCATATACATTTATGTAATAGTTTAAAGAAAATTTTATTTTTAGAAAAATTTTAAAATAAAAACGTCATTATAAATTATCTAGACAGTAGCGTGGAATATATTATGTTATACAATTATACTATGAAAATTATTAATATTTCTATTTATGTTTTTAAATTACAAGAATTTTATAAAAAATAATATAATTTTTGCACCTGTAGAAACAAAAAGCAATTTAATAAAATATGCATAATTGCAATAAATAAATAAATATTTGAAATCAATAACCAGTTTTATTTAACACGAGTATGCATAGCTACACTTTTGCTTGCAAAAGAATTGTCGTTTACATGTGTATTAGGTGATATTATAGTCATTTGCTTTAATCTTACACCAATAAAATACTGTAAGTTTCTCTTTTTGAACTTCGTTTTCGCGCCCGGATCGCTCTCCTCTATTCGAGACGACCGCGCTACTCACGACGACGACGACACGGCAGCGGACACCCCGCACTCGCGCTACTCCGGTTCGCGAGCGAGACCGCGTGCTCCACTGTCAAGATGGCAAGCCGGCTCCCTCCCGTTATTGGATGCTCGGGAAAAGGGACAGGCAACTGATCGACACTCACTTCAGAATCACTTCCCGTTTATTCGGACGAGATCTTACAAACGTTACGCTTACAGACTTAATATCACGACC
Source organism: Solenopsis invicta (assembly GCF_016802725.1). NCBI lineage: Eukaryota > Metazoa > Arthropoda > Insecta > Hymenoptera > Formicidae > Solenopsis > Solenopsis invicta. Next base: position 17,911,514 of record NC_052667.1, read on the forward strand.
CTCGACTCGACAGGACTCTCGCGAAAGGAGCGTGTTGCTCCAACGCCGACGGAACTAAGAGTGTTCCCCGCCGTTACTCCGGGATTTCGGAGTAAGGTGGTCGACCAATCAATCAGATTGGTCGATATGCGCGGTGACGAAGACATGACATATTGAGCGGCGTACGCACATCGCAATCGCGCGGGAACCTCGCGATCGTCTCCACGAACTGGCACCATCGGGCGGCCGTCGCGTTTCGCCGCTTACAATACTGTATAATTTTTTGTTTCAAAGAATGACAATTTGGTATATCATATATTAGATTATTACAAATCTTAGTATAAAAATTTCTTAAATTAATACATTTGTCATAGACTAAATTAAAATAAAATCTAAATATTTTTTCAATATTTAAAATAAAATCAAATGTCTGCACATTGATAAAAAATAATGTGTCATTTTTAAAACAACGTGCACGTGTTAATGCAGCATATGAATATGTAGTTGTAATTGTACTGCCTGTTGCACTAATACAGTCATCACATACATTGTATCTTTTTTTTATTTTACAAATTACATATCCTCCTAAGTAATATAAACAATTTAAACTTATATTATTAAAAACTATGTTCTGATTTTCACAAATATCAGTTATATTTGTATGTACTATTTTATTATTCTCTTTGGTTTTGTCTTTCTTTAATTGTCGATTTTTGACAACAACAATGTCCAAAAATTCTGAAAAGAATTCTCTATCATCAAAATCATAACTACTATTTTCGGGATTTTTTATATATTGTAAAAGTGTTATTAATTTTAAATCATTTTTAAATTGTATAGCATTTAGAATGACGTGCTTCATTCGGATAATTGAAAATAAATTTTCGAGGCAATCCTGCATAAATCTACCTAATAAGACAGATTCGAAATTTTCTTTTTCTAATAAATAGGTACTTAATTCTATAGCAGATTTTGTAGAAATAATTATTCCTTTTTGAAAAGGTTTCCATGCCTCTGATTTGCCAACTTTTATTTTTAAAATTACAGCAATTACATCATGTAAAAATTTTATTGTTTCTTCAAATTTAGTCATATTTAATTTACTTAAAGCTAATTTTGGAGTTCTTGAAGACATAATTGTAAACCATTTTGATATGAAATCAATAAACCATGCGGTTGTAATAAAACTGATATTACCATTATTATTCCCAACAAATGTTAACGCTGAAGCAACAGAATGACTTAATACTTGTCTCGCATTATTAACTTTCATTTTTTGATAATGATTTTTTGTATCTAGCAATTGTAATTTTAATTTTAACGCCAAACTTAAACCATAATCTATTTCATTCTGAGAAGTACAGAATTCGTTTAAATCTTTTGCTCTGGCTATATTAGTTGGCAAATCAAACGTGGTAACAATTTCATCAGGTATAGTGATTGCTTCATCTTTTAAAGGAACCTTGATTTATATTTTTCAAGGTGTGAGCACAATCATGAAAGAAAAAGAGTTTACGACTTTTGTCATTAGGATGTTGACAGGAATTGATTATTGTACTGTGCCTTGACACATTAGGCTTGTTTTCTGTTCCTGCACTAGACTGCACTGGAACGTTCCTTCTTGCTTTCGCTAACTTTGAAACATCTATTTATTTCATTTTAAGTGTACACTTATTTAGAGAGTTCAGGAACAGAAAACAAACGGATTAATTCCAAATGATTTCCACATTGTCATATTTGCTGATCACATATCAGACGTGACACTTTGAACCTGTAATCCTATATTTTTTTTATAGCTTTTTTAATAATATCACAAATAATTGAGTTAAAGTTATTACCGTCAGCACTGTTATCTGTGAAATAATAAGCTACGACTTGCTTCCATCTACTGGCAATATCGGCTAGCATAAATACTAGTGCTTTAGAAGCAAATTTTTTTGTATCGCTATTCTTACATAATTCTACAGAACCAACATATGAATTTGTTGAAATATCAAATGATCTGCTAAGGGTTATAGACATTTCATCTAGAACTAACATACAGTGCTTATCAAGATTACTTTGAAAAGCAGACACTTTAATATAGAAAAAATCGAAAATTTCTTCTAATATCCCATTTGTAAATTTGACATTTTCCAATCGTCGGCGTAGCGTTCTTAACGAAGGTAATGGCAAATCGCGACTTATTTCTTCATATCCCGAACGACCACACATAAATTTATATCTTAATGCCTTTTTTATGGTTTTATTATCCCAATTTGGAACTTTCTTGAATTCGCCAGTTAATAATTTAATTTGATTCTTTGTTAAAACTTTAGAAATAGCATTTTCCATTAAAGTTCTATTACTTTTATTTATTTCTTCTTGCAGTCTTTTAATTTTGTAATTAGCATTTTTTAATTTTATTTGAATTCTTTTTTGAATATTGAATAATTTAGTATAATGTTTTTGTACTTCTGTTACTTTCATTTTATATCTAAAACAATTATCACAGGAATTTAAATTATCACATAAATTTGAAGTTACTTCTGATATGTCACTGTTTTTTAATTCAATATCTTCGTGGCTTGAATCCATATAATTTGTAGAGTTATCAATTATATCCATATTGCTTATAGATTTGTCGTTTCTATCCATATTACTTACAGATTTGTTATTTATTTCCATATCGTCTTCAATATTTACTTCTATATTATTTGTTGCTTTATTAATATTAACCAATTTATCTGAAATAGATTCATTTTCAATGCATTGAGTATCACTTTCTTGAATATCGGGTGTTTACGAAAACTAATCGGATCTCGGATTGGATTGAACAATGGTACTCAACGTAAGTATAGAAAATTTCCCTAGGCTAATCGGATTGACGATTGCTGTCTCAAATGTAATCCAATTGATGACGAAAGCGTGGAGACCGAGAAGCATGCTTGAAAAGTAAGTCTCTTTATTTTTTTAAATAATAACACAAAAAATCAAAGATAAAGTTAAAAAGAATGATTTGAATTTAGATTTATTGTAATTTGTTTTGTCTAAACACTGGATTTCGTTTAAATTTCTGTTTGTAAAAATTAATTAATCTATTCTAAAGTTTGTGGTTATATCGGAAACAAATCAAAATTAATAAAACAATTATTAATTATTAGGTACATATTAAAGCATATAATATTTCAAGCATATTATATAGAATTCCTGTTTATTATAAACTTAGTAAACATAACTTTGAAATTATTCAACTACATTATACATTAATCAATATTAATTTATATGTTAAAAATCAATAATGTTTCTAAAAATGTTCTTTTTATTCTTTTCCAGATCGTAAATAAACTTCAATTCCATGAATAAATAAAAATTACTGGAAAATGGATTTATATGAAGAGGGCATTATTGAACAATATCAATTTGTGCTAACTTAAAATTTGTAAAATCTACTTTTCTTTATTAGTTGTTTATTAGAGAGTAATAATATAAAAATGTAATTTACGCATCATGAATATATGCATACAATATAAAATGAAATATACGCATCATATATGCATACAATTATTTTAATTTTATTTATGTATATTCCGTTCTTATATTATTACTCTCTAATGAACAACTAACAAAGAATAGCAGATTTTACAAATTTTAAGTTAGCACAAATTGATAATGTTCAATAATGCCCTTTTCATGTCAATCCATTTTCCAGTAATTTTTATTTATTCTTGGAGTTGAAGTTTATTTACGATCTGGAAAAGAATAAAAAAAACATTTTCAGCGACATTATTGATTTTTAACATATAAATTAATATTGATTAATGTATAATGTAGTTGAATAATTTCAAAGTTATTTTTACTGAGTTTATAATAAACATGAATTCTATATGATATGCTTGAAATATTATATGCTTTAATATGTACCTAATAATTAATAATTGTTTTATTAACTTTGATTTGTTTCCGATATAACCACAAACTTTAGAATAGATTAATTAATTTTTACAAAGAGAAATTTAAACGAAATCCAATGTTTAGACAAAAAAATTACAATAAATCTAAATTCAAATCATTCTTTTTAACTTTATCTTTGATTTTTTGTGTTATTATTTAAAAAAATAAAGAGACTTTTCAAGCATGCTTCTCGGTCTCTACGCTTTCGTCATCAATCGGATTACATTTGAGACAGCAATCGTCAATCCGATTAGCCTAGGGAAATTTTCTATACCTACGTTGAGTACCATTATTCAATCCAATCCGAGATCCGATTAGTTATAGTAAACACCCGAATTCTTAGTTAAATTTATTTTTGTATATTAATAATCTACATATATACTAAATTGATTTAAATATTTTTTGAAAGCGCGCCGAAAGTGTCCTGAACAATATGGCGAATCAAAGCACTAATCAAAAGTTGTCTAATAGTGTTTTTGATTGGGATGCACTGGCTGCACTCAGTGTCAGGTGCATGTTCGATTGGCAGTGCCAATGCGCACTTGGCTAGTGTCACGTGTTCGTTTGAACGCACGACACTCGCATAGTGCACACTCAGTGCGCACTAATAGCGTTTTTTATTGGGAAAACTAGTGCGCACTGAGTGTGCACTCGCCGCTGGCAATTGGACGTTTCGGTTTGCGCGATGACGGTGCCAACGGAAACGCCCAATTACCTGTAGCAAGTGCACATTCAGTGCGCACTAGTTTTCCTAATGAAAAACGCTATAAGTGGCACGAGATATTTTGACCGTGCCAGTTCAGTGCACTGGATACATGCAAGCATCAGTGCATTATTCCGTTTGTTTTCTGTTCCTGAACTCTCTAAATAAGTGTACACTTAAAATGAAATAGATGTTTCAAAGTTAGCGAAAGCAAGAAGGAACGTTCCAGTGCAGTCTAGTGCAGGAATAGAAAACAAGCCTCCCTAACAGCACAAAGTCGACTTTAAGTCGACTATGAGTCGGCCATAACTGCTAGACGTCTGGAAAATGGACATAAATCGACTTTAGACGACTTAAAGACGTCTATAAGTCATACATTTGAAGACAACTATAAGTCGACTATAGTTAGCCATCCTACAGACATTCTATGCAGTTGTAAAGGAAGGAATATTGAAATTGGGAAAATATGTTATAACATTTTTTACTTGTTTGATTCGTTTTATTAAAAAAAAAAAAAAAGAAAATTGTTATAATATGTAAAGCAAATATAAATGTGTATATCTGTGTATATGTATTGTGCGCATTTGTTTAACTTTGTGTGTGTATATGTATATCACAATAACTTAATGTATATAAAATTATCTCGCATAATATTACTATTGTATACAGATGCATTTGTTAAGAAAAATAATAATAAAAATAATAAAAACTTTTAACTATATTATATTAATGGACGTCACATAAGAAAAAAAATCTTTATTTCTCACCTCTCGTTAAATATCCTGTATACATGTATAGATTCTAAATTTATACAATGTCAATGTAAAATGTTCTTTCTATATAAATTATAGAACTTAGCTAACTTTTTAAGAAATGGATCCTTTGTTGTAGATGCTGCAAAGATAAAATATTCTTTTTTATTTTGCATTCTGCAACTCGAATCTCTAGTAGATAAAGAATGTCACTTTGTTTTACTCAAGATATTGAGGGATAATTTGTTTATCTTGATTGCTGGTACATTCCTTGTGTTCTTTTCTGCAATTAGAATGCACAAATTGAAAGTGATATTATTAAAAAAACAATTGAATCAATCATTTAAAAAATAATTCAACTTAAATAAAAAAAAAATTAATTGAGCGTCAAAATCAAAATGTTAATATCTATAACAATATTTAATTAATATCAATTTTTAATTAATTTTAGTGCTGCAGTTGTAAAAACTAAACATCTTTAATTCTCTAAAAGTGAGAGTTGTTGACGTATGTTGTTTTTCAAATGAACAAATTAATTTTTATTTTGAAGACAAAGCTCACTTGTAGTAAATATGTTCAGTTGTAGCTTCTTTTCTCCGTCACGTAAAGTTCTTTATGACTCTGCCAGTTTTCTTGCCACTCAACCTCGACACCGACATAAATACCATGGATTGGAAATGCTTTGGCAGAGAAATCTCGATACACATATCTCCAGTGTTTTTAACTGCTTCGGCATCACTGATCTCAAAACTAAAATATTCGCAATTGATCGTTTAAATATTCGGATTTATATCTAATTGATATGGTTTTACAAAAAAATACATACTATAGTCCTACTTCACGACTCGTCTGTCCCTCAACAACGGCTCACAATGGCAATCGCATATGACCGGTATGACTGCACACGCTCCGATGGATAATAAAAAATAGCGGAGAGTACAAGAGAATTTTGTATGTCCGAACGGCTGCAGCTAATAGTCTTTATTCAATAAGCACAAGACCCGACAGACGGGTAGGATTACAACAATGCGGATTGACTCTTGCAAGAAACTTGATGACTCTCGCTTGGCGCTACATGCAGCAGCGGTGACAGCGGTGCTCGCTCACTACAGTGGCGCTCAGTCGAGTCGATTTCAAAATGTCTTTTTCTAGACGTCTTAAAGTCAACTTTGGACGTCTGCAGACGTCTATGCAAAGTCGACTTGCAGTCAACTCTGAAAACCTGACTTAGAAAAGTCGACTTACAGTCGACATATGAATGGTTTTGCTGTTAGGGCTATTGTAAGCAATAACGAACAAAGTTTTAAATTTGAAAAAGTGAGCAATCCGGATTTGGATCTTTTTAATATTTTGGAGACATTTTTGGAATCTTCTTCTAGTTCAAGCGAGGAAGAAGAAATAATTGCAATCTTCCGAACTAGAAGAATGATTCCAAAAACTGTAAATATGTAACACGTGTGAAAAAAAATGGATAATGACACCGTAAGTGTTATAGTAGTAGTAGTAGGTACTTTATTCCTTGCGGAGTACATTGCGGACTTCCGCTCCGCTTACATAGTTTCAACCTTTTTATTCATTGCTTCTTTTACAACACACGAGAGAGAGAGAGAGAAAAATCACTCATCCATCCACACCTCCACACTCATTCTTTGGACTTCCGTTTCCGCCGCTTTCTTCCACCCTTTCCTCTCTTCCTTCTACACTCTCATTCATACCCAGCCACCCTCCTCCCTCCCGCATCTCCTCCAATTTTCTCATCCAAACTTCTCCCTCCCCCCTCTCACCTAAAACCTCTCCTACCATCTCCTGCCATCCCTTCTCCGTCCCCCAACCCGTGCATTCCTCCCATATATGCTCCCACGTTTCCTCTCCCCATCCACATATCCTACACTTTCTTTTCTCTTTCTCTTCCCAGTATCTACCTCCTCTCATACCATCTCCTAACCTAAACCTCGCAATCCTTTTCCATCTTTCCTCTTTCCAATCCCTCTTCAAGTGCTCCGGCACTCCCTTTCCCTTCACTCTGCTGTACCATCTGTTGAACTTCGAGCTCCTAATTTTTTCCCACCTTTCCTCTTCCTGCCGCCTCCTCTCTCTTGCCACCACCTCTTCCCCCCGTAACCCTCCCTCTTCTCTCAACTTTTCTATCTCCTTGATGTTCCAGCTCTTTTCTTCATAGAAACTTCTTCTTTCTTCCTCCCATTTTCCCATCACCTTTCCCTCCTTCGCTCTACCTCCAACACAACCTTGCCAACTCCCCCCTCCTCCTTCTCCCAGTTTCTTTTCATAACTCCATGCCCTCATTCCTGCCCTTCCCCTTAATTTTTCCCTCTGCATCTCCTCCCTTACCATGTACCCCGGTGTGTACCTTCCCACCCCTATTACCCATTTCAAGTACCTGTCCTGTATCCTCTCTACCTTTTCCCTTTCTTTCCACCCCCAAATTTCTGCCCCATAGCTAACCACCGTCCATACCAACCTATCAAATAACCACATCCTTCTAGCCCAGTTCTTTCCAAATTTCCTTTTCCCTATTCCCCATACTTCTCTCATCACCACCGCTCCTTTTTTGACTCTCTCCTCTATATGTTCTTTCTGTCCCCCATTTGCCATCATCATGTAGCCCAAATATTTATACCTTTTTACTTCCTCTATTTCATTTCCTTTCCATTTCCATATTATCTTTTTCTGTCTCCCACCCCCTCTTCTACATCTCAACACCGTAAGTGTTATATCTTTTATACAAGTACATCAATTTTATATATTTTTTAAAATATAATTAATTATTTGATGTAATATAATAGCATTTTTTTAATGATTATATACTATTTAATTACATATAGTAAAAATCATTACTTACTGAGCACGAGATTACTTTTTCGAGGTTACTTTTTTTCTTTTTCGCGTGATCTATTATAATTAACTCAAGTGACACTTGCACTGAAAATTTGGGCGTGTTCTTTTGCATTTGCACTATTCAGTGCAACTCATGGAACTTGTCCAGTGTTGGCGTGAACTGAGTGCGCACTGGTGCGCACTAACTTTTTCCCAATCGAAAACGCTATAAGCGATGTCCAATCTCTTACTTGAGGATCTCTAAACTAGGCTCATGCGTAACGTCACGTCACGGCGGCTCGCGGCGTTATTTCGACATGTATTGTAGCCTGATTGGTGCAAGTGCATTTGACGCCAAATTAATGCCAAGTGACAATTTTGGTGTCATTTTGGTGTCAAAACGACAACAAAGACGGCAATGTGCTATCTGGGTTTATAAGATTTTAATAAAAGACTTACTTAAAACATATTAATTTCTTTTTGCAAATTTCTTCAAAACTACCCAGATAGCACAAAATATTTATGAAATATTTACTAAATATTTATAATATTTATTTTAATATTTTATAAACATTTATCAAAACATTTAATAAATGTTTTTATGGCCGTAGATTGGACTGATCATAAATATTTATCATAAATGTTTTAAAAATATTTATGATTTATGATAATTATTTGAAAATGTTTAAAATATCCGCATAAATATTATATTACACCACATAATCCCAATGAGTAAAACAATATTTCTATATTTTAGAAAACAATTTTCGTAAAAAAATTCCATTCTTAGGAATTTTTTTCGGAAATTCCGAAACAGTCACCCATCCAAGTCGCGACCAATATTTTAGAAAATATTTTAACAATATTTTTGATAAAGTTTTTTTAATCTTTTTCCGTCATATATATAAAATATGTATAAAATATTTCTATAATACTTATAAAAAATATTTATGATATATATTTATTAATATTTATCGTAAATATTGTGTGCTATCTGGGTAAGCAACTACGTTTTTCTTTTTGATAAAAATAAAAAAATTTTAATTTTTAATCCAGGGATTTTTGAGAAAAAATTCCTGATTTTTTTGCGAAAAATTTTTTTTTAATGTTATTAAAATATTGTTTTGTTTAATTGGAATTATGTAGTGTAATAATATAATATTTTATGCAGATATTTCTTAAATATCCTAAAATAGTCCTGAAATGCGTATGTATAACCCGAGGATTGCAAATGGATATCTTTAGGACTACCGATGGGATATGTTCACAGGATATCTATAGGCAAGAATGAGGCGCTCATTTGCTAGTCCACGGGACGTCCAAAAGACGTTTCGGGACTATAACAGATAGTCCTCAGAATATCCCGCTCATCCCGACAGGTCGTCCTTAGGACGTCCCTGTGCTATTAGGGTTAAAAATTTAATGGCTCTACATTTTCTTTTACTCGTTATTGTTTTCACATTTTATCTTCTTATATTTGCTTCTCATAATACGAGCTTTTATTACTTTAATTTTTATAAATTCTATATTATTTTTTAGAATAATGATGATGAGCAATAAACAGCAAAAACGGTTTTTATTTTTATTATATCTTTTACAAAAGAAAGGTAAAAAAATTGATACGAATATGAAGTTATTTATAGTTATTTAGTGGATTAGATTAAAAAAAACTAATGTAAATGAACGAAAACGTCAATGGTGGGTTCGATCTATTAATCAAAAACGTAATGAACAAGGTGATGGCAATCACTTTATTGACATGTTTCTTATTAACTTTAAATTTTCTATATTTTTAAATTTCTTTGTCGACGTCTCGTCTCGTGTCCCGTGTCTGCGGCAGTCTATCGGTATCTGTCCGTGTTGATTCGTTATTTGTGTCGATTAGAGGATTAAGTTGAGTTGTGTCGCTTGTTGCGTGCGACAAATCTTCAAACTTGGCCAAATTTACCTCCGTGACCCCAGCTGTCGGACTAAAGCTCGTGTTACACTACGTATTGCGGATGCGGATCGGGGCACGTATTATGCATTTGTTCGGAATCGATTCCGATCGGAATTATTCCGTTTTCCCTAGAAAACACAATAGAAATTTAGGGGAAAACGGAATAATTCCGATCGGAATCGATTCCGAACAAATGCGTAATACGTACCCGGATTAGGATTGCGGATCGCAAATTAGAATGCAGCAAATAGGAAGTCATCTATTCTACGATTTGCAATCCGGATCTGGGCACGTATTACGCATTTGTTCGGAATCGATTCCGATCGGAATGATTCCGTTTTCCTTAGAAAACACAATAGAAATTTAGGGAAAAACGGAATAATTCCGATCGGAATCGATTCCGAACAAATGCGTAATACGTGCCCTGAAGCTGCCTAGCTTTGATTGGCTGCATTCTAATTCGCGATTTGCAATCCCAATCCGATCCGCATCCGCAATACGTAGTGGGACACGGGCTTGAGGGTGCCGTCACATGGGGCGTAACTTGCGTAAGCGTAACTTGCTTCGACCAATGATATCGTTTTACTGGAACATCAACTTCCGCTTAGTTACTTTACGCTTTTTATGTTATTATCGTTACGTCGAATCCAATTACCTGCGTAAGAAACGCTGTGTACATGTAGTAATACATGTATTGGTAACACATGTATTACTTAAATAAACAGAACAAAATTGAAAGACGGATAATGAAATCAGGGTAAATTAAGAAATAGTTTTATATCAAATTTATTATTTATAATAGCTATTCTGTAATAACATTCTGTCATATCCAACCTTCTTGCGATATGTTGATATAAAAATTTAAGGTTATAGTTGTACATTAATAGATATGTCCGTGTTGCTTGAATTTTTTGCATGTGAAATGCTTTCTTTTTCTTAAATGCCTAACATATATTTATTTTGTTTTAAATACATAAAGTTTGGAAAATTAGAAGTAACAGAAATGTATGCCCGCACAGGTTAGATTCGCACATAGATGATTCACACATACTAGTGTGCAGAGTATTAGTTTCACATGAGGCGTACTTTCCGAGACGCGTAAATTACAAAAACCAATCGTAAATTTGTTTAGCATTTCTGTTAGAGAGTACAAGAGAAACTCTAATCAGCAATTGGTTGCATTAGATACGCATTTCTTGAAATTCCGCGAAATACGCTTCATGTGAAAGAAGGCTTTTAAAATGACGTAACGTATTTTAGAAGTTACTAGAATACGCAAATTACGCTACGCAAGTTACGCCCCATGTGACGGCACCCTGACAAATATAACAATTTTAAAGGTGTCATTCGTTTGCTAGTCGTTTGATAGTGTTTGCATGTTTTTTTGTTTTGTTTGCATATTAATTAGTTTAAACAAAAAATTGAAATTAAAATTTGGACAAATTTGGACAAGTAAAAAACCGTTTTAGCCTTTATCTCGTGATTTCTTGAATAATTCAGTGTTGAATTGTTTGCTAATCGTTTGCTAGTTCCAAATATATAAGTATTATTCTAATTATATTGATAAATAATGTAATAATTTATTTATTAATAAATGGGATTTCTATAGTAACTTCAGCCTTAGTAACTTTCTAAGTGCGACACTTTTTTTCGATACGTTTCTGAACGCGCAACTATAACGAGAACTGAGAATGATTGGTTTTTACTTGTGGATCTAACCAATTAAGTTCGCCGCTTGATGAGAAAGGCTATATTCCAAAAACCATGAAAGAAAAAGTGTTGCAACTATAATGCAGGCAACTGTATAGTCGTGAACTAAAAGGTTGAAACACACAAGGCTTGTTTTTTATTCCTGCACTAGACTACACCAGAACGTTCTTTTTTGCCATTGTTAACTATTATATATATATATCTAATTCATTTTAAGTGCACACTAATTTAGGGAGTTCAGAAACAGAAAACAAACGGATTTTCTTTGATGGTTAGATGGTTCGATGCTTAATTGGTTGGATTTACAGGTAAGAACCAATGATGTTCACCGTTCGATGAGCAGGTCTACATTCCAAAAACAATCGAAGAAAATGTGTTGCAACCTTTTAGCTCACGATTGTACAGTCGTGTTCATTATAGTTGCGACACTTTTTCTTAGATGCGTCTCTGAACACGCAACTATAAGAAGAGTTGAGAACATGATTTGATTGGTTCTTACTTGTGGATCTAACTAATTACGTTCGCCGCTCAATGAGCAAGACTACATTCCAAAAACCATCGAAGAAAAAGTGTCGCGACTATAATGAACACGACTGTACAAGTCGTGTTCATTATAGTTGCGACACTTTTTCTTCGATGGTTTTTGGAATGTAGTCTTGCTCATTGAGCGGCGAACGTAATTAGTTAGATCCACAAGTAAGAACCAATCAAATCATGTTCTCAACTCATCGAGCGGTGAACGTAATTGGCTGGATCCACAAGTAAGAACCAATCATGTTCTCAGCTCCTGTTATAGTTGCGCGTTCAGAAACGCATCTAAGAAAAAGTGTCGCAACTATAATGAACACGACTGTATGTACACCCAGCGACTTTGATTCTGTCCATGGAAAAATTTTCCAAATTGAGAAGTCGCTATTTTTCTACATACTCGCAGTTCATGATTAGTGTAACAACTAGAGCTTATTGGTTGTTACGTTAATCATAAATTGTAAGTATACAGGGTGATTCAAAACGACCCATGTGTCCCTGTAAAGACGTGTTCTTGGATAAATTCTGAGACGATTTTTCCTATACTAAAATTTTGTCCGACGCTTACTTTTTGAATAATAAGAGGATAAAGTTAGCAAATCACGGGCCGTGTACACATGGTAGACAAAGACGGCGCAACTCACCGTCCGATACGGGTAAGCGCCCGCGTCGGACGGTGAGTTGCGCCGTCTTTGTCTACCATGTGTACACGGCCCGTGATTTGCTAACTTTATCCTCTTATTATTCAAAAAGTAAGCGTCGGACAAAATTTTCGTACAGGAAAAATCGTCTCAGAATTTATCCAAGAACACGTCTTTACAGGGACACATGGGTCGTTCTGAATCACCCTGTATAGAAAGATAGCGACTTCTCAGTTTGGAAAATTTCCCCATGGACAGAATCAAAGTCGCTGGGTGTACACCCAAGGACTTTGATTCTGTCCATCGGGAAATTTTTCATACTGAGAAGTCGCTATATTTCTACATACTTACAGTTCATGATTAACGTAACGACCAATAAGCTCTAGTCGTTTCATTAATCATGAACTGCGAGTATGTAGAAAGTGGTGACTTCTTAGTTTAGAAAATTTCCCCATGGACAGAATCAAAGTTTTTGGGTGTACACCCAAGGGGGTCAATCATGAAACTTTTTCCCTAAGGCGAAAACGTGAAAAGTGAAAAATTTCTCCATTAACTTCAATGGTAAAGATTTTCACTTTTCACGTTTCCGCTATAGGGAAAAAGTTTCATGATCGACCCCAAGGACTTTGATTCTGTCCATGGGAAAATTTTCCAAACTAAGAAGTCACCACTTTCTACATCCGTTTGTTTTCTGTTCCTGAACTCTCTAAATAAGTGTACACTTAAAATGAAATAAATAGATGTTTCAAAGTTAGCGAAAGCAAGAAGGAACGTTCCAGTGCAGTCTAGTGCAGGAACAGAAAACAAGCCTCATATTTGCAGTTCATGATTCATGAAACGACTAGAGCTTATTGGTCGTTACGTTAATCATGAACTGTAAGTCTGTAGAAAGATAGCGATTTCTCAGTTTGGAAAATTTCCCCATGGACAGAATCAAAGTCTTTGGGTGTACTAACTCGTAACTTTCTATTAAATTATCTTACTTTCGACGATGCGTGTATACATCTTAGAACATATAGACATGGAAGAAGAATGCCTATTGTTCTCGAAAGAAAAATATGTCCAGAGAAAGTGAGAAAAAAAATCATTGTTGCCTCTCTTTCTTATGAGTAACTGCTCAACAGTGCACATGTGTAGCTTACGTTTGCTTGGCCGGTTTTATCTATGAAAATGGGTTAGGATTCTTTAAGGTTCCAAAGTTGTTAAACGTACTTTTTTGCAAACTGTCAAAAGTTAAAAAATGGGTTTATATTGCATTTTATGTGGCAAAAAAGACAAAAGTATCTACATATATCTACATCTACAGATACGATGCTTGTATGCGTCAAATTGGCGCGCATGCACATTTTCGAGCAGGTATTCACAAGAGAGAGGCAACTATGATTTTTTTTTTCACTTCCTCCGGACACATTTTAGTCTATGCTGCTTCCATGTCTATATGTTCTAAGGTATACATGATACATATATTTAATTATCTCAATTCATATTGTACCAGCTTAGTATACTATTCTTTAAATTTATTGCCGAAATTAAGATAATTTAATAGAAAATTACTAGTTAGTACGTGTATCAAGTACTCGGTGTAAACTAGGCCCGGTACAATTTAATTATTTGTGTTTTTCAACTGTGACAAAAGTCGATACAATTGTACACAGCTAAAATGATGTGTAGCTATAGTTTTATGTTATTTTAATTTTTACGCGATTTTGAAAACGATGTCAAATGATCGGTATTTATCCGTAAAAGAATACGTATAGCTTTGACAGAAGCAATATGTTTCAATTACAAGTCGACACTTTCTCCCTTTCCTTTTTATTGTTTATGTGACTGTGTTCGCATTGTTGCATCCATGATAGTATTTCTTAAATTACGTAGGCGATATTTGGTATCGCATGGTCTGACCCACTCGACGTCAAATATGCAATAATTATCGCATATGAGTTACTTATGAAAATTTGAGAATACAAATTTTCCACCAAATGTGATATTCTAGTGACATCTGTGAAATATCGTATGCGATATTTTTTGAGAATAGGCCCCCTGGGTTAAAACCCACTGCAGTCGAAAACGGGATTTCATTTGCTTACAAGCTTTTAAAATAAAAGGCCTTGCACATGGAATGCATAACGTAACATAAGCAGAGCACAAGACCGATGAACCAATGAGCATCCAGCATAAAGTCGCCATATTGATTTACATAAGATTCCCATTGGTCCAGAGGCTTTGTGCTACGCTTATGCTTTGTTATGCATTTCATGTGCGAGGCCCTTAAAGCCTGTTCTACAAAAGCAGTAAACACAAGACATAAGGGTGTAACGTAAGAAATGAAAATTTTTCATTCGCTTACGAGCCCTTAAAACCACGCCTTACAACCTTACGGTCTTGTGTTTATGCTATTGTAGAACAGGCTTAACGCTTTATAACCTTACGGTTTTGTGTTTATGGTATTGTACACAAGCGGTCATTAATGCTTTCCCTAAGGAAGTTAGGCGCGTTCCAGCACACGCATCGCATCTAGGTGTTCATTACACATGATTGTTAAATCTGACTTGCCAGATTGGTCAGATTTAACAATCATGCGTGATAAATACCTAGATGCGATGCATGTGTCTGGAACGCGCCTAACCTCCTTAGGGAAGGCATTAATGACCGCTTGTGTAGAACAGCTTTAAAGATTTTTTAACGCAGACAATAACCGTTAACTTATGCCAAAACCGATAAAAAATTGACCAATTATAATCAATTATACTTCTATAAATTAATCATTATTGGTTAATTTTTTACCGTTTTCGGCATAAGTTAGCGGTTATTGGGGTGCGCACGATTGGACACCGCACGATTGAACACCACCACTCATAGCGGCCAATGCCTAGAGTTTTTCCACTGGTCAAGCTCTGTGAGTGTTGGTGTCCAATCGTGCTGTGTCCAAAAAAGTGTCACCTGCGGTTATTGCTTGCATAAACTAATCTTTAAGCTGGTTGCACAATGAAAAGAACTAGCAATAGGAATAGGGAATAACAAGAGACAATAAATTTCGAAACTTCTGATTGATTCGCATATATTCCTTGATTTTTGATTGGTTGAAATTAGAGTCCTATATAAAGAGAGAAGCGACATTCATGTCTGAAGCTCTGATTGGTAATCTGATTGATACTTGATTGGCTAAGCGAGCAGCCATATTGTGACCACAGCTGTTTGCAGAATGATACGAATGGTGTTTGATGACGTTAAGCGGTCCCAAAATGGCGGTGGAGGACTCAATTGGATACTGAAGGTTGTGGTGGGGATTCGACGTCGCTTCTCTTTTTATATAGGACTCTAGTTGAAATCTATTGCTTGTTGTTATTCCCTGTTCCTATTGCCTGTGCTTTTCATTGTGCATTCAGCTTTGACCAACCTTAATTCGGAACGCAGTTATATTGGCCTAGTTTATACCGAGCGTTTGATACGCGTACTAACTCGTAACTTTCTATTAATTTATTTTACTTTTGACAATGCGTGTATACATAATACATATATTTAATTTTCTCGATTCATATCGTACCAACTTAATATACTATTTTTTAAATTTATTTCCAAAATTAAAGCCTGCCGCAGACGATACGTTTTTTCTTACGGGATTGCTTACGTGCTCCTATACTGGCAGTCTTACGTGCTCCCGTACTGGAAATGGGTAGCTTACGGGCTACGCTACTGGCTCGCGTACTGGATTTTCGTAATAGATCATGTCCTATTTTTCTTACGTGATTCTGTACTGGTTTATTGTGAAAGCCAATCAGGACGCAGTCTGTACAGGTTATACTGGGTTATACCAGGTTATACTGTCGAAGTGTTGTCAAAGTTCAAACGTGAATTCACTTCGCAAACATGACGTCGTGCAAAAATGAAAAAACTTCAAAATAGTCCAAAAAAAGTATTTTATGTTTAATAGAGGCTTACTAATAGGAACCATGTTTATATGCGATAAACACACCAAATTACCATAATAAGCACAGTAAAAGTAAGGCATTAAAGAATGTATTGACTGTCGACTCCATAAACGTCGGCGATATTTATTTTGTTGTCGCAATTTTTCAATAATTAAAAATAATGCAATAGCAATTTTACGACAATGTACAACTGTTGCAATAATTTCATCCATCTCATCTATCTCATCCATATTTAAGCGTGCCGCTTCTATGAAACAAATTTCAGTTGCTCAGCCCGTACGAAAACTCACACCGTGTGAAGCCACGGCCAGTAGCACTGCCAGTACCATTGCCCGTACGGTAGCAAGTAAGAAAATCCAGTTAGAAATCCAGTAAGAAAAAACGTATCGTCTGCGGCAGGCTTAAGATAATTTAATAGAAAGTTTCTAGTTAGTACGCGTATCAAGTGCTCGGTGTAAACTAGGACCATTGATGCTACATAGAAATGCTCTATAACGTTTTTTTGAACGCAGCCCAGCTAAACTCGATTGGTCGATATATACTATCGATATGTTTTGCGCGGTCGCAATACTTCCGGTCGCGCGTGCGCGTCTGTGTAGCAAAACTCCCGCGCGGGCCTGCCTTGGCATCGCTCGCTCGCTTGGTGGAGAAGACAGAGGAGGCGATCTCTGCGACAATCGGCGTATCGACCGAGCACACTCATCGAACCATTAGCTCAGTGGCGTATCGCCCGCAAACTCGTAGAACTACGACAGGTACGTTACGGTGATCAGATCAACTAGTAACAACAATTTAATATCGAACACATCGCGTTTTCTCCGCCTTTTCCTCTTCGCAATTCCGCATGATAAACGCTTTCTCGTTTATTCCCCTCCCGCCCCGCGTACCCTTGTCCCCACGGTTGGCCATATTGTTAGCCGTTGATAAATTCACGGGATTTTCGTACCGACGGGTGAGCGAGTTCTCGGCGTCGCGTGCAACGTCGTGGCGACGCATCTTCGTCCGGTCCGTTCACCGTTCATCGTCCTGACCGCCCTGACATGTGTGGAACAACGAGGACGCCGTTCGTTGCGGTAAGCGGGAGGAACCGTTGCTGCCGTGCGAAGCGGGCATTTCGGTCACGTTTGACGTCGCACCCCCTTCGCCTCCGTTTCTTGCAACTGTTTTTCCTTTGATATCTCGTTCCTTTGATATCTCTTCTTGCGCTTCTCATTCTTCGTCTTCGCACAAGTTTGGCTTGCGAGAGAAAGAGAAAGTGAGTTGCAATATCCGTCGGCACGTTGGACGCGCATTTTTTTCTTAGCATCGGTCAACAATTTCTACACGAATTTATGCACATGATGATACGCCGATGAATCCGCTGATTTTCATGTCGTGTTGTTTAGCCTTGACACGTAACTTTCGTTATGGAGAAACTCTGAAAAAAGGGTTAGAGAAGTTACCCCATGGGCCCTGTGCTACAGATAGATATATAACATGGGTTTGTTACCTCATCATAGAAATTATCGAGATCTGTGAAGAGATCGATATTATCGCAAATTTAATTGTCCAATTAAAAAAATTAACAAAAACTCATAAATTATAGGTTTCTAAGATGTCTAAAAGTTTATTTATGAGCTAAATCGAGAGTAAGACATTTTCACTGTAGATAAACTATAACTTTTCATCTGGAATTTGGATTAGAGAGCTGCACTATATAATTCAGATTTAATGTCTACATGGATTATTTACATATTGTTTACATTATGTTTACATGAGTTTTCATTTAGACAATACAAACAATAAAAATAATAAATTGGATAACAATACAGAAAAAAGTTATTGAATTTTAATATTAATATATCTGACTATAATATTGATAAAATTAAAGTATTGGGTTGGCAACTAAGTGATTGTGGATTTTGTCAATAGAGATGGTCTTAGCACATTTTTTTGTTTTGTCAACGTGTTCAAAGCACCTAACCTATATTGTTTTCTTGTTGTTTGGACTTTCGCCTTTAATTTAGTAATAAAGTTTTATCGATTAGTTATTTAGTTTTGTTTTTATGTCAATTTAAAATCAACGAAAAATCACCAGATCGAAATTTCGCAAACCAATTTTAACACTGCCTTTCTTTCAAGGCTTCATTCCCATATACAGTACATCTTGTGTGCTTGCGATGCGATTCTTGCCTTTTCAGAAATAATACAATAAAATATGTTTGAAATGTGCTTGTTCTTCCATTTTTAAATTGGGATAAAAATAACTAAATAACTAATCAATAAAATTTTTTTACTAAATTACAGGCAGAAGTCCAAACAACAAGAAAACTATAGGTTAGGTGCTACGTTGACCAAACAAAAAAATGTGCTAAGACCATCTATTAACAAAATCCGCAATCACTTAGTTGCCAACCCAATATATTGAAGAATTGAAAAGTGAAATGTAAATTCCATTATTTCTGTATCTTCGATGATAGATTATTGTTTAGATAGATGACATGGGCTGGTGTTCATATATTATGTTTATATGTCACCATTAATTAGATTTAATAATATTAGTAATTATAAAACAGACTAATCACAAGCACTATGAAGAATGGAATGACTGTAATTGACCAGTTTCATAACTACAGACGTTTCTACACCTAATTAATGATGACATGTAAATGTAGTAATAGTTTGTTCTTATATAATATCTCATCCTTAGTACAAATTTAAGATATGAATTAATTACAAGATTTGCATCAGTGTCTTAAGATTGTATTTAAGAAACTGATCTTGAGAATGAACTATGAATAGCCATAGTTTATATAACAATAAATGAGATAATACTGTGATATGTATAACAAATTAAATGGATGAAAGAGTCAATGAATGATCAGCGCAGGATCTTACTGCTTAATATTTCTTGAGTTTGTATACATATACATTTTATTAAAGGTTTTCAAATTGTGCACTGATACATTTAATTTTGAAACAGTTTTTAAATTGAATCAGAATAGAGAGAGAGTAACCACAATGCTAAATTGATAATATCAAATTTATAAACTTTGAAAAGTGTAAAGAACTTGTTATAAAAAAATATCTCAATCAGGATTTGAGAATCTGGAATAATTTACATAATTTATATTATATATCCGAAATGTAGACTATTAATATTTTATGTGTAAATGTCTAGTTCTATTAGGAGTTACTGAGATCGACAAAGTCGATGACATCTAAAATTGAATTATCCATTTCGAAAATAAAAATACAGATTCATAATATATGAACAAATGAGTAATTAGCTCAATGTATGTAATCATAATTCATTATAATTCACTGTGATTGAATCATCTAAGTAAATGTGGCTAATGGACAGTAAATTTTAATTGTCAAAACTCATTGTTAATAACATTGGAACTACTATTTTGCATACAATCAAGAGATAAAATTTATAATTATAGGATTTTTTATGCTTTTTTAAAGTTTATGAGCTAAGCCAAGACTTGTATAGTGAATAAAATTTAAATAAAGTTTAGGTGTATTTAAGAATGTATTTAGCTAAAGTTTAGATGTATAATAAGAAAATATCAATAATGAACATTTAAGTTAGATATAAGTAATATAATTGATTCTCAAATCAAAACTACGTAATAATATGAGAATAAAACAGTATTCATGGAAATTTTGGACTTATTTTTCAGCATCATATGTTAACAATGTTTAACAATCACAAGTTAAAGCCGAGACAAAACTTATACAGTCAATAAAATTTAGATAAAGTTTAGATGTATGTATAATGAGAACAATAAACAAGATATAAACAATTGAATAATACAAAATTTTATATTTATTGCACACAATGAATATAAGAAGTATAAAATAAGTAAAGTAAGACTTTAAGTTTAATGCTTGCAGGATTGAGTGTTTATACATAAAATGAGTAATCAATGTTATGTGTATACAATGTGAATATATATAATATTATTTCTCAGGTGAAAATTTTTCATAGAATTTTTCATATATTATTTCAGAATTTCTCAAAATTTCTGTACAATTTTTTAACATTTTAGAGAATTTTTAAAAGTGCTGAAAAAGTCTACATCTTTTCCCGAATTCTTTATACATATATTTAAATTTTAATGTATTCTACTATAAGAATTTTTCATGACAAGGATTTAGAAAACTCCTTAAGTTCGATATCGATGAAGTTTTACAAATGCGTAATAGTAAGTAAATATAGTTGAATCTATAATTGCAAAGATGCGGAAATTCTTATAGCAAATTTGGTTGGACCTAATAGTTCACATTAGAGTTATTGGATATAAATCCATGTAAAGATGTGTGTTTAATATAAATATACAAATGGAGTAAACAGCGAAATCCTCAATATACTTGTGCTGTTTTATAAAATATATGTTTTATCATTTGAGATATTTGCATTTTATTTTTACTTAGATCATCAATATATAACGGTTTTAATGTGCATCAGTACGCACTAGTGCAGCCCAATTGAATTCGTTATTAGTTTTGAAGGAATTTTAATTTTATTTATTGGGCTCAATTGATATAACAATGACATCAAGCTCGATGCAAAGCAATAAATTAAGAGATAAACCAATTAGCGAGCAACAATAAGATGCTTATTTGTATACATTATTTAAAATCAATTTAAATTAAATACAAATGTGTTTTGATTTAACTTAGTTCTCTCCAGTGTTTATAATAAATAATTACATGTCATTATGTGAATATTTTGCAAAAGTCAAAAATAATATAAACGTTTTATAAACCAATATGATTATTTGATTATTTATAAGCACCAAAGAGTGCTAAGTTGTCGAAAAATGTATTTAAATTGATCTCAAATAATTTATACAAATAAACATCTTATTGTCGCTTGCTAATTAGTCATCTCTTGATTTATTAATTAACATTTTAAGATTTTGGTACAGAAAAAATGAAAATTGAAAAATATTTTGTATTAGGTTTTTATATTAGTATATTAAAAAATTGTACATACAATGTTGAAAATATTGTTTTATAAAACAAAAATAAAACTTACCTTAAATTTTTCAGTTAATAATATTTAGGGAAATGTGCGGTGAAGTAGACTATGTTATTTTTTCGTAAAAAAATTAAAAAAAAATCATAATTTTGTAAACTTGAGATGTCCATTTGATAGAAAATTTCATTAACTAACTTTCTATGCTCACAGAATTTTAAAATTATACTTTTTATTATATTTTTCTTTGGATTTTCCAAAAAGTGAGTTTTTGGCCATCTCAAAAAGTTGTGGGGTGAAGTAGGACACAATGATTTTTGGTCAAATTTGACCAAAAATCAAGTAAGAATTGTCTGAAATAGAATTTGTAATGTTTATTTAATGATTAGAGAATGAAAATTATCAATAATAGGTAATTGCAAACCGAGATATCAAGATGACTGTTGAGGTTAGGATACCTATCATCGACGAGATGTAGCGACTTGCGCTGTGGTTAGCATACACGTGATCTTCAGCTTTAATGGCGTGTCCCACTTCACCCCACAAAAAATGTCCCACTTCACCCCACAAAAAATGTCCCACTTCACCCCACAAAAAATGTCCCACTTCAGCCACACAAAATGTCCCACTTCAGCCCACAAAAAATGTCCCACTTCACCCCAAATCCAATGTTTCAAAATTATGGCGCATATCATCGAAAATATGCTTCGTAAACATTTGCAATCAAAATTAAATAATAAAACTAAACAACAAACGAGAACTTTGCATATATTTACCTTCTTCAAATTGTAGGAAAAACTATTGAAAATAAAAACTCCGTAAATGTTGGAAAAAACTTTTATGCAAAAAAATTGTAGTTATGACAGCAACAAAATATGCGTGCACGTTCACCAAAGACTAATCTAAAATGGTTTGGCTTGACGCACAATAAATGACAGCTATTGGTTGCTCTGAAATTTTACTACGTATATCCTATAGTAGCATTGTCCCACTTCACCCCATGTCTCACTTCACCTTCCCTTACATAATAACTTAATTTAATTAAAACTTTTATTTTTATCACATTTGTTACTTTTTGATATTAATGTAATTCAATAATGTAAACATCTTTTAATTACTAATAACAGTTTACAGCCGAAAATTATTTTAAATTATATAAAGTGTTTCTTACAGAGTTTTGGTGCTGATA
This sequence comes from Solenopsis invicta, assembly GCF_016802725.1. Taxonomy (NCBI): domain Eukaryota; kingdom Metazoa; phylum Arthropoda; class Insecta; order Hymenoptera; family Formicidae; genus Solenopsis; species Solenopsis invicta. The sequence continues at coordinate 17,934,621 of NC_052667.1, forward strand.
ATGATGTGGTTAATCAAATTGTACCAGTACGTTAGGTTTTCAAAATATTTAAAATTTAATATGGCTTTTGTGATATTAGAGATTTTTTGTAAAAATGGTTAACATTATCTTGAAATTTTGATCAGATATCATTAATGTATTATTTGTCCTTTATAAAATAGAATTCTTTTTATTTTAATATTATAATTTTTAGCTATGTTATGAAAGATTAAAGCTAGAAGGTAGCGTCGCATTCATGAATCTTTTTCTAAAATTGATTTTATTCACTGTACGTGTATTAGTAATTCTAAACTATAAATATAAGTATATGATGTTATTATTATAGGCAAAATATTTATTATCTCATCAAAACTTTAATTAAACCTTTCATAACACGGTTAAAAAGTAAGATATATTAAAAAAAAATGGATTTTATTTTAGGAAAAGAACAATACATTCATGACTTTTGATCAGAATTTCAAGGTAATGTTGACTTTTGTGCAAAAAAATTTTATATCAAGAAAGTAATTATTTTTTGTACATTAAATCTCAGTTACTTTGAAAACCTACCGTGTTAGTGAAAATTGGCTTGCGGCATTGTTTTTAACATTCAAAAATCTATATGAAATGCCTTGTCTGGTTCAAAACAATAAAAAAAATTTTTTTCTGTAAACTAGTGTAATAAAAATTGTATATTATACTTTATTCTTAACTTTTTATTCCATCAATACTGTAAACCGACAATCTTCTACAAAAAGTAATAAATTGATATGATAGAATTGGAACGACGTAACTTATTGCTAATCCTAGTGTAATTTAACTTTTTTTCTCATTACTAAGCTATGCGTTTTTAATAGATTTATTAACTCCTATATACTATTAATGAAAATTCAAGAGCACAAACCCACATAATTTATGCTTAAATGGAATCATTCTAAAGCATGTTTTTTTTTATGTGCTGAATCATTTGCAAATATTTATTTCAAAATGGATTGATGGGAAAGTATTGAAAATAGCATTCAAAGTAGCAAGGTTTCGTCGAAATCTGAATAAAAATTTGAGGATTACACGACATCTTATCTTCCTTTTACATTTATCATTTAATGGAATATCCTAAAATACCTTATTTTTTCATTCCAAAATCTAATAGGTGGTGTCAAGAGCTTTTCAAAACACTATAATGAAGTTATTTTTCATTAAGTGTTTTCTGAGTTATGAGGCTTGTAAGTTATACGTCTCTGTAATTATTAGATTTTGGAATAAAAAATTGGGCATTTCATTAAAAAAATTGATTTGATCTTGACCTGATCTTGACGCCATTCAAGGTCAAACTGATAGGATCAGTATGGTTCTTTTTAAACCCTACAACTTTTGTCTGAAATTTTTTTCAGAAAAGTTTAGTTTCTGAAATATTAAGGGTTCCTGGCACTTTTGGAATACCCTATACATCCATGCGCGCATTACACACGCACGCGAGTAGAAGGGTGGGATAGGAAATGATAAAGATAAAAGGTGTCATGTATTCTCGAGTTTTTGCTCAGATTTCGATAAAATTTTGCTAGTTTGAATGCGATTTTTAATATTTTCCTATCAATCAATTTTGAAATAAACATTACAAATGATTCAGCACATCAAAAAATATAAGAAAACATGCTTTAGAAAGGTTCCATCATTTAGGCATAAATTAAGTGATTTTACAGCGCCTTCTCTTTCCGCATTCCTACAATAATGAATCTACCACTTATTAAAAATAAACTGAAATATAACGCAAATGTTAACAAAGATCTCAACACAAAGTGAGAATTTTATAAAATTAAAAGTAACTTTTTCATAAAAATCATATTAAAATGAAGCAACAGATTATTAAAAATGTTAGATTTTATTTCTTATTATTTAAATGTTGACAATATAATGTAAAATAATGATTGTTTATCACTATAATATTTTATAAACATTATACGTATAATTTTGTAAATATATTAATAATAATATTAAATGTTTTAAAATCATGAAAAAATTAATCCGAAAAAATAAACAAATGTAGTATACATTTTGTCATTATATCGTCTTCTCGTTTTCTGATACATTTCTAATATTAGAGAAACAGATTACGACTATTGCTAGATTTCTATTACTTTTATGCAACACATTCGATTACGAATGTATATTAATACCTTCCTGACAAATTTGACTATCTAATGATAATATACTGGATTATATTTTGGCTTTTGTACAGACCAGTTATTTGTGAGTCCTAAAGATTTTTAGTGGCGAAGCATTAACCTATTAAAAGCAATGGCCAGAACAACAAAGATAACTAAAAAATAACAATTGGAAATAGGACTGGAACATGAAAAAACGTTGACAAAAATCAATTTAAAAATTACTTAAAAAATGAATTTTGCAACTAATTGTTATAAATAAATTATTAAAAATTGACTGTAAAAGAAAACTGATCGTGCCAATTGATTCTACGAGAAAAATTGCTGAAAGAACATACATATATGACTTTCTTAAAACATTCATATTTTATGCAAAAAAAAACTAAATTAAAACTCGTTCTGTCCATGGCCAACAAAGATAGTCAAAAAATAACAATTGGAAATAGGACTAGGACATAAACAATGACATAAAAAGCATATTGCAAAAATCAATTTTGCAACTAATTTGTGTATAACACATAGTTGCAAAATTGATTTTTGCAACGTGGTTTTTATGTCAATAATGTTTTTTTGTGCTCCAGTCCTATTTCCAAGTGTTATTTTTTGGCTTTGTTTGTTTGGTTATGGGCAGAAACAGGTTTTTTAATTATTTATAAAGCTTATTTTTTTTAGCATAAAGTATGAATGATTTAAGAAAGAGTCGGATATGTATGTTTCTTTTGTCATTTTTCCTGTAGAATTTCCCCGATTGGCGCAATCAGTTTTCCTCTACAGCCCATTTTTAATAATTTGTTTATAATAATTAGTTGCAAAATTGATTTTTGAAAAGTGCTTTTTACGTCAGTACATAATGTTTTTTTATGCTGCGGTCTTATTTTCAATTGTTATTTTTTGGCTATCTTGGCTGATTTGGGCTTTAATGAATTAATCTGTTCTTTACTTGTTCAACAGATTTTATAAGGTACTTGAGCCGAATAAAGCCCAGTACTAAATAAGGCTCACTTTTCAATTTACCATTTAAAAACCCGTTTTATGTTTAAAATATATGCTTAAAAGATATGTCATAGGAAGTAGATAAAGACTGAATAGGAAATTGATACCGGAGGCAACACGTTTATTCAGTGCAACGAAAGCTTGTAACAAAGTGGGTAAATTAGTCGTTTTTATAAAAATGTGTTGTAAATTTAATAAGTATACATTATTTTATGGTTTACAACATATTATAATATTATTCAACTTTCTAACTATAGGAAAAAACAAATATGTATATCAATTTTTTGGAATAAATATGCTTTTTTATAAATAATGTATTAATAAATAATTTTTTGTGCCCACTTGTACATTTATTGTTATAGCCATTGTTATTTGTTTATTATGTATGTGACTTGCAACAGAGAATAACAATTTTCAATGATACTAACTTTCCATAAGCTAAAATTGCACTGAAATAGCCAAAATTTCTTAAAGTTAAAATATTAATTATAGACAAAATTAAAAATAATTGTGATGTTTTACTGGTAAAATAGATCTTAAAAGATTTCGTATTTGTGATTAATAATCATTTTAACAGTGAGTTGGAAAATAATACTTAATTCCTTTGTTATTTTCAATTTATTTTTAATTCGGCTCTTATTAAAAGCACAAGAATTTAATAAGGCCCAATTTCAGAGTTTAAAAACATTTCTTTTTTGTTTACTTAAAAATGTTTTATATAGAAGATAATTTTATTTTGGCGAGTGGTTGAAACATTTTATTCTCATTTAGTTCAATATCTTTGTAAATAGAATTTATAAAAAATAAAATAAGTTAGGTGGGCCTTATTCGACTCGGGTACCTTAGTATACAATATCTCAAACATATGTATTTATTTTTCAGGAGTTTTTGCAGGAGTTTAAAAATGGAATTATCATCAGAGATATTGGAGAACTTGGTTATGGATAACAAGGATGTCATGGAGGTATTGAAAGATGGAAATGTTACGGAAGAAGATATCATATTTGAATCTGAAGCCAATGAAGATTCTGAGGAAACGGAGATAGAGGAAATTATAGAGATCATTGAAGAAGTTGAAGAAATTGATGAAACACCTCCGAATGGCGATGCCTCGGATAAAGACAAATCGACGGATGCAAAAGATACTGAAACAGTTGAAAAGAGAAATGATAAAACGACCAGTAAAAATATAGAGCTTTACAGTTTTGACGAGGAGAATGTAATGTTTACCTCTCAAATCGACAAAGAACCGACCAAGAATGTAAAAAATAGTACACAGAAAACCGCTAAGAAGCAAGTTATAAATTATGACGTTGATGAGGATTGGCAGGATGAGGAACTGGAGCGTGCAGATGGTCTGGACAATAATTCCGAATTGTCAGATAATCGTGCGAGTTCTTTACGGGTGCAAATTGATAAGAAAAATGTAAATCAAACTATCCTGTTACAATCAAACAGATTAGATTTAAAAATTCACGTGGACTCTGCGGGAAAAGCGGACAAATCTCGAAATGATAATGGCAATAAAGTAAATAGTATTGAAGATGATGGTGAGTCGACTCAAGAAATAGTGAAAAATACGGAGAATAATCTGTTATACACTGTACTTGGAACAAAAAAGCAAGATTCTACTAAACAGCAACAAGAGAAGCTTAATGATCATTATGTTAAAGTTAGTATTCCTAATCTGTACGATTGTTGTATTGATTTTTTACATTTTTAGGAATTTCTGTTAAAGAGTAACTAATTTTTAAAATTATCTTTCGTCCTTTATTCATTATCATTGAAGTTTGATTTGCTATTTTTTTTAATAAAAAAGTTATTAACATATTAAAGCTCAAAAGCATCAGGTTTATAATCAGAGCACTTATCCTTATCGTCCTAAGTAGTTTTCATTTTGCTCAATAAATAAATAAATGGCACTTGTTAAAAGAAGTTCGATTTTATTTTTGTTTTATATGTTCAAACTGCGAAAAAATTGAGTTATTAAAATAATTTAAGTTTCGACAATAATTGTGTAAATGTTTTGATTAAAATGATGTTTAAATTTTTAATTCTACTAGGAGATTTGGAATCATGGCCATTAATAAACTGCATATGTCAAGTATTGATAATATTCATATTTGATAATAATTCATATTATTAAAAAAATATAAATTTTTAAATAATAAACAATGGAAAATAATTTTGAAAAATATATTTTTAAAAATAAATTTTTAAAGATTTAAAAAAAGTAGCTTCACAAAATAGAAAATTTAATGTTATTATCAAACAAATTATTATTTTAGATGGAACGACTTCAGGCAAATACTATACCGGTTGAAGGTACTATTTATTATGAGGGAGATAACATGGAGACATTGTACGTAGCGCAAGCCGTTGACGATAATGAGCAGTACCAGTATGATAATGCGACGATAGAACAAGATGAACAAATATCCTGGGAAGTGGCAAATCCCGAGACTAATCAAAATCAAGAGGAGGATAGTTCTCAAGTATATAATATAACATTTACATTTGAAAAGGTTATAGGAAGGTTCTTCAGCTTAAAAATAACTGGGAGTCATGTAACTTTTCAGTCATATCTTTTAATCTATATAGCACCGATTGTAATGGAAAGTTTTTAAAAAGTTTTCAACTTTCCACAATTTTATATGCGATAATTCTGGAAGAATTTCGTCATAAAATACTGTAACAGAAATTTTTCAAATTCTCAAGGACGTTTTTTAAACATTCCATAGATGTCCTTAAGAGATCTGTACTATGTGAGTCGTCGTACGATATGCTAATTCCGAAGTGATGGTGTTGAAATCTGAGATTTTCTTTTCGCATTACGTTTTCCATATCGATGTCTGTGCTTTATTTGATCTTTAATGTAGTCTATGAAATAATCGAGCATGTTAAAACTGGTTAAATTGTTCTGGCCAACTTTAACAACAAAATATTGTATGAATAGAGGAGAGGTTAAAAGTAACACTAGTAAATTGTTCAGTGTTAGTATCTATATAAAAAAATTTATAAATAAAACAAAAGCGTAAAAAAAATAGAAGTTTGTTATGGCGATCATGAATTTCTATCTTTTTTACACCTTTATCTTGTTCATAACATATATTTTATATAAATGTTATAATTTACCCCTGTTGTTTTAATCCTAGTCTTCTCTATTCTAGAATATTCTGTTAGGGAAATAAGTCACACAGTTTACGCTGTTTCTAGGATTTTCTCCGAACGTTTGCAAGAATCTTTAACATCCACGCAAAGATGCACACGTGCATCAATAATAGCTTGATAGTAATTCGGCAACAGATCCCGTTTTCTGCAAATGTTGGATACATCTCTAATTGACATTGGAATGTCCGCGCTCGAGAAACTATTTCACGTAGCACGTTACAAACGAGCAGCAGAATAAATGTTTTCTTCGGCAATATCGTATATGATAATTATGTCGATATATTTTTGAGCAGTATAATCTGCTATTTGATAACAATAAACACTAGTGTAACATCACTAATATATGATGTCATGAATAGAATTGTATAAACATTTTACACTCTTACTCGAAAATAAAACTTTTTTTATAGTATGATAGATTTAATTTTTTTAATTCTAAAATGTTTTGTAAATATTTTTTGTGGATATAATTTAAAAAATTGTTATATGTTATTAAATTATTTAAAACTTTCCTTTCCATGAGACTCAATGCTAGTAGAGAAAGTTATTTAAAGAAAATTATATAGTAAAAAAATTTGAAAAAAAAAACAGGAATACCTTAAGAAACACATTAATCATATTTTCAAAGTTTAAGTGTTTATATTATGTGAAAAGACTGAAGAACCTTAAAACATTAAAAATATATTATACTTGTTCCTGTTTTTTAGGATCAAATATTTTTGCACGAGGACGAGGATGGTCAATTATACTTCAAAGATGCTAGTGGAACTTTACAACCGGTATATTTAACCGAGGACGGAAATTATGCAATTGCTGAAAGCGGTGATGATAATGCCAATAAAGAATCGCCATCAAAGTCGCATCAGACCAGCAGTGCACTTGAAGAGGAAGAAACCTTCATTTTGCCCGATTTAGATTCCAAATCTGCTTCTAATAAACAGGTATTATTATTATTATATATCAATAAGTTTTATAATATTATATATAGAGCATTGTATTGGCTGATGGCATGATTTTGATAAACATTATAAATGTTTTTTACACCAGTTTTAATTTACACCTTTCCGAAATGCATAAAGCATAACATGCAATAAATGCAACTTGTCTTCATTAGCTCTTAAATTGAATCAGAAAAGTAACATTACTTAATTAAATTGACGAACAATTTAATATATAATAACTAATATCAACAAGGCATCCTCTATTCAGATATCAAGTTTGCTGCTAATCTAAGTGCAGATTGCACAGATTTTGCAATTGCAGCTGTAAACCAAACCTAATGGAACTAAAATGAAATATCATTCTCTTGATATCGCATCATCGAATCATCATTTGTTTGACTTGCAAAACGATTTGAATAGGAAAAAAAATTGCATCTTTGGAAATTATAACAACTATAATTCTTCTTTCTTCAAAGCAAAACTAAGTTGTCAAAGCAAAACTAGGTTGTTTTATGATCAAGTTATTTGTATGCTATCAGAACATTGGGAGAGGATTGTAGAAAACGATGACGATTAGACATCGAATTATAAAAAAAATTTACATGATAAATTATTGTTTAGTTTTAATTTTCAAATAGTATTTTAAATTCGCATCACGAACATTTTCAACTTAGTAATTATGCAAAAACAATTACCGCGATAATTGCCCACTAAGTTAAATATGTCTGTCCCCTCGGACCTCAGGAATAAATATGCAGAGTTCCATTCAGTTGCTCAAGTTCCAAAATTCGTTACGGCACATCAGCATCTGTATACTAATACTGCATGCTAAATCGGAAATGCTTCTTCATTATTCGCAGATACTTATTTTTATTTAAATATTAATTTAAATATTTTTATTTTGTATATTAATTGTTATTTATACTATTTTGAAATTATAAACATTTTGATTTTTTACGAGTTATATAAAAAATTAAATAGACTATTAGAATATTAGAATATGAATATCTTCTTATTCTAGATTCTAGGACTTTGTTCTGTAATTAGCATAATTCTTCGATTCCACCTTATTATTGATCTTTATTGGAAATTGAATAAAATTATAAAATACAGTAGCATATTATGAAAAATAGAATAGTAAAAAATAAATGCTTTTTATTGAAAAAGTGTTAAAAATTCTTGTTAAAACAATTCTTGTTAAAATTATTTTTAAAAGATTCTAGAAAGTTAAATTACTATTAAATAAACAAAAAATCTACTTCTGGTTGTGTGAAAAAATATTTCGTTTTTTATTTTTGCAACAATAATTTTTAATTAAAGTATGTTATTTTTACTAAAAAATCCAGTAAATTTTATGAAATTACAAGAAAATAACAGGTTTTTTTTTTCGAAAAATATTTAAATTTTCGAATTATAAATTTTTTCGAAAAAAGCTGTTTGAAACGGTATTTTACTTGTAACGGATTTTCAATTGCAAAATAATTTTTTTGTTAAATTTGAGTGATGCCATTGTAAGAAAATTTTATCATTGAAGAGGGGTTTAAAAAAAAATGTCTATTTTAACCCTCAGAGATAAATTTACAATTAAAAATGTCAAATCTCATTAGTAAGTACTCAAGTGAGGTGTACCATTTAAAGGTTAATAATAAATGGACATGAATGTTTGCATTTATCCAGTACATAACATTATACATACTAATTATATATTAATGTTTGATAATAGCTGGAAGAAATTTAAAGAGTGAATTTTAGATGATAAAATAAAACGAAAATCAAAAATAATGAATTTACGAATTTGAGGCGGTTTTTAGTAATAAATGTTCATATATTTATGTAAAAATAACCTAAAGTATTTAGACATTATTTATAATTATTTAGACATTATAAATAAAAAACAAAGTTTCCACCAAAATTTTTCTATTTTTTATTTTGTAATTTTAAATATTTAAGTATTGACATGAAAAGTGTCTAAAGTTATTTAAACAATTAAATATTTACAATTTACAATAAAAAACTGAAGCCTTAATCACAATTTTATATTCTTGTTTTATTTTAGAATTACTCCTTAAATTTTCTCACACTTGTTTCCATATACTTTGTATGTATAACATTAATCATATGATCTATATTAATTATATATTAATGTTATATATAGCGATACTATCTATATTTTTATATATTATATATTGTAACATATGCATAACGAATAAATGTTTTTTTTTTTATTTGTGTTTATAATTTACTAGACAACCAGTAGTACGGTATCATCGTCGTCGCTTCAAGATTTTGACAATGAGGATAATACTGTAACGATATCCTTGATAATATCAGAAGATGAGAACGGGCAAAAGAGAACTCAAGTCATTATACCAACGACGGACAGTTTGAAGTGTGACATCTGTAATAAAAGCTTTAAAACATCTTTCCAGTTACTCAGGCATAATAGACTCAAGCATGCTCGAGAAGAAGACATAACTACAAGAAACTTTCCTTGTGACTCGTGTCCTAAAAGGTTAGTTGAAAAATTTAATCGTGTAAGCACACACGCGCAGGTGTTGGCGCGGATGCATACGCACGCACACATACGTGCACGGTATGTATAAAGTTATTCTGTTCTTACCTCATATTTGGAAAAAAATTCAAAAATATGAAGTATCGCGAGATCCAATCGTTTCGAGGGAAATATATACATGGTATCCCAATAGTTCTGGAACAGTCAAATATATTGAAAATAAAGCATTTTTAAGAAAGATATTTTAGATAAAAGTTATAGGGTTTAAAAAGGTTTATTGATTTTATTAGTTTGATCATAAATAGCATTATCAAGGTCAAGACAAGGTCACATCGATTTTTCTAATTAGAAAACCTTATTTTTGATTCTAGAATAACTGGTGTTAAGAGCTCTTTAAAGCATTATAATAAAATTCATTTTTATTAAGTACTTTCCGAGTTGTGAGGGTTGAACGTTAGTATTACCTAAGGTGTACCACATGGAGATTGCCCATTGGATTTAAACCTCTTGTATGATGTGTGCGTGTGCGTGTATAGAACTTCATATAGAACTTGATATAATTTTGTTCTTTTCTTTCACTCTACTCTTATTTATATTATTTTATTTACTGAAATTATTAATTGGAATTGTCTTATCAATTTTTTTACTTTTTACCAGATATCCAGATCAGGGTTCGCTTGCTCGCCATCGAAAAACTCATACCGGTGATCGACCATTCCAATGCTTGGAATGCCACAAAAACTTTCCCACGTCCACAGCGCTACGTCGTCATTTGACGCTACATAATTCTCAATCTCGACCGCTTCCTTGTATATACTGCGGTCGGCGGTTCATGGACAAGTCCAGTTTAGCGAAACACGAGGAGTCTCACATGCCTAACGAGCAGCGCAAGTACACATGCGATATATGCCAAAAAACTTTTCACCACGTGACTGACTTAAGTATGCACAAAAAGCATCACGATCCTGACAAGAAATTCGATTGTGAAGTATGCGGTCGCGAGTTTAATAGATTGAACAATCTACAAAGACACATGCTCGTACATCAACAAGTATGTATAATTATTTTAATTACTTATAATCTTTCCTTTTTTCCTTATAGGCTTACTGTACCATTCGCTAAATGACTTTAAAAAATCTTCTGTAATTCTTAACAACAGTATTGATGTTATATATTGCCATTGTTTAGGTTTTTAAAAAGTAAAAAGCTGTACAATAATAATGTAATAGTACCTGTTATTGAAAGCTACGGAATATACTCTTTACTCTAAGAATATTAAAATAATAAGACAAAAATAATAAATCATAAATTGATACTTTTTTAAATAGTTTTCATACAAATTTCATAAAATATCAATCAGAAGAACATATCATTTTTATTTGGAAATGTAATTATATTAAGTTGTTTTTATTTGTTTATTGATTGTTTCAATTTTTTATTTTACTAATTGGTACAGTGGTCTTAAATATAAAAGAGAAAATATACCGAATATTTGCATAATTTTATATTTTTTTGCACGTTTGTAATCTTTTTATTTGGATTTGAGGTACTGTAAATTATTTTTTTTTTTTTTACAAATAGCAACAGGGAGGAAATGAGGAAATACTTTCCTGCGATGTATGTGGAATTACATACAAATTCATGAGTTCATTAACGAGGCATATGGTGACCACACATATGAATCCTGAAAGATTGCGGCAACAGGCGGAGGAGCAGCGGAGAAAACGTGAGAACAATTACAGAAAGTACCTAGAAAATCGAAAGATGTATGAAACTCAAAATTATGGTACAAAGCGTAAATATAATTTACTTACTGAGGATAACGACGATACAGCCTGATTTAAATTTTCTTATAGTCTTGTGGCAGTTTTGTAAAAGGCACAACATTCTAACTTCTGTAAGAATAATAATATATGTTATTAATATCTTTGTATCATTGATGTAATGATAAGATATGCATTTAATTTAATAATTCAACGACATTAATTAGAAGATTCGTGTAGATGTTAAAATTAGTATATAATTATATTATAGAATAGGATACAAATGTAGTAATGTATTATTATAAGCCATAAATTACACATCTCTATACAAAATATCACGCATACGTATACATGTGCGCACGCGTGCGCAAACATATACAAAGGGAGAGTGGTAGAGAGAAAAATATAGATATATAAGATTCCTTTAATCTCTTGCATGCACCAAATGACTTAAAATAAAATAACATCGTCTATACACACAATGTTTAAAGCGTGCCTTAAATCACTTACTTGTTCATTTACACAATGTCTCGAGTGCTTTGAAGTAGGCATACTTAATATCGAATTCCATATCGTACCAATAATTGATGGATATACAAGCATGAGACTGTGTTACGTGATGGAACCATAAGGACGGCAAGTATAATACGTCTCCAGCTCTGAGTGTGACTTTCAAACTGTGTGTATTACGATATTCTGGATATCTATAAATAAATTGGTTTCTTCTTAATCTTTAAAATAAATGTCATTTTGAAAATAAATTTATTAATATGTGCGTAACTTTTTATAGTCTGGATTTAGAGGATCTACACATATCCATGGCGTTGATGTGAGATTTGTGATTCCTTGTGAATTGGGCATTTCATTAATTATCGATTTGATAATCCATTTCCCAGGCTCACATTCTTTGTAAATTGCAGATGGATAATTTCGATATGGTATCCATGGTAAATCCGTGGGAGGATGTAAAATAAAGTTCTTTTCGCCGGATACGACACAATATATATTTTCATAAGGATCTTTGTGCACTGCAAATTGTAAAAATACATGGTTTAATAAATAATGTTAAACTCTGAAAATTGTCATGGACAAATAAAAGTTAGTAAGAGTGTTCGCGCGATACTCTATGTGCAAGTTTCTTCTTCAAAATTGCCAGCTTTATTTCAAATCCAAAATGATTTTGAATGTTTCCATACCGTTTCCATTTTTAGCATACCAAGTACAACAAACATGACACTTGCAAGTTTTCATAGAGAAAAGCACTATTGAATTTTATACAAATTGACATTAGAATTTTTATACACTAGAACAACAAGCGCGCGCTAGGCGCGCGCCATTTATTTAATTTCATGTTTACATATAAATATAAATAATAAGAATTTCAAAAATTATACATTCATGATTAAGAATAATACAGTTCACGATGACAAATGACAGATCATGTTCTTGATGACAGATTATGAATAAATAAAAATAGAATATGATTTGATTTATTATTACCCTATCAGTAGACAATGTTTTTTAAATGTTATATATATATATATATATATATATATATAACATTTAAAAAACATTGTCTACTGATAGGGTAATAATAAATCAAATCATATTCTATTTATATATATATATATATATATATATAACATTTAAAAAACATTGTCTACTGATAGGGTAATAATAAATCAAATCATATTCTATTTTTATTTATTCATAATCTGTCATCAAGAACATGATCTGTCATTTGTCATCGTGAACTGTATTATTCTTAATCATGAATGTATAATTTTTGAAATTCTTATTATTTATATTTATATGTAAACATGAAATTAAATATATATATATATATATATATATATATATATATATATATATATATATATTCTTCATTATAATGTCTTTTAAATATTTAAAAAATATTGCTTCCTAATAGGATAAATGTCTTTAAAATTATCATTAATAGTAGTATATCAGATTCTTGTAATTGATATCCATATGTACAACTTTTTTATGTTTGTTTACAACTTTTTTATATAACCAAAATCTACACAAAATTTAAAATTTAAACATGTTATAATTATTTAGTTTATAATTATTTAATATACAATAACGTTTATACTTAGCATGTGATATGATTGCATTTTTGTATTAAAAACAAATATTATACACAAGTCATTAACTTCCAAGCACACGAGATTATCATATCTCAATAACTTTTGAATCGATCAAGTTCTAAATACTCTCAAACGATGGGTAAAGTTTTATAATGAAAATGTTTTTATTTTTTCTATCCGTGTTTTATGGACAGAGATATCACAATGAAAAGTTCACTTTCGAAATTTTATTTTCTGAGATATACGTGGTCATTAAAAAAATCTTCTAACTTGTGTTCAATTGCATTCTTAATTTCTTTTGTCCTTCATTTAAAAATCTTCACATTTCCCAATCTTCTTTAAATCCTTTCTACTTTCTATTTTTTTCCTATTTTACACTCTCACAATTCTTCTTCCTTCTTCCTTACATTATTTCACACTTAAAATTTTTACTACAAAAGATTATGTCCGGTTAATGAAATAGTAATTCTTAAAACACAAAATATTAATATACCATGATATGCATCCTTTATTAAAAAAAACCTTCAAATTTGTGTAAAATTATATTCTTAATTTCTTTCGAATTTTATTTAAAACTTTACCTTCTCCACCTTTAATTACTTTCTGCTTTCTATTTTTTACTTATTTTACACTCACGATTCTTTCTCTTTTTTTCTTATATTATTTCATATCTCTCCGTTTCTCTATCCTCATTGCATATATTTTAAAATCTTTAATAAAAGAGATAATGTTCGATTAACGAAATTTTCACTTCTATAACACAAAACTTTATAACACGATATGATATTCAACCATTATTAAAAAATCCTCAAACTCGCGTTCAATTGCATTTTTAATTTCTTTCGTTCTTTATTTACAAACCTTTACCTTTATATAATATAGGCTTCAAAGATTATTTTATTTTACATATATTGAGTGTTGTACAAAAATTACAAATTTATAAAATTTTAATTAACTTAAGCAAGTTAAAATAGCATATTAATTTTTTCTAAGATACAGATAAAAATATTTGTGGTTTTTAAAAAGGTTGAATTTTTCTTCAATTGGATTTTATAAATTCGCCATTTATATTTTTGTGTTTTCGGAACTCATTGAGCTAGAATTTTATTAATACATTTAGGTGCTTGCATTTTATTATTTATAAATTTTTTAAAATAATTTTAGTATTTTAAAATATTAAATATTAATTGTATCAATAATTATTTAAGAAGATAATTACTACAAAAATTTTAAAGAGATCTTTGTGTTGTTTATATAAACAGGCATGAATAATTTAAAATAAATGACTAACTTGAGAAGATTATATGGGAATAATAACTGGAAATACGATCAATGTAAAACATGTTGAATAAGAGTCTATATTGCAGGATCCGTGATACAAGTAATAAATTAAACAATTTGTCGAAATAAACAGATAACATAGATAAAATTATATTAGAGAAAATTTTATTCTAATGACACAAAATATCAAAATATCATGTAATATTAGTACATTATTAGAAAAGAACCTTCAAACTGGTGTTTATTTGATGTCTTAATTTTTTTTATTCATACTTTATTTAAAAATCTTAACCTTTTCAAACACGAACAATTACTTTCTCCTTTCAATTTTATTTCCACACTCCTTCGATACTTCTCCTTCCTTCTTTCCTTTTTCTATTATTCTATTCAAAAATCTTTATCGTCTCCAACAACTTCAATTCCTTTCTTTCAATTTTATTTCAATTCTAAACTTCTTTGTTCCTTCCTCCTTCCTTCCTTTCTTCCTTTTTATAATATTCTATTAACAAATCTTTACCATCTCCAATACATTTAATTCTTTTTTCCTTTCTATTGTATTTTCATACAAAATACCTTCAATCCTTTTTCCTTCCTTCTTTTTTATATTATTCTATTGTATTTCTATACTTTCTTTTATCTTTAATACTTATTTTTAAAAAACTTTACTAAAATGGATAATATTTTATTAGAGAAATTTTTATTTTTATAATAATTATAATTTTATAATTATCAAAATATCAAATAATATTCACGCATTATTTTAAAAAAAACTTTCGAACTACTATTTAATAGAATTGCAAATTTTGTTCACCCTTGATTTAAAAACCTTAACCTCTTCAAACACCTTCAACTTCTTTTTCCTTTCAATTTTATTTTTTTTCTAAACTCCTTTAATTCTTCCTCCTTTCTTCCTTGATTTAGATATTATTCTAATCATAAATCTTTACGTTTTTAAACACCATAAATTCCTTCCTCCTTCAATTTTATTTTCATTCTGAACTTCTTCAATTCTTTCTCCTTTCTTCCTTTCCTTTTCATATTATTTTATTCTTCTTCTTTCCTTGCTCTTTAATATACATTTTTAAAAAACTTTACTAAAAGAGATAATATTATATTAAAGAAATTCTTATTTTTATAACAAAAATTATAAAAATATATACACTCGTTATTAAAAAAAACCTTCAAACCAATATTCAATAGCATTTTCAATTTTATTCATCTCTGATTTAGAAACCTTAACATTTTTAAATATCTTCAATTACTTTCCTCTTTTAATTTTATTTCCTTTCTAAACTCCTTCGATCTTTCCTGCTTCCTTCCGTCCTTTTTATATTATTTTATACAAAAACCTTTACCTTCTCCAACACCTTCAATTCCTTTCTCCATTTAATATTATTTCCATTCTACAGTCCTTCGATCGTTTCTCCTTCCTTCCTTCCCATTATTTTATTACTCCTTTCTTTTTTTTATTTCACATGTTTAAAATTTTCTTTACTAAAATAGGTAATATTTTATTAGTAAAACTTTTATTTTTATGACACAAAATATCAAAATATTATGTAATATAGACCCATTATTAAAAAAAGCTTTAAACTGATGTTTAATTGATGTCTCAATTTTATTCATTTCTTATTTAAAAATCTTAACTTTCTCCAACACACTTTCAATTCCTTTCTACTTTCAATTTTATTTCCATTCTACACTCCTTAGAGCCTTCCTCCTTTTTTTTTATTATTATTCTATTCCTCTTTTTTTCTTTATTTTTATTTAACATTTTTAAGAAATTTTACTTAAATATATATTTTATTAGTGAATCTTTTATTTTTATGACAGAAAATATCAATATATGTAATATTCGCCCATTGTTAAGAAAAGACCTTTAAACTGGTATTTAATTAATGTTAATTTTAATTTTATTTATCCTGTTTTTAAAAATCTTAATATTCTCAAACACTTTCAATTCCTTTCTCTTTTCAATTTTATTTCCATTCAAAACTACTTTGATCTTTTCTCCTTCTTTCCTTCCTTTTTATACTATTGTATTCAAAAATCTTTATATTCTCCAACCGGCAGGTCCTGATAGCGCACATCCCGATAGCACACAAACCACTCACAATGGCAGATGCCTAGAGATTTTCCATAGGTTGGGTTAGATAAGTCAAGATGATTGGTTGATGAGCTATCGGGATGTGCGTTATCGGAACCCTTCCTTCTCCAACACCTTCAATTCTATTCTTTTAATTTCATTTTTATTCTGAAATCCTTGAATCCTTCCTTTTCCTTTCCTTCGATTTTACATTATGCTATATCTCTTTTTTTCTTTATCTTTATTTAACATTTTTTAAAATCTTTAATAAAATATGTAATATTCCATTAAAAAAATTTTTGTTTTTATGGTAGAAAATATTATCGCATAATATTTGGACATTATTAAAAAAAAACTTCAAACTAATGTTCATTTCGTGTCTTAATTTTATTCACCCTTTAATTAAAAATCCTAACATTGTCAAACACCTTCAATTACTTTCACCTTTCAATTTTATTTCCATTCTAAACTCCTTCGATCTTTCCTCCTTTCTTCCTTCCTTCCTTTTTGTATTATTTTACTTAAAAATCTTTACTTTCTCTAACATCTTCAACTCTTTTCTCCTTTCAATTCTACTTTCTTTCTAACCTCCTTTAATCCATCCCCACTTCTTCCTTCCATTTCATATTATTCTAATCAGAAATTTTTATTTCCTTCAAAACCTTCAATGCCTTTTTCCTTTTAATTTTATTTCCATTCTACACTCTTTCGATCTTTCCTTCTTTTTTCCTTCCTTTTTATGTTACTCTATTAAAAAAATCTTTACCTCCTTCATCACAAATTTTTTTTTCTACAATTTCATTTTCATTCTGAATTCCTTTGAACCTTTCTCCTTCCTTCCTTCTAATTTATATTATTCTTTTCCTCTTCTTTTCTTCATCTTTAATAGTAATTTTTAAAAAAATTTAGCAAAATAGGTAATATTCCAATACAGAAATTTTTATTGTTTATGACAAAAAAAAATAAAAATATTACACGATATTTAAAAAAACCATTATTTAAAAAACCTTCATACCAGTATTCAATAGCATTTTTAATTTTATTCGTCTTTTATTTAAAAATTATCACATTCTCCAATACCTTTATTTTTTTTCTCCTTTCAATTTTATTTTTATTCAAAACTCAATCAATTCTTGATTCTTTGATCCTTCCTTTTTATATAATTCTATTTATATAACTCTATTTAAAAATCTTTACCTTCCCAGAATATCTTCAATTCCTTTCTCCTTTCAATTTTATTACCATTTTACACTCCTTCGATTCTTCCTCTTTCCTTCCTACCCTTTCTTATTATTCTATTTCTCTTTTTTTCAATAACTATTTTACATTTTTAAAAAACTTTACTAAAATACATAATAACTTGTTAGAGAAATTTTTATTTTTATGACACAAAATATAAAAATATTATGTAATATTTGCCTATTATTAAAAAAAATTTTTAATCAAGTATTTAATTGATGTCTTTACTTTATTCATCCTTTATTTAAAGATCTTTACCATCTCCAACACCTTCAATTCCTTTCTCCTTCAAATTTAATTACCATTTTACACTCCTTTGATCCTTCCTCTTTTCTTCCTACCCTTTCTTATTATTCTATTTCTCTTTTTTTCAATGACTTTATTTTACATTTTTAAAAAACTTTACTAAAATACATAATAACTTGTTAGAGAAATTTTTATTTTTATAACACAAAATATAAAAATATTATGTAATATTTGCCTATTATTAAAAAAAACTTTTAATCAAGTATTTAATTGATGTCTTTACTTTATTCATCCTTTATTTAAAGATCTTTACCATTTCCAACACCTTCAATTTATTTCTCCTTTCAATTTTATTTCCATTTTAAACTTCTTTGATCCTTTTTTTTCTTTCTTTTCTTTTTGTATTATTCTATTCAAAAACCTTTACCTTCTCCAAAACTTTGAATTCCTATCTCCATACAATTTTATTTCTATTCTACACTTTTTTCTTTTATATTTTTCTATTCTTCTTCTTTTCTATGTCTTTATTTAACATTTTTGAAAAACTTTACTAAAATATATAATAATCTATTAGAAAAATTATCATTTTTATGACAAAAAATAACAAAACATCATGTAAAATTAGCCCATTATTAAAAATAAACTTTTAATTTGGTGTTTAATTGATGTCTTTACTTTATTCATCCTTAATTTAAAAATCTTTACCTTGTCAAACATCTTCAATTCATTTCTCATTTCAATTTTATATTGTATTTCCATTCGAAACTCCTTTGATACTTCTTCCTTCCTTCGTTCCTTTTCATATTATTCTATTTAAAAGTCTTTATTTTGTCCAACACCTTGTATTCTTTCCTCCTTACAATTTTATTTACATTCTATACTCCTTCGATCCTTCCTTTTTATATTATTCTATTCCTTCTTTTCTATCTTTATTTTACATTTTTAAAAAACTTTATTAAAATACATAATATTCTATTATAGAAAAATTTATATTTTTATGACACAAAATATCAAAATATCATGTAATATTTGCACATTATTAAAGAAAAGTTTTAATCTGATGTTTAATTACGTCTTTACTTTATTCATCTTTTATTTAAAAATCTTTCTCCAACACCTTTAATTCATTTTTCCTTTAAATTTTATTTCTATTCTAAAATTTTTTGATCCTTCTTACTTCCTTCCTTCCTTTTCATATTCTATTCAAAAACCTTTACCTTTTACAACACCTTGAATTCCTACCTCCATTTGATTTTATTTTCAATTTACACTTCTTTGATCCTTCCTTTTTATATTATTCTATTCCTATTCCTTTCTATATCTTCACTTCACATTTTTAAAAATTTTACCAAAATACATAATAATCTATTAGAAAAATTTGTATTTTTATGACACAAAATATCAAAATATGTGATATTTGCCCATTATTAAAAAAAAATCTTTAATCTGGTGTTTAATTGATATCTTTACTTTATTCATCGTTTATTTAGTAACCTTTACTTTCTCCAACATCTTCATTTCTCCTTTCAATTTTATTTCCACTTTAAACTTCTTTGATCCTTCCTTCTTCCTTCCTTCCTTTTCGTATTATTCTATTCAAAAACTTATACCTTCTTCAACACCTTCAATTCCTATCTCTATTCAATTTTATTTCCATTCTACACTCCTTCAATCTTTCCTTTTATATTATTTTATTCCTCGTTTTTCTATATCTTCATGTCATATTTTTAAAAAATTTTACTAAAATACAAAATATTCTATTACAGAAATTTTCATTTTTATGACACAAAATATCATGTAATATTCGCCCAATATTAAAAAAAAACATTTAGTCTAATGTTTAATTGATGTTTTTACTTTATTCATTCTTTATTTAGTAACCCTTACCTTCTCCAACACCTTCAATTCATTTCTACTTTTAATTTTATTTTTATTTTAAACTTCTTTGATCTTTCCTTCTTTCCTTTTCGTATTATTCTATTCAGAAACCTTTACTTCTCTAACTCCTTCAATTCCTATCTCTATTCAATTTTATTTCCATTCTACATTCCATTCTACATTTTCGATCCTTCTTTTTCTATATTTTTCCATTCCTTTTTTTCTATATCATTTCTCATTTTTAAAAAATTTTATTAAATACATAATATTCTATTACAGAAATTTTCATTTTTATGACACAAAATATCAATATACCATGTAATATTTGCCTATTATTAAAAAAAACTCTTAATCTGATGTTTAATTGATGTCCTTACTTTATTCAACTCTAATTTAAAAATCTTTACCTTCTCCAACACCTTCAATTCATTTTTCTTTTTAATTATTTTATTTCCATTCTAAATTCTTTTGATCCTTCCTCCTTCCTTCCTTTTTTTTAATATTATAGAATACTATTCCATTCCTTTTCTCTTCTCTTCTTTATAATCATTTCACGTTTTTAAAAATATTTATAATACTAAAATAAATAAAATTTCATTAGAAAAAAATTTTAAAAATTTATAAATATTTACTAAAATTGATAATATTCTATTAGAAAAATTTTTATTTTTTTAACACAAAATATCAAATATCACATGTTATTTACCCATTCTTCCTTTATTTAAAAATTTTTAAATTATATGCGGTTTACAGTATTCGAAAACGTGAATCTTTACTTTTAATTTGCGTTTTTCTTGAGCGTTGTACAATTTTTATTCACTAAATTATGCAACATTGAAGCAAAAGAGGCCATTTTTGCTTCAGTGTTGCCTAACTCGGTGAAAAAAAATCGTACAACGCTCATCAAAAACGCAAATTTAAAGGTGAAGATCCACGCTTTCAAATGCTGTAAACCGCATTTGCGTGCAATTTTTATTTCGCGTCGTGGAGCTTTGCAAAGTTTGTAAATTATTTTGCGATTTGACGCATCCCAATTTAAATCCGCGTAACTTCGTAAACAATCTGTAAATCGTTTAATGACTTTGTAACAAACCGCCTTTTTGCTTCCCCCTCGGACCGCTCCACGCTGTGCGGCCGAATGGATATTCCACCGGACAGCCAAACAACCGGCTCACGGCGCCAAATAAATATTTTCAATCGGCGTAGCGCGCGAAAACGCAACCGCGCGTCGCGAACATCTCCGCGCACACGCGCCTAAAAAGCAAACAAAGTGGCGGTCGCTGCCGATCTCGAGCGGCGGGAATTCCGTCTCCGTTACCGAACCGTCCGTACCCTCGCGCTGCCTCTCCTTTCGAGATTCGACTATATAAGCATCGCCGCTTCTACGAACGAGGCTTCTTATCCGAACCGTTCGTCCGCTAAGAAGTAGGTACTCTGTTTCGTTCCGATTTAAAATCAAGCGACCTTGGTTTCTGCTGAGAGATCTCGGCGACGAGCATTCTGACCGCTTCTGTTTCTACGGGCTCAAGTGCCTTGGACTCAACCGAGAGATCTCGGTGGATCGGAGAAATCACGATCTAATCTTCTCTCCGTCAGCACCGACTCACGATCTGGGGTATGGAGTTCTGCGCCTCTATCAAGAGATCTTGGCGTGAGTCGTTACCACCGCCGCAACACCAACGCGGTATTAACCGCCACGCGTCGCGATCGCATCGTACCGCACAGCTGTGCCGCGCGACCGTGGCCATGGCCGCGGCCTTCGGCAAGGCCGAGCCGACTTGTAAACAGGGATTCCGAGTTCGGAGAAATTCGTTTCGGAATCACCTGCGTGTATATATCCTGTGATTATTCGCCATCGTTCGTCCGTCCGCGCGTTATTTTTCCGTTCCGTCCGTACGCGCGTTACTTTTCCGTTTTGTCCGTCTGCGCGTAGAGATAAGTTCAACGTCACATTCGTCCGAGCGTCATCTTTATTTATCTGTCCGCGCGCCGCGTCCGCGAATACTTCATTGTATATTTTCTTCTGTGTAAATACATACAATAAACTGAGTTCTTTTGTCATTGTTAGAAACCAGTCTAGTTCTCTCGGCGACCTACCCGCGTCCACCAAATCAACACCGCCCGTGCGCGAAGTCAAGTCGTTACAACTTATCAATTTCAAAACTAGAAATTTCAAGCTTTAAAATACTTTTTTTTCAATTTTTTTACGATCATTTTTGACAAAATTACACTCTCTTGAATTACGCCTATTTTTCGAAGTCAGAATATTCATATTATTTTGTCCAATCCCTGTAGATATTTTTAGTTTATTTCTGAAAAATGTGTCTTCGGACTATAACTTTATCATACATGTTTGAATTTGTTGTTAAATATGCTGTAAGTTTTGATATAAGGTTGTCACGAATGGCGAAAGCCACCGCTGACGAAACAATTAATTACAAAATACAATTTGTTTATATTACGCCACCGGTATCGGTAATGTCGACATCATGATATAGTAACCGATACCGGGAACGCTGAACAGGCGACCTTCTCGAGTGGACAACAGATCTGCTGAGTCGGCAAGGCCAGATCGGCCGGCTCTCCAATAAATAGAGAGCCAACGACAGATGCGATGGACTCAGGTTAAAGCACGCGACAGTACCGCGTCGCGTCCGGTACTATTCTAGCTATCTCAAATAAAAAGCAGTGTAACTATCTTGAATAAAGAATTTTATTATTAACCGTACAACGAGTGTTTAATTCAAACGTCTCCGATCGACGAGCTCCTACCAAACGAATCCGAGGAAATCACAAGGTAAATTTTAAAATTTTCAGAAATTTAGAAGAAGAAGGGGATTTTGAGAAAAATGACATTTTTGAAAAATCTGAGCAAATTATAAAGTACACAGAAATCTCTAAAATTTTTATTTGAAACTTTTTTTTTATATCTTTTATCGTTTCGACGGTATTACCTCAGAAATTAAAAAATCGATTTATTTCAAGAACGTGTTTCACTTTCTTGACAGTCATATGGTATATAAAAATACGTGTCCCATATTTTTATCTGTACTACAACATATTAAATGCTCGTCAAAATTGGAAGAGGACACTTTCGTAACGTACGAACGGGTGCGCGTACATACCATGCGTATAGAGAGGTTTTTAATTATTTTTGGAACATAAAAATGTCGGAACATAATGGGCGGATTCCGATAGCACACCACTCACAGCGGCCAATGCCTAGAGCTTTTCCGTTGGTTGGGTTAAATAAGTCAAGATGATTGGTTGGTGGGCTATTGCACCGTGCGCTATCGGATTCCGTCCAAACATAACTTTATCTTATATCGTTGAATTTGTAATAAAATAAGCTTTATTTTGCGTATAAAAAAAAATTTTGAAAGAAATAGGTATATAATGGAAAAAAGTATAAAAAAATAAAAATTTTTTTATCACTTTTCTATAGTATTTTTTAAGCCATTTAACTTTCATTTAGAACATTTTTCTCTATCTCTTATAGTTTCGACGATATACGCTTTGAAAGAAAAAAACAATTTTTTTCAAAGAGGTTCACTCCTTAAAAATGCGTAAGGACCTGTATAAAAAAATATGTGTCTCTTATTTCAACCTAGAATACAACATATTCAAAGCTCATCAAAATCGAAATGTAACACTTGGGTGGGTTTGCTTGTAAGTATGTGCGTCGTTAGCGCACTGGAAATTTTAGCGTTATAAGAAAAAGGCCGGCATGGCCGCTCTCAGGTTTCTCTCTGGACTACGTTCCGAAATCACCTTGGTTAACCTTGATGGTAACCTCAACCTCAGGGACTTCCGTTTCCGGAGCGAGCGAGAGTAGTCGAGTGTGATTAGAAGGTTAACAGACGTTGAGTGATTGCGGGGAGTAGAAGGAGAAAGCGGAGTGTGTGGGAAGAGAGTGAGAGGGATAGAAAGGTAGAGTGAGTGAGGGAAGAGAGATCGGGTGGAGTGAATGAGAGAAAGGGGGGGGGGAGAGAAAGCAGAGTAAAAGTGAGGTTAAAAGTTGCGGGGAGAAAAGAAAAGAAGAGAGGAGGGCGGGGAAGGGAGAAAGGAGTGCACGAACGCGAGAGTGAAGCATAGAGGCGGAAGAGGCGAGAGAGCAGACGAGCGGTGTTGCGAAGACTGAGAGGTGCGCGCGCGCATGGCTACGGCCAGAAAGAAGGCAGCGAAGAGAGAGGCGACTCGAGAAAGAAGAAAGCGGAAGGCGGTAAGAGAGTTGAAGCAGTGACAGGCCGTTATTTCGTGGGCGGGGGCTGTGTTAGGTGTCGGCTTTCAACGCACCAGTCATACAAGCATTTTTATATAATTTGTCTTCTTTTGTAGTTCATGTTAAAGTTTAAATCACATAACTTTGATTACATAGATTGAAACAAATAGGTAAAAATCGTAAAAAATATCAAAATAATTTTATTAATTAAAATATCAGATAATGAGGCTGCAAGAATAGACAAATTGAGTAGTCATTAAATGGCTGTGGAAATAATCAGCTGCCTGAAAATTTGGAAAATAGCGGTTGTCTGGGCGGCTGCTTTCAACCGTTAGGCTTATCGCTGGAGCGAAGAGGGAAAAGGGAAGGGAAAATGGAGAAGGTGATGAAGGGGATGAAGAGGATGGAGAAGAGAAAGGTGATGATGTTGAAGAATGGAGGGAGAGGGCGCAGTAGGAGTACAGCAGGGGGGTTGGAAATGTGGAAGAGGAAAAGAGGCATAGAGGTGGGAGGGGAGGGAGAGGAAGGGATGGAGGTAGGAAACGCATTTCAGAGGAGTAAAAAGACGAGATTGCCGGTACGGGAGGCGGAGGGGAAGAAATTGGAGATGATGGAAAGGTGGAGGAGAGGTTAGAGAAGAAAATGGAGGAGAGAATGAAGCTGATTATGGGGGAGTTAGAGGAGAGAAGAGGAGTGGAGGAGAGAGAAGGAGAAGATGGAGAAAAGAGTAGCTTGCAGAAAAAATTGGAAGAAGGTTTAAAGGTAGGAGAGGGAAGGGAGTGGGAGATCTAGAGCGGAGAGTAGGGAGATTGGAGGACGGAAGAGGAAGAGGCGAGGGAGAAGGGGAAGATAGAGGGCTTGAAAAGAGAGTAAGGAAGATGGAGGAGATGTGGGAAGGGAGGGATAGGAAGGAAAGAAGGAGGATGGTGATAAAGCAGAGGGGAAAGACGTGAAATGTAAAGTAGAGGAGATATTAAAGCAAGTGAGAGCGGAGGTTAAGGTGGAAGAAGTGAGGGAGGTGAAAACTGGGTAAGAGGAGCGGGGGAGGGGGGGGGTTGTAGTAGTGAGTTTTAGGACAGAAAGCGAGAAAAAGGAGATAATGAGAAAGAAGGGTGGACTGAGGGGACAAGGTGTGGATAAAGGACGACTTAACGTGGAGGGAAAGGCAAGTGAGGTGGAGGATCAGGGAGGTGACAAGGGAGGAAGAAAGGAAAGGGGTCAAAGTGTGGACAGGAGAAAACAGAGTGATAATTAACAGGGTGTGGTGGTTCTGTGATGAGGAAGAGGGAGAGTTGAAGGATAGAACGGAAAAAAAAGTGGGGAGGTAAGGAGGAGAGGTCAGGAGGGTCGAGGGAAGGAAAGAAAAGGGTCAAGTAGAGCAGGAAGGAGAAGAGTCTAGGAGAGGGGTGGAAGACACAGGGAGAGAGCAGGAGGGAAGGGGGAGTACAGCAGGGAGAGGAAGATGGCAAGGGGTTGAAAATGACGTTTTGGAACGTGGGAGGGCTGCGGGGAAAGGAGGAGTTTTGAAGAGGTGGGATGTCATAGTGTTGATGGAAACGTGAGTGGAAAGAAAGGCGCAGGGGTGGGTGAAGAGTAAGCTGCCAAGGTGGTATGTGTAGAAGTGGCAGGAAGCGAAAAGAAGAAAGAAAAAAGGGAGGGCGTTGGGTGGAATGTTGATGGAGATCAGGAAGGAGTTGGTGGTGAGAGGGAGGACGAGAGAGAGGAAGAGAGAGGGGGGATTGTAGAGATGAGGTGCGGAAAGACGAGATGGAAAGTAGTGGGGGTGTATGTGAACGGAGATATGGAGGGAAAGTTGGAGGAACTAAAGGAATGGATAGAAGAAAGAGGTCAGGATACGAGAGTAATAACTGAGGAGATTTTAATGCAAGGACGGGGAAAAGAGGGAGAGGCGTGGGGCTGGAGGAGAACAGAGAGGAAGGAAGCAGGCAATCGAAGGATAAGAAGATAAATGGGGAGGGGAAAAAGCTGGTAGATTTTATGGAGGAAAGGGGATGAATTATCTTGAATGGAGGGATAAAAGGAGATAAGGGAGGGGAGTGGACATATACGGGGGAAGAGGAGAGACGGTGATTACAAGGGATGGTAAGGGAGGAGAACAAAGAAGAAATTAGTAGTATGGAGGTGGGGGACAATGTAGAATTAGATCACCAGCCATTAGTTGTATGGCTGAAGAAAGGGGAAAGGGGGACAAGAAAGGATAAGAGGAAGAAGAATAAAATTAGTAGGGGGGTATGAAATGAGGAAGGGAAAGAGAGGTTTAAAGAAAGGTTAGGGGAGGTGGAAATGGGAGAGGGGGGGGACTGAAAAGGATTTGGAGGCGGTGGGGAGTAAAGTGAGGAAAGCGCTGAGGGAGGTGGAAGAGATGGTGAGAGGGAAGGAGAGAAAAGAGGGCTGGTGGGACGAGAAATGTAGGGTCGCAAAGAGAGAGGTGAGGAGAGAGTTGAGAGTCTGGAGGAGGGAAGGAGGAGGAGAGAAATATAGGAGTAAGAAAAAAGCGTACAAGGAACTATGTGAGAGTAAAAAGACAGAGGAGAATGGGAGATGGGAAAAGGTGGTGGGAAAGGCGAAAAGGGAAGGGCAAGTTTGGGAAGTGGTGAGGAGGGAAAGGAAGAGGAGGAAGCAGGTAAGCAGGGATATAGAGATAGCGGCGGCATGAAAGGAGTACTTTAGGGATTTATTGGAAAAGGTGGAAGGAAGAGTGGTGCTGGGAAGGGGAGAGGGTTTAGGGCGGATGGGGAAGAAAACATAAGAAGGGAGGAAATAGCGAGAGTGTTTGGAAAACTGAAGAATGGGAAGGCGACGGGAATTGACAGGATACCCAATGAGGTATGGAGGTATGGGGGTGGGGGGAGAGTGTAATAGACTGGGTATGGGGAATATGCAATAGAGTGTGGAGGGGGAAAGGGTGACCTTAGGCATGGAAAGACGGGGTAATAGTCCCTATAGTTAAGAGGAGGAAAGGGTAAATGAATATAGAGGGGTAACGTTGATGCCGACGTTATACAAGATATATGCGGCGGTGTTAGCCGGGAGGCTGGAAGAGGAAGTAGAAAAGGGGGAGATGCTCCAGAAGGGGCAGATAGGGTTCAGGAAGGGAAAGGGGACAACATATACGTCCTAAATTATCTCATGAACAGGCAACTGGGGGAAAAAAGGAATATTAGTGGCTTTGTTCGTGGACTTGAAGGCGGCATTTGACTCCGTGAACAGGGAAACGGTAATTGGGGCAATGAGGGGAAGAGGGGTAAGGGCGGGGCTGGTGGAGAGAGTGGAGGAGTTACTAAGGGAAACAAGGTGTAGGTTGAGGGTGGGGGAGGAAGAAGGAGAAAGTTTTTAAACAGCGAGGAGGGTGAGGCAGGGTTGTCCACTCAGTCCTTTGCTGTTCAACTTGGTGTTGGCGGATTTGGAAGAAGAGATAAGGAAGATGAGGTGGAGAGGGGTAATATTGAGAGAGGAGAAAGTATACGCCTTATTGTACGCGGACGATATCGTCCTGTTGGCGGAGGAGGAAGGAGAAATGAGGAGTATGATAGAGAGGTTAGAGAGCTATATGCACAGGAAGGGGCTAAAGGTGAATGCGAAAAAGACGAAGTTAATGAGATTTAGGAAGGGGGAAGGGAGATGGAGGAAAGTAAAATGGAGATGAAAGGGGAGTGGGATAGAGGAAGTAAAAGAGTTTGACTATTTGGGATACAGGTTTCAGACGAACGGGGGGCAAGAAGCACATTTAAGAGAGAGGATAAGAAAGGCAGCGAGTGTGATGAGACAGGTATGGGGGATTGGGAAGAGAAGATATGGTAAAGATTGGAGCAGGAGGGTATAATTGTTCGATAGGTTGGTATGGACAGTGATGGGCTATGGAGTAGAGGTGTAGGGATGGAAAGAGAGAAAAGGGGTAGAGAGGGTGCACAAACAATTTTTGAGATGGGTGTTAGGGGTGGAGGGGAGGACACCGGGTTATTTGTTGAGAGAGGAGCTGCAGAGGGAGATTATGAGAAGCAGAGCGGCGAGGAGGGCCTGGGGCTTCAAGAAAAGGTTAGAAGAGGAGAGGGGAGGGGAGTTGGCAAGGTGCTTGATAGAGATAAGAGGGAGAGCAAAAAGGGAAAGGGTTTGGTCGAGCTGGAAAGAGGAGAGAAGAGGGTTCTTTCAGAAAAAAGGAGTGGTGGCGGGAAGAGTGGGAGGATGGAAGGAGGAGGGGAAAGGGATGTGGGAGGAAGTTAAAAGGAAAGAGATGCAGGAGAGGGAGAGGTAGGAGAGAATAAGAAGCTTCAGGTACAACATGTGGTACGGGGAGGAAAAGGGCAAAGGTCTGCCGGAATACCTGAAGAAGAGTTGGGGAGAGAGTAGATGGAGGAGGGTCGCGAGGTTCAGATTAGGGAACGAGATAAGAGAAAGGATGTATTGGGAAGGGGTGGGGGAGAAGAAATGCAGGCTGTGTAGAGGAGAGATAAAGTCATGGGAGCACGTGTGGGAGGAATGCAGAAGTTGGAGGGAGAGGAGAGGGAAGAGTTGGCAGGAGGTATTCAGTTGAATTTTGGGGGAGGAGGGAGAGGGAGAGAAATGGATGAGAGAGTTGGAGAGGGAGAAGGAAGGGATGGGAAAGGGGGGAAAGGAATCGGACAGGGGATATGGGAGGGAAGGGAAAGAGCGAGAGGGAGTGAGAGAGTAAGGCAAATGAGAGGGAATGTGTAAGAGGCGGAAGTATGAATTGTGTGTTTAAGGGATGAAAGGGGGAACGAATGGAAAGCTTAAGGATGTTGTTAGAAAATGATAAAAAGGAAGGAAGGCAGGAGGGCATAGTTGGCTTGCGACGGAAGTGGAGGTCCCGGGCGTGTGTGTGTGTGGGGCGAGCGTTCTAGATTTAAGGTAGTTCTAAGGTAGTGTTTAAGTATAGGTTAAGTATTGTTTTGTATTTAAAAGATTGTAGCCTTAAGGGGATCAATAAATATATATTATTACCTTCTCAACTTCAGAATTTTGTGAGGTACATAAGCAGTCATTAATGCCTTCCCTAAAGAGGTTAGGCACGTTCCAGACACACGCATCGCATCTAGGTGTTCATCACACACGATTGTAAATCTGACTTGCCAAATTGGTCAGATTTAACAATCATGCATAATAAACAACTAGATGTGATGCATGTGTCTGGAACGCGCCTAACCTCTTTAGGGAAGGCGTTAATGACCGCTTGTGTAAAAAAGTAAGCGGCAAAGCGAGGCAGCCGCCCGAGGGCGCCAGCTCCTGGCGATGAGCGCGACGATCCCGTGACCGTTGCGGCGTGCGTACGCACATCCGCGTCATTCCGCGTAAATAGGAAATTCGACCAATGCGATCGATCGGTCGATCCCCCAGGCTCCGGATTTCGGAGTAACGGAAATCAGAACACACTGTCTGTTCCGTCGGCGATGGGCACGGATGTCCGTCCGCAAGAGTTGCGTCAAGTCGATAGTTATTGTAAAACCTTGTCGTGTCGTGTCGAGCGCAGAGTGCTGTACGAAGTTGTTCAGTAATAAAGTATTTGCGCAAAATTCAAACCTTGTGAAGTAGCTTTCAGCCTCAGAAGTAGGATAACTCCCCGTGCCGTCTGAGAAACATCGAGGGAGATAGACCTTGCGTGCCGAGTCGTTAGGTGTGACCTGTGTCGTACACTAACAAGAGGAAAGAGACATTCTTCGTTGCAGTAAAGGTGTCGAGTTCGTAGTTCTTGTCAAGTCGTTCAGGTGCGTCGCGTGCGAGGACCATCGCAGCGATTGGCGAGCGTGCGCGAATTCTTGCCGTGTCGGCACGCGCCGGCTGCATGATAACGGGTGTGGCGCGGTGCGTACGTTTGAAACTGGAGCCTGCCCGCCGAATTAAAGAGTATAGGTACGTCGTAATTTCGAGCCGATAGTAGTGCGGAGTTCGAGTTGGTGCTACGGTGCGCAACATGGATCAAGAGGCGCTAGAAAATGCGTCGCTAGAGGCCTTACAAAAGAAGGCAATCGCGTGCGGCCTCCCGTTCACGCCGGATTGTGCAGTTTTAGTGGAAGCGATTCTCATAAAGAGAGAGAGACATGGTCAGCCCACTCCAAGCAACGTGGCGGGAAGAGGAACAGGAAGCTCCGGAGAGTTCACGACCACCGAGCAGCTTCGGAGGACAATCGAGCTGTTCGCCGAAAACGTGACGCAGCAGCAGAGAAAGATGCAGCTGCAGCAGCAGCAGTTTATGACGCTCGTGTTGGAGCGCCTGAGTCGAGTCGAGAGACCAGCACAGAATGTCGGAGCGATGGGCCACCCGGACCGCCGCCGGAGCGCGAGGAGTCGTCATCGGGGTCCTCTGCGGAGTTCCCGAGGAGAGATTCGGGCGAGCGGCCGAATCGTCTCCCGAAAGGTAACGTCGTACAATGTTTGGCGACGCAGATTCCAGAGTTTTCGGGCACCCGAGAAGAGAACGTTGCTGCGTGGATAAGGCGCGTCGACCACGTCGGGCGCATACACGGCGCTACGGACGGCATGTTTTTGTTTGCTGCTTCCAGTCGATTCAAGAAAAGCGTAAAAGATTGGTATGACACGCTGGAGGGTGAACCTCTCAAAACATGGCAGGCGCTAAAGGGCGAGCTTGCCCTCATGTTCGAAAGTAATGAGTTCGCCTATAAAGAACTCCGGAGGGTGCAAGCCAAGATGTGGCTACCCGCAAAAGAATCCTTCCATGACTACGCTATCGCCAAGCTGGCGATAATGAATCGGCTAAAATTGTCGACAAAGGAGAAAATCCACTTGTTGATTGGCGGGATTACACTGAGTGCCGTGAAGTCAGCGGCGTTGACATTGCCCGATCACTCTATAAATCAGTTTCTGGTAAAGATGCGCTGCATGGCGAAGGGTGCCGCAGAGCAAGAGAAAAAGACGAACATGCCCGCCAGCTCACAGAAGCTTAAGGAGAAATCGTGTCGGAACTGTGGTAAAAAAGGCCACATACGGACTGCCGCGCGGAGCCCAGCTGTTTCTACTGCAAAGAACAAGGACATCAGCAGTTCGACTGCCCGGTGCTGAAAAAGAAATCGGGATGTCAACCATCTCAGCTTAAGCAACGGATGCAACGGTCGAGGAAGATGCGAAAGAAGACGTGGTGGTACCCATGATCCACCTAACGAGCGGCGGTCAGCTAAAGATGGACGTGCGCGACAGTTACCTCTGTTAACGAGATAAATTGCTATATATCCGCCTTAGTCAATACAAGTAGTCCCGTGTCGATTATGAAATTTGAAATATTTAAAGAATTTCTATTGCCGCAAGGAGAGAAGTTTTTGCCCGTGAAAATATGGTTACGCGGAATTACCAATGACCGCCTCCCAGTCCTTGGAATAGTAAACACAGCGATCACGCTAGAGCCACTCGGGGACAGAAGCTTTTCAATAGAGTTCTACGTCGTAGATGATAGCGCGTGTTTTCCTAACATGCTTCTTGGTCGTGACTTCGTCGCGGGACAAAGGCTGTTGTTGAATTATAAAATCACGAAAACAGATGTTAACGGCTTCTCGGAGCAAGAAAATATAATAACTCAGCTTTTGCAAATATAGGTGACGACAGAAACGGTCGAGTCGCTCATTCGCGAGTCGCATGTAGATTTTGGACATAATGCAAGGTGCGAATTAATGAACACGATCATACGAGTCGAGAATGAGAAAGTCGAATCGGTGAATGACGGTTATGCAGTACGCGTCCCTATTAAAGACAAAACAACTTACGCGTACGCGCCCCGGCGTTTTGCTTTTTTGGAGCGCATCGAAATGCGCGAGATCATAAAAGATCTCCTTTCACGAGGGATTATTCAACATAGTAGATCGCTTTATTGCGCTAGAGTGATTTCGATCCGAAAGAAAAACGGTGAACTCAGGCTGTGTGTTCACCTAAGACCGCTTAATAGTCGAATTATCAAGCAAAAATATCCATTTCCACTTATCGAAGATTGTTTGGCGCGATTGTTTGGAAAAATAGTCTTCACATTACTAGATTTAAAGGACGGGTTTCATCAAATAAAAGTTCACAGCAAGCATACCCAGTATTTTGCCTTCGCTACTCCGGATGGCCAGTACGAATATCGGTACTTACCGTTTGGCTATTCCGAGGCGCCCGCGGAATTTCAGAGACAAATTCTGCAAATTTTGGAGCCTTTCATTTAAAAAAATCCGATTCTCGTATACATTGACGACATTCTGATTGCAACGCGTACGGCGGAAGAGAATTTAACTATTTTGGAAGAGGTTTTGCTACAACTAAAACGTTATCATTTTGAATTAAACTATAAAAAGTGCCAATTTTTGCGAAGTCGAATAGAATTTTTGGGATACATACTCACGTGCGATGGAATCACTCTAAGCGAAAGACATACGGAGGCGATCCGTAGTTTTAACCAACCAAAAAATGTACACAAACTTCAGCGCTTCCTGGGGCTCGCCAGTTATTTTAGAAAGTTCATAAAAAATTTTGCCATAAAAGCCGGACCGCTTCATGAATTGCTGAGAAAGCACGCTGAGTATGATTTTAGTGAACGCTGCGTTACGGTTTCGAGATGTTAAAAGGCGAGCTAACACGAGCGCCCGTTCTAGCGCTGTACCGAATGCAGAAACGGAACTCCATACCGATGCAAGTGGCATCGGTCTAGGTGCGATCCTCCTATAAAGACAGCTCGACCGCCGATGGGCAGTGATCGCGTATTTTAGTCAATCGACAAATCAGGCGGAGAAAAACTATCACAGCTATGAGCTTGAGATGCTCGCGGTAGTCAGGACGCTTTCGCCTTTATCTTTACGGGAAGGAATTCACCGTGGTGACAGATTGCCACGCAATCGTTTATGCCGTTAATAAAGCAAAATTAAATCTGAGGATCGCGCGATGGACATTAGTGCTGTAGGATTTCCGTTTTAAAGTATTGCATCGTCCGGGCGCAACACGTCGACGCCTTGAGTCGGTGCATCGGACTCATTGGCAAACTTCCTCTCAAGCGCGAGTTGGAGTTTCGCCAACTGTCGGATTCGCGTATCAAAGAAATTTGTACCGAGCTTGAGCGCGGAGATAGTAAAAAATTCGCGCTTGTGGACGGTCTGTTATATGTTAAAGTCGGAGACAACTTGAGATTTATAGTCCCAGAAGCAATGATTTCTCAAATTATTAGAGCGCATCACGACGAGGTGGAGCACGTCGGCATAGATAAGACGCATTATGGCGTCAGACAAAATTATTGGTTTCCCGCGATGCAAAAACACATCAGAAACCACTTAGAAAATTGCCTCACTTGTTTGACGGCCAACGATTCGCTGAACCGTTTCAAAGGAGAAACATCGGCGTATCCGTCGCCGACGACAATGATGCAGACCATCCACATAAATCATTTCGGGCCGCTGTCGGAAGCGGCCGATGGCAGTAAACATATTCTTGTCGTGATCAATGCATTCTTTCGATTCACTTGGATAACACCCACGAAGACCACGTCCACGCGTGAAACGTGAATTCTGAAACGCATTTTCGCGACCTTGGGAAACCGGACGGAAATTGTTACAGATAGAGGGACCGCTTTTACGTCCCGCGAGTTTGCCGAGTTCGTCGAACAAATTAAAGCCAGGCATCGCAAAGTAGCCGTGGCGGTGCCGTGGGCAAATGGTCTAGCCGAGAGAGTAAATCGATTCATAAAGAGTACGCTGACGAAGATTGTGAGCGAGCCTAACGAGTGGCACGATAAAGTCACGGAATTACAATACATAATTAACAACACGTTCCATTCCGGTATAGGTACGACACCGGCTAAATTAACCTTTGAGTACGACCAGCGGAATCACCTCGATTACCCGCTTTCACGTTTCACCCGGATATGGTCGTCCGTAGACGACGACATAGCGAGCGAACGAAAAATAGCAGCCGAGTCAGCCCTACGGGCAACAGAAAAGCTGCAAAATTATAATAAGATATACCGAGATCGCCGATTGCGTCGCCCCTCGGTATATCGGCTGGAGATTTTGTTTCCATACGAGACGCGAGAGTGAAACCAGGAACTAGCAGTAAGGTAAAGGCCAATTACAAAGGGCCGTACCAGGTCGCCAAAGATTTGGGAAATAATCGCTACGTAATCACAGATATCCCTGGATGCAGCCTCGCGCCTCGTCCGTTAGACACGATTCTCTCATCGGACAGAATAAAACTCTGGGTCAAGCCGCCCCCTCCGATGAGCGATGAGAGTCAAGACAATGTATATAAAATGTAATTCTTTTGTATAATTCTGTTTATGCGAGTCATAGTATAAATTAGTTGTATAAAATTAAATTTGATTTCCCACCCAAAATTAAGCTGCGACGTACAAGTGTATCAATGATTAAAAAAAAAAGAATAAGAGAAGTGTAGTTCGTGCATCGGTAGTGTCAGTTCGGGAAGTGAAATGTGAATACAAAGAAAAGAAAAAGAAAACGGTAAAAGCTTGGAGGACCAAGCACGTACAGGAGGGCCGAGGACGCCAGCTCCCGGCGATGAGCGCGACGATCCCGCGACCGTTGCGGCGTGCGTACGCACCTCCGCGTCATTGCGCGTAAATAGGAAATTTGACCAATGCGATCGATCGGTCGATCCCCCAGGCTCCTGATTTCGGAGTAACAGAAATCGGAACACACTCTCTGTTCCGTCGGCGTTGGGCACGGATGTCCTTCTGCGAGAGTCGCGTCGAGTCGATAGTTATTGTAAAACCTTGTCGTGTCGTGTCGAGCGCAGAATCCTGTACGAAGTTATTTAGTAATAAATTTGCGCGAAATTCAAACCTTGTGAAGTAAGTTTCAGTTACCTTTGTGATCAATCTAACTACGCGATTTGGAACGGTTACCATTGGTTAACCATTAGTATTTTGGAACGGACCACGGTAACCAAGGTTAGATTTCGGAACGTAGCCCTGGTGGAATCAATCACGTGCGTTCTGCATTACGTTGGCACCGCCAATCACAAGTGATTATTTCAAAGAAGTTAAAGCATCTCTTTGAAATAATCACTTGTGATTGGCTGCGCAAAGTCCGCGATGTGTTCGTTCCGCTCCATGGAGATAAAGGGAATTAAAAACAGCATAATGAAAACTGCGTAACGCGGAACGCATATGATTGGTTCCGCTCTTGTTTTGCGTTACGCTATTCCGCTCCATAGGTTCGTACCCTTAATGGTTATCCAAAATTGAAACTGAATGAAAACAGAAACATAGTTAACATATGTCATTTATGATTGTGTAACAGTTTGAAGTGTTTCAAGTGAAATATGTTTATATTAAATGGTGTATGATAACATTAGATTGGTCACAATATGGCGATGCTGGAGGTGTTGGGTAGGATTAATTAAAGAACCTCTAAGGGAGAGAATTGCCAAGAGGGGTCACGTGACCGACTCTGTGATTGGCGGAAATGTGCAGATTTTGCATTGGTCGGCACGCATCACGCGGAATCACCGATGGTTCCTCGCGACGAAGCCTGTCAACGCATTGACGTCGCAATGCAAAATCTGCACATTTCCGCCAGCTAATCACAGAGTCGGTCACGTAAGCCCCCCTTGGCGAGTCTCTCTCCTAGAGGTTTTCTATGGTTAATAGAATACTGGAAGTTATGGTAGGGGTTCGATGTCGCTTCTCTCTTTATATAGGACTCTATTCCAAAGGCTAAACAAAAGCTGCGTTCCGAAATGCACTGCTAATACTAAAAATCTATAGTACACGTAACGTAAATTATAGATTTTCAATACTTGCAGTGGGTATGAGAACGCAGCCAAAGTCAGAACTGCGTATGATGTTGGAGCATGAACACCACGACGCGTGAGGAAAAGGGGGTACATTAAGAGACGGGAGAATTCAAATGTTGAGAGAACAGGATTTGAGGAAAGCAATCAGAAGGCGACATAGTTTGCTGATAAGAGTTTTTAAAATGTAACGTGTTAGGCGGGGAATTCGGGAAAGTTTCAAGTATGCAAGAAGAGCGCGGGCGTTGTTTCTATACAGAGAGCAGTGGAAGATGACGTAATTTATATCTTCCTTAGCCTCAGCGCAGTGACAGTATGCTATGTGAACGATGTTTTTCCTATGTAAGTTCTCCGACAAATTGTAGTAACTGGACCTAGTTCTGTAGATGGTGACGAACTGTTCTGTGCTAAGGTTTTTCTTGTAAAACCAAGGTTTTTTGGCATAATACAGCGTACATACGACTCTTATTCCGGGTCGCATTTTCCAAATAGTTTTTAAAGAGTCGATCTTTAGCTGCGATAGAGTCGGCAAATAGATCTGCGTGAGGAATCCTGAAGTGAGATCTGAGACCAGAGTAAGCAACCTCTTTTGTCGCTTCGTCGGCTTTTTCGTTGCCAAGCAGGCCTACATCTGGGGATATCCAGATGAGCATGACCTGAATGTTGTTCTTTTGGAGTTCCAAGATTTCAGATTTGATTCTATTAATTAATTGAATGTTATTACCCCAAGCGTTGGCAACGGAGGATGCTGAGAGAATCCGAAAAGATGACAGATGAGGTCCAATTGCGGGATTTTATGAGGAGTGTAGCTTGAATGATTGCCCAAGCCTTGGCAGAGAAAATTGAAGTGTCAGAAGAGAACTTGTGTCCAATTTGTTGTACACAAGCGGTCATTAATGCCTTCCCTAAGGAGGTCAAGCGCGTTCCAGACACATCCATCGCATCTAGGTTTTCATCATACGTGGTTGTTAAATCTGACCAATCTGGCAAGTCAGATTTAACAATCATGCGTGATGAATACCTAGATGCAATGCGTGTGTTTGGAACACGCCTAACCTTCTTAGAGAAGACATTAATGACCGCTTGTGTACCCAGTACAAATACACTAATAATCTGCATAGCAACAGGTAATCAATTAAGATTCCTATTGCTATGCATATGCGCAGCGGATTCAAATTCCGCATACGCTAAAGAATCGAAAGACGCTGGTCTTTCAAGCTTTCGGCCCGAAATACTAACTCACGCCACACCAGCTATTGCTGAGTCGCTTTCCGGTATTTGGATTTCCGCTAAGCGTGGGAATCACATTCTGCAGGAACACGATTGGCCGAACCAAACGACAAATTTCTGCATAAATAAAACGACAAAATCGGAAAGCGACGGAGAGTCTAACAAACAGCTGTCCGGTGTATTACTCGCCGTGCGTGATTACACGTCGAGTCGGTAACACAATCCGGAGATAAGCGCCGACCTATATATACCGGGTTGTCCGGGAAAGCAAGTGTATGAGTGACAGATATTGTCACACAAATGTAACGAGAGCAAACTGAAGAAATATACATTAATATTAACGTTGGGAACTCAAGGGCGTCTAATCTCTAACCCGACAATGCGGCCCTTCCTCAAGTCCTAACTCCTCAGGTGCTGTAATGATCCCTGAAATATCTACCAACGTGCTTACGGACAACCACCGGACACAACAAATTGTTAAATTTATAATAGGTACAAAAACACTTGATCCGACTTTGTCCCCGTTGTTCTGGACTGAGTCATCAATAAATATAATTATCGCCTTTTGCGCGTGTTCTCGAATGAGCGCCTTAGCCTTAGTCGCAGTTTGTTTGGTTTCCCCCTTGAACAGCTTCTGGAGTGAGATGTCGACGTTTGGGCAAGAAACGCAAGACTCAAAGGAAAAGAGGATACAAGGAGGGACCTTGAAGCGGAAAATAGTTTTAAGAGTGTAATCAAGTCGGATAACATAATTAAATAAAGGAAATTGCTGTAGCATAATCCTGCTATGTCCCATAATATTGCAACAATATTGCGACAATATTATGATGTTACAGTAATATTACAGCGATATTGTAATATTGCTATGATATTGCAGCAATATTGCAATATGATATATCATATTACAATACTGCAGTGATATTGCATAAATATTCGAATGTGATATATCGAATTATAATATTGCTATGACATTGCAGCAATATTGCAATATGATATATCAATTACCAAAGTAAGAAAATCAGAAAGGAGGCTTTCTAGTAACCCGTGAAACGGAAGTAGCCTTTTAAGACTCCTAAGATGGTTGCTAAATCATTAAGCGTCATTATTTGAACCTCTATTCTCGTGTCCGCGAAAATTAATCACAGGAATATTATTGCAATATTTCAGAAATATTACTGAAATATTGCAGTAATATTACTGCGATAAATTTTCGCGGACATTATGTAATACAGCAATATTACTGAGATATTGCAGTAATATTCTCATGACCATTTTTTGCGGGAGGGTTCCGATAGCGCACATCCCGATAGCCCACCAACCAATCATCTTGACTTATCTAACCTACGGAAAATCTCTAGGCATCTGCCATTGTGAGTGGTTTGTGCTATCGGGATGTGCGCTATCGGGACCCGCCGTTTTCTGCGGACGTAGTATATTGCAGCAATATCTCTGTAATATTCTTTAATATTATACAATACATTAAAGAATATTGCTGCAATATCTTAGTAATGTTACTGAAATATTGCAGTAATATTACTACGATAAATTTTCGCGGACATTATGTATTGCAGCAATATTACTGAGATATTGCAGTAATATTTCTATGACCATTGTTTTGCGGATGTAATATACGAGGTGTGTTCAAAAAGTATCGCGAATTTTGAATTTTCGCGGGTTACGTATATTCGAATTTCGATCTTTTTGTGGCGTTATGTTGGTACTCATGTCTCTCACTTATGCCGACAAGCTCGGCCATTTTGAATGTTCACTTAATTGTTGACAGCTGCTTTGCTTGCACGTGTTTTGGATCGTCTTCGATTTTTACCTATTCAAAAAAATGGATCAAAGAACCTGTATCAAATTTTGTGTGAAAAACGAAATTAAGTGCGCGGATGCATTCCGAATGTTGACTGTGGCATACGGAGAAGCTACCTTGGACCGAAGCAACGTTTATCGGTGGTACAAAATGTTCTCAGAAGGCCGAGAAGATGTGAACGACGAAGAGCGTGCCGGACGCCCGAGCACTTCAACAACAGACGAAAAAATTAATGAAGTGGAGAAAATGGTATTGGCCAATCGTCGAATCACCGTTAGAGAAGTTGCTGAGGACCTAAACATATCGATTGGCTCGTGCCATTCGATTTTTATCAATGATTTGGGCATGAGACGGGTCGCCGCGAAATTCGTACCAAAATTGCTCAATTGCGACCAAAAACAGCATCGCATGAACATTGCTAATGAGATGTTGGACTCTGTCCGCGACGACCCAAATTTGCTCCAGAGGGTCATAACTGGTGACGAATCGTGGGTTTATGGTTATGACGTGGAAACCAAAGCTCAATCATCTCAATGGAAGCTGCCGCACGAACCAAGACCGAAAAAAGCGCGCCAAGTTCGGTCGAATGTGAAAGTTTTGCTGACAGTTTTCTTCGATTGCAGGGGCGTGGTGCATCATGAGTTCTTGCCACAGGGTAGAACGGTCAATAAGGAATATTACCTGCAAGTTATGCGCAATTTGCGCGAAGCAATCCGCCAGAAACGACCGGATTTGTGGAAGAACAAAAATTGGCTTTTGCACCACGATAACGCCCCTGCTCACACATCGTTGCTTGTGCGCGACTTTTTGGCCAAAAACAACACACTAATGATGCCGCAGCCACCGTATTCCCCAGATCTGGCCCCCTGTGACTTTTTCTTGTTCCCTAAACTGAAGAGGCCCATGAAAGGACGACGTTACGCTACGCTTGACGAGATAAAGACGGCATCGAAGGAGGAGCTGAACAAGATAAAAAAAAATGATTTTTTGAAGTGCTTCGAAGATTGGAAAAACCGTTGGCACAAGTGTATAATATCTCATGGGGATTACTTTGAAGGGGACAAAATAGATATTCATGAATAAATAAATAATTTTTGAAAAAACACAAAATTCGCGATACTTTTTGAACACACCTCGTATTGCAGCAATATTACAGCAATATCTCTGTAATGTTCTTTAATATTATTCAATAACATTAAAAAATATTGCTGCAATATCTCCTTGTAATATTACCGCAATATTAAAATATTACAACGATATTGCAGCAATATTACGTGCTGTACGGGAAGAGTGGGGTAAGAGCTCCACTTGGTGCCAGTCAAAGAGGAGATGACATTTGTGACTCTTATTAAGTAGGTATCTGAAGTGTGTTTTTCCTGAAAGCTTTGAGTCCAGGTAAAGGCCAAGGAATCTGACAGTTTCAACTCTGGGAACTTCCTCTTGATTGATAGGGATGGGGCGCATATGAATAAG
This sequence comes from Solenopsis invicta, assembly GCF_016802725.1. Classification (NCBI taxonomy): domain Eukaryota; kingdom Metazoa; phylum Arthropoda; class Insecta; order Hymenoptera; family Formicidae; genus Solenopsis; species Solenopsis invicta. The sequence goes on from NC_052667.1 coordinate 17,975,478, forward strand.
AAATCTGCCCTTGCTAAAAACCATGACTTGAGATTTGGCGGGTTCTAAATCAAGTCCCCTTTGAGTTAGGAAGTTGTGAAAATTATCAATGGACTTTTGGACAAGTTCTTTGGCGGAGATAATATCACGAGCAGCGGCAAAAATAGTAATATCGTCCGCGTATTGGACAATATAAGCGCCATCAACTAAGCAATCACCGACATCTTTGAGATAAATATTGAACAACAAGGGGCTAAGTGAAGAACTCTCCTTGAGGAGTGCCTTTGCGAGAAGTGAAGGGTCCCTTGAGAATGTCGTTGATGACAAAATAGGAGTGTCTCTTTACAAGAAGATTAAAAATAAATTTCCGGGTGCGGGCCAGGATGCCTAGGTTAGTCAGATCGTTAATTAAAATATTGGGACAGACGTTATGAAAATCCCCTTTGATATCTAGAAATGCGCATATCTTGTATGAAATAAGATTAGCATAAACAAAACATTTGAGAGAAGCGCATTTACGCAAGAGGAAGTCCATCTGGAAGGGTGGAAGGAGGTCGCGTGATTCGATGAACCATTTCAACCGGAAATAAATGGCTTTTTCCAATACTTTGAAGAAACATGATAAAAGTGAAAAAGGTTTAACTCCGCTGCCGTGTGACTTGGGAATAAAGACCACTAGAGAGTCAAGCCATTGAGGGGGAAAGATCCCTTCTGCAAAAAGCTCGTTGTAGATATCGGTAAGCACGCAAAGGTAATCTTCGGGGAGGACGTTAATGATGTGATGATCTAACCCTAATAGCATTTTCTGCAAGATAGAATCTGCGTGCAGTTAATTGCAGTAGAATTGAGTCAGATGTGCAGAAGATTATTCTCAATACAGCCATGCTGGTAGATTGCTAGCAGACTACTTCAATATTCGTGCACTGTACTTGTATATGAACTGTTTGCAGAAACTTGGTACAAATATTGAGCTATCTTGAAGCAGATTCTTCTCGCAACTGCAGTCTAGCAAAGTTCTTCAGCAGAGTGACATAAGATTTTTTCAACAGAAGTAGCATGCAAATATTTTACAGATTTTGTTCAAATATGATCAGCAGTTTTCTGTAAGTTTCTTACAACGAAAATGACGCGTAGATCTTGTGCAGACATTGTACAGATTCTGCTTAATCAGCGGCAGAAAGATCTGCTGCAAGGTTTATAACAATTTCGGAATGAAATGGATTTAACAAGTGAGTGCTGATGCCACCGGGGTGATCACGCTGTGGAAGATCTTTTCGTGAGTCGAGTGCAGCCACAGGCGTTATGTCTAGGCGCCGCCGCGGGCGACTGTCCAGTTCATACTTCAGTGAGCTCTTTTATATATATATATATATGAGCTGCTTGAAACGAAAACTCGCTCTCATTCTTTTTAAATATGATGTTTGTGTGGAACGCTGTTCCACATAAAATTTTATATTTTTACATATAAATAACAATTTGTATTGTTATTTAATCTTGTACGTAAATGAAATGTTTAATTCAAATTTAATCTTTTTTTAATTCATTTTAAGGCTATACTATATAGGCTATATTTAAGGCTATACTATAATATTCTGCTAAAAGAATTTTACAAATCTTGCAGCAGATATATATATACAAATTTCTTGCAAGAATTTGACTGCAGAATCTTTCAGGAGAATTGAACAGAATGAGGAATCAGATCATAACGTCTTGTTGGCAGAATCTTTCAAGAATCTACTGCTAGATTTACAGCAGTCTTGCAGAAAATTGCTACTAAGTCATATACACACACACGCACACGCACACACACACACATTTCAGGTGCGATAGTTTTGTTACACCCTGTGTGTGTGTGTGTGTGCGCGCGCGCGCGTGCGTGTGTATTGACTCTAACAAAACTTTATTGCCGTGCGGTTCAAATTCTGTTTGACCAAAAAAGTTGATCAACTATATCAATCAAAAGAGGAGATTTCAAACTTTTTTTTACGTCTTGGTCCGAACCTCCTATCTCATTCCAACTTCACACAGCAAGCGTTCAAAGCTTCATATGGGGTCTTTCAGACCTACTTACATGTTTAAGAGTTAATGGATAATTACAATTAAATGTAAAGTTTGTCTCAAACAAACGATATGTTTTTAATATTAATTATAATAAATCTAATTAACGAGAAATCATTGTATAATAGCAAGTTATTCTATGTATGTACACTGTAAAAAAAATTTTCGTGGTTTAAGTAAATATGTTATTAGAATCATTAAAGCAAATTATTTACTTTACATAAATAAATCTTACTTGTTTGTAAAAAATATTTCTTTGAAGTATTACTTACTTTTTTGAAGTAATCTTTACTTGCGTAAAGTAAATAATTTGCTTGAATGGTTCTGATAACATATTTACTTGAATCACGAAAATTTTTTCCCATTGTAATAATGACTATTGTTGGTAAGATTTTTATGATATAAAAATTAATCTTTGAACGATAGTGTCGTAACTGAGAAAGTGATCTTCAAATAATTGGGGGAAAGGGGGAAAAGGGGTAGGAGAGTGAGTGAGTGGATGAGTGAGTGAGTGAGTGTGTGTGTGTGTGTGTGTGTGTGTGTGTGTGTGTGTGTGTGCGCGCGCGCGTACTCTTCAAATCTTTATTTTTTTCTACAAAACCCAAGTGATATCATCTTTGTATCCTTATTGAAAAAATTTTCTATTCTAACCCATGTGATTAGAATAGAAAATCTCTTTAATTTCTATACAAAACGTAAATATATTTCTGTATTATCATTAAAAAATTTTTCTATTCCAACCCAAATGGTATTTACTTAAATATAAATATCTTAAATTTAATCTAATCTAAATGTATTTTTCCAAAAAAGTATGAAATCTTTAAATTGCGCCAATTATAAGGAAAATATTGTATATTACTCTTAGAAATAATTGCTGTATTACTTTTAACAAATAAAATGGAAGTGATAGTATTTTTATTTTTTATCCCGTTGAGGTTACTAGGGTCCAAAAGACCCCACGCTAATTTTAAAGGTACACAGACCATTCAAAATCAAACAACCTTCTACGAAATTAATTTTTATCTGAAAGTATACTATCTTGAGAATACACTCCTAAATTTTTGTTGAATTATCTCAAAAATTAAAAATTTTATAAAATTTTTGTAAAAGTCAAATTTTGCCGTTATTTTATTTGAATTTTTTTATTATGTTAAATTCTATTTTTAAAAAATTATTGGATGACCAAGAATAGACCAAGGTATGTCTAGTAAAATTTTTGCGACGAAATATCAAAAAGCTGGTAAATAGCAACTGATTTTGTGTAGGGGGGTTCCAATGGATCCCATGTGACCGTTATTATTTGGAAGTATAACCTCAACGGGTTAATAAAACCCAAGCAGTGATATCTTAAATTTCTTTTTAAATAAAATTGAAGTGATACTATCCGTGTGTTTCTAATGAAAAATCTGTTCTAATCCAAGTAGATGTATTTAATTGAAAAGTTTCAATGGAATATATAGGGCATTATTTATGAAGTGATCCTCCCCCTCCCCCCAAAAAAAGTTTTCGGCGTCTAACTTCAAACGCCGGTAACTTTTAGTAGATTAGTCCAATTAAAAAAAAACCACTAAAGGTTTTGAAAGCTCTTTTGACGCCCTTTAATTTTATGAAATCAGATTTTTGAAAAGTCAAAATTTATGTAAGATTTTTGAAAAGCAAAAATAAAAATCGTTTTTTCTCCAATTCAGACATCTTTGATTTTCTTCGCAAATATCTTAAAAAAATAAAGTAGAAATCTTCCCCTTTATAATGAGATCATGATCAAGATAGGCAGCCTTTTAGTTTTCAAGATATAGTTTTTGTAGGACCAAGCGCGTCATTCACGGTACAGCTCGTCCATATAGCTTTTTTATACATATATAAAAAAGTTATCTTACGTTTAGCCACAAGCAATAAAGCTAATTAAATCATTTGTACTGGCAACAACGCCCGAGCTGTACCGTGGATGACGCGCTCTGTCATATAAAAAGCTAAAGGGGAAAATTTCTACTTTTTTTTTAAGATATTTGCGAAAAAAATCAAAGATGTCTAAATTTGAAAAAAAAAGATTATTTTTGTTTTTCAAAAATCTTACATAAGTTTTGACTTTTCAAAAAAACCAATTTCATAAGATGAAAAACGTGAAAGGACTTGAAAAGAGCTTTCAAAACCTCTACTGATTTTTTAAAATCAAAATAGTCTACTAGAAGTTACCGGCATTAAACGCTGAAAACTTTCTTTTTTTGGGGGAGGAAAGGTGGATTACTTTATAAATAATGCTCCATATTTAACATTTAATCGCAAAAAATTAAAGAAAAAAAAATATAAAATTTTATTAAAATAAAAAATGTTTAAACTACAAAAATTTGGCGCTGTTCAACACTGAAAAAAAATGGCCTTTTTTACTTCAATGTTGAATAACTCGGTAAATAAAAATCGTACAATGCTCAACAAGCACGCAAATTAAAGGTAAAGGTTCACACTTGTGAATGCTATAAACCGCATTTCTGTGGGATTTTTATTTTACGCCGTGGAGTTTTGCAAATTTTATTTAAAAAATCCGTCAAATGTAAAAATTTTATAAAAATTTTATCGAGTTGCACAGCGTGAAATAAAAATCGCATACAAATGCAGTTTACAGTATTTAAAAGCGTGAACCTTTTCTTTTAATTTGCGTATTTGTTAAACGTTGTACGATTTTTTTTCACTAAGTTATTCAACACTAAAGCAACAATGGTTTCTTTTGCTTCAATATTGAATAATACAGTGAATAAAAATCGTACAACACTCAACAAATACACAAATTAAAGATAAAAATTCACGCTTTCGAATATTGTAAACCACATTTGTGTGCAATTTTTATTTCACGCCATGGAGCTTTGCAAAGTTTGTAAAAAATGTTAAGATTTGACGCATTTTCATTTGAATCCGTGTGACTTCGTAAACAATCTGTAAATCATTTAATAAATTATCAATCCCGAAACTAGAGATTTTAAGCTTTAAAATACTTTTTTAAACATATTTTTACAATTATTTTTAACAAAGTTACACTTTCTTAAATTTCGCCTATTTTTGGGAATCAGAATAGGTGATTCTTTAATTTTGGTATCAAGTGTATATTTTTTATCATTAGTCATCGCTTTTTAAGCAGAACTTTTAAATTCTACATTATTATCTTTTTCGATTTATTTCGATTTATTTTTGTAAATAATAATATATTTTTTTAAAAGACCGAAAATTAAGTTGTACACCTAATAATTGTAGTACAAAAATATTATAAAATAATTTATTTCTTCGCAATATTATATGATTACACACATATTACAGAAATATTTATATGTCCAGCAAATCCCAAATATAACATAGATGTAATGTTATATAATATTAACATATTTCTATGTTGTATAGTATCATATCTATATTATATTGTTAAGTATTACATTATTGTGGATTCATTTAGACTCATATATATATATATATATATATATATATATATATACATATATATGAGTCATGTATGAAGAGAAATACAATTTGCAAAAATCTTGAAATTACAAAAATAAAATTTACATAAATACAACCATTTTGTTTAAATATGAAATACCGAAATACTTTTAAGTATATTTATATTATCAAGTAAAATAAAACCTTACTAGAAGTTACAGCTCTTTCGTCTCCCATCCAAAAGTTTACAGCATCAGGCTGCTTTCCAAAAGCTTCGCTGGCCCAGGTTATCTCGTGTTCTGCGTCCGGCCACAACTTACAAAAGCTGTGCATAAAATTCGAATTTTGTTTTTGTATGTAAAATACACTGTCGTCTTTTGTGTTCTCCAACATGTCAAGAAATGTTGATATTGTGATTAAACGTTCTTCGGGCATTACAAAAAATTCTTTGGCATCGCCATCTCTTTTAGCTATTGCATCCGCATAACCATTTGGCGTTACAGCGACCGAGACTTTTTCGTCGCCAAGCACCTTGTGAAAATATGGTATAGACCATTTATCTATTGCAGGCCAATGTTTTACCGCATTTCTTATGACTAATGGTATGTTCTTCGAGACGTACTCTCGATAGAAGACGAGTGGTGTAATTGAATGATTTATTTCTGCAACTTCGCTTTGCAAATACAACTCTAAAATATAAGAAATTATAATAAAATTATATACAAGTGTATAACATTTAGAAAAAAATTTGTACTATTATTTGTTATCGTATAAAAAAATTTCATTACTTCATGTTATGACGATGAATTATTGTAGTGATAAAATAGTCATTAAAAAATTTTTTTTCAAGAATTTTTTTGTAATACAATACTGAGCTATTAGCTTGTAAAAAATTATGATAATTTAAAAGGACATATCAAAATTCTTCAAAATTGTAACATAAAAAGGGACAAAATTTCGTTTTGCATTAACATAATATAGGTATTTTGTGCGAGTGTGTTTTTGTTTATGTATCCTTTTTTCTTCGAGCCATCTCTCTTCAGTATATATTAACGATTAGTATTACAAAAATAGTGACTGCTCACAAGTCTCAATTCTTACATAAAATAATGTATAAAAAAGGAAGAGTTTAATTCTAGCCTTTTATTTTTATAAAATGTAAGATTAAAAATTCATGAATAGTTCACGAAATATTTTATATTAACCCAGTAATGCATGTCTCAGTAAAATCGTGCAAATCTGTGATATTATGATGCTGACAACTTGTTGTATATTTCTCTTCAACGATTTCGAATTGACGTAAGCAAAATGAAAATAATGTATACATGTATTCTTGTATTATCGGCAATAACGGAGCATTGTATGGTCTTATAATTACTATAAAGCAATTCTTTGTAGCTATTAGTTGAACTTTATATGTAGTTCATCTATTCATTTTCTTTTTACGATGGAGAGAAAAAGAGAAAAGATGAGAATTATGCAAGACGGTCAGCTAAGAACAGACCTAAAGTCAATATAATGACAACAACATGAATTTTAATAATAACAATTTTAAAAAAGCCGAAACCATGGTGCGTAATATAGAATTGTGGAATAGAGAGTACGTTGTTGACCTAGTTTACACTCAGCCATTCAATTCCGATTCATTCTAGAGTAAAGTAAAATTTCTTGGATGTAAATGAGTTACAATCCACTTTAATCTTCTTTTCTTAGCAGAGTAGAGTAAAGGATTGGAATAAGTGTAATAGTGTAAACGCTTAGGATTGAAACGTAGCGAGTGTTACCAACATATAACATAACTAATTAACAGTAACAAGATCAAATGCAAAGGATAATATATAAGAATAGGTATTTTTTTTAGTAAAACTACAAAAACAAACGAAACAAATGTTAATTATTATTCTGAATGAATATAATAACGTTTACCTCATAACTTCAAATTTATAAATCATGTTTATGATTTACTAGGTTAGCCACATTTTATTTTCATTCTGCTCTTGCTAAGAATAAGCTCAATGTGACGTAAACATTTTCGTAATCCAATTCACTTTAGGATGAATTAGGATTGAACAGCTAGGTGTAAACTAAACCATTCAAGTTGTGTGATTTCTGCACCCTTTGACAATTAAGTGACAAGTTGCCAAAGTTATCATATCATGATGGTATTTGCCAATAAATATGAACTTATTCTGATAGCAATATTAAGATGCAAGCAATACGCCAGCAATAATACAGATGTTGCTATTGGGAAAAATATGTTAAAATATAAAATAAATTGTGGACTTTCGAATAACTTTAATACTTTTAATGTAAATAACTAAAAGAATTCTATTATGTAAAATGTAAAAAACTTAATTCCATAAAAAAAAATGATAACTTTGAAAATTCTTTATTTCTTTGGAAGTTGATTTTATTACTTTTGATTTATTCCCCTCGAAATTCTCTAATTTCTATCTAAAACATATTTTTTCTATAAAATTCCTTGATTTCTAGATGTTTGACTATCAAAAATAAAATGGGACCAAATGGTATACCCTATATTTGGGATATTAATACTCATATTACTACACAGACTAAATAAATAAAACTAATATATTCTTGTCATAAATTACATTTTATGTTTACATAAATATTTAACTAAACAAAAATTGGAAATTCATGTGCAACTTGAGTGCATCTCTAGTAAAATAATTTTTATAAAATTTTGATAAAATTTTTATGACATTTTGTTGAATTTTATGTTCTTTTTGAAATTATTTTAAATAATTTTATCAAAATTTTATTGAAAATTTATTACTTTCAATAAAATGTTAAGTCATTATTAGTGTTATTATACAAAGTATTATTATAGAGATTTATTGCGATTTTTTGTTACAAAATTATTATAATTTAAATAATATGTCATTAATTTATCATTACAGTCTCTGCGATTTTGCAATTTCATAAAAATTCATTATAATTTCAATGAAATTTTGTTACTTTTTCATTAAATAATATTAAGTATTTAATAATTTTACGTTACATTTTCATTGAATTCTCATTATAATGTCGTCAGCTGTTTTTCATTAAACGCAAAAGTAATTTTTTTAACGAAATGTAATTAAAATTTTATTTTACAATCATTAAAATTTAATTAAATTTAATGAAATGTCTAGTTCATCAAATTTTTACTTAAAATGTTTCTACTACGGTATATGCATATGTATGTATGTATATACATAGATACATACAAACACGTGGGAATTGGTGTGCTATTGAATGTAAGGTTAACTTGCGTATCTGCTAGGAAATCTGCTAAGAAATAGAAAGACAAACCTTTTGCCTCTTGTGACAGAATGTGGAACGCCTTTTGGATTCTAACTTCAGCATTAGACATTTTATTCGAGATAAAAGGAATGTAACAGGACGTTTGTTGACAAGTTCGTTACAACGACGATGATGATGGATGTAAGCAGATGTAGGTTAGAAAACTCTCACTTCATGTAAGTGTGAATGAATATTGTGTACACAGCCAATGAATGTGTTTTCTAATGGACACTCGTGAATAATAGTCACGCGCTATTATATATGTATATATATATAAAGATCTCATTGTCTTTTTATAAGGAAGGACTTTAATATGTAAATGTAAGTTTAGCCAGTGAATAATTAGCACGAGACAGTGACAATTAAAGATCAAGAAATGTTTTTTATAATTTCAATCTAATGTAAGTTTTATAAATATGTTTATAATAATATATAGAATATAACATTAAAACTAGCTATTTATACATTCAGCGTATTTAATGAATAAGTTGCAAAATTTGTTTTTATACATTAATTATATAAAACTTTCATCAAATTATTATATATGTAGTATAATTTTAAAAACCTAGTAGACAAAAGAAATCAAAATAAGATTAAGTGGAAACAATTTTAGGAAAAATCATTAAATAAGATCATTATGATCTTATTTAATACATTATTGACAATTTATTTTGTGATGAATTCTTCATATGGCAATGATATTAAAGTAATTTTTTAACGAATTTACTAATTATTATAAAATTATTACTGTATCAAGAATTTATCACAAAATTATTGTCAAAGAAGTAGCAAATAAAATCATAACAATTATTCTTAAAGTGATTTCTATAATATTTGATGTCACACACATCCTGATCCTCTTATAATTTTGAGTTTGATCTAGGTATGTATCTTTATATTTGCAATTATTTTTTAAATCTTTGTATTGCCATTCAAAGTTCTTACTTATAAAATAAAATTTTAATTACATTTTGTTAAAAAAATTACTTTTGCGTTTAATGAAAAGCAGCTGACGACATTATAATGAGAATTCAATGAAAATGTAACGTAAAATTATTAAATACTTAATATTATTTAATGAAAAAGTAACAAAATTTCATTGAAATTATAATGAATTTTTATGAAATTGCAATGAAAAATTGCAGAGACTGTAATGACAAATTAATGACATTTTATTGAAAGTAATAAATTTTCAATAAAATTTTGATAAAATTATTTAAAATAGTTTCAAAAAGAACATAAAATTCAACAAAATGTCATAAAAATTTTATAAAAATTTTTTTACTAGAGATGCACTCAAGTTGCACATGAATTTCCTTACCTTTATACACGTAAGGGATGATTTCACCCCTTGAAACCGAATATGCGCCGCAACTGATAGTTTCTAAAATCATCTAATTAAATTACCTAAATGTGTATAAAGTTTCATTAAAATCGGGGTGTGACACTTTGAAAGGTTCTCTTGTGAGCTAATCGTACACATGTGATATCGTTAATAAAAAGTTATATTTGAAGTAAAGCTGAATTGAACCGAAAGAAACTTGCGTTTTGAATATTGCTAAACTATCACTAACCCTATGATTATTTAGCCTTAGATATTTTTAATATAAACTATATAAATAATCAAAATCTTTTTCTGCCCGTGGCCAGACCAGTCAAAAAATAACAATTAGAAGTAGTATTGAAGCATAATTGACGTTATAAAACATTATTGACGTAAAGAGCACGTTGCAAAAGTCAATTTTGCAATTAATTGTTATAAACAAATTATTAAAAATGAATGTAGAGAAAAACTGATTGCACCAATCGATTCACCGGAAATAATTACTAAAAAAACATATAACGCTTTCTTAATTGTTATAGTTGTTATAATTATTATAAACAAATTAGTTGCATAATTGTTTTGACAAAAAGATAATGGCCGAATTTCGTAAAGAGAGCATGACGTGCGTAATGTAACATATTTTATCCTTGTTCAACTTTTAATGATCAACAAGGATTATATCATGCACATTATGCCCTTTACGGAACTCAACTAATGTTGCATTCTTGTGTGATAAATACTGACATTTTCGTAATAGCAAGCTTGCTTACTATCTGCCATCAATTTGTCAATCATATGTACAACAGATTTGTCTGCTATCAACTTCCAATCTGTCGTGTATTTTGACAAAGGGATAATATTGCATTCTTGCGTGAAAATTGCTAACATTTTTGCAATAGTAAACTTGTTCAATATTTGTTATAAATTTGTCGTCAAAAATTTCAACAGATTTACTTGCTTTTCAACGCCAATTTGTCATATACTCTGCCAACAAAGTTGTAGTATATTTGGTATAAATCTGCTAACAGTACCGGAAATATCAATGTAAGCCATATGCGGATCAAAATCTGTTACTAACCTTTGCAGTTGCAGAAATGGTTATAGGGGAAGTGATTGAATGAAGATATAAGAATGATTCTAATGTCTGTTATACATTTACTTTTACATTCAATATCATGTATTATTTTATCTAGTTTAGTGAACTTTATATACATTGTAAAAGTTATACTTAATTTTAATAAACATGATTCAAAATGTACTTACCTTACTTATTAATTAATTCAGTTACAAATTTTTAAAAACAGAGAGAACATGCAGCGTTGAGGCCTTTAAGACTCAACTTGTAAAATTAAATGTACAACAGGCATCGGAATCATTTTTATTATCTTTATTCAATCATTTGATACTTGTTTCAAACATTAGTTCATTCAAAATATACATTTAGATTAACGCTAGAGTTAAAAAATTATGACTTGGAGACAGATGTGAGAAAGCGAATCACATTTTCAATGAAAAAAGCAAGATAGGCATTAAAGGAAGGTAGGAAGACAAAAACAGATTTAATAATGCGCATTTGATCTAATTAGCTTTATTTCGTTACCATATTCATGTCACACTTTGTCAATTATATGTTATAACACTTGGAAAATTTGATGCACATCACTCTTAAGAGTGTAATATATGACCTTGTCTATACAAGAGACATTGTTTTCTATGAATGGAGCTGAGGATTTGTTATTACAAGGACTTCCATTTTTTTCATTTTACATTAGTGAGGAATTGATTTTTGAAATTTAGTTATATTCACATAGGCATTTTTTTTTTAATTTGTTGCTTCTATTATATATTGTTTACAGAAAGCAGTGAATAGTTTGATTTCATTTGATGCACAGCACACGTAACAGCGTAATATATGACCTTGTCTATACAAGAGACATTATTTCTTGTGGATGGAGCTGAGCGTATTATGTTACAAGGACATCCATTCTTTTAATTTCTCACTGCTGAGGTTTAATTATATTCAAGTTTAGTTATATTCAAGTAGACAGGTTTTAAAATTTTGAACTTGTTGCTTCTATTACATATTATTTATAGAAATACAGTGAATAGTTTGTATATCATACTTAGATAACAAACTGCTTATTTGTCATTTCTAATTTCATACCTATACATTTATTTTAATAAAAATTTTAATATAATTTATATAATATACATTTGTACATATTTTTATTAAATGTATAATACAGGCTATCAAATATTACAGCTAGCCTGTGTAAAATTTGACCTGTAAGATTTTATAGCCTGTATTATATAAGAATAATTGTCCTGTAATCCATATACTACGTTTCATGTAATCCCTGTACTACGTTTCTTGTAATCCGTGTATTATTTTTCCTGTAATAAGACGATACATACTGTACGAAAATATTACACAAAATCCAATAATATTTACGTGTGGTTATTGTAATATTTATATTACATGTACTATAATACATGGCCAGTGATTTTTTTCGTATGGGTTGTTAGTTTCAACCTTCTACTATATGATTAAAAAGTGAAATGGCAATAACAATTGATGAAACTATATATATTTGGCAAGTATGTGAACAAAGTTACGATAATTGTAGAGTAATTTTTAAAAAAATCATAATTTTCTTAAAAATATTTATAGAGAACTGATTTAAAAGAGGAATTAAAGTTAAAGAATCATATTTTTATTAAAAAATGTTCCATTGGTTTGGATCTATAATTTAATGTTAATTTAGCAATATAAAAAATGCTTATTTTTATGATATAATATTAGCAGACAATATGAGATTTTTAATAAATGTAACTTCATTTCTGTGAGTTTAATGAATTTAATACAAATTTAGTGTTGAAAAGTAAAAATTAAATCTTTATATTTATATATTTTTTTAAACTATATGTATTCGTATGATGCAACATTTCTACAATAATATAAAAATCAAATACTTTTATTAATAAAAAGTTAAAAGCTACAAATATGTGCAAATATATTGGTAAAATAAAATATTATAAAAAATAAAAAAATTATTTCCAATTTTAGCACTTTTACCTGCCAAGCTTCAGTAGTGCACTATGAATTTTTCACACTGACATGTCTTGAAATAATAGTAATTAAAAAGCGGCTCCATATTTCCCTACCAACAAAATTTTTTTAGGCAGGGTATAAGCGCGTATAGTACGTACTGTACCGGCGTATGCAAAGCAAGAAATTTTGTTTGAACGCGAATGATTCCACGCTGGCTAAGTAGTAAGATTTAAGTGGGTGACATACAGCGATTTTTTAATTTAAGATTTATTTTAATTACTGTAACTCTTACTCTATTTGTCTGATTTGAATGAATTAAAAACTATTCTCTTCAGGTTAAAATGGTTTTTTTTTTTTAGGTTATTGCAACTTTTTCCATAAAGTTAATAATTTTTATATTATTTTGAATTATATCCGAGATACTAATTTTAAATTTTTGTCATGTTTAAGACAAAATTTCACGAAAGGGATAAAACACTTTAATCAATGTTTTATGTGAATAGTGAGTACCAGATAAGAATAAAAATAACAAATTTGAGGTGTTTTCTTTCTTATTTTTTATAGGTTTTCAAAAATGAGAAAATTGTAAAACAGTCCAATATTTTAGTAGTTTTAATTAAAATGGAGAACCTAGATAAGATCTGAAATTTGCATGTCAGTAAGACCTTTACATATACAACATTATATTAAAAATTGATTGAGGTGATCTGGAGGTTACGGAAAAAATCTAAGATAACATATAAACTATTAACTTTATAGAAAAAGTTGTGATGACCTAAAAGAAAACATTTTAAGCTCTGAATGGCTTTTCATTCAAATTGGACAAATAGAATAAAAGTTACAGTAATTAACGTAAATGCTTATAAATTAAAAAATTGCTGTACGTCGCCGACTTAAAATGGCTGCTACAATCAAACATAAGGTTAAAAAATTTTTTTTTAATTGGTTTTGAACTTTCCAAATATGAATTAATAAATGATTGCAGCATCAAAATTTTTTAAAGTGATGAAGCGACCAATTCTGGTTGAAATGATGTAGAATGACCCATATGATAGCTTTTCTTAAAGATAATTTATATTTCATTCTTTTAATTGCAAACCATTGCTATGTAACGAATAAGAGTTTGAAATATATAAAGTAATTACGTTAGTTGTTAATTATAAGAATAATAAGTTAAGTTAGAAGCAAATGCAGACTTAATTGCTGGAATTCTAATAGCAATATATGTTATGATTGTAAATAACATATTAGTATATACATTGTTATCTATTACGGGCATGGATTTAAGTCTTAAAAAAATAATGTCACAAAATTAAAATAAATTCTGTGAAGAAACAATATCTTTATTGAGAAAATTCCTATTCTACGCGATTGTATTTTTATTCTCCTTAAAAAAAAAAGATAACACAATTGTTCCAATTAAAATAGAGAAATATATTTTCAAATATTCAATCAAGGAAAAATCTGCTTTAATAGTATTTTTTTATTTCAACCAAAGCATAAGCAACAAAATACAATTTTTAATGTAAAAGACTTGGCTCTGTTCTAATCAAGATATGCAATCATCGATACAATAAAGAAACATCGAATTTTAGATATACTTTATCTAAGATGAAAGATATTATATCAGTTATAAAAATACGATATTGATTTGATTGCAGATATAATGCAGATATAAGGAGATAATTACAGTTTTCACGTTGAATCTAGAGACTAATACAGTTCTTAAAATTAAGCGCACTCACATAATTGTGAATCAGCCATGAATAAGAGCAATACGCTATTGCAAATACGCTTGGAAAGGCCTCTCTACGAACATGAAACGCTAAATCAAAATTATGATTATCAGAAACCAAAGTCATCCCGTAAGTTACAATAATGAGACATAAATACGAAGATAACGAAATTGTATTGAAATTGTAATAAATTTTTATGAAATTGAAATAGTGCATATACTATGTTTTGACAAATTAGTGACATTTTATTGAAAATGTTAATTTTAATTTTTTTTATTTGATATTTTTTTGACTGATAAATTTGTGATAAAATTTTTAAGAAATCACTAGTCAAAATGTTCTAAAATGAACATAAAATTCAATAAAATGCCATTAACATTTTATCAAAATTTTATTAAAATTTTTTTACCAGGATAAATTTGTAAACACAAATTATCTGTTCATAGTGATACGGAATGTTATAAACGACGTTAAATCGAAGAACTGGCAATCTTGCATGGTATCGACAGTCCCAGTGGTACAATGGCTCAGTCAATACAATTGGAGAAAAAACATATTGCCCGATATTATTTCAGGTCTAACTGTGGCGATTATGCATATACCGCAAGGTATGGCTTATGCGCTTCTGGGAAATCTACCACCAGTAGTTGGCATATATATGGCCTTCTTTCCTGTCTTTGTATACTTTCTTTTCGGCACGTCTAAGCACGTTTCTATAGGTAAGAATACGAAGCGATAAAACAAACCTTGCTAAAAACTTGTGTCACAATTTATTTAATTTTTTTAGAATTATTACGTAAACTTTGTAACTTTTTTAGATAGTCTTAGATTTTTTGCCCAAATTGAAACACTTTTCAGGAATATAAGGAAATAATTTGAAAAAATTCTGAATGTTTTTTAGATTTTTTTTAGATTAATATGTCTAAACTACTCAAATAAGGATATTTAGACCACTATAAACTATATGAGCTGCTTCATAAAGGAGGATGTTAAATGGAGGTGATTTTTTACCTAGAACCGACCCCTAAGTTATTTATTAGAAACTGTTTATGGGATTGTTACGTCCGCCGGTTATGAACTGGCGGTGTAATTGGTTTATTTGTATTTTTTGGCCGCTGCCACCAGTTGTCACTTAAATAGAGGATCTCTTTCATTTAATTAACAACAAATTTTAAGAGAGATGTGAAGTGGAATTAATTTTAAGTATTTGACTGAAGTTTGAATGTGAGGAGTTTTTCTTTTTCCGTTTATTTATTTGCGTGTGGAAGGATTCGTGGGTTGCGTGAGGTGAGTGTGGGTGTGTGTGAAATAATAAGAGTGTTTGTTAGCTTAAACTCTTAATATATGTATTAAGTATATAAAAAAAGAAAAAAAGAAAAAAACATAGAATACATAGGTGGGTGTATAGCTGATTGTGAGTATAATTTGGCTTCAAGAAATTAAAAAATGTTTTGCGGGTGTCTTAGTTATGTTGCATTTGACTGGATTATAGTGTTTAATGTGCAGCCGTACGGGCGACGGAGGTTTTCGCACGTAGATGCTCATTTGCGTGGGCCGTTGGGGTACGAATGGAAGCGAATGTGTCCCGAGGATTGGCTCGATTTTTTGGGACAAGCAGAGAGGTCCGTAATCGCCGTTCCGGCCTATTTGAAACTGTGTTCGTGCGTGGCGGAGAAGGAGGGAACGCAGTGGACGGGTCAAACTGGGTGGCACGTGTTTGCCTCGTTTTTTTTTTTCCTTGCTCATACCCTGGGACCCATTTTGCAAAGCAGCGTAATTAGTAGGCTTGCCAAAGAATATTTAGAGTTAATGTATTTTTATGCTTAGCGGTTTTCTTATTTTTCTGAAGAGAAAATTTGATTTTTAGATGAGAAAAACAAAGCCGCAGAAGCGAAGAAAGAGAAAGGAGAGGAAAAAAACAAAAGAAATCTCTAAAATAAGCAAGCTGATTAGTTATGAAAATTTTTGAAGAGTAATTAACGTATAAGCGTGATTTTTTTAAATAGATTTTCTCCAAGACCAATGTAAGAAAATTAGTATGAAATAGAGCGCTAGGCTTGTTGTATTTTTAATTTAATTTCAAACGAGATTTTATCTTTCAGAAATAAATTCTAGTATTCGGAAGAAGAGGATGATCAGAACGAGCGCCACCTAGTGATACTAGGAGGCGCTCGTTCTGATTGTTGGAGGGTACATGATTAGACGGGAAGCAGATCAGGGTTACGCTACCTAGTGGTAGCTACATATCGCTCGTCCTGACTGTTGTTGAAAGGAAAAGAAGAATAGAGGTTAGTTAGTTCATGAAAAATAAATCTCGTTTGAATAATATTTTATAAATTTAGAGAGAAAATAATTTCTGGAGATGTAAGTAGCAAGAGAATAAATTTAGAGAAAATAATTTTTAGGAAAATTTCTCAGCGAAAAATAAATTTTAAGATTGAGAATAATTCTTGGATATCTATATATTTGGTCTCGCGGAAGTTCTATTATCTTAAAAATAGGTAGCCCATCCAATCTAGCAAGATGATCTTGCGTTTGGAAGTCGCGTTGGGTACGCGCCTTACCGATCAGTCAGATCTATAATGACATGGAAATTTGAATTTGCCCCGTATTTATACCCTCAGATTGTAGATGAGGTGTATCGGGGGTGGGGAACGGTTTCACATATTGTTTCTGATTTAATATGATTGATATTTTAAATAGTGATCTCAGGTTTACGTGTACGGCGCGATAGCACTCGGTACACGCAATCATCATGCGATCACGAGTCTATTATTTTATTATTATTATATGTCAAATTTCTTGTTATAATTGGTTTCTGTCATATTTTAGAAAATTTAACCATATTGAGAATTATATTAATAAATGTATGCAGATGGCGCAGAAAATTAAAGAAAATTTTTGGGCGCTAGACGTAACAGGATTCTCTAACAGTAGAAAAAAATAATTTGTCCAGGGAAAGTTTATAAAAAATCGGGATTTATTTATTGCTGAAGTACAAGTAGTTATATGAGTATTTTTTATGCTTTACACTATTGAAATAAAATTAAGTGTGCATTTATGTACTCAAAAATGTGAGTAGTATATGTAGAGAGTATAAGATTTTGGTTTGCCCGAGACTAACCCAGAGATAACGCTAGTAGTACCAAGCTGGCCACGTTTCCCTAGAATGCGAACCTTCACATGAAACGTGTACAAATTTCACGTCGATCGGACCACAAACAGCTGAGTTATTGAGGTTAGAGCAAAGTCACTTTGTAATTTGTTTGAAAAATGGAAAAAAGTGAGTTTCGCGTGTTGATAAAGCATTGTTTTTTAATGGGTAAAAACACCGTAGAAGCCCAGCAATGGCTTGAGAAATGTTATCCGGACTCCTTTCCATCTAAATCAACGATTTGTCGTTGGTATGCTGAGTTTAAACGTGGTCGTACGGACACAAACGATGCGGAACGTTCGGGTAGGCCATTGGAAGCCGTTGTACCGGAAAATGTGAGTGAAGTGTTAAAAATCGTAATGAACAATCGCAAAGTGAAGGTCCGTGACATTGCAGAAATGACACAGATATCATCTGGAAGCGTATTTACAATCTTTCATAAAAAATTGAGCCTGAAAAAGGTTTTTTCCAAGTGGGTGCCGCGATTGCTTTCAATGGAACAAAAACAGCAACGAATCGACGATTCAGAGAGCTGTTTATCGCTATTTACTCGCAATAAAAAGGATTTCCTGCGTCGATACGTAACCATGGATGAAACATGGATTCATCATTTCACTCCGGAGTCGCATCGGCAATCATCTGAGTGGCGCGCGGCTGGCGAAAGTCGCCCAAAGCGTCCAAAAACGCAGCAGTCTGCTGGCAAAGTCATGGCGTCTGTTTTTTGGGATACACATGGCGTGATTTTCATTGATTACCTGGAAAAAGGTAAATCGATCAACAGTGATTATTATATTGACTTGTTGGTACGTTTGAAGGAGGAGATCGCAGCAAAACGACCGCACATGAAGAAGAAAAAAATCCTTTTTCATCAAGACAATGCACCATGCCACAAGTCCATGAAAACAATGGTAAAATTCAACGAGTTGGGCTTTGATTTGCTTCCCCACCCTCCGTATTCGCCAGATTTAGCCCCCAGCGACTACTGGCTCTTTGCTGATCTCAAAAAAATGCTCCAGGGAAAAAAATTTGGCTCGAATGAGGAGGTCATTGCCGAAACTGAAGCCTATTTTGAAGCAAAGGATAAATCCTTCTATAAACATGGTATAGAAAAGTTGGAGAGGCGTTGGAAAGATTGTATCACTCTAAAAGGAGATTATATTGATGAATAAAAATGATTTTTGAAAAAAAATGTTGTTTTCGTTGTTAGATCTCAGTGTGCATTTATGTACTCAAAAATGTGAGTAGTATATGTAGAGAGTATAAGATTTTGGTTTGCATAATATACAGACTGTCTGAAAATTCCTGGATCCCTTAAATACTAGCTTACAAAAATAAACAATTTTTGATGTAATAAAACTACATGATTATTTTTTCATGTTGAACACGAACCCGTTATTGAAATTTGGCTATCACGTTACAATTTTGAGAAAAATGATATCAAAAAGGTAAAAAAACAACGATTTGGAAGGTTTTCATGGTGTTGTAGCACCCGCAGTAAAATGTTTTTTTTTTTTTTTAAATTCCGTTTACGTCACGTGAAGTATAAACTTTTAGCTTTAAGATCCATTTTGTTTTATTTTGCTGAGATATTTTGTTTCTTAGATATAGTTGGAAGAAGAAATATTAATTGTCCGCGCGTATCATTAATATGATTGCTCGGTATGATATTTCTTCAATGAGTACGAATAGTTATTTTGGATGTATTTTTGAATACTAAATATGAAAACATTAATAGAATTTGGCTATTACATCACAAAATGACATCAAGCAGAACAAGAATAATTATAATTTGTCTTGATACCATTGCTTTTGTGATGTAACTATTCGTACTCATTGGAGAGACATTGTACCGAGCGAAACAAAAAATCTCAGCGAAATGAAACAAAATGGATTTTAAATCTAAAAATTTATACTTTTACGTGGCGTAAACACAATTTAAAAAAACATTTTGCTAAAAGTGTTACGACATCATGAAAATCTTCAAAATCGCCGTTTTTTATCTTTTTGATATTTTATCATTTTTCTCAAAATTGTAACATGATAGCCAAATTTTAACAACGGATTCGTGTCACTACGCAAAAATTTATAATAATCACGTAGTTTTATTACATCTGCAATAAAATTGTCTATTTTTGCAGGCTAGTATTTAAGCGATCCAGGAATTTTCGGACTCTCTGTATATTATGCGAACTAAAATCTCATTCTGCATTTACCATTTACTTTTTTGAGCCCATAAATGCACAATTAATTTTATTTTAATAGTATAAAGCTTAATAGAACACTTATATAACTACTTGTATTATACTTCAGCAATCAATAAACCCCGATTTTTTATTAACTTTCCCTAGACTTGGTGGACAAATAATAATATTTTTCTGCTGTTAAAGGATCTCATAAATAGTTTCTAATAAATAATTTTCCAGTAAGCAAGGAACATTATATAAACGTTTTGAAACATTGATTTCTTGTGACTTTTATCAACGTTGTTATATAATATTGTATACATGTTTTTGAAACATTATCTACTAATGTGAAAATTCCGAATGTTTAAAAAACGTTTCAATAATGTTGTCCTAAATATTTTTTCAACGTTTTTATAAATGTTGTCAAAATGTTTTTAAAAGATTACCTAAATAACGTATTTTTGAATGTTTAAAAAACGTTTCATTAATATTGCTTGAAATCTTTCATAAATATTACTATGATACGTTTATTGAAGTAAATTTAATGTATTTGCAATAGTTTAAAAATATTTTATTTTATGTTTCATGTAATGTTTAAATAATAAGATTTTTGTATTGTTATAACGTTGTTATAATATTTGTAATAATGAGTTCTTAATTCATCGATTTATATAATCGCATTGTTCTCAAATGCAATTTTGCTCTATAAAAGCCGCATTTGCTGCATATAATGCGATTGACCAATCGATGAATTAGACACTCATCTCATCTCATTATCCATGCCTTAATGATCGAGGCTTAAAATCTAGTGCAATCTGCATTAGGCTCAAGATGCGCGCTTGCTTGCTATCTTCCACCATTTTGTCCAGCTTCTTGTTGACTCGACTCGCTTGGGCTTGGAAGCGCGTGCCGGGATGCCGGGAATTTGCCGGATGTGAATAAGTGAAAACGTGTGGTTTTTCCGGTTTTTCCTTTGGAAACAAAAAGCCAAAAATGCCAATTCATTTAGAAGAAGAAGACCGGCCGGATCCAGCCGGATCGGATGCATAGGAGCAATCAGAGAATAACGGAAAAGAAAGGTTAGTGCGTAACATATTAATTAAAATGTAGGTGCTTCAACACACTTCGTACTACAAGAAATAAACCGAACGATGTCTTAATTGATTTATATCTGTTCTTTGCAAGTTTAGTTTTTTAAGGTGCGATGAAATTTTTAGGTGGACTTACGCATAGGTTTGATAGCGCGTGCAGCAGACCGACCAGAGCAAAAGTAGAAACGTACGTGGTGCTTCTTTTGGAAAACCGAAAAGACCAATCCATCTAGAAGATCGATTGGATACAGCCGGATCGTGAGGCATCCGAGCAGATCGGAGAAGTACGGAAAAGGAAGGTAAATGCGTTACGTATAATTAATTAAAATGCATGTGCTTCAACACACAATTTTTAAATGAAATCAACCGAACGTTGTCATATTTGATTTACATCTATTTTTTGTAAATCGACTGCAATAATTTATTATATTATTTGCTTGTAAAAATTGATCATGTTAATATTGCATTATATGTAGTTTGCACCATGAATTTAGAGAAATTTTTATCGAATGTTATTCTTTATTCCAGCTAAATTGTGCTCTGTGTATTTCAGCTCTGTTTAGTGTTTATGATAAATAATTAACTGTCATTTTGTAAACATTTTACAAGATCAAGTATAATTTTAATCTAAATTTATCTAAATCTAAATTCATAGTTTTATGCAAATTACATATAATGTAATACTAACATGATCAATTTTTACAAGCGGATAATATAGTGGGTTATTGCAGAAATCATCTGAATGATGTCTTGATTTACATCTGTTCTTTGTAAGTCGATTTACAAAGAACAGATGTAATCAAATGCAAATATGTTTTGGCTTAAATTAGTTCTGTTCAGTGTTTATAATTGTAACGAACTGCTTTTCCGCTCCCCTTCGGACCGTCCACCGCTCCGTGCTGTTCGGTTGATCATCCGCCGGACAGCAAAGAAGAGGTGCATACTGTCCATAATAAAATTCAAACACGCGTAGCGCCCATAATAAAATTCAAACACGTGTAGCGTGTCGAGCAATCTCCGTGCGTACGCGCCGTACAAGCGACCGAAGTGACGGTTGTTGCCGATCTCGAGTGGCGGGGATCCCTTCTCCGCCGATGTGTTGCCCGCTCTCCCCTCCTCTCGAGATACGGGTACATAAGCGCCACCGTTTTTACGAAAATCGCTTTTTTCCGTCCGAATCTTCATCCGCAAAGAAGTGTCTCCCGAGCTAGCTCTAAAGTTAAGTGATCTTAGCTTCTGCCAAGAGATCTTGGCAACTAGCATTCTACTCCTAGACTGCCGATTCACGGACTCAAGTTAAGCTTGGGCTCAATAAAGAAATCTTGGTGATCGGAGAAACCAACATCTTTTCTCCTCTCCGTCGACACCGACTCACGACCTGGGGCGTGGAGTTCCACGCCCCTACCAAGAGATCTTGGCGTGAGTCGTTGTCACCACCGCAACAACATCGCAATATTAACCGTCACGTATCGCGATCGCGCAGGAGACCAGTACAGGGAAGTAAACAGGGATTCCGAATTTGGAGAAATCCGTCTCAGAATCACATACGCTGTAAATAATCGGGATCTTTTCGTTTTGTATATCCAATCCTGTCCGTCCGCGATTATTCGTCCATCCGTCCGCGCATTTAATTATCGATTATCTGTATCCGTCTGTCCGCGCGCGTATTATAAATTCTCTCATTATTTTTCTAAATTCAATAACAAAGTTAGAGAAATCATCTTCATCAGCATCTATTTGCTGAATTACTATTGGCGCATTGGTCTACGACCAATATTAATAATCTTAGATCAATGAGTGTTGGGACTGTCTTCTGTCTTTTTCTTAATTGAAAGGTTACTTTTTATCGCTTTTTTGTTAAAAGACAAGTCACTGTTTCACTTTTCGATCTTATAATTGAATGGCAGCATTGTAATTGCATTTATAGTTAGTACTTTTAACATGTGTTTCCTATGCTACTCATACAACACAAAGTCTAAAAGACATTTCCAAAAGTAGTCACAGCGCAAAACGGTATTTAAAAATTAGACTACTACATTTCCTCATAAACAAAAACAAAATTAATTTTGTTCTTACTTATCATCTGATAAACAAAAAGATGTATTCTATGACATATCCTTTTCGAGAATAATTCCAATGATTGAAGCTCGATTAATAATTTCGATCAATGAGTTATATGTTACACACACACCCACCCACCCATCCACGCACGCACGCACGCACGCACGCACGCACGCACGCACGCACGCATGCACGCACGCACGCACGCACGCACGCACGCACGCACGCACGCACGCACGCACGCACGCACGCACGCACGCACGCACGCACGCACGCACGCACGCACGCACGCACGCACGCACACACACATGGATATGTTTTTAAACCAACAACATGTCTTGGACGGAATTGTAGTGATTTGCATTGATAACGGTGACATTGCAATTCATAATTCATTACTATCTCGTAAAAAACAACTTTTCTTTAAATTGGCATAACTAGCGAAAAATTATCGTATCGATTTCCGCAAAATTGCATTTTAAAGGGAAAAATTCGAACCTTTTTGCGCTTTTTATCTCATTGAGTTACGTCAACTGCTTCACTCCACACAACTCTAGAAACTATACGTTCTATTTATCGATTTTGCAAGTTTTTGTTCTATCATTGGCTATTAGCAAATTAATCATGCTACTTAATCGGCATTAAAAGTTTCTCAAAGTACTGGTTTCAAGCTTTAATTCCTTTTTTGAAACACCCCTGTGTCATAAATATTTCCTGTTTTACAAGCGTTTAAAGTTTGGTAAATTTTTCTTAAATTTTTAGTGTACCGCTTTTTTTGGTAGGCAGTGTATATAATGAATATCAAAAGTCTTTATGACTTGTATAATATATGTATGCACACATATAACTCATTGATCGAAATTATTAATCGAGCTTCAATCATTGGAATTATTCTCGAAAAAAATATGTCATAGAATACACCTTTTTGTTTATCTGGCATGATAAGTAAGAATAAAATTAATTTTGTTTTTGCTTATGAGGAAATAGTAGTCTAATTTTTAAATACCGTTTTGCGCTGTGACTACTTTTGGAAATGTCTTTTAGACTTTGTGTTGTATGAGTAGCATAGGAAACACATGTTAAAAGTACTAACTGTAAATGCAATTACAATGCTGCCATTCAATTATAAGATCGAAAAGTGAAACAGTGACTTGTTTTTTAACAAAAAAGCGATAAAAAGTAACCTTTCAATTAAGAAAAAGACAGTCCCAACACCCATTGATCTAAGATTATTAACCTTGGTCGTAGACCAATGCGCCAATAGTAATTCAGCAAATAGATGCTGATGAAGATGATTTCTCTGACTTTGTTATTGAATTTAGGAAAATAATGACAGATATTCAATTACAATTCCAAATTTGGAAAATAAACAGGGACAGGTTTAGGAGACTGTAAATATAATTCCTCCCCCTGTTCATTACCCTCCATACATCCCCTTCCGATGTTACTTCTTCCAATTCCCTCTCTTATCTTTCTCTCTTCCTTCTTTTCTTCTCCTTACTTCTCCAATACTTTCTATATTTCTTCCTTATCTTCTTATATTTCTCCCCCTCTCCTCTCTCTTTTTCCATCTCTTAAACTCCTCCTTTACCTCTTTTTTTCATACTCTTACACTCACCATCCTTTCTGCACTTTTTTCTTTTCTTTCTCTACTTTTTTTAATGTCCTTTTCACTCTTCTCTTCAACTTCCTTCAACCCTCTTCTACCTCTTTCCAGTCACTATCTCTCTTCCCTACGCATTTCTCAAATTTCTTCCCTCTTCCGTCCACACCCCCCCCCTTCTTTTTCTCTTTCCTTTTCCCATTGCTTTCTTCCTCCCTTCTTCCCTCCTTCACATATACTGTTAATTGCTAATGGTCAGAATCTACCTAATCCTCCATCTTCATCTTTACCACTTTCTCTCTCGTTTCCTCATTCCCGATTACATAGTTAATTACAGTTCCCTCCTTCCCTCCAGTATACGTCTATTCACCCTCCTCATCCCCTTTTATGCATCCATTCAATATCGACCATCCTAATTCTTTTAAAAAAACCACAAAATTTTTTTTTCTTTTATTCACCTTTTTATCCTTTGAATTTTTTTCTCTCTAACCCTATCCCTCTCTCCTCTCCTACTTCCCTTCTTCTCGTTTTCGCATTGAAATCTCCCCCTATTACTACTCTTATCCTCTCCGTTCTTTCCTCTATCCACTTTTTTAGTTGTTTCATTTTTTTCTCCATGTCTCCATTTACATATACTCCCACCAACCTCCACCATTATCTTCCTAGATTAACTTTGACCACCTGCAATCCTATTTCTCTCCTTTCTGTCTTCTTTTTTTCTTTTCTTAATCCCTCCCTTATCTCTACAATCATTCTTCCCATTGCTCTCCCCTTTTTTACTCCTTCCCGTTTCCTGCATCTCCCAAACGTATCCCTTCGGTAACTATTTTTGCATTTTTTCCCATCTCTTTTTTTGTAGCCATGTCTTGCTCAGGAACATCACATTCCATTTTTTCAATTTTTTTCTAAAATTCCCCTCTTTATTTTTCATGCCGACCACATTCCAGAACCCTATTTTATATTTTTTTCCACTCCCTTTTTTTCCATTCCTCCTCTCTCTATCATATTTTCCTATCACATTTTCTTTATTCTCTTCTTTCTCCCCTTCTTTCTCCCCCCACCCTCTTCTAAAAAACCTCTTTTTCTTTCTCTCCCTTTTCCCTCCTCTCTTACTTCTCTTCCCTGTCATTCCCTTAACTCATCACTAGTCTCATCTCATATCCACAATTTCTCGTCAATCCATATTTTCATATATTCTATTCTTACTCTCTTCCCATCCCTCCTGTTTTTTCCGTTTCCCTTTTTATCCATCATTCTACTTTTCTCTCTTTTTCCGTCAAGTCGTTCGTGATCCACTCCTTCCTATTCCTTAGCTTTGCCTTTCCTTTCATCACGTTTATTTTCTCCCCGACACTTGCAAATCTCACCCACATCATTTCCTCTCCCCCCTTATCTTTATTCCTTATCCTCCTCAACCCTTCTATTCTAGCTATCGTTCCCGTTGCCTTCACTATTTCCTTTATCTCTCTCCTCAGCTCTTTTTCTCCCTCCTCCTTTACTCTCACCCCTTTTATTATTCTTTTCCTCTTTTTTTTGTTTTGCTTTTTATTCTTTTCCCTCCAATCTCCTCGTCTTTTCTACTAATTCCTTTTTTTCCTTTATCTCCATCCGCTCTCTCTCCTCCCCTTTATCTTTTTCCCTTCCTCCCTCCTCTTCCACCCTACTCTTTCCTTTCTCAATTTACTCTATTCTTTTCTCCAAATTGTCTACTCTTTTCTCCATTTCTTTCATCCATTCCCATCTTTTCTCTACCTTCTCTTATTTCTTTTATTTCCTTTTTTATTTCCCTAAAACCTTCCTTTATCTCCCTTAATATTTCTTTCAGATCCCCTCTTCATGTTTTTCCGGCGATCTTTTTATCTTCGTACTTTTTTTAAAAGGTTTTCTCTTTTCTGTTTCTTCCTCCTCCCCCTCTAGCCTCTTCCTTTTCTCTCTTCTCTTAAATAATTTTAACAAGAACATACTATTTGCTCTGTCCCTCATCATACTTTCTGCCCTGCTCGGTCTTCCCACCCTTCTCTTTTTCTTTCCATTTCCTTTTTCCTTTCCCTTTTTTTCTCCATCCCTTTCTCTCCTCCTTCCTCCATCCTGTCGATCTCCTAATCTATCAACTTTCTCTATTTAAAATTTTCCGCGCCCGCGCTTACTCTTTCGCGCTTACCACCCGGCGTCCCTGCCTCCGCCTCTTTCCTGCTTCTCTTTACTCTTTATTCTTCCTTCATACCCGTCCTGAGCTCTTGTTTCCTCCTGTCTCTCTATTCCCTTATCTCTGCCCTATCCCTTATTCTCTCAACTTCACTTGTTACCTCCCTAACTCCTCACCCGCTCGCACTACAATACAGCCCTCTTTATCTTCAAATTTACCCATTCACCAAGCACACTTTCCATATACACAACTGTCACTTTCGCTACCGGAAACGGAAGTCCTACTAATTATCTTTATGACTTCATTATTAAAAAAAAAAATTGCAATTGGGTTCTTTAATCTCAATTTTGAAATTTTTACAATAAATTAATAAAAAACATTCCACATGTTTATTATTAATAAATAGAAAACCATTTTCTTTGAGGTATAATTTTTTTTGTATTTTATATGAAGCATATTTATTATTTTTTAAAAATCTTTTTATAAATAATGATAATTGTTTATTGGACGTTTTCAACGTTATTTTAATTTTATGCATGTAATTTTTAAGTGGAAAACTGCTGAATTTATTTAATGAAACAAATTTTTTTGCGTCTACAGTTAAGTGAATGAGATTATGGACATTTTGATAAATGTATTCATTTTCATATAAATTACCAAATTTACTTGCAAAGTATATTAACAATTCATGAGCATAATCAACATATGTGTCTATCAAATTATTATATATCCAAATTCGAATTACGCAATATAAAAAAAGAAAAAAAACTACGAAAAATAATCTTTTAATTAGTAAAATTGTTATCAAGTAACATTCTTTAGTATAGTCTCGCTTACGTAATTAATGAAGAAAGTAATGTATCTATTGGAGACATATCGCTCAAAGTTTACAAAATAAGAAAAGAATGTTGTATTTAATATTATACAAAAATTATTTATAAGGTGAGATAATTAATTGCATAACATTTTTTTATTACGTTTTTTTAAATAATTAATATCATTTAAGCAATCTTGTTCATAAAAAATTTCAATTCATACCAAAGTTGAATAAAATGACGTTGAAGGACAATTTCAAATCAATAAGATGACTTTCAGAATTAAATTTGCTGTTAAAAACTATTAAGGAACTGTATTTTCAACTTATTATTAAGTGTAGTGAAAAGAAATTTATTATGGAAATCATCGAGTCCGATTGTTATGTAAGCATTGTTTTGATTGCCCAGGAGCTAAACATTGCACAAAAAATCGTTTGGAACCACTTAAATAAGGCTGGATACAAAAAGAAGCTCGATATATGAGTGCCACATCGTTAACGCAAAAAAACCTCATCTAGATCGAATTTTCATCTGCGAATCGCTGCTGAATCGCAACAAAATCGACCCATTTCTGAAGCGGATGATTATTGGTGATGAAAAGTGGATCACTTACGACAACGTCAAGCGAAAACGGTCGTGGTCGACTTGCGGTGAGCCGGCGCAAACGGTGGCAAAGCCAGGATTGACGGTCAGGAAGGTTTTGCTGTGTGTTTGGTGAGATTAATAGGGAATCATCTACTATGACCTGTTTTTCTACGGCCAAACTCTTAATTTGGATCTGTACTGTCAACAATTGGATCATCTGAAGGAAATAATCGCCCAGAAGCAGCCAGCTTTGGCTAATAGGAGAGGAATTGTATTCCATCAGGACAACGCTAAGCCACACACAACGATAGTGACTCGCCAGAAGCTTCGGGAGCTTGGTTGGGAGGTTCTTATGCATCCACCTTATTGTTCGGACCTGGCACCAAGTAGTTACCACCTCCCACACAACACATGGACATCCTCGGACGTCCGATACAAAAGTCTTTGTAATGTCCCAGTATCTCGTACGGCCATAGGACGTTCCAAGGACGCCTGAAGGACATTCTGGTTTATCGTAGCTGCAGTATGACGTTTGTAGGACGTCCGCAGGACATATTTGGGATGATTCGTAATATCTAACATATTATGTATATTAAATATGTTCCCGACATACATAATAAATATGCATTCGAAAATTGCGAGCGTTGTTCTTTATATTAAATAAGATATTTCGAAGATGTTCCAAGGACGTCCATTAAATGTTCATAAGATATCGGTGATACATTCCGAAAAGATCCGCTATATACATATATGTCAATAAAGTTGAGTATTTTTATTATTATTATTATTATCATTATTGTTATAACACAAGAGTTTTTTAATTATAAAATTATAAAGATAATTTTTTGTTAAATTCGAGAAAAGTGAGCTCAAGAGCCACGCAGGATGTCGGGTGCGAGTAAATAAATAACGAATAAATCCAATGTCAGGCAAACGTTTTGACCTTTAATGACGTCTTTTTCATATAAGTTTGATTGCAGCTTTGCGTTCACGATCCCTTCTAAACTGAATAAATTTATTACTACTGGCAAAGACCATATAGAGCGTCTTTCATGTAATGACGTGGTCTATCAAATCAATTGCAAGGACTGCGATTCTTCTTATGTGGGACAGACGAAACGCCAATTAAAAACAAGAGTCAGCGAACATAAAGCAGACATTAGGAAAGCCAGTTCTCCTTCTGTTATTTCGCTACATCACCTTGGAGAAAATCACGAATTTAATTGGGAGAACGTTGAAATTTTAGACAAGGAGCCATCTTATGTTAAAAGATCTATATCCGAGATGTTACACATTAAAAATGAAATGCATGGACTCAATCAACAAAGCGATACCGAACTTCTCTCGGATGCGTATCTTCCTATCCTCGATCGTATTCCCCCTTGTTAGGTTTACCACCCCTTCTCCTTCTATTTCTTTCGTTTGGGCCACCGAGGCTATCTCGTTTCGGTTCTTATTATTTGTATCTATTCTCACCGAGATGTAACATCCCATCTCAAGGCTGTGACCGAGTTTCGGTGCTTAGAGGTATTTTGTATATAATTTTTGCTTCGATTTAATTTCTTTTTCCCCCTCTTTTTGAATTTGCATAATTTTTATAATGCGTTTTTTTTACAATTTTATATCGAATGACTTGTACAGTTTTCATATTTATTTTTATTTATTTAATTTTTTTATTAATTTTTCGTTTATTCCCTTTTTTTTAACTATTTATTTGTATTGTTATCTGTCGCAAGTTTTGAAGTCATTGTTTTAATATTATTTTCTTATTTATTTATTTATTTGTTAACAACCAATCTATGTGGTTTTACGAAACTCTTGTCTCTGTACACGCTCTGTGAAGTCATTCACAATATTATTATGCTAAGACGTTGAAATAAGATGTACACCGCGGTTATGCACAATCTCTATCTATTCGGTAACTGGTTTTCAATTTTTTTATTTTTTATTTTTGATCTTTATTTATTTTGATGAATTTGTATCTTAACTAGTGTGATTAAATTGATTGTTTTATAGACTTGTAATACTACTGAAGAAGACCGTCATTAAAGGTCGAAACGTTTGCCTGACATTGGATTTATTCGTTATTTATTTACTCGCACCCGACATCCTGCGTGGCTCTTGAACTCACTTTTCTCAAATTTAATTTATTTATAAGAGCCTTAACCTTCGTTTTGTGTTGTTTGATAATTTTTTGTGTTAAAAAATATTTAACACAAAAAATATATTTAACCATATATAAACTATAAATTTTGATAATACGATAAGCTTTAATATAAAGTATATAGCTTTGTAATAAAATATATTATTTGTTAATATTTAATGTTTTATTATATACAGGGTGTCAGAAAACAATCGTTTTTGCTCTCGTGGGTTGATAAAGTAAGTCAAACTGAGAAAAAAAGTCCTTTACCACTTTACAATTTTCGTGATAGTTAACAAGTTATAAATTAATAAAAATAGCAGAGTTAGCCCCGCCCACCGCCAAATCCAACCGCGTTTGTGGTTGCCAAGCGCGTGGAGAATTGTTGTTTTCTAACAGCAATGGCTGCGTAATATTATTTAATGTTTAATAATATCCTATATGTAGGCGCACAATATTACTTAATGTTAAATAATATTCTAATTTAAATTAAGATTATGTTAAATAGTATTTTTGAAATATTAATGTAAATATGTACTTTCTTAAAATAAAATAAAATTTACGTACAAAATAGTACGTAAATACGTAATATGTAAAATTTTGTACCACAAAAAAATGAGTTTAAATGTACCATTTATTATTATTATAATAATTGGATAAAGAAACATTTATTACTTTAAATCTAAAAACTATAAGAATATTTTTATAATATTACACATGTACATATTTATATTAATATTTCGAAAATACTATTTAACGTACTCTTAATTTAAATATGTTTACATTATAGTACATTAATTAAAATATTATTTAAAATTAAATAATATTGTGCGCCTACATATAGAATATTATTAAATATTCAATAATATTACGCAGCCATCGCTATTAGAAAACAACTCTCCGCACTCTTGACAACCACGATCGCACGGTTGGATTTGGCGGCGGGCGGGACTAAATCCGCTATTTTTATTAATTTATAACTTGTTAACTATTACGAAAATTGCAAAGTGGTAAAGGATTTTTCTTCTCAGTTTGACTTATTCTATTAACCTACGAGAGCAACAATTGTTTTCTGACACCCTGTATAATATTGAAATTATATTTAATACATATGTATAATACTATAATGATTAATTTAATATGTTATTTAATGGTCATTTTATTTATGAGAAAAATTTTACTCAAAATATAAATAAATAATAACGTATATTATATCGAGTAGAATTTTTCTCGGAAAAAACGTTTTGGAACGTATACTTAAAATATAAAGAAAGTAATTATACATCTAGTAGCAAGGTATATATATTTGATTTACAGAATCATATCTGTTTACATGATTCTGTGAATCAAATACATGTATACATTAAAATTCGATTTAATTATAATTTATGAAATCCTGTAATTTCGGATTGAAATGGATTTACCAAGTGAGTGCTGGCACCACCGCTAGGTGGCCACGCCGTGGGGGATCTTTTCGTGAATGCAGCCACAGGCGTTATATCTAGGCGCTACCGCGCCTCCCCAGCTCGTAACTTCAGTGAGACTTTTAGGAGCTGCTTGTTGTAACCTCGAGACGAAACTCGCTTTCATTCTTTTCAAATGTGACGTGTGTGTGGAACGCTGTTCCACATAAATTTTTATAATTGTTACATGTAAATAATAATTTGTATTGTTATTTAATCTTGTACAAAAATTAAATATTTAATTTAAATTTAATTCAAATTGAATCTTTTTTAAATCTTTTTTAACGAAAAGGATACAAGAAGTATTCTTTTTATAAACTAAACATTTATTACGTTTTACATTAATGTATTCTGTTCTAATAAATCTATCTGGGTTCTGATCTTATTTTCAATCTATCTTAACACCGTATTTTCGGTGCAGAAATCCCGATCGATTCGGATTACTTTTTTTTTAATCGGTTTTAATTGCACATTTTCGGCAGGGTTAATACTACTTTTATTAACAAATATCATTTTTTACTAAATAAAGTCCTAATCGCCCAATATAAAATAATGTCCAAACAACGTCCATAAAAGTTCTTTTTGTGTCCTGCTGAGATGTCCTAACGACGTCCATTTGACGTCAGAAGGCGGTACATTGTACGTCCGAAAGACGTTTCCTAGACGTCTACAAGACACAATTAGTATGTCATCTGGACGTCAAGACATGTCGGACCGCGGCGTTCAATGGATGTCCCAAGGATATCCTTGTGTTGCGTGGGCTGTTCCTCTCTATGATGAATGATTTTGCTAGTGAAAAATTCGCCTCAAGAGAAGCTTGTGAAAATCGACTGTCCCAGTTTTTTGCCAATAGGGATGAGGATTTTTATGAGAGAGGCATAATGAAGTTACCTTCAAAATGGCAATAAGTTATTAAACAAAACGATGCATATTGGACTTAAATCGAATCATTCTATGCTAAATAAGGCCTTTAATTTAATGCAAAAATAATGGATTTCTTTTTATTACACTTAATATTTTATAATTCCTAGTAACACCAAATGCATGTTGTCTAAAGGAACTAATGTAACAAGGTCAATCTTTAAAACACATAAGAAACATTTGTTCGTAATAATTTTTATTAATTTGAAAATAAAATTCATCATTAGTTCTTAATTTTGAATGAATGAATCTCAGTAGAATCTTAGTAGAAGATTAAGTCCCAATCTGCGATAAATGTAGTGACAGCCTTTAACTTTTCGTTCTGAGCTTTGAATTGCGATATTTTTTTTCAGCAAAAAGTTAAAGGGTTTTTGCTGAAAAAATATCACTTGTTGATTTACTGTTACATTAATGCGACATTGTTAAATTTTATTGTAATAATATACAAAATTCATTAATATATGTATGTGAATACCTGATTAAAATATCTAACTTTTATGTAGAACACATTATTATAAAATGTTTATAAAAATAAAATGTATAATATTTATAAAAAATAAAATGTAAAATGTTCAATCTTTTACATTTTCCTGTCATTTCACATCCAAATATTCGTACACAACGTTAATGTTTCTCTTACATTAGAACAATATTTGTTTCAGTTAGCAAGGGATTTCAACAATGTTGTGTTAATAATTTTCTTACGATAGAACATTATTCTAAAATCTACGTATAGTTGTTATAAATATATTATTTTTATTGTAACATATTTTTCAACAATTTACCAAATTATTTACAATAGAAATAAAATATTTGGAACAATTTTAAGTATAGTTTTAAAGGCTTAGGAAAAAACCCGTTTTTTTTTTTCAATTTTTCCGCGGATTTTTTCGGGTTTTTTCTCAGGGATAAAAAAATTTATTGGAAAAATTCACAAAGTGTTATACTAATGGTACTTCATCAGTATCAACTATTTCATGATATGATTTCTTAACTGTAGCTTGCCACACTTGTGTTCGAGTCCGTAGTTTGTGGTAGTTTGCCATATTTTTATTCGTAAGATAGCTCGACTTTTTGTTTCGTCACTTTCATTCTAATTAATATTTTTTAGCTTGTATTGTAATTAATATTTTAAAGCTTGTATTGCAAAAATTAAAAAATACGTAGTCTAAATATTATAAGATAATAGCAGATTGAGAGGATGATTTGAAATAATTAAATTTGTAACAATTATATATAGAAAGAAGTAAACTATAAAATGAGATTACATTTCAGAATTTTACCTGATCAGGATATGGCGGACTAGAGTTAAAAATCTGTGTTAATGAAAAATAATTAGAAAACGGTCCGTATAAAGTTAAACTAATATTAGTTTTTGTTCTTAAAGTTTTTCTTTTTATTTATGATAATATGAATATGAGGGAAACAAAAAGCATATCATGAAACATAAATAAAAACAGAATTAATGAATTTTTTAAGTAAAATAAAACGTATACGAGGTGTGTTCAAAAAGTATCGCGAATTTTGTGTTTTTTCAAAAATTATTTATTTATTCATGAATATCTATTTTGTCCCCTTCAAAGTAATCCCCATGAGATATTATACACTTGTGCCAACGGTTTTTCCAATCTTCGAAGCACTTCAAAAAATCATTTTTTTTTTATCTTGTTCAGCTCCTCCTTCGATGCCGTCTTTATCTCGTCAAGCGTAGCGTAACGTCGTCCTTTCATGGGCCTCTTCAGTTTAGGGAACAAGAAAAAGTCACAGGGGGCCAGATCTGGGGAATACGTTGGCTGCGGCATCATTAGTGTGTTGTTTTTGGCCAAAAAGTCGCGCACAAGCAACGATGTGTGAGCAGGGGCGTTATCGTGGTGCAAAAGCCAATTTTTGTTCTTCCACAAATCCGGGCGTTTCTGGCGGATTGCTTCGCGGAAATTGCGCATAACTTGCAGGTAATATTCCTTATTGACCGTTCTACCCTGTGGCAAGAACTCATGATGCACCACGCCCCTCCAATCGAAGAAAACTGTCAGCAAAACTTTCACATTCGACCGAACTTGGCGCGCTTTTTTCGGTCTTGGTTCGTGCGGCAGCTTCCATTGAGATGATTGAGCTTTGGTTTCCACGTCATAACCATAAACCCACGATTCGTCACCAGTTATGACCCTCTGGAGCAAATTTGGGTCGTCGCGGACAGAGTCCAACATCTCATTAGCAATGTTCATGCGATGCTGTTTTTGGTCGCAATTGAGCAATTTTGGTACGAATTTCGCGGCGACCCGTC
Source organism: Solenopsis invicta (assembly GCF_016802725.1). Lineage (NCBI taxonomy): Eukaryota > Metazoa > Arthropoda > Insecta > Hymenoptera > Formicidae > Solenopsis > Solenopsis invicta. Next base: position 18,010,805 of record NC_052667.1, read on the forward strand.
TCATGCCCAAATCATTGATAAAAATCGAATGGCACGAGCCAATCGATATGTTTAGGTCCTCAGCAACTTCTCTAACGGTGATTCGACGATTGGCCAATACCATTTTCTCCACTTCATTAATTTTTTCGTCTGTTGTTGAAGTGCTCGGGCGTCCGGCACGCTCTTCGTCGTTCACATCTTCTCGGCCTTCTGAGAACATTTTGTACCACCGATAAACGTTGCTTCGGTCCAAGGTAGCTTCTCCGTATGCCACAGTCAACATTCGGAATGCATCCGCGCACTTAATTTCGTTTTTCACACAAAATTTGATACAGGTTCTTTGATCCATTTTTTTGAATAGGTAAAAATCGAAGACGATCCAAAACACGTGCAAGCAAAGCAGCTGTCAACAATTAAGTGAACATTCAAAATGGCCGAGCTTGTCGGCATAAGTGAGAGACATGAGTACCAACATAACGCCACAAAAAGATCGAAATTCGAATATACGTAACCCGCGAAAATTCAAAATTCGCGATACTTTTTGAACACACCTCGTATACTTCTTAATAATAGCTAATATTTTAAAACAATTCTTCAAATGATTAGTATAAATATTAACTTAAATTAGTCTTTAAACTAGTTGCTAGGATTACATTTGTTTTTAAAACAGTTTGTTTAATAATTATGATAATTTCTAAACTTCAAGTGATGTACATTATTCCAAATATAAACATAAAAATTAGCTCAATATTAATTCTAGCACTTATACAAGTGTCTTACTTTAAAAATATTGTAAAATTGGATAGCATGTAATTTACATAGCAAAAACTGCAATTTTTCGCAAAAAAGCAATTTTTTAGAAAAAAACCGGAATTTTTCTAACTTCTTTCCAACGATGTGAAAAAAGCGGTTTTTTTAAAACTATAATTTTAAGTAGATTTTAGAATAAATATTGTTCTAACGTAAGAAAAATATTAACACAACATTGTTGAAACGTTATTTTGTTAATTGGGACAATGTTGTTGAAACGTTAGAAAAAAAATCAATGCAACATTGTTGAAATGTTACTTTGATATTGCGAAAAATGTTATTGAAACGTTAGAAAAACATTAAAGCAACATTGTTGAAATGTTATTTTGATATTGGGATAAATGTTGTTGCAACATAAGAAAAATATTGTTGCAACATTGTTGAAATGTTATTTTGATATTAGGATAAACGTTATTGCAACGTAGGAAAAACATTAATGCAACATTATATGCAATGTTACATATCTTCCATTTCAATGTTGCAGGAAATTTCAATATGTACGTCAAAGTTTATTCACAACAACGTTGTATACAACGTTACAAACTACAAGTTTTACAACGTCACATGTTGCTGGGATATTGTTGCAGTAACATTGCTGAAATGATATTTTGCTTACTGGGTTAGGTGTCGGTTCTAGGTACAGATTTCTAAACGACACTAGATCGCTAACTTATGTAGTGGGGGTATAGCAAAATTGAAGCATGGATAGGATATGCCGCCATTTGTAACACGGACAATCGTGCTAACTTCACGAAAGATGTATCGAAAGATGTATGTTTCTTCTTCACGGAAGATATATCGTCATTGTTATTATGGCAAATTGGCACAGCGTATTCTTTTAACCTCGGTTTATAGGCATCTGGTCTTACCTCATAATCTTTTGAGGTAAAGTCCTCCTCCGATTTTGATGAGATTTTAATATGTTGCAGTACATATAAAAATAAGGGACACCTATATTCTTATACGTACCCATACTTACTTTTAGAGAGTAAAACACCTCTTTGAAGAAAATCGGTTTTCTTTAAGCGTACATCGTCGATATAGGAGATAGAAAAGAATGTTCCAATTGAAAGTTGAATGACTTGAAGAGTACTTTATAACAATGATAAAATTTTTTAAAAATCTTATATTTTTCTCCACCACATACTTTTTTCTTAAATTTTTATTTTTTTTATAAGCAAAATAAAGCTTATTTTATTACGAATTTAACGATGTATGATAAAATTATGTTCCAACATTCTCATTTTCCAAAAATAATTGAAAACATCTCTACTATCATGGATATATATACTTTTTACAGTTTGTGATTATTTTGGTTTAATACATTTACTTGATTGACTTCCGTTATAGATAAGTTAGAAATAATACATCCTAATATCTTTAGTAAAAATAACAGAAACGGACAGGATTTCCATTCATTTCTAACAGTAAGCTGTCCATTTTATTTGAAAATACGAGGTCTGTCGGAAGCAGTCCTGGAACTCGTTTTTTGGTTTGCCTTTAGAGCGTTTGTCGTATTAGTTTCGACTGCTTTTTTTTATCGTCAAATCGGTGTTCTTTGAGCGGCATTTTTAATCTTGGGAACAGCCAAAAGCTGTACGACTTTGTGCTTTGTCAAATATTGCAGCACGAGATTCGATGCATGCTCGTTATCGTGATGAAGAAGCCAGTCACCGCTTGACTAAAGCTGAGGCCGTTTTCTTCTAATTGCGTGACTGGCTTCTTTATCACGATAACGCGCTAGTGCATGCATCGAACCTCATGCTGCAATATTTGACAAAGCACAAAGTCGTACAGCTCCGTCAGCCTCCGTACAGTCTTGATGTAGCTCCTTGCGACTTTTGACTGTTGCCAAGATTAAAAATGCAGCTCAATGGACACCGATTCAACGACAAAAAAACAGTCGAAACTAATACGTCAAACGCTTTAAAAACTATACCAAAAAAGTTCCAGGACTGCTTCCAAAAGTGGAAAGGCCGTTGGTAGCGTATTCTTCAATCAAATGGGGACTACTTCGAAAGATGCCACCAGCCTGATGACGCAAAATAACACCAGTGGAGAAATATAAAAGAAGGTCGGATACTTTTGGGACAGACCTCGTATAACATGCAAATAGAAAATCTGTATCTGCAGCAGGAAATCCTACCCGTTTCTGTCTGCATCTTGTACGTAATCACATTTCACTTGTATCTATCCGCAATTACATACAGGAATCTTATCCATTTCTATTCGCATCCTGTACCTAATCATTATACCTGCATCTGTCCTCAATTGCGTACAGAAATTCTGTCTGTTTCTATGTGCATCGTATATGTCGAGATTGTTATCTGCATCTGTCCGCAATTACGTATAGCAATCTTATCCGTTTTTGTCCTATTTGTTTATAACAATTAGTTGCAAAATTGATTTTTGCAACGTGTATTTTATGTCATAAATGTTTATGTCATAAATGTTTTTTCTTGCTTTAGTTTTATTTGCAATTATTATTTTTTGGCTATCTTTATTGGTCTGGTTATGGGCAGAAACGGATTTTAATTATTTGTATAAATTATTTTTTTTGCATAAAATATGAATTATTTAATAGTCATATATGTTTCTTTAGTGATTTTTTTCGTAGAATTGATTGGCGTAATCAGTTTACGTTTATAGTCAATTTTTAATAATTAATAATTTGTTTATAATAATAGTTTTAACATTGATTTTTGAAAAGTACTTTTTACGTCAGTAACGTTTTTTCATGCTTCTGTCATATTTCAAATTTTTATTTTTTGCTATCTTTAGTGGTCTGGTCATGGACTTTAAATGGGTTTAAAAGATGTACGGAATTCGAATTAAAAAAACTTTTAATAATTATACTTAACCTTTAAACCCGTAAGTGGGTCTGAGAGACCCCATATGAAGTTTCGAACCCTTCTTTTGTGAAGACGGAATGAGATAGGAGGTTCAGACCAAGACGTAAAAAAAGTTTGAAATCTCCTTTTTTGATTGATATAGTTGATCAACTTTTTTGGTCAACTAGAATTCGAACGGCACGGCAGCAAAGTTTTGTTAGGGTTAATGCGACTTATATAGTGTGTAAGTGAAATATTTTTTGTGAGTATTTTATATAAAAAAGCTGGACAAAATACGTTCGAACAGGTCGGTTCGCGGATGTTACTCGCATATACTCTGTCTAAAGTTGGAATACTATAAAAGGCTGTAGAAAAGAGAATTTTTCCGAAATATATCGTGAAACACATCAATTTTTAATTTTAGACACAATTTAATCAAAAATACCTCATTCGTCTTGTTATATAAGTACATTTTCTAATAGAAATGACAATGATATAATTTTTTTTTTTTTTGAAAGTATGAATCTTTAGCTTTAAAACGCCGTATTTTAAAGTCTTTAAAAGTTTTTTGTTGCAAAGATATGATTTTTTTTTAAAGTGGATTTTTAGATGCCTAAATATATCTTATATTCTCTATGTTACATAATTATACTTTTTAAAAGGAATGACTTTGCCAAATTTTATTTTAAAAATGTGATCCTTTAGCTTTAAAACACCGTATTTGAAAGTCATTAAAAGTTTTTTGTTGTGAAGATATGATTTTTTGAAGGAAAAGTGGATTTTTGACCAATTTCTCATTTTTGCTTAATGGTTTTGCCTTTTATAACTTCACAATAAATTATTTTTTCGGCAATGCCAATTGTGTAGTCACACTCCTGAGATTCTGAACTTTCATTAAAAAAACAATTGTAGAAAAATATTGATTGTAATCAAAATTATAACTTCTTAAAGTTGAAAAAGATGACCCGAAAATGTGTTTCCGTATTTTACAAGATCGGTGTGTTTAAGGGTTAATTATTACACAGGATCACAAAAAAAATTTTTGAGAGTAATCTCAAACCAGAGTAGGTATTTCTTATAGATTTTGAGTTGCCGAATACGAATTTGTAAGCCGTTTTGCTCCATCACGTTCAGTTTTTTAGGTATTTATTGTTATTGTTTAGGTATTTATTGTTATGTATTTAGGTTATTTATTGTTTCGAAACTAAGGCCTATTCGATCAAACGCCGTGAGACGTCAACTTTTTTTTTGTCTCTAGAATAACTAAAAAAATTGGGATTGAAATCCCCGGGTGACTTACCTGATCCTCCCTTTGTTAGATTTTTTTCAGAAATGGATTTTAGTTGTTACTGTTGGAAAATATGTTAGATAAATTAGAAATTAAGTTAGAAATTAATCAATTAGTTAATTTGTTAATTAGTTAATTTGTTTTGTATAATTTTATATTTTTATACATCATTCTATATTTTATATTTTCATATATATCACATTTACTTAAAAATGTTTGATAGTATAAAAATATAAAAATATACAAAAAATTAATTAACCAATTAATTAACTAATTAATTAACTAATTGATTAATAACTTACTTTCTAATCTATCTAACTTCTCTTCCAACAATAACAATTAAAATCCATTTCTGAAAAGATCTAAAATTTACTTACGAAGATCGCCTATCTGTTACACAATAGACTACGTCGATTTGTTTTACGACATATAGGCTATAATAACAAAACTTTTTTTACTTCCTACACTTTATTTAACTTTTTAAAATATGTTTAAATCCATTCTAGGACATTTTAATGTCATATTTACTGTCGCTTTTTTCTCAAATATTTCAATTTTCACAGATTTTCCATGACTTTTCATAATTATCTAAAAAAAAACTGGACATAATGAAGCAAAACGGTTTACAAATTCGTATTCTGCGACCCAAAATTTATAAGAAACACTTACTCTGGTTTGAGGTAACTCTCAAAAAATTTTTTGTGGTCCTGTGATTGTTTATGTTAAAATATGAATGTTACGTCCCGACTGAGCGCGGTTAGTTTTTGAGCAGAATATACCAGGTGTAGAAGTATGAAACCGGAATTTCCCTATAGATGGTGCTAGCCATCAGTAGGGGTTTAGGGATTGTAAGACTGCTTCTGCAGCGCCATCATCTCTCTCTAACAGCTGACGAAGATTTTCAACACACAATAACCCAAGTTTCATACAGCGGTATATTTTTCTATAGCCTTAAACATGTCGAGTTTTGTGCCTACAAAACTACGATTTGCGGACAGCATTGGTTTTCTGTTATCATTTGAAGAAAACTACTGCAGAATCGCATCGAATGCTTGTCGAAGCTTATGATGAACATGCTCTTGGTAAAACACAGTGTTTCGAGTGGTTAAAAAAATTCAAAAGTGGTGATTTTGAGAAACAAAGAGCGTGGGAAACCACCGAAAAAGTTCGCAGACAACGAATTGCAAGCCTTATTGGATGGAGATGATACTTAAACTCAACAAGAACTTGCGGCTTGAATGTGACGCAGAAAGCCGTCTCCATTTGCTTGAAAGCTATGGGAAAGATTCAGAAAGTGGGAAAATGAGTTCCGCATGAACTGAATGAAAGACAGCAAGAAAATCGAAAAACCGCTTGTGAAATGCTGCTCGACAGATACAAAAGAAAGTCATTTCTCCATCGAATCGTGACAGGTGATGAAAAATGGATATATTTTGAGAATCCTAAGCGTCGTAAATCATGGGTAAATCCAGGCGAACCATCGACATTCACTGCAAGACCAAATTGCTTTGGAAAAAAAACAATGCTCTGTGTTTGGTAGGATCAGAAGGATGTAATCTATTATGAGATGCTAAAACCTGGTAAACCCGTTAACACTGATCGCTACCAACAGCAAATGATCGATTTAAATTGAGCATTACGTGAGAAACGACCGGAATATGGAAAAAGGCAACACAAAGTCATTTTGCTCCATGATAATGCCCCATCACACCCAGCAAAACGGGTCAGAGAAACGAACGAGGCGTTCAGTTGGGAAATACTAGCGCATGCGGCTTATTCTCCAGACTTGGCTCCGTCCGATTATTATCTTTTCGCATCACTGGAACACGCTCTCGCTGAACAATGCTTCAATTTGTATGAAAATGTACGAAAATGGCTCGATAACTGGTTCGCTTCAAAAGAACTATTTTTTTGGAGTGGCATTCATAAACTGCCGGAGAGGTGGGAAAAATGTATAAATAGCAATGGAGATTATTTTGAATAAAATATTTTTTATCATTTTCAAACAACAGACGTGTAATTTTAATAAAAAATTTCCGGTTTTATACTTCTACACCTGGCACGTGTTTTGACAGGATTAGCTGTTTTTGAAGCTTAAGCTTTGGGGACTCCACAGGGACAGATTACGTGGCCGGATTTACCGGCGGGCGGGCCCGATTTTCCGAGGATCGAAAACAGGATTTTTATTGCCTCAAAATATGTTTTACGACAGCGCTAATACGATCTCGTCAGTGTCGTTCCAAGGGGAATTGCCCTCTCTGATTAAATAACAAATAAAGTGTTATAATTTGCTGGGGCAGCGATTGCAATCTAAGGGGTGACGGCGGGCAACTACGAGCACGTCGCAAAGGTTGCACTTTTTCGGATTCTACGTACTCCCGAAATGTATGTAAAGGGTGATTACTTCGAAGTAACCCCCTTTCTTGGCACTCGAGTGCTTGCTTTTGCACTCGAGGCACTCTATAGACGGTTCGTTGCACCTACGGAAGTATAAAGAAGTTACGCACCGCGCGCTGCGTAACCAGGTGCCGAAAACGTGATTCGATTTGCGTTGAGCGCGAGCTGACTGTATAACGATTCGCGGCAGGGGGCACATGCTCCGATTTCGTTAATTATTATTCTTCAGGACACGGGCACGTGAATGTTTTCTCAATTTTGATAACGGTGGGTTCGGATCCGAGGTACGGCTTGTTTTTGGAGTTATATAGATGACGCGCAAAATCGAATAGTGCTTCGTAGCACTCGGCGCAAGCAACCGCGGTTTCAGAGTAAAAGATTATGTTGTTGCAAGACGAGCACTGTTCGCAATTCTCGTCTCCACCGATAATTGTATAATAACGCGTGACTTGGTCGTAGACACAATCGCGTTTGGGTAAGTTAGAATGACATTCGACGCAGATTACGTTACAATTGAATTGGTGGCGGTGAAAAGTAGCTAGACAATAAAGTGCAGAATTTAGCCATTGAAAATAGGGAGTTCCGATGTGATTAAGGTGATTGTGTGACATGCTAGTAACTTAGTTTTTTGTAGAAATGACTCGTGTTGTTGTCCTCGTCGTAGATTGCGCTGGTTATAGTGGTGCCTCTGAACCCTTCTAGTTATCTGGTGGTTCTCAGATTCCGGTTATTTTTACAGATGTACGCGGATTTAACGCGGCAAGCGGGTATAGATAGGCAGAAAGCGAGGAATGCGCGTAACTAGTGTTTATTATAATGAGCAACAAATTAACATATGAACTACATAAAGCGATTGTTTAAGCTAGCGTGAGACTTAAAGAGAGATTAAAATTAGGGTTAGGAATTAACTTACAAGGAGGATCAGGTGAGTTACCCTGGGATTTTGATTCTAATTTTTTTCGTTATTCTGGAGACGAAAAAAAAGTTTACGTCTCCTGGCGTTTGATTGAATAGGCCTTTAGTTTCGAAATAATAAATTTGTGAAAATTGGCCATACTGCGGCGCGCCATACGAGGTGTGATTAAAAAGTAAGGTGACTTTTCATTTTTATAAAAAAATTTTCATTTATTCATTCAAAATTATGTTATCCCCTTCAAAATAATCCTCCTCTGATACAATGCATTTGTGCCAGCGCTTTTTCCAGTCGTCAAAACATTTCTGAAATGCACTTTTGGGTATTGCCTTGAGCTCCTCCAGCGATGCAGCCTTAATCTCCTCAATCGTCGCAAATCTTCGTCGTTTCATAGGCCTTTTCAATTTTGGGAAGAGGAAAAAGTCGCAGGGGGCCAAGGCTGAGGCATGATGATAGTATTGTTTTTGGCCCAAAAAGTACTCACTAGTAACGACGAATTTCACTGACACACGTGTCATACCCAAAACATCCGTTAAAATTGATTGGCATGAGCCAAACGATATGTTAAGATCATTAGTTATTTCTCTAATCGTGATTCGACGATTTTTCAACACAATTTCTTTCACTTCCTGAACATTTTCGTCGGTTTTTGACGTGCTGGGGCGTCCAGAGCGAGGTTCATCGTTAACATTTTCTCGGCCCTCTTGGAATAACTTATACCATTTATAAACATTTTTTTTGCTCAAAGTTGACTCACCGTACGCCACTGTCAACATTTCAAGAGTTTTTGAACACTTAATACCATTTTTTACACAAAAATTAATACAAACTCTCTGCTCCATTATTTTCAACAGCAAAAAATCGCCGAGCACGCAAACACGAGTCTAACCTTTATGCCTCTCACATAAAAACAACACATGCTATATAGTCAAAACTGTGAACATATGATCGTGACGAGTGTACCAACACAAAAAAAAAAATTTTGAAATTAGAGTGTACAGAGCGCGCGAAATTCAAAAAGTCACCTTTTTGATCACACCTCGTATGAGCCTTCCCGGTAATTGTTCTCCTAACCAGTGCAGTCAGCTCCGTGCGTTAGGTGCTTGCTTCACAATCGTAAGAACCGGGTTCGCTTCCGGATATGTGCAATATTTTTTTTTTTTAATAAGTGTATTTATTTTGATGATATTAATATAGTGTTCAAATTTCTAAAATAGAAAATTTAATTTAATATTACTTTCTAAACATTAATTTAAGTTTAATTTGAAGAGAATATGAATTCAAGTAATAATATTTGAAATAATAAATAGGTAATAATAATAATAATAACATATAAGTTATTTTAAATGGATAACATATAAAGGCAACGTATCTAAATTTTCAAATTGTTTAAATTTAACACTGGTATTTTTTTCTACGATTAATTATTTTAAAAACTAGAATTTTAAAATACTGTTAATATTGTTTCCAATTAAATATTAAACAATTTGAAAATTTAGATACGTTACTTTTATATGTTATTCATTTCAAATAACTTATATATCATTATTATTATTATTAAGTGGCAAGAGGGCCCGAGCGAATACCGCCAAGACCTCACCGAGATCTATTCTGACTATGCCCTTACTCAGGTTCTGGCCAGGGCTAGGCTCTTGTAGAAAGCCACGACCCGCCTAGGCTCAAGATCCCTAATTTGATCAGGGGTAACGAGTGACCCTAATTTGATCAGGGGTAACGAGTCCTCCATGAATTTCTGTCTGAGGTGGCCGATGGCCGGACAGCTGCACATTGTTCAGCCGTCTCGGCCGACTCCATACAGAATCGGCATCCATCGTCCTCAGCCTTGCCGATTATGCTGAGGTGGTATCTGAGTTGGCAGTGTCCTGAGAGCAGGCCTATGAGGATAGCTAGATCCCCTTTGATTAAGGACAGTGCGTCCCTAGTTATTTGCGGCGTATATGAAATAAATTTCTTGGCTTGGGCAAGCCGTGTCGTGCCGCTCCAGTAAGAGGACTTTTGCCTCTTTTCCCAGTTACATATTAGTTTCTTAATGTAGCTGGCAGTCACTCCATACCAGGGCTCCGGCCCTATAGGGAGCGTGCTCGCCCCTTTCTTGGCAAGTTCGTCTGCCTCTACATTGCCTTTGATGCCCTCATGACCAGGGATCATCCACCACAGTGTGACTTGATTGTCTCCGGCCAGGTGCATGAGGTTTGTAACACAATCCTAGATCAGAAAAGAGTCGCACGTGTGAGAGCCCTTAGCGCTGCTCGGCTATCTGTTAGGATATCTATGGTTGCGCCTTTCAGACCTTTGTTCAGGTTGATAGAGACGCAGGAGTTCATAGCGTACACTTCTGCTTGGAAGACAGAAGGCGTCTTGCCCAGGAAGATCGATAAGCGGCAATTGGGCCCGCTGATGCCGACTCCCACATTTCCTGTGGCTGTTTTGGATCCGTCGGTATACCACTGTAGCGCATCCCTTTTGAAAGGGGGCCCTCCCAGTGCCCACGTCTCTCTGTCTGTATAGACAGCTTCATAGTTGTGCTCGAGGTTAAATCTGGTCTTCATCGAGTCCGTGGGGAGTAGAGCTATGTCGCTCAAATCGTCCGTCATGAGGATACTCATATGACCGGTTCGATTGAGCAGCATGGGTTTGTGATAATTATAGATTCGGATTGCCGAACCAATGGCTTCTTTCCGAACCTGTAGATGGAGGGGGAGCAGGTCCAGTAGGGCCTTCATGGCTGCTGTCGGGCAGGTTTTTATAGCTCCCGTGACACTAAGGCAGGCAAGCCTCTGTATCTTTTGCAATTGTTACTGCGCCGTCTTCTGTTTAGTTTTAGGCCACCATACCACAGCAGCATAGGTGACCATGGGTCTGATTATGGCAGTGTATGACCAGTGGATCATATTTGGTCTTAAACCCCAATTCCTGCCGAAGAGCCTGCGGCAGGTGTGAAGTGCCAAGGCGGTTTTTGACTGGATCTTTTTCAGATGTGAGTTCCATGTCAGCTTTTGATCAAGGGTTACTCCGAGGTATTTCACTTCTGTTGTGTGGCCGACTCTAGTGCCGTCCACCATGGGTGCCGTGAGATGCAGCTTCCTTCTATTGGTGAACGGCACCAGGGTGGTCTTTTCTGGATTGATGCGTAGATCTTTCCTTTTACACCACTGTTGCGTGATGTTTAGGGCCCTTTGCATTTTATGTGAAACGATGGCATCCAGCTGTCCTCTGATGGTAATGACTATATTGTCGGCATAGCCCTGCACCTCGTATCCATTCATTGTCAGTGTATCCAGGAGATCGTCCACAACCACCGACCAGAGAAGCGGTGATAATATCCCTTCTTGGGGGCACCCCTTTTCAGTGATGATGGTTGCGGATTCCCCTGCCACCGTTGCTTTGACCCTTCTTTTGCTCAACATGGCTTTGATCCATGCGATGATTGCAGGATGGAAGCCTTTTCCATTGGCTGTTTCCTCAATTGAGTCGTACAATTGTATTGTTAAAAGCTCTTTCTATGTCCATGAAGGCGCATAGGGCTATCTCTTTGGCTTCGAGCGTCCTTTCGATGCTACCTACCAATCTATGTAAGACAGTGGTGGTCGATTTTGCCTTCTGATAGGCATGCTGATTTTTGTGGAAAGGGGCATGAGTCAGCATCTCATTTTTTAGGTATTAATCCAGGGTTTTTTTCATGCCTTTCAACATAAACGAGGTAAGGCTAATAGGTCTAAATGATTTGGGTTGGGCACTAGACCGCCCCCCTCCTTTTGGTATAAAGACCACTTTAGCCTGCCTCCATAGTTTGGGGATGTGTCCTAACACAAAACTGTGTTTGTACAGATCTGTAATGCGAGGTAGCAAGTAGTCCAAGCCTCGTTGTAGTAGAGCTGGGAAGACCCCATCACCTCCAGGTGATTTGTAGGGTTTGAAGGATGAGATGGCCCACCTAACTCTGCTTGGCGCAAAGATGCGGTTAGCCAAGTTTTTAACTCTTTGATGGTAGTGAGGGTGGTAAAGCACCGACGTCCTTTCCTTCCCTGTGACTTCATCATTGATGATACGGGCACCGGGGAAGTGGGTGCTTGAGAGAAGCTTTAGCACCTCCCCAGCGTCAACCGTATATTTGCCATTGGCTTTTATCAGATGGCTTAGTTGGTTGGAGTGGTCCTTAGCCATTACTTTTTGTAGGCGAGCTGCGATCGGGAGGTCACTGATGCTTTCGCAAAAGCTCCTCCAGGATTTTCTCTTGGACCTTCTCAATTCTTTGTTGTAATTGGTTTGGGCTTCTCTATACCGGTCCCAATGTTCCTGACATTTGGTCTTTTTAGCTTTATTGAAGAGTTTTCTGGCTGAAGAGCGTAACTCCTCCAGGCCTTGGTTCCACCAAGAGGTTGAGGCTGCCGACTTAATTTGTTTCAGCAGGCAACTACCTTCATAGGCCCTGTGAATTGTGTAAATGAGGCCCTTTCCAGTTCCTCTATACATGTGATAATTTCTTTTGATTCCTCTAAGTCACCTCTGAGCAACTCCTTATAGAGCGGCCAGTCCGTGCGCTTAGGGACTCTTTTTACCTCTCCCATTAGGCTCTCTATCCCTCTAGGTCAAAGACAATGTGCCTGTGATCTGAGAGCGAGGCCTCTCTGGAGACGTGCTAGTTAGAAATTTTTGAGCTGAGTGCAGGAGTCGCCAGAGTTAGGTCCAGCACCTCTTGTCTAGCTCTGGTAACGAATGTGGGTTCTCTGCCCTTGTTAGCAATTACGAGGTTAGTTTGACATAGATATTCGAAGAGACACTCACCTCTAACATTGATGTCTGAACTGCCCCAAACCGTGTGGTATGCGTTGGCATTGCAGCCGAGGATGAGTCCTCTGTTCCTCTTCCGGTAGAATTGTATGAGGTTTATGACCTCCTCCGGTGGTGGGTTGTTAGGAGCGTCCCCTGGGAAATAGGCTGAGGCTATAATCGCCTCTTGTCATCCCCCTTTTGTTGGCAGCATCACCTGTGCTGCTGTAAGGTCCCTGCAAGTGAACTGGGGTAGTGGAAGGAACTTGACGTGACTTTTGAGGAGGATCGCAGTCCTTGGCCTCTCCAGTCCCTTTCCATAGATTAGCTTACCTGCCGTTGTTGCTAGTCGGCGGACTAGGCTTCCGTAGACATAGGGCTCCTGGATAAGAGCAATGTCTACCCGTTTGTTGAACGTCTTGCTCAGCACATCGGAGATCGCTTTATTGTGCTGCAGGTTAATTTGCAGGACTTTTGTCTTTGCGGCCCTTATTTGGAGATCTGGCCGTACTTCAGCACCGTTGGCCCCCGTAGTCTCACTTTTGCCTCCCCGGTTCCCGACGTCTCCTTTGGCTGTGGGCGGTTTCAAGGCAGCTCTCTTCCTTTGCTTTTGCCCAGGTCCGGTGGTCGTGAGGGTGGAGTCACCCTTCGACTTGTTGCTAGAGGTCGGTGGGTTAGCCAGAGATTTTGCAGCGCTCTTTGGTCTAATGCCCACCTGGCCAAACTTATAGCTGACTTTGTAGCCACATTTTTTGAGAGCCTCATGGGAGGGTCCGTCTACCGACAACGTTAGGTATACGGTAGCTCCCTCTTGCGTTCTCTTTAGGACCCTTCAGTCGTTAGTATTAAGGCCATCATTTTGGCCTTTAACAAGCTTGAGGATCCTGCCGTTTTTGTCCTCCGCACTGTCCCGGAAGAAGGCGTTGACTATGAGGGCCTTAGGCAGGTCTTTTTCCTCCACGGCCTTCAACCTGGCTTCCTCCCATGGTGTCAAAAAGCCCACGTTTTTCAGCAGCCACTGCATGGTGGCCTCATTAGTGCAGTTGAGGACCATCTAATCTAGCCGGTCCTGAAGGTAGACTCTAAAAATTTCGGCTTCACGGGGCCTTCTTCCCGAGTTCACGATTTTTTGGAGAATCGCCTCCTGGATAGCCTTTATTTCCTCATTTGAGAGGTTTTTCTCCGGATATCCGTAGTGGAGGATGTAACCGAACTCGACGTGTTAATGTTACATAAGCCCAAGATAACCGGAATTAATATCGAAAATCTTCAAAAAGCTAAGCATTGTTGGTATGTCATCGATATCGACGGTCGCCACTTGTTTTAATCACCCAAAACAAGAAAGGTAATCACCGGGCGGGTCGTACCGGTAATCACGTCATTTACCCGATGAAGTACGCCCTTGGTCACGGTGTCGTTCGACCTGGTATTAAGCAGCGGCACGTCTCTGCGTTCGGCTGGCTCTAGGTCAGGTCCCTCAGTCTCTCGGTGCCTCGGCACGGTAGATGCTCAGCGAATTACGTATGGTAGTTGTCGTCTTATTGCGCGATCGTTCGCGTGTGTTGAAATACGTGCACGGTGCGGTGGGAATTGGTTCGCGTAAAATGATGCGACTCAGTGTTCACAGATATATCACATAGTCTATTGCGTGACTTTACAAATGAAACAACGCGTCCACGAAATTGTTACGTACAATCGTTTGCTGCGCGTTCATCCGCACATACATTCACGCTCTCACACACTAAAATTAATGATGATGCGTCGTCACGCATCACTCGCGTACGCACGGCGTTTTTACACGCGAGTCTCAAACACGTGATAATTCGAAATTAACGTCCGCACGGTTGATCGCCTTTGAGCACCGTGGGCTCAAAGTCGATAAGAGAAATTATTAAAATAACAAAATAAAGTAATGAAATAAAAAAAAAATAAACTCAGTTCACGGTTTGCGTCACTGGCGAAACGGCTTTTTGTTCGTTCACACCGCGATATTACTGTCGGGTTATCGCGAGATATATTTCCTCGCCCGATCGCGATTACGGAACGAACTTCTTAAAACGACTCTCACGTTCGGCTGACTAGTTCCGACTGTCGCTTCTCGCGACGATCCCCACGTCGCGGGGCTCTTTTTCCATACCACGTTGGGTTTCTTCCTTCTCCGGCCAATCACGGCCCTTTACGTAGTAAACGACACGCCCGTTGTTATAACGGTCGTGCCTGCGGATCGCACTTGTCGCATGTCATATGCATGATTAAAGAATTTTGGTGGATTTTTTTTATCGTTACGGTATTTTCCGTGGTTTTTATTTCCGTGCTTATTTTGCATGCGTAGTTTTCTAAATGACAGTTTGTTGGTCCGCCATTGTTCGGTGATCATGCATATTATTCGCATGTTTGTTCGCTTCTTGTTTCCGCGTATGCGCTTTTATAATGTATAACGTAAATTAAATGAGAAAATAAACGATAAAATGATATAAGGCGAAATACGGAAGTTAAAATAAAATAATTATGTTGCGTCTGATTAATTTGGTTGCGCACGTGGTGATGAACGTTATGCGATTTAAAATATTAAATTTAATGAAGTATATAATATAATAAAAAATATGAAATGTTTGTTTTGTAATTACTTGAGATTTTAACGCGCGTTGGCATTTGTTGGTATGCCGATTTTTATGAAAACTTAAATTAATTATCGCGCTTTTCTTTAGCGTAAAACTTAAAATATGCATTATATATATATTTACAGAGTTTCGTCACGCTCCGCGTTGCGTGCCGCGTTGACATCGTTTTTGTCATCTTTTGTCAGCGTGGATGCGTCAGGCTGGTCTCTTCCTGACTCTCCTCTTGCTTCATAGTTTCCCGGCGTGATTGCTTGTTCGGGTGTTCCGGGTATCTCTGCGTCGTTCGGTCTCTCTTTTTCTTCCTCTTTTTCCCGCACATTTTGTGTAATTTGGCGTAGCGGCTCTCTCCACGTCCCTTTTTGTGGCGTTGCGCGTGCTTGACATTGCCTGTGAATGATTACGTGCGGTAATGAGATTGTTGGTTAGCCGCGGTGACAAGGATCCCCTCTTTCTTAATCTTTACAGTTTGCTTGAAGCTGACGGATGATGTAGCCTTTTTCGCCGTCGAGGTATCCTAGAGCTTCTCAGAGCCCGTGGGTTTTGGCCTCTTTTTCGCCAGCGCTTCAGGTGTCGAGCCGTCGGACCGGGCCCGTTTAGAGCCCTTGCTCTCAGTGTTCATCGGCTGCATGGCTTGTAGTTTTGCCTGATCCTCAGGAGTCCCCTATTTCAGGAGTCACCTGTGTCTTTTTTTGCGGCTCCGCTGAGGCGTTTGTCGAGCAGTTTCAGCTTCTCCACAGAGTGCTAGAGCTGTTGCGCGGCGTCCTCCAGGCCAGAGCTGTCGTCGAAGCCGGCAGCGGGGGGAGTTGCTGCCTTTTCCGTCACCGTCTCCGTGTGTGTTGATGCGCTCGGAGTGGCATCCCCCTCTTTGAGTTTGTTCTGCAAATCCATTTTGATCCCACGAGGAGCTGGGAAGGGATGGTCCGCCACGGCAGAGCCCGCATGCCGTGGTAAGGGTATTGAAACTGGAGGTCCCCTCGTCTCCAGAGTCCGCATGTTAGTGGCTGATCACCTCCTCGGTCATGCAACCATCGGCACACGCTGTTCCACCACTGGCTTGGGGTTTTTTAGAGAGGTGGTCTCCTCTCGGTCCGAGCGTTAAAGCTAAGACCCCCCCCCCCTTCTGCTCGCGAAACATGACCGCAGACAGCAGCGGGAGGTATGACGGGCGTGATCCTGCGAGAGGAAATCACACCGCCCGGCGTCGTTTACCCCGGTGCAATACTCATTAGCCACGACACGATGGCTTGGAGCGGGGGATGGTTTCTTGACCTTTACTGGTCTAGATGCGTGGTGTTTTGTGAGACAGGGGCACCTCGAGAAGGGTGGGATTCTTCATCCCGCACCACGATTCTCAGCAGGGAGAAGCTATAGCCCTTAAAGTACTGTATGCGCTACGCCTGCCGCTGGTTAAGACTTAACCTCACCCCCTGTTATTATTATTACTACCTATTTATTATTTCAAATATTATTATTTGAATTCAAATTCCCTTTAAATTAAATTTAAATTAATGTTTAGAAAGTGATATTAAATTAAATTTTCTATTTTAGAAATTTGCATACTACATCAATATCATCAAGATAAATAAATACACTTATTAAAAAAAAAAAAATATTGCACATATCCGGGAGCAAACCCGGTTCTTACAATTGTGAAGCAAGAACCTAACGCACGGAGCCGACTGCACTGGTTGGGAGAACAGTTACCGGGAAGGCTCATATGGCGCGCCGCGGTATGGCCAATTTTCACAAATTTATTATTTCGAAACTAAGGCCTATTTTTTCAAACGCCGGGAGACGTAAACTTTTTTTTGTCTCCAAAATAACTAAAAAAATTTGGTTCAAATCCTAGGGTGACTCAGCTGATCCTCCTCTTGTTAATATTAGAACTTCAATTAGAATTGACTTAGAGTTAGAGTTAAGTCTTAAGGTTAAAATTGAAGTTAAGTTGAATCGAGATTTGGATTTGGATTGGTTGTGAATTGGAATTGTTTGGACTTGAATTTGCGCACTCGCAAAAACACTTTGACGTTCGGCGCTGACTAGTAGCTTGAACAGAACTCGATCGCGAATACTACAATACGGAACTGTCTTAGCTGGACTGGCCCTGATCTCGAACTGCCCAGAGCTGTGGGCCGCACCACTATTTATACCAATTTTAGATAAAGCGAAAAAGCGCGGCAAGTCGGCAATGCTAAGTGAGAGTTGAAGCTGATGCAACCGCCCTTTGGTTTTCGGAAATAAGGGAACTGTCAGCTTTGATTTTTATGAATGCCGTGCGTACAAATTGATCTATTGCGACATCCGGCGTCAAAAGTATCTAGGAAATAATGCTATGATTTTTACGATTATATAAACAGTACGTTCAGAGTCCTGTCGCGACTCTTCGGTACCGGAAAATGTAACAAAACGTGTATCGACGGTTAAGTTTATTGTTATCAAATTGCCGGCTTGTTCGGTGTGTCTAATATCAACGGCGAAAAAATAATCCGCGGCGTTACGGATGTGACATGAAAAAACATTTTAATAGATTAGTTTTAAGTTTAAAATTTCATTGTAGTCCTGTGATTATTTATGTTAAAATATAAAGAAACATTTTAATACATTAGTTTTAAGTTTTTCAAAAATGTTTTGAAAAATATGACATAACAGCCGAATCTATATACTCATAGAAAATAAAAAATATTAAAAGGAGATAAATAAAATTTTTAAGAATAAATAATGAAAGAGCTAGTGAAAATGTTTGCGCGGTACTTAATGTGCAAGTTTCTTCCTGTTCAAATCAACTTTGCTTCAAATCTAAATTTTTATTAATGATACATCAAGTGTGCAAATAGCTCAGTGATAGCGTAATAGACTATCATTCCGAAATCTTAGAATCCCGTCGACACATTTTGAGAAATTTGTAAAATAATGTGTATTAGTAAAATAGAATAGATGCAAAACAATGAATCAGATTAAACTACAATAAAAATAATAAGATCTGTTAAAAGACTAAAAAAAATGTTTTTTTTTCGTGTACGCATTTGCAGACAGAAACTGACAGGATGCGTATACGTATTTGCAGATAGAAATCAATAGGTTGCGTACATATATGCATTTGCAGACAGAAACGAACAGAATGTGTATCTAATTGCAGACAGAATCAGACATAATGCGTATGTATCCGAATGTCAGAGACAAACAAGATGTATATACGTATTTACAGTCAGAAACGGATAAAAATTGCAATTGTCCGTTCAAACCGATAAATTGTGAATACATTTTTTCTGTATCTGTCCGTAATTATAGATTAAGAAACATAGTAAAGCAGACATGGGATAGGATGCATTTTTTGTTCGTTTCTGTCCGTTATTTTTACTATCAATGAATCTTATTCAACAATCGTGAACAATTAAATATTTTTGGCACTTATTAGGAACTTTTGCTGTGGTTTGCCTAATGACTGGCAAAGTAGTAACACTTCACTCGACTCCAGACGCAGGATATACATTCATGAATATTTCGGATGCCGTTTCACAAAATCACGGAGATGTCGCATATGTATATACACCTATGCAAGTAGCAACAGCTGTGACATTAATGGTCGGAATACTTCAGGTAAATGTTTTGTTAACTTTGAAGGCTCTAAACTTGAAAAGATGGAAAATGAAGAGATCTTTTTTATCGTTATAGGTAGTGATGTATATCTTCCGATTAGGCATAGTGACAACATTACTAAGCGAAACTTTGGTGAACAGTTTTACAACGGCAGCTGCTGTTTATGTTTTAATATCTCAGATTAAGGATCTCCTTGGTTTAAAACTACCAAAGCAAAAAGGTTACTTTAAATTGATTTTTGTAAGTAAACATAAATTATAGTTTCTCATATGTAACATAATGATGTATTATGGGATATTTTTGTTTTTGAGTTTCAAAAAGTGGATTATTTCTTTTATTTTTTTAATAGTTAGAGTGAGAGAGACAGACAGAGTGAGAGAGAGGGGGGGGGGGGGGAGAGAGAGAGAGCATATTAAAGGTACGAGATATGCAAAAGTTTTTATTAACGTTAAAACAACCGTAATATTTATTGGGCGGAGTAGCTTGATCTTGTCGGGAATAAAAATTGATTCAAATGAGAGGAAAGTATATGAAATGCTGAATGCGATAGCTGAAACTGTCACGAGATTTATTAAATTTAGATAAGATATTTTTCAAGACGAACGAGATGATTTCAAAATGAAACAAGATATTTATCAGGACGAAACGAAATTATAAAGTAATTACAAAATATTCAGATGCGATAAGCGAACGAGTTACAAATATGAATAAGTGGTGGGTTTATATACACTGTATACACGACCAGCGGGCGGCCATGAAGCTTGTATGGCGGTGCTAGCTCACGGGTATAGTTTAGGGGTGACACCCGTTTAGACACAGCTCGATTGGACATCAACCAATCATCTTGACTTATCTAACCCAACCAACGAAAAAACTCGAGGCACCGGCCGCTATGAGTGGTGGTGTGCTATCGGTCTCGTGTGCTATTGGGATCCACCTGTAGTTTAGAGACCCTACAAAGGGAGACTCGCTGTGTGACTACTAGAACTCTGATTGGTTGAATGGATCGTATATCTGCTCATAAAATTACAACTTGCAAGCAAAAAAATGGAAGAAAGAGCAAACTAATGTGCGCAATGTTAAAGCAAAACTTTATACCTCAGAGAAGTCGTATTCAATATATAGAGTGCTTTTTATAGGAAGAATTCACTCCTTTGACAGAAAAGTAGAAAGCAGAAGAGCAAAGGTCAATCCGAGTTCGCGCTGTAAATAGTAGATTTTGTTTTTCTGCAAATATATTACCAATATAAGTTCTGATTGGTTTTCTGCTCTTTTTTCTGCTTTTTTCTATCAAGGTATGAATTCTTCCTTACAGTACAACGGGCGATCATAAAGTAAGGTTACAAGGCCCATATTTCGGGAAGTACGTCTGCGAACTAGAGAAGTGAGGAGTGTGCATTTATTCTAGTACTTTTGGCTGGAAAGACTGCAGAGTTTTTTTCATTTCCTACCTACAGCGCTAATTACAGCTCAAATAAAAATGGTGAATCATTCGGAAAACTGGTCTCACCAAGAAATCTGCTCAGTTATTCAGTTTCTGTGAGCAAAAAAGGTATCGGCGATCGAAATGTACCGATAGTTGATAGAGTTTTAAAAGGGGGAGACTATGTAATGTCTCGTTAATACGTCGCAGAATGGTGTCGAAACGCGGTTCATGCGGTACAGAAGACCTCAACATTGTTGGAGCAGTTTTGTTGGGACGTTATTGCGACCACCGTTTCTACAGCCCGGATTTCGCTTCAAGTGACTTTTACCTTTTCTCTTACTTCAAGGAGCACTTAGAAGGCCAACGATTCGCTTCGAATGAGAAGGTGAAAGACTTTGCGACAACTTAGCTGAACGCGCAAGGACAGGCATTTTACAAAAAGGAATTTTCAACCTCATCCCACGAAGCAATAAGTGCCTAAATTGCCATGAAGACTGTAGGTTTTTTGTGGTGATATCACGTGTGATTAAAAGAAAAATACAACCGTTAAAAGGTATTATTTAGTGTTTATTCTGTAGTAATATACAATTGTGCAGCTTTAATATATAAAAGTAAAAAGAATCTAATGACAGTTGAACTGAACGATGTCGAACTCTAGCTCTTTGTCGCTATGCGCTTTGTCTGTCTGAGCGCCGCCCACACATGCAATGCTATCATAATATTGATAGCGCTAGTATCAATATAATCGATTAGCGACCATAGAAATGATCTCTAACAGAGACTATATTGAAAAAATAATCCTAGGGATGATACTTCAAAGTGGTTTGATTTTTTTGAATAAAGCATTCTGTTTTCATTGCAGGCTTTGTAACCTTACTTTTTAATCGCCCCTTGTAAAAGACTTTTAGAAAATCGTACTCATTTAAAACTTTTGTGGATTTAGCCGAAAGAGATGCAAGTGAAATTATGAGTCTAACTGTGAGGAAGTTAACGGAACAGTAAAAAAGAAGTCAAGGTGTATTTAAACAATTACGCGGCGGTGACTTGCACAAGAAGTTATTAGACGTATTTCAAGATTTAATATTTAAGACAATGTTGACACGAGGCTCTAACGCGATAGACGACAATCTAAGTTGGTCGAAATGACGATGGTGCAATTAAAAACCAAATAGAAAAAAACGACGATTGAAGACAACTGGGCTGAAAAACGAACTTATTCTAATTGTAAGATTTGCGGCAATTATGAGCGTAGCGCGTGAATAAGGCGAACACGATGATGGGGACAAAAATGAAAGCACGCGGCGACAGTAAGACGATGCGAGAGATAGTAGCGACTCTCAAGACGAAAAAGATGCGTCAACGGCTGATAGAAGATCTCGAAGAAATTATTTCTTAATAATCAGAGACGTAATAATCGAAGAATCTTTGGGAACATTCAATGGAGACGATAAAATCAACATGACGAGGTGGCTCAAGGAATTTGAAGAAATGGCGGCGTTATGCAAATAGTCCGATATATACAAGTATCCCAAACCATCCGTACACCCTTTTTATCTTTGCAGGATTAGGTCTAATCAAAAATATGTTCAGACAAAAGTTGTAGGGTTTTCAAAGATCTATTTACTAATCTTATCAGTTTGACCTTGGATGGCGTCACTAAGGTCACATCAAAATCAAATTAATTTGATTAAATGGAACACCCTATTTTTGATTTCAGAATCTAATAGCTGGTGTCAAGAGCTTTTCAAAACATAATAAATAAGTAGTAGAGAGAAATATTTTGACCGTTGTTGTATCAATACAAATTGAACAAGAATGCCTTTTACCGTTGCAGCTAGGTCTTCGTGCTTGTATTGTTTGTGTAATTTTATATACTTTTCTCAAGTTCAATGAACTTCGTGTCGAATTAATTTTCATTCATAACACAATTCTAAATTGAAAAAGATTAAGTAATATCATGTATTATTAAATATTAACCTTTGTCTCCCGGAATAATAAATAAGTTTATTTTTGTTAAGTACTTTCCGAGTTATGAGGCTTGAAAGTTACAGTACCGCCAACATCAGCATTACCCAAGATGTACCATGTGGAGGTTACTTAATCGAATTTAATCTTGTGTGTGGGTCTGTGCATACGTGCGTATATATTGGGGGAAAAAAGGGAAGTCAAAGTTTCATGTACTCTGCTCTTGTTTGTTAATTATTAGGTGTTAAACTTAATTTCTGCCGTTTTTTTGTCTATAAAATCGATTTGTTTTGAAGGGAAGATGAATGAATATCTTAATCAAAGTAATTTCCCTCATTTTCTACTACTTTTTCCCATCTTTTCGACAACAGAGCAATCCCACGACGGTAGAACGCGGTGTCTTTCGAGGCGAACTATTTATCCACCCATTTTTGGACTTTGTTGTAACTGGAGAAGTGTGTGTCCGTAAGTGCGTGTTGCCTTGATCGGAAGAGTTGGTAATCCGACAGTGCCAAGTCTGAAGAATACGCTGTGTGCGGCAGAACTTTCTATTCAAGATCGCGAAGTACCCGCTTCACGTTTTTCGCAACATGCGGTCGAGCGTTATCATGCAACAAAATGACTTTGCATCGATTGTTGATTACGGATGATCTTTTTGGCATCAATACGTCACTCAATCGGTATAATTGCTGTTGGTATCGATCAGCTGTAACGGTTTTATTTGGACCCAAGAGTTCATAATACAGCACACCTTTCTGGTCCCACAAAACACACAGCAAGGTCTTATGCCCGTGAATATTTTTCTTCGGTGTTGAAGCGGATGTTTGGTTGGGGTCCACCCATGATTTTTTCCGCTTGGAATTATCAAAATATATCCATTTTTTATCGCTAGTCACGATGCGCCACAAAAACTTTTTTTTCTTTGCCTGGCAAGCAAAGAAGTCGCAATAGTTAAACGATTCAAAATGGCATTTTTTTGACACTTGTGTGGAAGCCATTTCCCTTATAAATTTTTCCCATGGCATGCAAGCGTTTTGAAACGGCCATTAGTGTAACATTTAACTGTTCCAACAACTCTAAAAGCGTTTGGGCTGGATTCTCATCGAGCAATTCTTGCAGCTCGACATCTCCAAATTTTTTCGGCTGTCCTAGACGTTCTTTGTCTATCACATCAAAATCACCGTTTCGGAAGCGTTCAAATCATACTCTACATGTTCTTTCCGAGGAAGTTTCATTACTATTCACTTTGGATAATAAGCGATGTGCTTCAGCTGCGGTTTTTTTGAGGTCAAAGTAGTGAAGAAGCACATGATGGAAAAAGCTTATCGCGATTCATTTTCAGTCGATTGGAAAATGTCTTTGGCATTGACAAATCTAATCTATGAGGATTGAATCATTTTCAGCGATGTCTAAACTACAAAAGACATGACTTCATCGTCGAAACTCGCCAGTTGGAGCCAACACCCTCTAGTAGCGAGCGACAGGAATTAAGTTTAACACTTAATACAAGTGACATTGGCTACAAGACGTTTGCAGATTTCTAGCGCCGGAATTCGTGGAGCCGCTGGGCGGTCCTATATAGGGAACGTTCCGAAATTAGCCGGAAGTACTGGCGCTGTTATTACTGAAATGACTGATTTTTAGCGTTCCGAAATTCAAGTTTTTACTGTCTAGTACTAGATTTTAGAACGGAAAAGCATTGTAAGCAGTAAGAAAACTATTTGTAGCTTATATCATAACCTCAATATTTAACCGATTCTGACATATATAGGGTCATCAAAAAGTATCGGACCCTTTGATTATTTTAAAAACTAAGCATTTTTGGATAAAGTGTTTGAGATAAAAGTTGTAGGGTTTTAAAAGATCTATTTATTGATCTTATCAGTTTTAACCTTGGATGGCATTGCCAAGGTCATATCGAAATTACATTAACTTTTTTAAATGAAACACCCTATTTTTGATTCCAGAATCTAATAGCTGGTGTCAAGAGCTTTCCAAAATCTTACAAGAAAGTTTATTTTTGTTGAGTACTTTCCGAGTTGTGAGGCTTGAAAGCTACAATGTACTATAACTTTCAAGCGTCATAACTTGGAAAGCACTTAACAAAAATAAACTTATTTATAGTGTTTTGAAAAGTTTTTAAAATCGAGAGAGAGAAAATGCAATGAAAAATATAGAATGTTAAGGTAGTATCGATACCCTTTAATTAGGAAACTATCGATACTTTAACGTTATATCGTTTATTGCATTTTATTATAGTCGATTTCGAGAATCCGAATTCATAATTTTTTTTTTATGGTACTCTTGCTCAGCAACTTTCGCAAGAACTTCAATTTCACGCTCTGTACTGCTTTTACTGCATGTGCCTCACCTTTGGGGATCGAGTAAAAACAACCGGAAGACAGCAATCCCGCAGGGTTGATTTATGCAGAGTGGTTAATAATTTTCAGTATCCGATATCACAAGAAATTCTATTTCGAAACGATAAAGCAGTACTTTCGGTACTGCCAGTTAATTTTGAAACATGCCCATAGTATATCTTGCCATGCGTTTGGATTTGGCGATGGCCGGACTAAGTCGGCGATTTTTAATGATTAATATTTTATGAAGGAGTTTATTCATCTTTCGCGAGTCCACCATCTTTCTTTTGAAGCAGATTTTGACAGTTATCTCAAAAGTAGCAGAAATGTATAGAAAGTAACGGAGATTTTAAAGATTAAAAAATTATGTTTTTTGTAAATAAATTCTTTCTTTAAAAAGGCTGAGAATTAAGTTGTATCTCTAAAGATTTGTAATAATTGCAAAAAATATTTTTCATGTTTGAAAAAATATATAAAGAAAATTCAAATATTAAAGAATGAATGTACAAAAGATTTGATTTATAGTTCTATTTTTTTTCAAAAAGTTTCTAAAAAAAATATACAAAAATGATACCAAAAAGCGAAAATATCCCCTTAATGTACTCATTAAATTATGAGTTAGTGCAATATTATAAGAACAAAGATTTTATTCTTTTTTTTAATTTCAGACTATTATAGATATATTTAAAGAAATAAAAAATACCAATATAGCTGCTGCGATTGTATCAATTGTATCAATTATTATTCTTGTTTTTAGCAATGAATTTCTAAAGGTAACTAGTGTATAAATTTAATCCTTTAATTGAATGCTTTGTTCAATTTTTTATTTATGTAAGCTGACATGTGATTTACATTCCATTAGCCAAGAGCGAGCAAAAAGTGCAGCATACCAATACCTATTGAACTTATTGCAGTGGTTGGTGGGACATTAGTCTCTCGATATTGCGATTTACCAAAGATTTACAACATTGAAACCGTTGGGCACATTCCTACAGGGTATGTAAATAAGTATCTTTTTGTCTTATTAGTTACAAAAATTCGAATATTTTTTAATGGAAAAAATTTTTACTGAAACTTTGATGACATTTTGTGAATTTTAGGTTTAACTTAAAACATTTTGATAAGTGATTTCATCAAAAATTGGTAAAAACTTAATTAATTTCAATAAAATTTTCTTACATTTTTATTAAATAATAAAAAAAAATTAAATTTTATTAAATAATTTTATATAATTTTCATAATAATAAAATTTTTTTGTTAGTTTTATTAGATTTTCCTTAAATTCTCAAAATAATATCCGGTTTTTAATATAAAACATTTTTTCATAGAAATATTAAAATTTTGTTGCATATAATGAAATATCAAAGAAGGATATATGAAAATGGCCAAAATTTGCTCCGAACACAGAAACCTAAAAAACTAATTTTTCAGTGTTTCTTGATGTATATAAAAGAGAAAAATAACATTTATAATGCCGAGTAGTGCAGGAAAAACACTAAACAATAAAATATACAAAATATAATGCATATGATATTATGTTTTAATTTCCTTTATTTTTCTATGATCAGACTTGTACATATTTTAATATATGTATTTTAATATATGAGCATACAGATGCATTTTGCAGATTTACACATACATATACAGCAGCAATTTTTAACTTTAGCTCCTCATACTTATTTTTTTTTACTTTCCTTCCTAGTTATGGGTTTGTGGAACATTGTACACGCTATATCTCTGAATAGAAAACATATTTTTTATCTCATAATATATAAAATTGATGCTTCAGAATCTGATAAAAACGATAAATGAGACCCGAATAAAAAATATTTTATTTTCAAGTAATTACAATTTTAAAAAATTGTGTTGCAAAAATCCACAAAAAATTAGTACTTTGAGTAAAAAAATCTCAAATTTTTTAATTTTATCGTACTTTGTTTCTGATTAGGGAAGTTCAAAAGTTTAGAGAATCTGCCTGTGGCACTCAGACTGTAGTCCATTGTGCCTTTCATATATTTAAAGATACGAATTAAAAATTTATATGTACGGGATGTCTAGAATCGAACTCGCAGCCTGATACTTACGAGTCCGATGCTCTACACACAAAGCCACATGACAACCCTTTTAAAGCTTTTAACTTAAAGCAAAAAAGCAGTAGAATTTTTTAATTGACCCTTGGACTAATAAAAAAAAATTAATTTGATATGAGACATTTCAAAAAATTTAATTATTTGAAAATCGACATTTTTGAAAAATTTGCAAATCATGATTTTACTAATAAATAACATTATTTGAACAATGTAAAATGATAGATAAATAGTTGTAATGAATAAATATTATTATTGTATATACAATTGTTGCCGTCTAAGCGAAGAGGACAAGAGAGACGGTCGCATTTACATCATATCAGACAAACAATATCGGTCACAACCATAATGAATACTTCGCGCTTAACACATCTCTCTTGCTTTTCTCTTTTGACCAATTCTCGAAAAGCGCGTGTCGAGAAGAAAGGGCTCGAAGCCTCCGACCGTTCTGCATAAAATTCGAAGATTCCGATTCTGTTTAGATCTCAGACGATATAGTTCTTTTCTCGAAATCAATCCGAGCAGTAAGGAAACTTTTGTATTTCAACTATCAAATAAAGTGCACGAATATACATTAAGAACTCAAGTTGATTAACGAATTTCATCTACTTCTCGCCGCAAAGCTACACTTAGGACTTTATTAGTATGATCCCGGCCCATCGGAAATTTTAACTTTCCGACAACAATAATTAAGGAAACCTTAAGGACCTCAAGAAGAGTCCGGAAATTTCACAGTATTTGCGCGTATATAAAAGATAAAAAAATATTACAATGCACGTAATAATGCATATTCATTACATTAAAATAATTTTTTTTAATTCTACAGTTTCATATACTTACTTTTATACTGTTTGAAACCCAGTAAACGTATAAAAGGGTACTTAGTATATTTGATAAAATATTTAATTAAAAATAAAGGGGTATCCAGAACGCCGAAAATTTACAAATTTCCCACACAAACATACCAAGTACCCTTTTTAAACTTTTGTGCATTCTCACAGTGAAAATAAAGTTTTTTAAACCTCTATCCTAGTCTTTAAATTATAAAAATGTTATGGCAATGTAAAAAATCGTACACGGTACGTCGTATGTACGTAAATGAGACGACTAATCACTAGGTCTTCGCTGAATTAGAAGAGTGATTTTAAAAAATTTTATATTTTTTTATTAAAAATTGCTATTACATATAAATTTGTATGCCATAGCATCTGAAAATATAAATACATACATTATAAAATATAATATATATAAATCTGATTACGTAGAAATAAAGAAAATTGAAACATACCCAAGCAACATTAGTGGCTATTTGTCGACTGTAAGTCGACTTTTTTCAGTCAACTATTTGCCGACTATTGCAGTCGACTTGATGCTGACTATTGCAATCAGCTATTGCAGTCCTGCATTCTATAACCTATATATTCCTTGTTCTTATTATTCTTATTCCATTCCGGTGAGTGTGAACAAGTGTAAATTTCGTAAATATTTTTATTATTTAGTGCGTAGACAAAAAACAGAAGTGTATAGCGTTCGCGAATAATCCAACTGCAAGGTAAGCGAATATTAATTATTAATATCAAATAATATAATTACATAAAGAATTTATATTGTTTTTTTCAACTTAGGTGTGGTTCAACAAAATATTTGTTTAATTCTGATTTATTCTGCAGTACAATCGTCTGTATAAACAAATATACCAATTTGAAAATTGTTATTTGTTATGTAGTTATTTATAGGTTAATGTTAATAATGGTCCTCGCATGTGATAATAATTTTTGGTTATGTTCGTTGGCTGCTCGATGTCGTTCCTTCTAGAGTCCCTAGAAGTAGAGAGTCTGGACATTTGCCCCTAAAATGTCGGTGATGAATATGTCGGTGTATGTACGTGAGCTTTATGTGTGTGTATGTTTATCATTGTGTGCACTTGAACGTGTTGTATGCTGTTATCACATTGGCTAAAGAGGATTAAACAGGGATCCGTATTGGTGCTGCCATTTTAGGTGCACAATCACGTGCATCCAATCACGTGGAACTCCGATATGTCCAGACTCTCTACTTCTAGGGACTCTAGTTCCTTCCAATTATAACATTGCTCCTTTGTTCCCTTTTGCACATTCAATTTTAACAATATTGTTATATATGCATTATAGAAAATCCTTTTTTACTCGTAAATTGATATTGGCTTGATGTTAGCTGAACAAGCAGTTTTTGTGTTAGGATGAAGACATAAGGAATATAAAGTTATAAAAATTAAACATGCTCTTATTAGACCTTCATTATTATTGAAAAACATACATAGTTAACTTAAAAAACAATAATATAAAAACATAAAAGTAGATAGAATATTAAATATACATATGTAAACATACTTAATATTGTCTACAGAAGAATCTTTATATGCATTTCTGTAAAAATTATATATTTATTTCGAGCTTTATACTTGTGTCCTCATTAGCTCTTCTGTATATTTATAAATCACATGGAAAAGCAATTAGCATAGATTTAAGATACAGTAATCAGCCAATCGTGTCTTGAATTAGAAATTTTTATGATGTAGAGTCCACTTTAAAAGGCAATAAGTAAAAAAAAAACACATAATTTGCACGTATAATTATAAATTGTATATTGTTATTATTTACTAAAAGCCGTTCGGTTTTGTATATACATATATTTTATATTTTATTATATTTTTTTTTAATTTTGTATAAGTTCTTTTTTTTAAATTACAGCACCAGTCAAAAATATGAGAACACCTGTGAAAATATTCCCTAATAAATCAATAGCTTAGCATGTAATTATCATACAGAAATTAATAAAAAATTAATTTGAAAAGGAGATTCTGAGCTTTTAAGTCACCGAGCTTGTGCTGCTATATCTATTTGTCTTTGAACTCCATTCAATTTATTAACGTTATCTTTATATTTTTTTCTTTTTTTATTTCAACCAGCTTCCTGTTTTCATTACATTGATTAAGATGAAAATTGTAAAAGGCTGATGGCTAGAGTATATGTATTATTGTTTAATAAAGATCTTTTACAAGAACATAAAAAGATACAGAATCATAACATATTAATAGCTTTAAAATATAAAACGTCTATCATGTTACAGTTCAATAAAATTTATGATAAGCTACAAATTACGTAAATGTCATAAGCCGAACGTCTATCCTATACTCAATCATAGTGTATAAATCAATTGTTACTACAGATGCCAAAGGCTTTTCAAGAGTTATCCAGACGGCAAAAAAATCGCCGTCTTTGTGCATACGCGAGAGAAGACAGTACTGACACATCTGAAAATAAAAATTCGGACACTATTAACGCCAATGAAGAATGCAATTTGACAAAATCATATGAAGAGCTCTCAGTAGTACCTGATGATGAGACTATTCATGATGTTAACGATTACAATATATTACCTGAGGAGAAATGGATTGATGAGGAGGATGATTACATTTGTATTGTAGAAACTGTTATGAAGAATAGCGAGGCGACTATCAGCGAGATAGAATTATTGATGCAAGATTGGCTGCGACGAGCTGGTGACCGATTGCGTTTGTTACTTGCACAAAAATATATTTTATATATAATTACATTTATTGTTTTTTCTTTTAGTTTTTTAGTTTTTTTTTCTACATCCGTATCTAGATATATTATATATTTCCACCAAATATCTATTTTCATTATGCAATATACTTTAATTCTATTTATATTGTTACACATAATTACACAGTTAATATAAATTAATAATAACAAATTTCACTTTTGCCCAATATTTTTCCCATTTTCACATATGTGACTTACAAAAACGGTTTTTTACATTGGTAAAGTTTAATGACAAATCTGCGAGTATTGCTTACTACAAAAAATCGCTTAAACTATATATAGTATGTATGTATGTGTGACAATAAAATAAAATATTGCAAATACAATGAAAATAGAATACAATTTTTAAAAAGCATATCCTTATGTCGATTACCAGTCAATTTGAAGTCAACTTTTAGTCAATTTTATGTCGGCTGTAATTATTCTGAATTTTTATTGAATATATTGACATCCCAGCTAAAACACAAAATGTTGAAGTTATCAAATCGTAAACTAATAAAAAAATAATTATTTTACTATTTGGTAACGTTTACATTGTGTTTTAGTTGAGATGCCAATATATTCAATGAAAATTCAATAATAATTACAATCGATGTGAAATTGACTAAAAGCTGACTTCAAGTCGACTATTAAAGTCAGCAATTAAAGTTGACTGACAGTCGGCAAGAAACAGTCGACTAAAAGTCGACTACACTGGTTGTCTAAAAGCCGGCAATTATCGGGACATTTGTCGACTATTAGTCGACTATAAGCCGGCAATTAGTCAAAACTTACAGTCGACTGTAAGCTTCTTCTGCCGGCTTATAGTCGACTAACAGTCGACTCAATGTTGCTTGGGATAATGTCACATATGCATTACATATTTTGTATGATTGTAACGATGCACCTCCGCACCGTTTCCCCTGAGGCCACGAACCGCCCCCCTGTCCGGCCGAACACCCGCCGAACAGGCAAATAGGTGCTATGCGCCGATACACGCGCGCGCGAACGGCCCAGCAAACGCGCCGTTAATCGTGCAAACCTTGCGCGCACGCGCATTAAGCCGCACGCTCCTGGCGTTGGAGCAACAAAGAGGCGTACGCGCGAGCGGGAGCGCAATAATGGACCGATCTCGGAGCAGCGGGAATGCTGTATGCCGAGAAGAACCGAACTCCACCCGAGCATCCTCGACTCTCCGAGATCAGGGTATAAAAGGCGGGCGATTTCGAGAAGAGATCGACTCTTTCCCGGTCCAGCTTCCGAGCCAGACCAAGGAAATCCGTGTGGTAGAGAATTCTGTCACCGCTGAGAAATCTCAGTGATTTCCGATCCCACTTTCCTGATACCCAAGGAATCCAAGCGGTAGAGCGAGCTCTGCCACCGTCGAGTGATCTCGACGATTCCGCCGAAATCCGTCTTCACCTCAGAGTCCGCGGTGACGACTGCCATCCAGGAGGTAAAGTGATCTTTGCCTCCATCGAGAGATCTCGAGGCAGCCGGCACCGGCGCGCGAACAAGGATTCCCTACTAAGGGAATCCCGTAGAACACCTGTCGCGAGACCGAATTCCAAGAACACCGGCGCGCCGTCTGAATAGCGTCCCAGCCCGCGCGCGTCACGGGCCACGAAACTGCGAAAAGGTAAACACCGCAAAGAATACGCGTCGTAACCGAACGGGCGTGACAAAGACAACGCTACCGCGCCGTTCTCTCGCACCGGCCGCGAGCCGAGAGGAAAAGACAGAGCATTGTAAATAACCGCCGCCGTTCTTGTACATACCGCGTTCCTCTATTTCTAGACCACACCGAAGTTCTTGTACCGCGTTTCTCTATTTTTAGAGCACATACTTGCATGTATTATTTTTATTTCTGCTATAATAAATTTGTATTTTCTTTAACGCACTCCCGATCTCAGATTTAATTGACTCGGCAACCTCTCTTCGAGCCCTGGCTTCCCTGAGCTCGTCCGTGCTTGGACAAACACAGGTTGTTACATGATATTTTATCAGCAATTTTCTCCGCACTGCTCGTCATTATAAATATTATTTTTCTCTTTCATATGTATCAAGAAATATTATGGAATTAGTTTTTTAGGTTTCTGCTTGGGGTAAATTTTGGTCATTTTCATATACCCTCTTTTAAAGATGTATGATAGCACTTCTCTAGTCAAACGACATTTGCATTTGATAAAATTTAGGATAATAAAGTATTTATTATTAATAACAGAATAGTTTCTAAATGCAATTATTATGTTTAATTTTCAGTTAACTATTTATTTCTACACAGACAAAAAAATGCTGTAATAT
The DNA here is from genome assembly GCF_016802725.1 of Solenopsis invicta. Classification (NCBI taxonomy): domain Eukaryota; kingdom Metazoa; phylum Arthropoda; class Insecta; order Hymenoptera; family Formicidae; genus Solenopsis; species Solenopsis invicta. The sequence continues at coordinate 18,043,758 of NC_052667.1, forward strand.
GAATTAAAACATAGTTTAATTCAACTAAAATTTATTTAATTATATTTGTTATTGCCTTTACTTTTAATCTTTATGTTTCATTAATAATGTTATTGAATTAACAAAATATTTTAATTAGATTAATGCTGTTGATTCAATAGTCTTTTTTTCTGTGTAAGTAAATCACTATTTAATTTTAAAAGAATTTATTTACAAATTAAAGCATAGAAGCTCTCTTGACTTCAATACCAAACTATAAAACATAAAATTTATGTTTTGGATAATTTATTCACCAGCAGAATTAAGAATATACTATGTATAATATTATATTGTGTTATTTTATATATTATATATAATATATTTTATATATAAATATCTGCATTATTTCGAAAGAAGAGTTATTTTGTTGCAAAAATTAAATTATTTTATTAATGAAATTTGATAACATTGCATTAAATGATAAATAGCTTAACAACTTACTATTAAACTTGGCTTGATACTGTAACATTTATAGATTATACGTTATATGACAAACATGAGAAAAGTGTAAACAAGTATGAAAAATTATAATAATTTTTCTCTGAAGAGATTATTAATATGTATAAGGGTTATTATAATCGTAAGAAGTATATACAAATGAACTATGTACTGTATTTTTATAAAAATTAAGTGTAAAAATTCCTAAAATGTTAATGTTTTAACATAAACAAAAAAATACTTATATAAATATTATGCTTATATAAATATTGCTCATATAAATTTTATTTTTTTAACAAAAAACAATTTTATTTAACATAGAGGAGAGGGGGGGATGACGCATTGTTAATTTTTTCAAGTTAATAACAAATAACGATTCGAGGCTTAATTTATTAGAGATTTTAGATGCTAACAAATAATCTGTGCTAATTTGATTTCAATCTGTCCATAAGAATAGATAATATAATAAGAAATGTGTTTTGGAAGCACCTATCCGTAACTTTTTAGTGTTTGTTCATAAGGAATAACATAATTATAATAAATATTTTCATTTTCTCTATAAAACCACAATATTGTATAGCTAAAAACGTATGCAAAAACATATTTATACAAATCTAAACAAGAACGCCTTCCACGTAGCTAAATCTTGGTACTTTTGTATTTACTCGTGTGATTTTATATACTTTCTCAGATTTAACACAAACTGCGCGCCATTACTTTCAGTTGTAATACAGCTATAATCGAACAAGAGTCAGTAATATCACACTTATTATTAAATTAAAATTAATTTAATAATACACGATGCTCACTAGCATCAAATATTAACCTTCTCCCCCCTGAAAAAACTATAAAGAATGTATTGTGAAAAATATCACCTCAGCCAGGGTTCGACCCTGGGTCTCCTGAATCTCCGGGACGGGTGTCTTACAAGGAGATGACGATACGAATTGTGAAATATGGAATCAGATAAGCCTTAGTTCGTTTGAAGGGGGGGTCGAGGGTATAAAAAGTGTAAGAGCGTTTGAGTGCATGAGCCTTCGTTTCCAAGAAATTTGCATATGAAGTTTGGCATTTGCCGCGCGGTGCGTTAAGTACGATTGCGCGGTAGGTTAAAGCATGAAGCGCGATGGCTGAGGAGACTATTATAAGGCGCACCTCCTATTTTGCCCTCGGCGGCCGCGTGAAGAGAAGTGTTTGAATCCTCGCAGTACTAATTTTTTTTTTATAATAGCTACATTTATCAATTGTAAATAATTTTTATTATCCTTAGCGAGATATTAATCGCTTTATATTATTCGTTACATGTAACAAAATGTAATAATCAGAAAGTTTGTATATTTATTCAAGTTTATTCATTTATTTTTATTCATTATATAATTCTGTTATTGCTGTACAATGTTGTGGGTAAAAATTTAAAAACGTAAAAGCATTGGAAACACAAATTGACTGTACATCATGAACATTGTATAAAAGAATAACTCCTTACGAAAAAAAACTATTGCCGATTACATATGGATATTACTGATAATTACATAGAAATATTACTGGATATTACAGGAAATATTATTGGATATTACAAAAAAATATTACTGGATGTCATAGAAAATATTACAGAATATCACAGAAAATATTATTGGCAATTACATAAAATTCAATAATTATTTTGTACTACTGCCGAAATATATTACTGCCAAAATATATTACTGTCAAAATATTACTGCCTAAATAAAAGAGGTTTCTTGGAATAATTTCAGTAGTTACTGATAAGACAACAATATTTTAATAATGATTTCCCGTTAATTAAAAAAAAAAGTTAGTATTAGACACAATGATCAAAATATATTATTGCTGTTTTTTCATAACTGAAATAGTAGTAAATATATTGATTATGTCCAATAATTTTCGTTTCAAAATCAACTAAAAATTATATTACTAAAATATTGTTGCCTTATCAGTACCCAGATAACCAAATGATTGCAAATTGTCGGCAATTTACCACAAATATCGCTCCTAAGTTGTCAGCAAAGCAATAGAAGGGGCTATCCTCTTTTCAGTATGTTTTTGTCAGTAACAATTTTCAAAATATAATAATGGCAAGTTTCCAACAATCTATTGGCAATATACTTTAAACTCAGTTTTCAGTAACTTGCCGGCAACTGGCGCGCAACACGTCAGGAATCCTTAAAATCCAAACAATGGGTAGGAAACAAGTGTTGCTGTTAGGTTGCCCTCAGATTGCAGACAATGCAAGAAACTTGTAGAAAATCCGTCGGCAATCTGATGACATCGATTTTCAGCAATTTGTGAACAATTGACGTGCAACATATTGTGTTTTTAAATTACCGTCTTGTTATAAAAAATAGATAAAAGTATTTTTAATCCTTTTCATATCCCTTCTATAAATACCATATAGATCTCGTTACGGAATCTGTGTCATATCAAGACTTATGTTCAACAGATAGAGCAGATCGGTGAGCGCTTAGTGATTTCTTAACATTATTGGTTTTTAGTTCTTCGCTGAATCTAGAAACCAATCATAATAAAGAATCACTGAGCGTTCACTGATCTGCTCTGTCTGCTAAGTAATTTTCTGTATATGTATTCTTAATATATAGGTATTGGAATTTAATACAGATTCTATAACGAGATCTATATGGTATTCATAAAAGGAATATGAAAGATATAAGGATATAAGGATTGTACTGCAATAATAATTAAGCTAAGAATTGAAGTTAGAATTATTTCATGATAAAAATCAGATATTTGAAGATTTTGTATACAATAAGCCAACATTTGATACTTATAATTTGAACTTGCTGTATAGACAGAGACAGTATTAGAGAGCATGAATTAAAACTTCACACTACATAAGGTGAGTGTGTATATATTATATTATAATATATTACATATATTATATTTCTGAAAAATATTGAAACCAAAAACGAAACAAAAAATGCTTTAATCGAATTGAAACAAAAATATATATTTGACAACATAAAAAAAGTGTTATTGTACGTCTGCGTTATATAAATCGTTTGCTTCGTTTTCAAGACGTCTGCGGTTACCGATATTCTCCGGATTCTCCTCTCTGAACATGTTTCTTTGTTTTTGTTTAATCACCCGAAGAGATTCTGAAACCTTTTCTTGTAACAAATTTTGAGTTGGTGATGGAAAACTTGGATTTTGTGACACTGCTTCTGTAACAGAGGAATTATAAAATATATTTATTAAGATTATAATTTTTTATATATAAAAAATTTTATTTTCTTGAACAAAATTTGTACTTCTTATTGCAAGCATAAATTTTGTTAAACGTTAAGGTCGTCTAGGCTAAAAATTTGAAAAACTTGATTTTTTATTTTATTTTTGCATTTTTTTAAAGAATAGAGTTTTGAAAATGTATCAGTGACATCGGATCACCAATACTTCCGATATTCCCAATTGATCAGCCTTTTAGCCAGGAATGTCATACATTACATATACGTACTGTATATTGCTTAAATAAGCTTGCTTTTATATAGTGATAGCTTTTTCTTCTTTTCATTTCCCCACCACGTGAAATGTTCACTAATTTTTTTAGAAAGACTCTCGGTCATGCAATAATGCACACAATCCTTTAGCGTATATCCGCCTAACCATTTAAAGTAGGCAACCTGAAAATGATCAAATTTAGTGTGCAGAATTATAATAAATATGAATAATACATGTAGAAGTGAACGAAAACTCACGATCTCATTAAAAAGATTTTCATCATTTTCGAACTCTTGAAACGCTTCGATTGACTGAAATGGTAGAATTTGCGGCTTTATTGGCATTCGGTGCTCTATGTGGCGTGATATAATATTATTTAATTTTCTCAAACAAAAATGATATCTTACAAATGTACCGTTATGACATTTAAGGGTATATACTCTTCGAAGACTGAAAAATATAGTATTTTTCATGATTTTTCATTACAATGGATTGGCGATTTTTTAAATGAATTAAATGTATTAGTAAAAATAACGTCGTATATAGTAGTAATAATTTCACAAATACAAAACATTCTTTTGATACATTCTTTTAATTACTTTTTTATGCTTTTGGAATTAATATCTAAGCTTCTGAAGCCTTACTTTACTTTGTAGTTAGCAAAAATATTTACATAACATAACAGCATTTCATAAATTGTTTAATATAATGTAATAGATAGTTGAGAAATAATTCAATGATGATTAGTCAAAACTTACTGCAATTGTTGGTCCACCTGATCAAAGCGTCATTTTCTGTACATATAGAATACAATATTATTTGTCGAATGTACAGTGTGTTGCATTGATGCCTGGGGTACTGATTTTAGGGACCACGTTTCTTTCTTGGTTATTTTTACGTTCATAAACGAATGCTGCGGTAATCGTTGACGCAGCATTCGGTCATGAATATAAAAATAACAAGGAAAGAAACGTGGTCCCTAAAATCGGTACCCCAGGCATCAATGCAACGCACTGTACATCCAGCGTCATTAATTCTATTCCTCAAAAAATTTTCCAAAGTGAGAAGTCTCCATCTTTCTTCATACTCGCACTTCTTGATTAATGAAACGACTAGAGTTTATTGGTCTTTACGTTAATCATGAAATGTAAATATGTAGAAAGATAGCGACTTCTCAGTTTAGAAAATTTTTCGAAGGACAGAATCGATAATGCTGGGTGTACATATAGAATATAAATCTTATTTGTCAAATATTCTTCATAAAATATATGAATCTTCATACATTTATGCATACCTTATCTCATCTAAGATAATTAAGTTGCGACTTAAAGGTCTCGCAGTTTCCGTGGGTTCTTCCTATACTGCCATATTGAATGTGTTTCTTCTCGAAGCATTATTTTCTATTGATTCGCTGATTGCTGGTAAATTATTTTCTATTGATTCGCTGACTGGTGGATTTTCGGAAACTTGTATACTTTTTCCAGTACGATTACTGAAGATTATTGGAACATTGATTGGCGTTTCATTAGATTGGCTACTTAAGACCACTGGACTGTAGGCTAGTGTTTCATAAGACTGAGATTGCACGTAGCTCGTTGTTGATGTTGCGATCACTGGCAAAACAGTTCCTAGCTGAGCTTGCATGAAAGAATTTCCACTTGGACAAAATGGTCTTTCCGTATAATTTCTTCTATTATCTGTATACAGCGCATATACTAAACTAGATAAATTATTTGAATTGTTTACTGATGTAGATGGGACAGCATTTGGTTGAAACGTTTGTAGAAGAGTGTAATGAAATCGTTTTTTGTCCACTTTAACATTTGACAGAGCTAAAGTTGTATGCTTTTCGCAAGCGGAACGAACACCAGATTTGGAAGAACCTTGTGCTTTATCTAAACCCGACGATTCTGTTTCGGAAGAACAGGATTCAAAATTTTCCGAGTCCCTCACTGTGTCGTTAGCTTACATTTTTTTTTATATTGACGATATCATGGCTTAGCATCTGTTCCACAGACTGTACATCACATTTTTTAAATCTTTTATATTTGTCAGAGTTTCTTGAGTTGCGTTTGTACCGCCTGAGCGGTTTTATAGGTCGCTTTGGACGCTGTGTACTACTGAAATAACAATTTTATTACAATAATATTTTAGTTGCATTGTATATGTACATAAATAATATAAAAAAAATATAATAATTTAATTATCAATAAAGTTTGTAATAAGACTTCATGGTTTACGTCACTGATTTTACGTAAACGAAATGAGTACATGCAATTATGAAATATTCCAATTTTTAGCATTACCCGGGAAACAATTTTTTATATATGATTATACATAATTATATTAGGAGTACAAATTGAAAACCGCCGTTTTCCAGTAAATAGCGCCAGCGGTAAATGCTGGCGCCAAACGTTAGATCAAAAATTTTTAATGTTGGGCATCTGGCAACAATTCCTTATCATTGCAGTTGTGAATTTTTATCGGCGTTATATATTTTTTTGTGATCGAAAATGTCGAAATTTGTGCCCAATAAGCGTCATTGCGGGAAGTTTTGCTTTTTGCCTTCAATTCGAAAAAATCTGCGGCTGAGGCGCGTCGAAAGATTGTAAAAACTTATGGTGAGGCTTCCATTAGTGAAAGAACGTGTCGAGAATGGTTCCAACGCTTCAAAAGTGGTGATTTCGGCGTAGAAGACAAGGAGCGTCCCGGACAGATGAAAAAGTTTGAAGACGCACAATTGGAAACATTACTGAATGAAGATTCATCTCAAACGCAACAGGAGCTTGCAGATTCATTGGGCGTGACTCAACAAGCTATTTCACATCGTTTGAAAACCATGGGAATGATCCAAAAGCATGGACACTGGGTGCCATACGAATTAAAGCCGAGAGACGTCGAACGGCGTTTTTTCGCGTGCGAACAGCTGCTCCAACGGCAAAAACGGAAGGGTTTTCTGCATCGTATTGTAACCGGCGATGAAAAGTGGATCCATTATGATAATCCAAAGCGAAAAAAATCGTGGGGCTACCGCGGCCATGCATCAACATCGACGGCCAAGCCAAACATCCATGGCTCGAAGCTCATGCTGTGTATTTGGTGAGACCAGCTCGGCGTGATTTATTATGAGCTGTTGCAACCGGGTGAAACCATCACAGGAGCTCGCTACCGAACACAACTAATGCGTTTGAGCCGAGCATTGCAGGAAAAACGGCCACAATACGAGCAAAGACACGAAAAAGTGATGTTGCTGCACGACAACGCTCGGCCACATGTTGCTCAGGTCGTTAAAACCTATCTGGAAACATTGAAATGGGACGTCTTACCTTATCCGCCGTATTCTCCTGATATCGCCCCTTCAGATTCCCACTTGTTCCGATCAATGGCGCATGGCCTGGCTGAGCAGCACTTCCATTATTACAAAGAGGCCAAAAACTGGGTCGATTCGTGGATCGCCGCAAAAGACGAGCAGTTTTTTCGACGCGGGATTTGTATGCTGCCCGAAAGGTGGGAGAAAGTAGTGGCCAGCGATGGACAATACTTTCAAGAATAAGTATGTAACCATTTTTCAACAATCAATCCTCAAATTTTGATAAAAAACAGCGGTTTTCAATTTGTACTCCTAATATATAAATCAAATATGCCCATATATATTTATATACAGGGTGTCCCAGACCAATGTATAAAGATTATCACGATGAGGTAGAAGGGATCGAGATAAATGAAAAAGTCTAATACCATTTTGCGATATTTGCAATAGTTTTTGAGTAATAAAATATTAAGGTCAGCCGAATAAGAGCGCGCGGAGAGACAAGCGGTCGCTCGTCTGAGCCGTAAGACCGCCCACTACGGCCCGATTGTAGGCGACGGTATGTGGCGTGCGGCGAGGGAAAGGAAAGCTTGGCACCGTACCGCGTCGAACTGGGCGGTCTTACGGCTCAGGCGACCAACCGTTTGCCTCTCCGCGCGCTCTTATTCGGCTGACTTTAATATTTTATAACACGAAAATTATTGCAAATATCGCAAACTGTTATTAGACTTTTTGATTTATCTCGATCCCTTCTACCTCATCGTAGTAATCTTTATACATTGGTCTGGGACACCCTGTATCCTTTCCCTCGCCGCGCGACACTGTATACAGGGTGTCCCAGACCAATGTATAAAGATTAGTACGATGAGGTAGAAGGGATCGAGATAAATCAAAATGTCTAATAACAGTTTGCGATATTTGCAATAATTTTCGTGTAATAAAATATTAAAGTCAGCCGAATAAGAGCGCGCGGAGAGGCAAATAGTTGGTCGCCTGAGCCGTAAGACCGCCCGGCTCGACACGGTGCGATGCCAAGCTATCCTTTCCCTCGCCGCGCGCCACTTACCGTCGCCTACAATCGGGCCACAGTGGGCGGTCCTACGGCTCAGACGAGCGACCGCTTGTCTCTCCGCGCGCTCTTATTCGGCTGAGCTTAATATTTTATTACTCAAAAATTATTGCAAATATCGTAAAATGGTATTAGACTTTTTCATTTATCTCGATCCCTTCTACCTCACCGTGATAATCTTTATACATTGGTCTGGGACACCCTGTATACAAATATATATATGTATATACAGGGTGTCAGGTAACTACCGCCCGTAGTTTCGTGGATTGATAGATCAAGTAAAACTGAGCAGAAAAGTCCTTTATCATTTTTTAATATTGCCATAGTTAAAAAAAAAAAATTAATGAAGTCTGCGAATAAGCGCGTATCACCGCGCGCAAGGACCGCCCGCCGGTCGCCGAGACGTAGGCAGCCGCGGCTGTAGGCGCGGTGAGGAGGGAAAAGCAGCAGTAGCTACGCCCTCGAGTTACTGCTGCTTTTATATATACATACGAATTATATATATTTATATGTAATTATATATGATTATATGTATAATAAAATATGTCCATACGTATTAAAATAGATATAATTAAACGTATTTTTTATATATTATAATTACATATAATTATGCATCCTTTATATATAAATACATATTATATAATTATATATAAACAAATTTTTTCTCGGGTACATTCGTAAACCAATTCTTTTGCACAATTTATAAACTTATTTTGTAATATATCAAAGATGCAAATAAATGTTTATGTATGTTAAACATTTCTTGAAATTAAAATTTCCATAGAAAGCAATATTAGCAAATTTCTAAGTGGCATAAATGTAAAGAATGCAAATTTAGTTTAGTAAAAATATATGAACAACTTCGCAGAAAGCGATCATGTTAAAGTAACAAACTGCGTATTTATACTAGACTAGTAAGGAACCAAATAAGACCTTATTGAAATAACAAACGAACCTTAATTCCCATAAATGTTTCAGCGATTACATCGTGTCCGTTTTGAAGAAAAACGTTGAAGTAAATGCCACGCTTATTTATAATAATAATTACAATAATAATATAAATAACAAAATAATATAAATAACGAGTAATATAACGAATGTAGTATCGACCACAATCATAAAAGTGTGGCAATAATATGTTCTTGTGCCGATGTCTCATTTACCTCATCTTCACTTATATCCGAATTTGTAGAAGAAATTCCATTTTCCAAAGGCATTTTAAAACATTTTGCTTTGACATTTTCGAGGGAAACTGTGATGCATGTATCAGAAAGTTCGGAGCATTTAAATATACCAATTGACGAAGACCTTATACCAATATCATAAAATTCACAAACAGAACTAAATACTTTTACTACAAGATAATGGTCTTTGCCATTTGATAGAATGTTCACGACATTGCACACTCTTGAATCATGTAAAATACAATAATTGTTACGTTGAGACTGGTCAAGAAAGAATTCAGGAGTTTTCATGCTTTTATATTGTTGGTAATTCATCAAGGGAATACTATCCGAAGGAAGCGGGCCGTCTTGGTGCTTGCTCGATATTTTAATGTTAATGGCCTAGTTTACATCGTGCACTTGATACGCGTATTAAGCATTATATTCGTATCAAATTCGTACTAAATTTTTAGTACTCACGATGTAAACGATGCCGGATCAAATTGGTACGAACGTATCAAGCAAGAGTATCGTACCAAACTGATACGCGTACCAAATGATACAAATGACGATGTAAACACTGAAACATATTTTGTAGCGGATTAGGCCTATTAAATATAACCTTAATTGATCGGTCTTATGATAAGTAATCTTATTTGGTTTCTCTGAAACGATAACATATTAAAAAATGTCGTGTAAGAAACGTTAGTACGTTTGATGTAAACGAGCCTGTATTAAAGCATTGGTGCGCACCAATCTTAATACGAGTACCAAAGTTTTAACGATGTAAACTAGGTCAATGTCATTAATCGGAATGTTTCGTCGTGATATATTATCTTCTTCTGCTCGTCTTAATGCGATTTGTTGCAATTGAAGATGAGGTTTTCTACATAATTTTCGGAAATACATCATATTATTTTCATAAGGAAACGCCGAATGTGAATTCAAAGGACCAAATCGGCTAACATTTTGAATAAGATGTAACAGACCATGAATGTTATACGACATAAACGTGGGGTCATATATCAAAACACATCTTTCAACAAATTTTTCAATTGCCAGCTTCGCAAATTTTAATTGATGACTTGAAACAGATGCGGATACAAGAATTTTCAATGCTGCGTGTAAAAGTAAAAAGTGGACGTAAGCAGATTGTTTAAAAATATCTTTCAGTATTACGACACCCGTATACAAAAGAATTTGACGATATTCAGTTGCTTTAAATTTATAATGTTCCTGAATAGATGTGGGGCGTCGTGCAAATTCACGAGGGCAATATGCTGTAATTATTTGTAATCTTTTTGTTAATAACGACAGTTGGCGAGCTGAAAACTTTGTTTTTTTGTGTATTTTCCAGTTACCCAAGTAGTAAGTAACTTCTTCATTACACCTAAACATACGAGATGCATATAATCAAAAGTAACGTCCGATACGAGACCAAGTGGCAAACGTGCTAGTGGGCTATATCTATTCTTATAGTGATCCTCATCAGTACAATTAGCATATTCATCATTAGCTCTACGAACATGATCAATGCCGGGAAAAATCATAAATTTGTCATATCGCGAACCTGTTACTTTACATTTTGAGCATGGGACAGAAGACATATGACTCTTATGATTAAAAATAAATGCTCTCGCTGGGTGTTTCAGCAATGAAGCATCTCAAACGAATGGGTATTTTCTTGTTCTGAAATTTCACTCCACCACTTTGTGTTACATCGTTGAAATCATTGACAAAAGTATCAAAAAACTGATCAGCGCTGTGGGGTTTTGACGGTCCTTTATAAAGGCCAATTACTTCCGGCATACTTCTAGGTATGTTGGCAATTCGGCATGGGCCAAATTTGACTTTCCATGTGTACCTAGTTGCGCACCATCGGTGTTGATGTCAATTTCTAGTATAGTAGGTACTAATTGTGGATGAGTAAGTGTCAGTGTTCATAACCAAGCTTCTTCAACACTAATGTGCAGATATACACCGGGGCTTACTTTTATCAATAAATTGGATAAAACACGTGGGGTACATAATAATGTTTTTATATCTTTCGGTAAATAAAATAAACATTCGTGCATTCTAATAACACTGAGAATACGATTTCCCTGAACATGATTAACGTCAATAAGTGCTTTTGCTAATTTATTCTGATATTTTTTTTTACTGTCTACAATGAAATTGATAGATCTGGGACAGTATTATCAATAGAATCAGAATTTTCTATCATTACAGATTCGTATTCTTTCGTGATAGAATTAATGGAAGAAGCATCTTGGAAATTATCCTGTTGGAAAATGGAATCCGTATTAATATTCTGTAGTAAGCATGGATGTGATGATTGAATTAATGATGTGATTCCCTGAACTATTATATTCGTGTGCGTAACATTTTTATTAGTTAACGTTTTTCTTGCGTTCTTCAAAGACATTAAAACTTTTCTTGCATGTCGCTTGGACTAATGATGCGGAAGCTTGTGAGCTCTGTGTTATAATAGGCTTTCTTTTGTTGTTCATCGATTTTTACTGTGTCGTATAAAGATATTTATTGGGTGAATTAAATTTATTTGAAAAAGTTAGGAATTAAATTTATAAAACAAAACAGTACAGTGAAATATGGAAATTCTTCCTTCAATTACCTGTTTACTCTATCTTCCTGCCTCTTTAGTTCATACCTTTTTATTTTTCTAATTCTTCCTAATACACTACAACACTCATACTCACTTTATCTCCATGTCCACATCCGCACGCCATCGCACCACCTAATTAAGTCCTAGTAGTTATTACATATGCAGTAGTCTTTCTAGTGATACCCAACAGGCGAGTAATATTCCGTTGCTAGTAATTATTATAGAAGCAATAACTCTGATAGCCAAATGACTGTAATCAGATGACATTTTGCTGTCACTTATTCCACATTCAATTTCATCAAACTAGAACCAAGGTGTTTCTACAAACTGTTTATTGTTCTGACGTCATTAAAGTCTTCATTTAAATTCAGTAAATTGTTATCATGCGTACACTACATTCAACTGATGTGTTTGATATCAAAATGTCAGCAAGTCATCATCATATATGATATCTACACGTGAAACTTTGTTGTCGGCAATTTGATTACTACCCTAGTAGTAATTTTCTGCAGGACTACAGTAAATCTTGCAGTAGATTCTTGAAAGATTCTGCCAGCAGGACGTTATGATCTGCTTTCTCATTATGCTCAATTTTTTTTTAAAATTCTGCAGTCAAATTCTTGCAAGAAATTTGTATATATCTGCTACAATATTTGCAAAATTCTTTCACCAGAATATTAATACAGTCTCAAGATGCTTTCCTGCCGAAAATGTGCAATTAAAACCGATTAAAAAAAAAAAAAGAATCCGAATCGTTCGGGATTTCTGCACCAAAAATATAAAATTTTATGTGGAACAGCGTTTCATACACACGTCATGTTTTAAAAGAAAGAGAGCGAGTATTCGCCTCGATGTTACAACATGTAGCTCTTAAAGGCTCACTGAAGTATGAACCGTAGTATGAATTGAGGAGTCGGCTGCGGTGGCGCCTAGATATAACGCCTGTGGTCGCACTTGACTCACGAGAAATCCCTCGCGGCGTGGCCGTCTAGCGGTGGCTCCAGCACTCACTTGTTCGCGTGAGGTCTTACACACGGCGAGATCGAATATTGTCATGTCACCAAATTGTCGATAATAAGCTGCAATTTAGAATCTTTAACAATATTCATCAAATATTTTACTTTTTGTATTAAATTTTTAATATCATACGTGCTATTATTTTGTTAAATAATATATTGCTGTCATTATGACATATACGAATGCAAGCTCATGACGAGCCGACAGTTTGCTGTCAACATGATAATTTACTATTAATAAACGTTTGCTCTTAACATTTCATTAACTGATGTTGTGTTTTTGCTCTCCTGTTGCTGACTCAGTTTTACGTTAAATTCTGTAACCAGCAAATTGCCTGCAAATTCATAACAATACATGCAATGCATTAATTTGCCCGATGCGTTGAATCTAGCTTGGTTATCTGGGAATATTCGCCTTGATAATTACAGAGCCACCAGTAATAATCATATAACCGCGTGTAATAATCATATGGCCGGCAATAGTTCTTTTTTGTAAGGGACGTGTTTTACAAGAATATTTAATATTATGTAAGTTTATAGGAAAACATAATTGATTCACATTACTAAAAATTTTAGCGTTCATGTGTTAACTTTGACGCGTACCAAGCAAATTGTAGCATATTTTTAAATTTCGGTGCAGATAATAACGATTGAAGGTATTAACGATTGAATTTTGATTGCATCATACCGCGTATTCAATTCTGTTCTTCTCTGTCAACAATAATATCAGGATAATTTTGTATTCGCTTATTGATAATTAATGATATATTTATTCTATTTCCTTTTTCTTCTTATTCATCTCCTATATTTCTTCCTCCATTCTTTATGCTTTATAACTTCAATCTCCAACGGCCGGTGATCTAAGTTCCCTCCGTCTTCTTCTTTATATACCAAGCCGCCCAGGATCCTTAATTAACAGTTATTTATACATTCGTTCATATCTTTACATTTTCCATTTCCATTATGTTTACTTTCACAATCTCTATGGGCGGATCCCGATAGCACACTGGACCAATAGCACACCACCACTCACAGTGGCCGATGCGTAGAGTTTTTCCGTTGCTTGGTTTAGATAAGTTAAGATGATTGGTTGGTGGGCTATTGCACCGTGCGTTATCGGATCTCGTCCAATTTCTATATCTGTACCTATATCTATACCTGATCCTTTTCCTATCTTATATCCTAAAATACATTTTCCTTTGATACTTCTTTCCTATACTATCACTCTTTTCACCGTCTCCGTACCTCTGTACATTCCTTCCAATCTTCTTTCATTTATTCTTTCATTTACAATATGTGCTTTTTTCTCCGTTCTGCCAGATTCCTTGCATTACCTGTCACATTATCCTTCTTGTAGCTGTTTCTGTCTTTGTTTCTACCGATTTATTCTTCTAACATTTCTCCTAACATTCTTTCTATTTGCATACCATCACCCTCTTCGTTTTTCTTACCTTCTGTAACGTGTGGGTTTTTATTAATGAACCACGTGTTGTCTGTTACTCACTATCAGTCTTTATTCACCTTCGTCTCTACACGGCTCTGCTTGCTCGCCATCTTCCTTCTTCTTGCCCCCTCCTCTACCATACCTCAAGCCGCACTTCTATGAGCCTTCTATTACTACTACAACATCTTCCTTCTTTTACACAAACAATATTTTCAGCTTAATAACTAATATAATAACTAAGAACCTTCAATATTACAAACATAATCTTGCAAATGCGACGATTTATTAACTATACGTCCTGATCTTGTTGTTATTTGTTTCGCTTTATCATTATCCCTACTTTCAATCTCACGCTCTCCTTCCTCCTCAACCTTAGACCCTTCCTCACCAGCTACCTGACTTTCTGTCTCCGACTCTCCTAAGTAAACATTAGCCTGTGCTTCAAATTTGTTTCCTACCGATAATGCTTTTCTATTTCTGCTTATTATTTGCCCCTGTTCCGTTTTGATTTTGTATGATCTTGGATTCTCATGTAACGCAACTACAATTCCGCTTTTATGTGGTAGCTGTCTGTTTTCATTATGAACCTTAACTACATCCCCCACTTTCAATTCCTTTAAATTCCTAGCAGTTCTGTCATAATATTGTTTTTGTCGTTCTTGTCGTTTCTTTAATACTTCCTTAAAGCTATCTCTTTCAATTTTTCTTTTATCTTCAAACGTGGGCAATATGCCTCGTACTTGTCGCCCATACAATAGTTCGGCCGGCGTAACACCATCACTATCAATTGGCGTATTTCTATAATGTAATAAAGTTAACTCTTTATCCTTTCCTTCTTTAAAAATTTTCATGAACACTTTTTTAATTGTTTGAATGTATCTTTCCGCCAATCCATTGGATTGGTGGTGCTTCGGCGTTACTTTGATGTGCTGAAAACTCCAATAGTTTGCAAATTTTTCAAATTTATAATTTGTAAATTGTGTTCCGGCATCTGAATAAAGAATTTTTGGTACTCCATGTCTTGACAAAATTCTTTTCATTGCTCCTATTGTAGATTCAGCCATTAAATCACTAAGTTCTTCAACTTCTACATATTTGCTAAACATATCTACCACAATTAAATATTGTTTTCCATGTAAAAAAAATATATCTGTAGCTAATATTTCCCACGGTTCATTTGGTAATTCCCTTTGAATCAATGGTTCCTTTGTGTTCGCACGCTGGTAACTTTTACAAATATCGCAATTATTAATTACATCTTCTATTTGCTTTGACATTCCCGGCCAAAATATACTTTTTCTCGCTAGCGCTTTACATTTCTCCATTCCTTGATGAGTATAATGCACTTTTTTAACCATCTCAGATCTAGAACATTGCGGTATTATTACACATGTATTTTTTAATACTAACCCTTTATTTTCACTTAACTCATTCTTAAACGAAAAGAACAGCTTAGCACCCTCACTGACTTCTGACTTACTTTCAGGCCAGCCTTCTCGAATATATCTAATTGCTTCCTGCAACTGTGCATCTACTTTAGTCTTTTTTCTTATATCTTCTAATCTTATATCTGTAATATTAACACTCGTTTCTATCATTGCTACAAAAGCCTCAATTATTTTTTCATCTTCTAACGTTGTTTCTTTCAAATACATTCTACTCAAGTGATCCGCTATTATTATTTCTTTTCCTGCAATATGCTTTAGAACAAAATCAAAACTTTGTAATTTTATTCTTATTTTTTGTAATCTTATCGGACTCTTGTTCAATGGTTTTTTAAATATAGAGATCAACGGTTTATGATCTGTTTCCACTACAAATTTTTGCCCAAACAAATACTGACTAAATTTTTTACACCCGAATGCAATTGCTAAACATTCTTTTTCAATCTGACTATACATTTTTTCGGTTTCCGTCAACGCCCTTGACCCATACGCTATAGATCTGTTGTTTTGAAAAATTACACATCCTAAACCCTCACTAGAGGCATCGACACTTAATGTAATTGGTTTTGTCACATCAAAATATGCCAACACTGGTGGCTTACAAAGTTTTTGTTTTAAATTATCAAACGCTTTTTGCTGAGATTCACTCCAAGTGAATTGAACATCTTTTTTTGTTAATTGTCTTAGACTTGACGTTATTTGCGCAAAATTTGGTATAAATTTAGCTACATAATTCACTGTTCCCAGAAAAGTCAACAATTCTTTTTTATTTTCAGGTACTCTTATTTCTTTAATTGCTTTCACTTTGGTTTGATCCACTTCTATTCCTTCACCTGTTAAATCATGTCCTAAATATTTAACTCGCGTAACACCAAATTGACATTTTTTTTTTATTAAATTTTACCCCATACTCTTGTGCGCGTTTCATTACTTTTTCCGTTGTTAATTCTAATTCTTTTTTATTATTTGCAAATATCAATAGATCATCTATATAAATTGCTGCATTCTCTATCCCATCAAAGATTTGACTAAATACCCGGTGAAACACTTCTGGACTTGAGCTCAGGCCATATGGTAATCTATTAAAATGATATCGCCCAAATGGAGTATTAAATGTTGTTAATTTACTGGAATCTTTAGTTAGCTCAACTTGCCAAAACGCTTTATTAGCATCCAGTGTCGTAAAACATTTTGCTCCCTTTAGCTTAGCTGCAATTTCTTCTACCGTTGGCAATTGTAAGTGTTTTCTTTTTATACACGAATTTAAGTACTGCGGATCTAAACAGACTCTAACGGTGCCATCTGATTTTCCAACCATTACCAGTGAGTTAACAAAATCTGTTGGCTTCTCTATTTTTGAAATTATCCCTTTTTTCCATCTCTACTAGTTCTTTCTTTAATTTATTCATCATTTTAAATGGAACATGTCTACATGGCTCAATTTTCCCTACACTGCCTTCTTTCAATTCAATTTTATACTGAAAATCTTTAATTCTTCCTACCCCGTGAAAAACATCTTTATATTTATGTGTGAAATTATCGGTGTTCCTTTTGTCAATCACAGCTACACTTTCCTCCTCTGAACCTTCAACCCTTTTTATTAAATCAAATTCACAAGCAGTCTCTAGTCCTAATATTGGAGCTAATGTATCATTCGTAACTTGAAACTCTACACTTTTGATCTTATTATGAGTTTTGCACCTTAATTTTATTTTACCAAGTGTCTCAATTTTAGTTCCTGTATAATTTACTAACTTTAAATTAGATTTTTTTATCTGCTTTATACCCAATTTTCGACACACATTTTTTGAAATTACATTACATTTCGCGCCTGTGTCAATTTTAAATACTACTTTTTTATCATTATAGTCTACAAACTTCACTTGTTGTACCCATTCTTTTCTCGCATCTACCATGTCACACTTATTACCTCAATCATAACCTCCTCATCGCTCTCCGTTTCGCTCTTATTAGTATCAACAAATTTTACCTCTTTCTCTTGTTTACACATTTTATAAAAATGTCCTATCTTGCCGCATTTCTTACATATTCTGCCGTACGCTGGACAGTTTCTATATTTGTGACTGTATCCACACCGCTGACATGTTTCTTGATCTTCTTGCACTCCTTCACGCGTTGACCTTTCCTCTCCTGCTTGTCGTTTCGCCCTCTCCTTAACCACCGATGTCGCTGCAAACGGTTGTCTCTGCTTCACCGATTTCTTCTTTACCACAGAGACCTCTGCTGTAGGTTCCATCTGCTTTACCTGCTGTTCTGCTAGTTCCGCCGTCTTGCATAACTGGATCGTTTTTGTCAGAGTTAAGTCCGATTCTCTAAGAAGCCTATCTTTCAGTCTTCTGTCACTTATGCCAGCAACAATTCTATCTCTTATCAGCCGATCTCTGAGATCACCATAGTTACAATCTGCACTTAACTTTTTCAGTTCTGTTATATATGCATCATATGTTTCTCCAACTTGTTGATTCCTCGTAAAAAAAATGTGTGAGCACACACTTTCATTTTTTACTGGCACAAAATACTCCTCAAACTTATTTATCACCACGCTGTAATTCTTTTGCTGTTCACTCGTCAAATTGAATGTGTTATATACATCCAGGCATGCCTCTCCTATACTGTGTAACAAAATGGCCACTTGTACTTCTCCTGACATCTTATCTGTTCCCGAGGTTATACGATATATTTCAATTTTCTGCTTCCAACGTTTAAACCCTTCTGTCGTCAAATTTGACAAGTTTTCCGGGGGTTTTAATCCCGAGATCCGTGGAATACCCTCAGTGTCCGGCATGATGTCTTTTTCCTCCGCAATCGAGCAGATCCAGTATGTTGCCTATTTTTCCTTTCTTTAATTATCTATTATATTTCTTGGCCGCAGCGCCATGTAACGTGTGGGTTTTTATTAATGAACCACGTGTTGTCTGTTACTCACTATCAGTCTTTATTCACCTTCGTCTCTACACGGCTCTGCTTGCTCGCCATCTTCCTTCTTCTTGCCCCCTCCTCTACCATACCTCAAGCCGCACTTCTATGAGCCTTCTATTACTACTACAACACCTTCCTAGTTTCAGTCCGTTACCTTCCTACCTTATTACCGGTCCTCCTGGATTCTCCCGCCTCATTGTCCGCCCTAACCTATTTCTGTTCCTTCCTCCTATATCTTCCAATATCACCACAAATCCTTTTTCCCTAATTCTGCCTCCAATTACCTGTCTTCTCTAGCCCCCTACCTTTCTAGTTCATATCTCTTTATTTTCTTAATTCTTCCTACACTACAACACTTATACTCAGCCTCACTTTATATCCATGTCCACATCCGCACGCCATCACACTACCTAACCAAGTCCCAGTAGTTATTACATATGCAGTAGTTTTTCTAGTGATAATAGCGCCGCCGCTTCTACAGTCGAGACTTCTTTTCCGTCCGATTTCCGTCCACAAAAGAAGTGTCTCCTAGTGCTAGCCGGAAGTTAAGAGAGCTTAGCTTCTGCCAAGAGATCTTGGCGACTAGCCGTCCGCATCCTAGACCGACCGACTTACGGGCTCAATCTTGGGCTCCACCGGAAGATCCTGGTAGTTGGAACATCTCCGATCCACTCTTCCTACTCGGCATCGATTCACGACTGTGGAGCTCCGCGCCTCCACCAAGTGATCTTGGCGTGAGTCGATTGCCACCGCCGCACAATATCGCAGTATTAACCGCCGCGCGTCGCGACCATTCCGAATCGCGTACAGCTGTACCGCGCGCGCGACGTCTTCGGCCGTGGCCGCGGCCTTCGGCAAGGCCACGACACCGGCACGTAAACAGGGATTCCGAATTCGGAGAAACTCGACTCGGAATCCCTCGCTTGTACATAACACCGCGACTTGTAAATACCGTCCGTCCGAGCGCGATAATTCCCGTCTTCGTCCGTCCGAGCGTGCTATCTCTGTTCCGACCGTCCGCGCGTTACCCGTTCGTTAGTCCGTCCACGCGTAGCAATAAGTCATCGTCACGTCCGTCCGAGCGTCACCGTCATTTGTCCGTCCGCGCGTCGCGTCCGCCGAATTCACGCCGCCCCGTGCGCGAAAAAGTCAAGTCGTTACATACTTTTAAAATATGCGATGCTAGCAGTTAAATCTTCTTTTGAAATATCACATTTGTTATTATCTGTAAATGTTCCTTCAAAAATGAATCCACATGTACTTCTTCCATTTTTACAATGTATAAAATCACTGTGTAATGAAGAGAATAAATGGAGACTTTTTTACTGATCGATACTCGTGACTAACAAAGAGAACGCTATGTAATCCTAACGGATTTTTCCATTGTGATTTTTGCGCATGCGTTGACATGAGAACAGATACCTGGGGGTCGATCATGAAACTTTTTCCCTAAGGCGGAAACGTGAAAAATGAAAAATTTCTCCATTAACTTCAATGGTATAGATTTTTACTTTTCACGTTTCCGCCCTAGGGAAAAAGTTTCATGATCGACCCCCTGATCCAGAATCTTTTTTAACGCAGATACAAAAAATTCATTTCATTTGAGTCTCATGCTTCGAAACAATATATGTACACAAATATTTCCAATGCTTTTACGTAAATTTTCACCCACAACATTGTACAGCAATATCAGAATTGTATAATGAATAAAAATAAATAAATAAACTTGAATAAATATGCAAACTTTCTGATTATTACATTTTATTATATGTAACGAATAATATATAACGATTAATATCTTGCTAAGAATAATAAAAATTATTTATAATTGATAAATGTAGCAATTATTGAAAAAAAAATTGGCACTGCGAGGATTCGAACACCTCTTTTTACGCGGCCGCCAAGGGCAAAATAGGAGGTGCGCTTTAGTCTCCTCAGCCATCACGCTTCATGCTTTAATCTACCGCGCAATCGTACTTAACGCACCGCGCGGCGAATGCCAAACTTCATATGTAAATTTCTCGGAAACGAAGGCCCATGCACTCAAACGCTCTAGCACTTTCTATACTCTCGACCCCCCCCCCCCTTCGAATGAACTAAGGCTCATCTGATTTCATATTTCACAATTCGTAGCATCTCCTTGTTAGCCAACTCGACCACTGAGGCTGTGATGATATTTCTCGCAATAATTGGATATGAGTTAGAACGCATTTGATGGCTGCGTGATTTAAAGTAGAAAGATATTCGACCGTTTATGTAACATACAAATTTAAATAAGAACGACCATGGAGGTCGTAACTGCAGTGAATACAAAAGCACCAATATCCAGCTACAACCGTGGAAGGCGTTCTTGTTTAGATTTGTATGTTACATGAACGATCGAATATCTTTCTACTTTAAATGTATTTATATTTTTCAATTTTCATATTGCAATATTTTATATTTTATAAACAAATAAACACGGCGACTGGGGGTAAAATGACGAAAATTGTGCATAAGTAAGGTAATGCATTTGTGCATTAGTTTTTCGATTTTAACAGCATTCTGATTATATATAACGCAATTTTAATTGCAATATGTATTGTAATGTATATCATAATTTTAATAATTTTACATAAAATAGGAAAGGCTCTGAAGAAATAAATCAATATTATGAATAAATGCCGTAAGAGCCAACACAAGATGTTTGGGTGAGAATTAATTTAATTTAATTGACAAGCAATTATTGAACAATTAGACGTTTTGATCCTCGGTTTAGTTCATCCTTTTTAATAATTTTATTTTTGCAGATTACAATTACAAATAAGATAAATATTTTTGTTTTATTTACGTTTTTCTTTAACTATGTTGTAATATCAAAATAGTATAAAATTATTATATTACAATAAATCTTTTTTATTCATAAGAGTACATTTTTAATTTTATTTGACTGTTTTTCACCTTATTTGGAATTACAAATCATTTTACCCGCATATGGGGGCAAGATGACGAAATTGACGTGTCTTAAAATAATTTAAATTTAAAAAAATTTTAGTTTATTTCACAATTTCTAACTTTTACTGATGATAAACAAGGTTTTAGTGAACCTTAAAAGAATAGATAGTTATTTTTACATTATTACAGAAATAAACAAAAATTGATAAACCTTAAGGTCGTCATCTTACCGTCCTCTCCCCTACACAATTTATGTATTAATAATAATTTGATAAAATAAGAATAAGAAACATACGTAATTCATTATTAAATTAAATTTTTATATCCATTATATTATCTTTTATACATTTTTTATTTCATCTTTAATTTATCAATAAGATTATTTGATATTTTATTCCCTGCGCTTTTATTTTTTTCTTACTTTCAAATTTTTAAGAGTTTATAAAAACAAAATTTTATGAATAATAAATAAGATAACGTTTTGAAGTTATACATTTATATTGCGCGCGTCTTCCTCATGTATTAACTGTATTCCGAAATTCACTGTAAGTACTGAAAATCTATAGTTTACGTTACGTATACTATAGCTTTTTAGTACTAGTAGTGAATTTCGGAACGCAGTTATTATTGCCAAGTTTCTTTAAAGTACTTAGCAACAAAAATGACATTTTCTCTAAAGGTATTGGAGATAATTTTTTTTATAAATTACCTGGTGACTTACTTATATTTTATAATTTATAATTTATAATTTATGTATTCGTCGAAAAATTTATAGCGATTTCGGCTGAAGCGCACCGGTGTGCCACCGTACTGGTGGCACACAAACTGGCTCCAACTATTTTCTCAGGTCCACTTTGTGTACATTCAATATGCACTTGTGAGGTGTATCGAGCAAAGACGAACACGCGGCACCATTAAGGGACTGAATTATTTGACTAGCCAAATACAAAAGTTGCACCGACACCTGAAATGTGCAACTGGTGTGCCTCAGCCGAAATCGCTATTAGTTTATACAAAGAAAGCATGTTTTCGCGACATTCTGAAACAGTTGGTAACATGGCCGTAAATGAGCAATCTTTGGAGTGGGGAATATTGCCGTCCGTGGACGGCAAAATCAATATTCTCGTACGGTTCGCATACGCAATTGTGCTTTTGTCAAGAAATTGTGAACGTTTCATGGCGCATGCGCTGAGTGTAGGGTCAAAGGGCGAAGGTAGTATACTGATCTCTTATAACCTATAACCGGGACAGGCAATGACAAGAAAACGCGCTTATTCTCCCTCGAATGCCGTAAAAAACGTACTTTCTTTGCATAAAATACCGTATGCAACATGGGGTCGAGCGCGTTCTCGACTTCGGACGCTGTTTTCAGCACTCGGCTGCGCTATGCGCGTGAAGCGTGCGTAGCTGCGTGTTTTAGACCGGTTCTACAATGCGTCGTATGTCGGTGTCGGATGTCGGGCACATGCATATTGTATTGTCGGTTAGTCGGCAGTCGCCTTTGAAATGAATGAACATTTCCCATCTTTTACGACATGACATCCGACAGCGACACACGACGCATTGTAAAACCGGTCTTACTGAAAACATCGTCTTCAGTTGAGAACAGCAAAACTCGGCTCCATGTTGCATAATGTACTATTATAATACTTATAATGTTTTTTATTTTATTCTTGTTAGTACAAGATAGTGTAATAAACAAATGATCAATGTGTATACTGTTATTATAAGAGTATTACGAATATTTCATAATAATTTTCTTAAAAACAATTCTTTAAATGACTTTAAATTTTACATAGAGAAATAAAATACATTAATAAGCAAATCTTAGCGAAATGTTATAGTAATGGTGTTATCTTCAAAACTCTATCATACATCTTTACGTGTCAAGTTCATCGAAATTTTATCAAAATTTCGTTAAAATTTTTTTATTAAAATTTACTTGAAAATTTAGTTATGTTACTAAAATATTATATTTTTGTGTTTCTTACATAGATTGCCTAAGCCAGAACTACCAAATGTTAAATTATTACCGTTAGTATTGGTCGACAGTATTGCGATAACCATGGTTTCGTATACTATCACTATATCAATGGCGTTGATATTTGCGCAGAAGCTTAGCTATGAGATAGAATCGAATCAGGAACTTCTGGCAATGGTGAGACATTTTGTTTGTTTTCTGTTCCTGAACTCCCTGAATTAGTGTGCACTTAAAATGAAATGGATATATATTTGAAAGTTAGTGAAAGCAAGAAGGAACGTTCTAGTGCAGTCTAGTGCAGGAATAGAAAACAAGCCTATTAATTATCGTATTGATTTCCGATTAATAATATTTGATAAATTATTTTAATTATATAGGGCCTTAGTAACATAATGGGTTCCTTCTTTTCGTGTATGCCAATATCGGCTTCCTTGAGTAGATCTCTTATTCAGCAAACCGTCGGGGGACGCACGCAGATAGCGAGCATCGTATCCTGCTTGTTGTTGCTTATTATACTTTTATGGATTGGGCCATTTTTTGAGCTTCTACCGAGATGTGTCTTGGCTTCCATAATAGTTGTATGTCTAGAATTATTACAATATTATTATAAAATCTTGTATATCCTGAAAATTGTTCTTATAATATGTCAGTACTTTTACGAATTTTTTATATTTCAAGTTTCTAAAAAAGAATTTACATTTTTCAGACTTTTTTTTAAATTTTTATCATAAATTATAATGTTAAATCCAGGGTTGAGTAGTTACTAGTGAAAAAGTTAATAAAGTTAAAAAATTAACTTGTAATTTAACTTACAATCAGTTAATTTTTAATGATTAAATTTTTAAGTTTAACTAATTATTTTTTAAATAAACTCTCTTTAATTTATGAATTTTCTTAAGTTAAACATTTGTTTACGTAAAAAAATTATAAAAAAATACATTTCCACATAAAAACAATATTTCTTTGTGATTTTATATAAACTTGATTTACAAATATTAAATTTGTTGATCCATATTGTAATTGTTTTGAGTAATATAATTTTATGAATAAACTTATGAATTTTTAACTTTATATAAATAAAAAACTTTTTAAATTAACTTTTAATTTAATTTTAGTTAATTTAATCTTAACGTAATTTTAACTAGTTCGTTTTTTATTTATGTAACGTTTAACAAAATTAAATTAATTTTATAAATCATTAATTTTAACTTAATTTAGTTAAAAAAAATATTAACTTAATATATAAAACTCAATCTTGGTTAAATCTGAGAATATATCAGAATTCATATATCAAGTTTAAAAAAAAAGACTTCATATATATATTTTTATATTTTTCAGATTTTATAAGATTTATTCAGAAATTATAGAAAATATGATATTCTTAACCCTTTGCGTCACTTTTTTTCTAGTGAATATAATTTTGTAAAATTTATTATCCGGAGGTTTTTAAGGTCGCTGAGTATGATTCCGGTATGGAAAATACAAAACTCAAAATGGATTCACTTGAAATTTGCTGTTTAGGGATTTTCGAGGTTACTGATTACGAATCCGATTACGAATCCGATGTCAAAAATTTTAAATTTAAAATATTGGATCCAATATGACGGACGGAATTTTCAAAATTAATTGAATTTGTTTGAAAATGGCTACGGGGGGATTTTTGGTGTTGCAAATTACAAAACTGGAGTCAAAGATATGAAATTTAAAATGGAGGAGCTAGCTTGGTGAATATGTCTAAAAAAACTGTTTGTAAATGTATTTTTTTCTAACATATTGCTGAAATGTAATCCTTACAATTTTCTTCAGACAATATATATAAATTTGTATTCAAAATTATAAAATTGAATAATTCAATAATTGAATATTCAAAATTATAAAATTGAATATTCAATAATTGAATTAAATTTATTTTGAAAATTTTGTCCGTCATATTGGATCCGCCATTTTGAATTTTGTACTTTTGACATTGGATTCGTAATCAGCAACCTTGAAAACCCCTACAATATACCAAATTTTAAGCGAATACCAGTAAATTTTGAAAATTTTTTTGTCATATATCCGACACTTTGAATTTTAGATTTTTGACATCGGATCCGTAATCAGCGACCTCGAAAACCCCCAGATAGTGATTTTGAGGTATAGGTTAGGTTAAGTTATAAAGCAACATTTTATACAAATAAATTTAATCTGTAAAAACGGCAATTTTTCGGTATATATTTATTAACAAATTATTTATTTAAAATCTCATTCTAAAACTTATTTTATTAGTTAAGAGGGGAAAACCTTTAGCAATCCAATACTAAACATAAAAAAATACATGAAACAATTGATTTATTGATAAAATAATCTTGAATGAGGGCTACACTACGACACAAGGGGTTAAAATTCTTACAGTATATCAGGTTTTATATATGAAGATTTTTGGAAAAGATGTAACTATTTCATATTTTTTATAATTGCTCTGAAAGAAATTCTTTTTTAAAGTAGAATTCTTTTTTAATTATATTGAGATCAAAGCAATGCATGGCACCTTCGACAAATATATCTTCAAATCTCTATTTTTCGTAATTAAAAATTCATGGATAAAATAAACATAAAGCATTATTATATTTTTTAATGATGGTATAATGATAGTGACGGTTTGAAGGTAAGCTTCCGTTGGGCTCCAAAATAAAAATAAATTAAGTGTTTTGACAATACATTACAGTATATGAAATATACTAGTGCGGATATCTGTGTCTAATAGTTCATATTGATCTAAATATCCTTATTTGAATATTTTAGATTTTATGTTAGTCTGCAAAAATCTGAAAAATATTGAGGATTTTCACATTATTTTCTTAATATTTCTGAAAAATTTTTCAATTCGTAAAGGAAAATGATCTAAAGAATTTTTTAAAAAAAGTTATAAAATTTATATGTTGATATTTTGACAAATGTTATGAAAAATTCTGAGAAAAATTTTCAGCAGGATAATTATTATAAAAAAGCGTATAATTTCTAAAGATTTCTTATATAGGTAGCTTTAAAAGGAATGTTTCAACAAGCTAATCAGCTCGTTAAATTTTGGAAACTGAGCAAAATTGACGCTGTAATTTGGATCGTAACGTTTCTCGTTGTGACACTGATAAACATTGACATCGGATTGCTGGTAGGATTGCTCGTGTCACTAGTCACGATTCTACTACAAATTATTCAGCCTTACACATGTTTGCTGGGTCACATACCGCATACAGATCTGTACTTGGATACGGGTAGATACAAAGCGGTAAGATTTACCAAATAAGTCAGAAAATCATGAGTAGGGTGTTTACAAAAAAAAACCAAATTTATTTCAAGCTGGCATATAAAATTTGCATTGTCTTTTAAATCCAGATAGCAAGTTTTCCGCATGTTGCTATCAATTAGAAAAAAGATGCTTACTAACAAGGGACCTTTCGAAGTGTCACACCCCGATTTTAATCAAACTTTACACACATTTAGGTAACATAATTAGGTAACATAATGATTTTAGAAACTATCAGTTGCGGCCCATATTTGGTTTCAAGGGGTGAAATCATCCCTTATGTGTATAGCGGTTTTCAGCTTTTTTTGTTATATTTCGGAAACTATTTGAGATATCAAAAAATGTTTTATACAAAAGATTTACAATAAAATTACCTCTACTACTACCTATTCATTCACGTTAATAACATATTTAAAAAATTTTTTTTAAATAATTGTTTAAAGAAGTATTCTAAAAAAATATTATTGATGTGAATAAATAATTTTATCGTGAAACTTTTGTATAAAACATTTTTTTATATTTTAAATGGTTTTCGAGATATAAAGGGAAAAGCTAAAAATCGCTTTATACAATGAGGATTGATTTCACTCCTTAAAACAATATATTGGCAGCAACTAATATTTTCTAAAATCATTTAATTATGTTACCTAAATGTATGTAAAGTTTCATTATAATCGGGTTGTGACACTTTGTTTTTTGACAATAAAACTTTTAAAACTTTTTAAAAAAGTATTAATTATTAATAAAATAATAAACTGCTATCATTTCCACACCACCTTTTATGAGGTAGATTAGCATGGTGAGCTTTTTTTATAGTAGTTTCCCCCGTAGATCTAATCCACTCTCTATTCCATTCTCTATTTTTTAATGCACGAATTTCAAATGCTATCCTTACTCTCTTGAAAGATATATTATTATTACATAAAAATTCACCCAACTTTTACATGGCAAAATACCTTTTATGTTTTAATGCTACAAAATAATAAAACTTTTTATTTTAAAACTGCATGAATTTTAATATTTCCATGATATCAAGATGAATTACCGTACCATATTTTCTGTAATGTATAAGCACATTTTTTTATTATAAACAGTAATGAATGTATTTATTATATTGATTATTTTATAACTAATTGTAAATTTTGCTATTAATACTAACGTGATGATTATATGACAAAATGTTCGCAATTATAATATTCTTCTAAAAATGCTGCATACAAAAATATTCCTTGTACCAGGAACATCATATTATAGCAGGTGCACCACATATGGAGCAGAGTGGTATTTCTTAAATATCCTTTCCAGAGAAACAAAAGTCTACTGGATGTTTATGGATTTAGCATATGAATAAACTTTGTGAGAACATTCAATGATCGCGTTATGTTATTAAATTATGATATTAATTTACATTTGAGAAATAATGTTATCAAATTGCAATCTTTAACGCATATACAACTATCTTTTCCGCGATTTCATAATCTTTTTAAATATGCCTGTTTTAAAAGTGGATACATCGAGGCCGCCACATTTCAAAAATTTAGTTTTTTATTTCTCTGGAAAAGATGTTCAAGAACTATCACTCTGCTCCATATGTAATGCTCCTGCTATAATACGATGTTCCTGGTGCAAGAAATATTTTTGTATGTAGCATTTTTTTGAAGAATATCATAATTGCGAACATTTTGTCATATAATTATCACGTTAGTATTAATAACAACATTTACAATTAGTTATAAATTAATCAATATACATTTATTACTGTTTATAATAAAAAATTGTGCTTATGCATTACAGGAAATATATGGTATGGTAATTCATCTTGATATCATGGAAATATCGAAATTTGTGCAGATTTAAAATAAAAAGTTTTATTTTTTTGTCGCATTATAACATAAGATGTTTTGTCATATAAAAGTTGGATGAATTTTTATGTAATAATAATATATCTTTCAAGAAAGTGAAGACGACATTTAAAATTCGTGCATTAAAAAATAGAGAATGGAATAGAGAGTGGATTAGACCTACGGGAAAAACCATTATAAAAAAAGCGCACCATGCTAATCTACCTTATAAAAGGTGATGTAAAAATGATAGCAGTTTATTATTTTGTTTGTAACAAACCACCTTTCTGCCCCCTTCCCTTCCCCTCCCCGGACCGTCTATCGTTCCGTGCTATCTGGCTGATTACCCGCCGAACAGCAAAGAATCGGCGCTTAGCGCCAATAAATATTTTCAAATTACGCGTGATGCGCGAGAACGTATCCGCGCGTCGAAAAATTCTTCGCACGCACGCGCCGTAAACGCGACCGAAATGGCGGCCGCTGCCGATCTTGAGTGGCGGGGCCATCTCCGTCGAGATACCGACCGCTCCTAAACCATCCCCTTTTTTCGAGATACGGGTATATAAGCGACGCCGCTTCTTTGAAAATTGCCTTCTTTCCGTCCGAATCTTTCTGTCCGTAAAAAAATGTCTCCCGTGCTAGCTTAGAAGTCAAGCGAACTTGGCTTCCGTCAAAAGATCTTGACAGTTAACGTTCCAACTCCTAGACCGCCAATTCACGGGTTTAAACTAACTCCGACCAACAGATCTTGGTCATCGGAAGATCCACCATTCGTTCTCCTTCCGCCGGGCAACTACTCACGACCAGGGGTGCGGAGTTCCGCGCCTCTACCAAGTGCTCTTGGCGTAAGTTGTTGCCACCGTCGTACATCATTGCGATATTAATCGCTTCGCGTCGCAAATCGGGAAGTACAGTTGTAATGCGCGCGATACGTCACCGCCAGTCGCCGTGGCCGCACCCTCGGCAAGGCCGAGCGAATAATAGATCGCACGACTTGTGAACAAGGATTTTGAGTTTGTCTCGGAATCACCTGTTCGTGTACATAGTCGCGATTTTTCCGTCGCGTCCGTACCCGCGTATTCTTTTATCCGTTCCGTCCGTCCGCGCGTCACTCAATTATAGATTACCTGTTCGTTCGTCCGCGTGTAGATTTATAAACATATTCGTAACGTCCATCCGCGCGTTTGTGGCTTCACCACGCATTGTATATATCTTTTCGACTTTGTTTTTCTTTTCGAATAAAACCGTTGTTATATTTAATATCTATATAAACACATCTAGTTCTCTTAGCGACCTCCTCCGCGTCCTCGTTCTCCGGCCGACTACCGCGCGTGCGCAGAAAGGTCGTTACATGTTAATAATTAATACTTTTTTAAAAAGTTCTAAAAGGTCTTCTTTTATTGCCAAAACACAAAGTGTCATAATCTGATTTTAATGAAACTTTGCATACATTTAGGTAACATAATTAGATGATTTTAGACAATATTAGTTGCTGTCAATACACGGTTTTAAGGGGTCAAATCAGTTCTTATGTGTAAAGCAATTTTTAGCTTTTCTCTCTATATCTGGAAAACTATTTGAAATATAAAAAAAAATATTTTATACAAAAGTTTCACGATAAAATTATCTCTATTTATTCACGTCACTAATATCTTTTTCGAATAATTCTTTAAACAATTATTTAAAAAAATATTTTTAATGATTATTTTTAAAAAATGTTATTAACGTAAATGAATAGAGGTAAATTTATTGTAAATGTTTTGTATAAAACATTTTTTGATATCTCGAATAGTTTCCGAGATATAATGAAAAAAACTGAAAACCGCTATACACATAAGGGATGATTTCACCCCTTGAAATTGAATATGGGCCGCAACTGATAGTTCTAAAATCATCTAATTATGTTACCTAAATGTGTGTAAAGTTTCATTAAAATCGGAGTGACACTTCGAGAGGTTTGAGGAAAGCGGCTTCCAATTCTGATATTGCCAGCAACGCATACCGCGTATACGACTTTATAATAAGTTACTGGAAATTTTATATTAATAAGTTCTGTACGCTATTGCTCTTCAGTTGCCTGGCAAACAGTTTCCTTCCTGTTGCTTTTAGGTTGCCGTGTACGAAGGGATTACCATCTTCATTATAGCAACGTGATTGCAACTAAAGGAAAATTTGTAATAGTAAATATTTCTCTTTATGTGCCAGGAATGCATTGCTATCTGGGTAGTTTCTTAACCGTAGAATCATATGGTGATAGTATCCGTATACTATCAAAGTATAGAAAATTAATAAAAACCTTGAAGATCTGCCATTTATAATACCCCATCTTTTTTTTCCAAATACACTCAGATAATAAAGTACATCTAAGCAGAATTGTGCAAATCTGTGTTGCTTATTTGCTGGCAATGTGCCTTAGGGTAACTACGGTATTTACGATATTTGCGAAGATTTATACTGCAGAAATCAGAAAAATAGGAGTCCTGGCGAAAAAAAATTCTGGAAAAAATAAAAATATTTCGAAAAGTTAAAAAAAAATAATGCCAGAATCTATGAAATTTTATACTTGTAGAATTTTATATATAAAATTATATTTAATTAATTAATATATAAAAAATATATTTTTTTTTGAGAAACGCGACAGCATTAAAAATATTTATAAATATTACGAATCGTTATCATAAGAACGATGTTTTTTGGAAATAAATTTTTCCAATTAGAATGGTACAACGGTGATATATATTTTTATATAATATGTATAATTTTTCCATATAATATGTATAAAAAAAAGAAAAAATTTTATTCATCGGTCGAATCTACGCGAGAAATCCTATGGAACCGTAGTTCAGCACTTTAATCGTTGACAGAGCCTACGTAGTTTTTGGTTTATTGCAATAATAATATATACCAATACGCATATGGAGGTTATCCCAGGGAAAAATGAGGTCGGATTGACGTCATTTTGACGGTCGAAATGAGATCAAATTTGACGTCAACATTGATGTTAAAATCTTCAAATTTCGATGCCATTTCGATGTCAATATCAAAGTGTATAAAACATTTAATAAATTATATTAACATCCTTTTGGTACTATAACTCAACAAGAAATGACCTATATCAAATCAATATCGAAATGACGACGTCAAATTGATGTCAATTTGACGTCGAAATAATTTCGATGTTAAATTGATGTCAATTTGACATCGATTCCATTATTATTTCACAGGAATCGTTTAATGAACTGGAAAGATGGAAAAATCCAGAAGTTAAAATATTTAATTAAAAATACATTTTATTAAAAAATATAATATGCTGAAAATGTGCAATTAAAACCGATTAAAAAAAAAGTAATCCGAATTGATCGGGATTTCTGCACCGAAAATACGTATTAAGATCGATTGAAAATAAGATCGGAACCCAGATAGATTTATTAAATAAGAATAAATAAATTAATTAATTAAGAATTTATTAATTAAGAATACATTAATGTAAACGTAATAAATGTTTAGTTTACAAAAAAAATATTTCTTATATCTTGTTTGTTAAAAAAGATTAAAAAAAGATTAAATTTGAATTAAACATTTAATTCATGTACAAGATAAAATAACAATACAAATTGTTATTTACATGTAAAAATATAAAATTTTATATAGAACAGTGTTCCACACACACACGTCACGAATGAAAAGAATGAGAGTGAGTATTCGTCTCGAAGTTACAATAAACAGCTTCTAAAAGTCTCACTGAAGTATGAGTTGGGGAGTTGGCCGCGGTGGCGCCTAAATATAACGCCTGTGGTCGCATTCGACTTACGAGAAGATCCACAGCGGTGGCGCCAGCACTTGTTAAATCCATTTCAATCCGAAATTACAGGATTTTATAAATTATAATTAAATTGAATTTTAATGCGATGTGACACGCTGAGACGCTGACAATTCTTGTGTGCCATTTTTAAATAAAGAGATATTTTGATGAAAACACTATAAATCATGTTAATAAACTTGTAAAATTGTTCGAAAGCTATGCTTTTTTTGGCAGTTAATAAACAACTTTCAAGAAAAAAAAATAGTTTTCGAACAATTAGTTAAAATTAGTTACAAATTAGTTAAAATGATTTACAATATTATTTTATCAAAATAGCTTTTTACTTAAAAATAGCACGCAAGAATTTTTTGCGTCTCAGCGTATCTATTCTCGCTACTAATGTCAAGATTCCTAAACGTGTACGTTGAGAGTATTTAGGATTCTTAATGCAACTGATTAAAATTTTTAAAAATTTTTTTATTATGCATTATACTTAAACAATTTATAAAATTAGAAAAATAAAATCTTTCGAATTTTCTTGAATTTTTGGAAATTCTTAACAGCTTAGAGATATATTAAATTTAAAAAAAGAAATATGTATAAAAGTAATATATATGTGTATATATATATATATGTAATGTATAATATATATCTATAGATTTTGAAAGATAAATATAGATAGTGTAGATGTTAACGTATAGGTGTCAAATAGATTACATTATATTTTTATTTAAAACAATGCAAATAATACTTTTAAACATTAATTTTTAATTTAACTTAATTTAATTTCTTAATGCAATTTTTAATTTATTTTTTATTCAATTTTTAAATTTGATTAAACTTACAATTTTTTATCGCTATTATTATATAACTCTACGAGAAATGACTTATTGAATTAATATCGAAATGATGCGACATCAAATTGATGTCAATTTGATGTCAATTTTACATCGATTCTATTATCATTTTATTCTAGTTTCTGCAGCGCTCCTTTTTTCTTGCAACGTCTATGCACCCAATAACGGAATTCTAAACATCCAAATAATTTAAAGCATGTTGCCATGTAAATAAGTTTTTCTATACATACAATTAAATATAATAATAATTTAATTTTCTGTTTTATACATAATTAAATTTTAAATTTCAATTACCGGTAAAAAATTTTTATGTAAAAAATATATATAATTATATATAAAATATGTTCATATATGTTTTTTTATTGTTTGGTTATTTAGAATAATTTTAAAAATTAAATTTTAAAAAATTACATTCTTATTTAAAACAATACAAAGAATACTTTTAAAAATTAACTTTTAACTTAACTTAATTCAATTTCTTTTAATACAATTTTTAATTAATTTATTTTTTATTCAATTTTAAATGTTATTAAACTTACCATTTTTTATCGGTATTATTACTAAACCTAACAAAAATTGTAAATGCTGTTGATTGACATCGATGACTGACGTCAAATTGATGTCGATTTGATTGCTATGTCTCGACTTGGAAAACATTGACGTCGATGTCTCGACTTGGAAACATTATAGACGCCATCGATGTCAAATTGATGTCGTTCGACTTATCATTTCTCCCTGGGTATGTATTTATAATTACTCGTTCAGCTTCTAAGGCTTATTTGAAAGAAACAACTGTAAAAGTATTCACTTGATAAATTCCTTTAACATCGCTGTAATTTTATCAAAATCGATAAAGAGCAGAGAGTAACCTCTCATTGTCAGTATGGTTTCGTTAATATCAACAGTAAAAAACTAAAATCAAACAGTACTACCCAGATAGCACATTATCGTCTTTGTTGTCGTTTTGATACCAAAATGATACCGAAATTGTCATTTGATATCAATTTGACATAAAATTGATGTCAAGTGATAATTTTGGTGTCATTTTGGTGTCAAAACGACAACAAAGACGGCAATGTGCTATATGAGTAATATTATATCATAAAGATACATAACAAAATGGTTTTGTGTGAATTATTCTCACTCCTCTTACCAATATATTTTGTATTTCTGCGACGTAAATACCAAAATTACTACTTTTTCATTTTATTATACATATTTTAATGTTTCTTAATTATGCACTTGCCAAAGAAAGGTTCGTTAAGTTTTGAATATTATGTTTGAAAAAGTACTAAAAAAAAGAAATACTAATTGAATAACACATAATAATCTGTGGTCTCAAAATATGGATCTAACTGATTGAAAATACAGAATTCAAATAAAGTCAGTCTAGAATGGTGTATTGTCTTTTACGGTCACTGAGTTTTTTAATAAAAACTTGCTTGTTATATGAGAATGTATTTATACAGGATCTAAATTTTTCAAAGATGTCTCAAATCTTTCAACTGAAAAAATGAAATATTTCATAAAGGTTGCGAAATATGTTTATAACATTTCTAAGATATTTCTAATAGCAAAATATGTACAATTCTTATGCTTGCAGAAAAATTACTGAAAGTTACTAAAAAAAATATGAAATTTTTCTGAATTATTACTATTACTAAAAGGTTATTGAAATAGCTGTAATCTTTTTGAATTATTGCTGATCGTAAGTCTCTGAGTATAATATTTAAACGTTTCTAAATTTTATAATATTTAAATTTATAATATTATATTCAGAAAAATACCCATTGTTAAAAAGTTACAATAAAAATAATATACAAATTGCGACCTTATTCTAAATATTAATTAAAAAAGAAAACAAAATTCAAAACAAAGAAAACAAACTTTTACAATATTAAAATTAGATAATGAGATAAAGGAAGTGCGAATCAAACGCGGATGTTGGTGTGTCAATAATAAGTGCAAATATATTTACTGAGCAGTCAATACATTGAAAGCGCAAAAACGTAAATAAGATTCGGACGCGTTTTGACTTTATTTGAAGTCATAATCAACGGAGGTTAGTATTCAAATCATTGCCGATCTAGTTATGCACGATTTGGAGGGTGAGATGCTCGAGACAATTGATTTTCCCATCGCTTTTCATTACCATTACGTAAATGATATTGTAACAGCGGTACTACCGTCATACATTGACATGTTACTGAACAGATTTAATACGATTCATTCAAGACTTAAGTTCACTATTGAAGTTGGTGGCAATAAAATTAATTTTTTGGACACTACAATTCTAATTTACAACAAAAAGATTAAATTTGACTGGTTCCATAAGCCTACTTTTTCAGGGAGATATTTGAATTTTTTGTCTCAGCATCTTCTTTCACAAAAGAGAGGTGTTATGGATATGATCGATAGGAGCTTTTTTCTTATCACACCCTGACTTCCAACAGAGAAATCTAAAATCAACTGTGAATATTTGATTAAACAATGACTATCCACTAAAATTTATTTTCAAAACTATAAGATCAAAATTGAAAAGTTTGGTTTACAATCTTAATACTAAACACAAAGATTCCACCAATAATTCTAATTCTGAACAGATATAAAATTGGTTTACGATCCCTTTTATTGATTCTGTATCCAACAAATTCAGGGGCACTATTAAAGACATTGACTCTAGTTTAGCGTTTTACAGTATCAATAAACTCGGAAGTTTCATTAAAGTTCATAAAGACCTTCTCCAGAATACTTCCAAAAGAAACGTTGTTTATAAAATTTTGTGTAAAGATTGTGACGCCTCTTATGTGTGTCAGACAGGGAAACAATTAAACACGAGAGTTTCAGAACACCATCAACATAGACACAGGAATGCAACAACGAATTCTGTTATTACTGACTATAGGCTGTATTAGAATCATGAGTTCGATTGGAATAATATACGAATTCTTGATGTTGAGAGAAACATTTTTAAACGTTTTACTTCTAAGATGCTACACATTAAGTCTCAGAATAAGAGTTTGAATTTACAAACAGATACCGATGTTTTAAACCATGCCTACACTGTGATTTTAGACAAATTATAACTGTTATTTTGACCTCTCTTGTACGTCGGCAATGATTTCGCTCTCGATTGTGCTTGTACCGTTGACGATAAAACACTGATTATTACCGTACCACTTTATTAATATGACATCTATTACACTGTTTTGTGCTTCCTTATTGATTATTCAATTAATTTATTATTAATGCTACGTTTGACTTTTTAAGTTTTTAATTAACGGTGTTAATTTACGATTTGACGTCAACACTTTGTTAAAGAGCATTATGTGGCAGTGCTGGTGAGTTTGTGACATTTCTATTTTATTTTTTATGTTGTAACTTCTACTGTTCGTTATTGCTTACAACATATCTCATGTCCACCGGGCTTATCAACTTTGTTGGAACATTGATTGTTATGGACCATACAGCCTGCCATATTCTCGCTCTGTTTGTCGCATACAATCAGTGCTTGGTCAATTGAAGAAGTTTTTCACAATGTTTATTGTTACTACGTTATATTGTTATATTAGCATATTAATTTAAATACTAACCTCCGTTGATAATGACTTTAAATAAAGTCAAAACGCGTTTGAATCTTATTTACGTTTTTGCGCTATTGATGTATTGACTACTCAGTAAATATATTTGTACTTATTATTGACGCACCAACGTCCGCGTTTGACTCGCACTTCCTTTTTCTCATTATCTGTAATTTTATTTAAAAAGGAAATTTCCTTAAAGTTCAAATCTTCTTGGTTTTTTACGTTAATAATCCTGATGAACTATTAATCAATTTTTATATTGATCCTCATTTTCAGGCGATGGAAATACGCGGAATAAAAATATTTCACTATTGCGGGAGTTTGAATTTTGCCAATAATAGTTATTTCAAGTCCATCGTGTACAGACTCGTAGGAGTGTGTCCCCAAAAGGTTATCAAGCATAGAAAAAAATTGGCTGAGGAGGGTCACTTCTTGGAAGAAAACAACTTCAAAGAGATGTGCGAATTGCAATGTATAATAATGGATATGAGTGCATTGAGTTACATCGATCCTAGTAGCGTTCAGGTATTGCATACGATCGTAGAGGAGTTTGCGCGGGTAAATATTGACTTTTGCTTCGTCAATTGTCCTAGTCCTATTTTCGAAACAATCAAGAAATGTGATTTGTATATATATGGGATGATGTCGTTGAAAATCTTTGCGACTATACAAGATGCCATCGCTCATTTTCAAAATGAAATGGCCCCAAGATAATAAAAGGAATAGTTTTTTATTATACTATGTAATAAGACATATATATAAAGTGTTGCGAATTTAAACAGGAACGTATGGAAATTGATAAATTTGTAAAAGAAAAAAAGTTCTTTAGAAATTAGCTCATTTTTGTTTTATTTTAAGAGAAATTTACAAAAAAATTAACTTTTTCACTTATTTATTTACATTTATTTGAAAATTCCACATATTCTTAATGCGCTAGCAATTTCATTTCGAACATTCGAAATAGCGAGAAGTTCTGTTTGGACAAAGACTTCTGGTTTGCTTTAGTTTTTCTGACTTACTCGCATGTGCGTGATTATGTTCGATGATCAATTAGGTCCAGATTGACTATATGCATTTTCCCGTGCTTACAAGGAGAGCATCCAACAATGATCTCGCCGAAAATTTAATAAAATTTTATGTGTGTGCAGTATTCACTTACATCTTTATTGTAGTAAAGCCGTTTGTTGCGAAACTTTGGCATTCTCGAAAAAATGACGATTAAATATTTCCAGCATCTATAAGTACCGTTACAGAAGAATG
The DNA here is from genome assembly GCF_016802725.1 of Solenopsis invicta. Taxonomy (NCBI): domain Eukaryota; kingdom Metazoa; phylum Arthropoda; class Insecta; order Hymenoptera; family Formicidae; genus Solenopsis; species Solenopsis invicta. The sequence continues at coordinate 18,082,240 of NC_052667.1, forward strand.
ATTCTCAAGTAAGCGGCGTGGCATAGGATGTCGACTGGTACACTTGGAATCCCAGGTTTGATTTCCGCGGATACGATTTTTTTTATCTTATATTTTTCAATTGTTATATATAATTTTTAAACCGTTTTTAGTTATTTAATTTAAAATGTTATTTTTTAAAAATGAGAGAATTTAAAAATGTTTTCTTATTATTAATTAAATTAAAATTTTTCATGAACACACAAAAATATATTTGCAATAAAAATTTGCAATGACTGTTTTAAAAACGTCAAAATAAAAGGTTCTATTAATCATCATACCTATAACGGTCTCCAGGTAAAACGGTTTTGTTATAGTTTTTTTTCTTTTTTTTAGATTTTATGTTAGCTTATATACGAAACTCCTTGTTTAAAATTGTAAAACAATCATTGTAAACTTTTATTGTAAATATATTTTTTGTTCTTATTTTTCAGGTCTTTTATTCTTGTATTATATATTTTTCGTGTTTATGAGGAATTTTAATTTAATTAATAATAAAAAAGCATTTTTAAATTCCTTCATTTTTAAAAAATAACATTTTATATTAAATAATTAAAAACGGTTTAAAAATTATATAATACAATTAAAAAATATAAGATAAAAAGAAACGCATCTACGGGGATCGAACTTGGGATCCCAAGCGTACCAATCGACATCGTAATGCCCTACGCCACACCGCTTACTTGTGAATCATTCTTCTGTAACGGTACTTATAGATGCTGAAAATATTTAATCGTCATTTTCTCGAGAATGCCTAAGTTTCGCAACAAACGTCTTTATTACAATAAAGGTGTGAGTGAATACTGCACACTCATAAAATTTTATTAAAATCGGCGATCATTGATGAATCCTCCCCTTGTTAGTTAATCACATAGTAAGCATCCTGATAACGATCCTAAACTAGTTGAAACTAAAGCCTGCTGCAGATGATGCGTTTTTCCTAGGATTTCTAACTGGATTTTCTTGCTTGCTACCGCACGGGCAGCAATACTTGCAGTGCTGCTGGCTGTGGTTTCATACGGTGCGCCAGTTTTCGTGCAGGCTGAACAACTGAAATTTATTTGACAGAATAAATATGGATGAAATAAATGAAATTATTGCAACAGTGGTGCATCGTTATAAAATTGGATTATTTTTAATTATTGAAAAATTTGAAGTGAATCCACTTAAACTTTGATGTAAAGACGACATTTCGATCGTATAATCTGGTATAACCCAATATAACCTATACAGACTACGTCCTAATTGGCTCTCACAATAAACCAGTACAAAATCAAGTAAGAAACCTGATAACACCTGATCTATTACGAAAATCCAGCAAACGAGCCAGCAGCGTGGCCAGTAGGCTATACATTTCCAGTACATCAACCAGCAAGATTGCCAGCAGAGGGGAGCAAGCAAGCAATCTAGTAAGAAAAAATGCATCGTCTGCGGCAGGCTTAAGTTGAAGAGATTTAAACATTTCTTAATTATAAGAAGTGCAAATGTGACAATCGATAACCTACTCACTGAGAAAGAACTTCTTGACCCAGACAAAAACTTATTCGTTTTGCGCTGGCTCTGCCTACAGAAATTGATAAACCCTCTTCTTTACTGCTCACTCAGACTCATGCAGACTCGTAATGAATTCATGTAGGTAGCATTAAAAGATTTCGTGATTATTGCTGTTATTGATTCACAAAATAATATCGTCGAACGGTTCAATATCTTTAAGGGAAGTGTGTAATTTAAATATATTACTATTTCGATTTAATATCACATTGAAATATAGAGTGAAATGTACTTCATCTGCTCAATTTTCTAATCCTAGGTCCAACATGCCGTATTTACGTATACGATACTGGGTAAGCACGCTACGCTCTCTTAAATATGCTGCCCAAATACGCGATCGAGGAGTTTTCTCTCAGTGAATAGGATATAAATTTTCGAGAAGTACGCGTTCGTTCTGATGCTCAAATACAACTTGCTTTCTTTAGAAGCAAACAAGAGACTTTTAAACCCGTACCGGATTTATACGCGCGTTTGAAAATTTGTGCGTATTGACGTTCTTCTCATTCATGCGATCTAATCCGTTGACCGGAGAAGTGGTTCTTTGTGTTAATTATTAAATAAATTTTTGTTATTGCCCGTTATATAATTTATGCAAATCAGTTCTTACATTTTACCGCCGGTGACAATTATAAAAGCAGTGTAGTTTGGGAAATGGAGGCGTGGCTACAATATTGAACTTATATAATACTTATATAATATATAATAATTTATTTGGTTAACAATTTTTTTTGTAAATATTGCTTCATTCATTTCCAAAACTTTTTTGTCATTTGTATAATAAATCTTATAAAATATTTAAAAACTTGTGTACATGATGAACAATCATTTTTGTAAAATTTCAGTATTTTATAGTTTTGTTTAATGATTTTATTGAATATTGAATCGCTCTATCAAAATTAAAAATTGCTGTTATATTTTTCTATTATTTAAAGTGTGTTAAAATACTTGAACAATGACATTGTAATTTGTATATGTATTTAATGTTTAATTCTCAATTTACCTTTATACTTATTATCCAATACCTGTTAAAAATTTTTACTCAGCACATTATTTTTTGTAATTTCTAAAATTCTTGCTAATAATCTTCTCGTCTGTTGAAACTCTACAATGTCATTGAAAACACTTTATTACATTATTTAAATTTGTATGTAATAGAAATTTGGAAAAATTTGATTTGATGTGAAAATTTTTAATTTGATTCAATTCGATTTCAAAGATTCGATTCGATTTGATTTAATTTCATAGGTGCTGCTTTCGCTTCTTTATCAATTTCTAAAATTCAATTTCTTAATGTAATATTAAATACACATCAGCTTGTGAAATAGTTAAGCAATAACGCGAGGCATGACAACCAAATGAGATTACCATGCCACAAAAATGTTATAATTAAGCAATACGCGAGGCATGACAACCAAATGAGGTTACCATGCAACGAATGTAAAGCATTTTCGCAACACGGAGCTCGAAATCCCCAAAACCCGCGGACTACTTAGATTAACCATGTCATGAAAATGCTGACGAACGATTGCGCTAAGCAACGGCTTAGCGCAATCACCTCTGTACAAAAGCACCGCCGAAGCGATCAAGCGACGAAGAGTAATCAATGAAGTCGCTCGTGCAATAGTGTGTCTCGTCGTACCAGAAGCTACATCTAAGTGTAACTACGCTGTAACCAACCGTAAGGCAATTATATTTATTATTTGAAGTCATCGGACTCTGTCATTCTTAATCCTGTCCACCGGACCTCGAGATCCTTGGTGTCCGCGAGCTTAGGCTTACCTCGTGCGTTTGCCGCATAACAAACCTGGTGTCAGAAGCGGGATCTATCCCAAAACCACGGAAAAGAAGTAAGCCCGAGAGATAAGGAAGATAAAGGGCAAGCCAGGGCGAGATACCCTTGCCAGAACCCAAGATCCATCTACGTATCGCCAAAAACCCACAGAGCCATCGAGCCATAGAGCCACATGGCCATCGAGCCATTAAGCTACAGAGTCACAGAGCCACAAAGCCATCGAGCCATTGAGCCGCAGAACCACAAAGCCATCGAGCCATAAGGCCACAAAGCAATCAAGCCACGAGCCATCGAGTCGCAGATCCATTGAACAACGAGTTACCGAGCCGCCAAGCCACCGAGCCGTCGTGCCGCTAAAACGCTGAGTCAACGAGCCAACGACCTGCAGAGTTGACAAGGCCAACGCTGACCTACTGCCCTGCTGATAAACCGCTGAGTATCAGATTACGCAGCGCAGACCGAAACGACAATATGCGAGCAGTCATTCTCATCGTACTGTAAGTCACTATCACTCTCCTTTTCCCGCAAATGTCAGATGAGAAAAGCGACTCACTAACCACGAAGGGAACCGAACTATTTGACTCACCTAACACGAGTGGAGTAGAGGAAAACGCGCTTAGACAAACGCACCGCGACGCAGATAAAGCGCTAACCGACTCCGTCAAGTACGACTCAACCCGCGTGATTACCGAACGCCACTTTAATCCGATTGCTCAACTTCTAATGGACAACGACAATACTAACGCAACGAAAACGGAACTACCATTTAATGCCAACTTCCGAATGGCATGCTCTCCCGCCGGAACGGCCGCGGGACCAAGTAATCTTGGCCCGTCAAACGCCGTAACAACTCGTGAAACGCAACTAATACCAGACCCCCTGGGTGCCGACCCAGAGGCAAACTTGACTACAAGTTATCATGCGCGAGATACGAAGATTACAAATACGGATAGATGAAAATGAGGCTCAAGCTCGCATTTCACGAATTACCACGACCCGCCGATTAAGCTTCCACGAACACGTATTCGACAATTTGCACGACCCGTATTCGCAGGATATAAGGAACCAACGTCCACAGTCATCTTTTTGCCGCTTAAAGACGCTAGAAACATGATACCCGAAATAGATGGTACCAAGCGAAATCACGTAAAAGAATTTATAAACGCGAGCACTTACGCCATAAAAAATATACATTTCGCCGAGAAGCATACGTTACTGGAAGCCATTTTATGCACCAAGTTCAAAGACAAAGCAATGACCGACTTTCAAACGCGTGAAATTCATAGTTTCAATCAACTTAAACGAGAACTTGAACAAGAATACCTCGGAAAACGGAGTACAGCCCACCTCCAAATAGAATTCAACTCGCTAAAGCAACGGCACAATGAAAGCGCCCAAGATTTTGGCCGTCGCGTGGACCAACTAGCAATAGAGTTATTTGAGTCCATGGAAGAAGGGAAAGAACACACCGTTCAGCAAAAACGATACTAGAAAATATTAAAGAGCTGGCCCTTCACAATTATCAAACCGCCGGCTACACGAAGACATCAAGTTACTCGTGCGCTCCCAGCGCTATACATCCTTGGCAGAGGCAATAACAGGCGCCATAGCAGAGAAAAAAGTTAGAAACCCCAATAATCGCCACAACCCGTTTACAGGAAAAAATAAATACGAGCCGCCGAAACGAATTTCCTATCAGCCCGCAATATAATGTAAAAAATGTGGAAAAACTGGGCATTACGATCAAGACTGCCGAAGCAGTTCCTACGCAAATTGTTTCTTTCTGCCAAAACCAGAAAGACGTGTGAACACAGTGGAGAAATATTGCAATCACTGCAGAAAGCAAGTATACCAAACAAGAATGTTGTCTTACTTTCCTCCTCAACACCTCCCACCCCACCCTCTCTCACTCCTCCTCTCTTCTCTCCAGAGCTCTCTCCATCGTTTCCCTAAATAACTCCTTTCCTGGATGGGATCCAATAGCGCACGGTGCGATAGCCCACCAACTAATCATCTTGACTTATCTAACCCAACCAACGGAAAAACCAACTCTAGGCATCGGCCACTGTGAGTGGTGGTGGACTATCGGTCCCGTGCGCTATCGGGATCCGCCCTCTTTTCCTACTTTTGTCCACTCCCATCTCTTTACTCTTTGATCTCCCCCGTTCACCCCTTTACCCTCCCTTTTAACTGAAATCACCATTGGGATGTGGTCCAAGTCCACCTTCTCCGCCACTTCCACCCTTAACACTCTATCCCATACTTCCCCATCTTTTATCACGTAGTCTAGTACCGATTCCCCTTTTGCCCCTGCGTACGTCCACATCCCTTCCCTATCTCCTTTACCGCACCCATTATATATAAACTATTCTATCTCCTTCAATTTTCTCAACCAGCACTTTTCCCTGTTTATCTTTTTATCCTTCGACTTTCTCCCTTCCTCTCTCCCTCTCTCAACTCCCCCATCCTCGTATTAAAGTCCCCATCTATTATTGTTCTCATTCCATTTCCCTTCTCCACCCAATCCCTAATCCTAGCCCACTTCTCCTCAAAGTCTCCATTTATATAAACCCCAATAATCCTTCACCTCTCCCCCTTTATTCTTATCCTCGTTATTATCCCCTCTATTTCTTCCTGCTTCTTCTCTTCTATCCTCTTCCTTACTCCCATCAACATTCCCTTCCCATTATCCTACCTTTCCTATTTTTCCTTCTAGCCAATTTCACTTTCCATTTAAATTCCCTTGGTAACCTTTCTTTCACTTTTTCCCAGTGTTTTATCTCTATCCACATTTCTGCTAACATCACCACATCTCATTCCACAATCCCCCTCCAAAAATCTCTATCCTTGTTTCCTACTCCTGCTACGTTCCAAAAAGCTATTTTCCTTACCCTCATCTCCTCATTATCTCGTTCCCTACCTTGCCCTCCTTTTTCCCTAACACTCCTTTTTCCCTTTACTCTCTTCTCCGCAATATTCTCCTCATTCTTTCTCAACCTGCCTACCTCCCCTGTTAAGTACAAACGTACATTTACACAGGCGCGTCGTGCACGACACCCACATACACACATGCGAACATAAATATAATAAGTAAGACACGCACTCGCACACACGTGTGCGAATGTATACATGTGTCAACGAGAGTGGACGATGGACGGGTAGCGCGGTGCGATTAAAACAAAAGATGAGTCTCGGTCAATTCAAGGAATTTGCACCTCGGGATGCCTGTTACCAGGCAGACGTGCGTCTTGGGATTTCTTGTCGCCAAGTGCACGTCTTTTCATTAAAAATAATTGCAATCCAATATCAGTTTTTTGTCTCGAATTCGCGTCTCGGATTCATTACGTCCTCGACCGCAGAGCTGAGCAGACGAGTCAAAATCAATTACTGATCAAGACGCGGGATAGTCGCGTAATCGCATCGCATCGCTCCACGGCGTCGTCCTCGTAGACTCAGGGCGGCTGCCCCTTAACGCTGCCGAGACTGAAAAAACGCGTTATTATAAAGACGTGCACGCGAGTGAGTCTCCGCGATCGAGAAAGAGACACGCTCACAAATTTTCGTATTCACAATTCCGCGACTCAAGGCAGTGGCTCCACGGCGACGTCCTCACGGGCTCAGGATTACTGCCTCTCGGCGTTGTCGCGGTGAATACGTCCTTCTGGACACACGCGTGCTCATCCAATCGTTTCGCAGTACGTGGTGAATATACGTGTGAATTGTATTAATTTAATTGAACTGTGCACTTATAAATAAAACATTTAAATAAATACAGTATGTGAAATTTAAGTATTTCCCACTGAACATTTTTGGTGCCTCCTGTGAGGTATCGCGGACTCTGAGTTGCGATACGAAGTGCAAACAAGATATCCAAGTGGTTGGCGGATTCATACGGCGAGTTGCAGCGTCCTCAGAGAAGTCAATCTTCGACAGACGAGTACGACGAGTACGGCGTTGGTTGGCTGGCTCACACTAGCAGAGGAGTCCGGCCCGGGAGCAAAAAGCATTGAGTATTTACATGTAAAGTAAGTCATTCGATTTCAATTTATTTCGACCGCAACGATGCCTGATAGAATTAAATTCCTCTTGCAAAAACGGACTTCACTGAAGTCTCAGATTACAAATCTATCGAGTATCCTCGACAAAGGTGCATTTGACGGTGCTGCATTATAGCTCCGAATCGCCCGTTTAACGGACTTGTTTCACGCGTTTGAAGAGTATAATGACGAGCTCGCGATGTTGGATCTGAGTGATATTCATCGAGACGAGTATTTAAATATTCAAAATCGGTATTATGATCTCGCGGCTAGAATCGGAAACATCGTGAACGTTGCGAATACTTCGGATGCCGGTACATCGAATCATGAATCTCAAAGTGACAACGCGGATTCCATAGCTATTACGAAAAAACGGCGAATCAAATTGCCTCAGGCGCCTCTGCCCACTTTCGATGGTAAATTTGAAAGTTGGCTGTCATTTAAAAATGCGTTTCGTAGCATGATCGGCGGTCAAACAGATTTGACAGACATCGACAAATTACATTATTTGAGATCAGCATTAACGGGAGAAGCTGCTAATAAAGTAAAAATACTCGAAATAGACGGAATAAGTTACGCAAAGGCATGGGTTATTGGAGCGGTCGTATGAAGTTAAACGAATTTTAGTTCAACGGCATTTATCACTCATTGTAAATTTACCAGTATTAGATAAAGAAACTACGATCGGCTTATCTAAATTGGCGGATGAAACTCAACAACATCTCGCTTCGTTGTCCGCGTTATACGTATCGGTCAGATCCGAAATGATCCTATACTTGCTTGAGAGTAAATTGCCGAAAAGTACCTACATTGAATAAGTGGGAGACGACGCTAGATCGAGACGAACTCCCGACTTTAGATCAATTGTACGAATTTATATATAAAACCGCGGTCTGTGCATCAAGGCGCGAAAGAACGAAATTATGCGAATCAGATAAAGGCACGGCCGAGCCCCCGATAAAAAGAAAGCGAACACACCCGTCAAATCGAGCGTTCGTAGTCAACTCGGCACGTAATTGTGTGGTATGTAAAATTAAACGACACCCGCTATACATGTGCGATGCATTCAAACAATTGCCTGTGCCGAAGCGCATAGAAATAGCGAAGAATGCGAAGTTGTGTTACAATTGCCTTCGATCTCATCGCGACAGTCCGTGCAAATTTTCTAACTGTACAATCTGTCAAAAACGACACAACTCGCTTCTCCACCTTGACAAATTATCAAAGCCAGTCAAAACAATCGCATCCAGTACCGAGACGTCTAATGACAAAACCAATTGACTAACCGATACGACGAACAATAGAGTCACGAGTTTAGCCACGATTTCTCGTGCAATTGTACCGCAATTATTAACGAGTGCTGTAGTTTATATCTGCGGCCGCGAAAACAATTTAATTAAATGTTGAGCTCTTTTAGACACGTGTGCCACTGCAAATTTTATATCTGAGTCTTTCGTTAAATACTTGGGCATCCCGGTGATGGCACATTCTTTATCCATCGGTGCAATAGATAGCCTGAATCAAAGGGTTTTGTGCATGTGACTATACAATCAATGCAAAACAGTTTTTCCAAAAAATTGACATGCTTAACAATACCAGCTATCGTGGATTTAATTCCCTTGGAGGTTTTTCCGCGAGATTTGATAAAGATTCCTCCCAATATCAAATTAGCAGATCCTGATTTTCATATACCACGTACAGTCGATTTGTTGATCGGTTCGGGCGCGACTTTGTCTATGCTTTCCGTTGGTCGAATTAATTTGTCACCCGAAGGGGACGATTTATATTTGCAAAAGACGCGTCTTGGATGGGTGGTCGCCGGGGGAGCGTCTTGGCAAGCCCCTTCGAAATTTGCATGCTACTTAACAAATTTAGAAACCCAATTAACAAAATTTTGGACAATCGAAGAAATCGCGGAGGATAAATTAAACTCCGAAGAGGAAATCGAATGCGAAGCACATTTTATAAAGACTGTTTCTCGCGATAATACAGGACGGTACACAGTTAGTTTACCATTTTGCAGGACAAATCAACGTATTGGTGAATCGTGAACATTGGCACTTAATCGTTTAACATCATTAGAACGCAAATTCAACGCGAACTCGGCATTCCGAGAGGAGTATACGCGAGTAATTGAAGAACACGTGAAGTTAGGGCATATCTCGTTAACGAAAGAGCAATGACGGATACTACATGCCTCACCATGCCGTAATTAAAGAAACCAGCAGCACTACTAAATTGCGAGTAGTGTTTGCGTCGGCGAAATCAAAGAACGGCCTGTCATTAAATGACATATTAATGGTCGGACCAACAATTCAAGATAAATTATTTTCGCACTTAATTCGATTCCGTACATACAAATACGTCATTACCGCCGACATCGAAAAGATGTATTTGCAAGTATTATTACACGAAAATGATCGGCGTTATCAACGGATTCTTTGGCGTAAAAACGATAATGTGGAAACGTATCAAATTAATAAACTTGCATTTGGTGTATCGTCTTCGCCATTTCTTGCTATTCGTGTCCTTCAACAACTCGTTGACGATGAAGCGCACGCATTTCCTACCGCCGCGCGAGTGATCAAATCTCATTTATACGTGGATGATTTGTTATCCGGAGCCGACAGCATCGAGGAAGCGCGAATAATTAGAGACGAAATAATCGCGTTGCTTGCTCGAGGCGGGTTTTCTATTCGGCAATGGGCTTCGAATGATAAGCGTATTATCGATGATCTGGCGACCAGTGCATTACACGCAAGGTTTACGTTCGATGAAGGTCGATTTTTTAAAACATTGGGAATAGCGTGGAGTACAGATGGAGATAAATTACATTATTCAATAAATTCAATTAAAGTTACAGAAAAAATAACTAAACGAAACATACTTTTGGAAATCGCGAAAATATACGATCCATTAGGTTTATTAGGCCCCGTGATATTATATGCAAAGAAACTTATGCAAGATGTATGGCGATGTAAATTACATTGGGACGAGTCCGTCCCACAGAACATCTATACCACGTGAGCAGAATTTGCTAGACAATTAGACTTAATCAATAAAGTATTTTTCGAACGCAAATTATTTGGAGAAGACTATGAGGAAATGCAAATACACGGATTTTGCGACGCGAGTAACGTCGGTTACGGGACGTGTTTGTATGTACGGACGCGCGGAAAAAACAAAAATATAGTTACGAGATTATTGTGCGCCAAGTCTCGGGTCGCGCCGTGAAAACCGTTACGATACCGCGGCTCGAATTATGCGGCGCATTGTTGTTAGCGCGATTATATCGTGAAGTAAGTAAAGCATTGAACATTGTCCCTGCCAAAATGATTTGTTGGTGCGATTCAACGATTGTGTTGCATTGGATAAGAACACAGCCTTACTTACTCAAAACGTATGTGGCAAATCGAGTCGCAGAAATACAGGAACTCGTCGGTTCTCACGTATGGCGGCACGTTCGGTCCGAGGACAACCCCGCGGACGCGATTTCGAGAGGTCAATTGCCGCGCGCGTTTATACAAAATAAAATTTGGTTTTCCGGGCCTTTGTGGTTAGTCAAGAATGAGATCAAGTGGCCAAACAAAGTCACACAAACAATCGAAATACCGGAACTAAAAAAGAACATCTGTTTAACAACAAAGTTAAACAATTTCAGTTTGCTAAATAAATATTCATCCTATTACAGATTATGTAGAATTGTAGCGTATTGCCTTCGTTTTCGGATTACTAAGGAATATTCCGGTCCATTACACGCAAAAGAATTAGACAAGGCCGAAATTCGAATATTAAAGGGCCTACAGATTAGCCGGTTTGCTGACGAAATCGCAAAATTAAAAAATAAAAGTTTAAGTCATACAAGTAGAATTGCAAATTTGAATCCATTTCTAGACGACGCCGGTCTAATCAGAGTCGGAGGACGACTTCAAGTTTCAAATATGTCCTTTACACAAAAACACCAAATTTTACTCCCAAGTTGACATCGTTTGACCGATAATATCATTCGCGAAACGCATGAAAAATATCATCATCCCGGCATATTAACAACATTACATCTCGTTCGTCAGAAATTCTGGTTACTTGACGGTAGGAATCAGGTACGCAAAATTATACGTTCTTGTTTGCGTTGTTTTCGATTCAATGCCCAAGCGATCGAGCATAAAATGGGAAATCTTTCGATTTCACGTGTACGGGAAGCAATACCTTTCACTAACACCGGTATTGATTTCTGTGGACCCTTTTATATTAAAGAAAAGAAGTTCAGGAACCGAACGCGAATTAAAGTTTGTGTATGTGTATTCGTATGTATGTCAGTCAAGGCGGTGCATCTCGAGGTTGTGAGCGATATGTTTTCCGAGGGTTTTATTGCAGCATTGCGACGATTTGTTGCGAGACGAGGACTGCCAGCCCACATTCACTCCGACAACGGCAGTAATTTTGTGGGAGCAAATAATCAATTAAAAGAAATATATGCATTATTCAATTCTGAACAATATCAGACCTTTATCAACAAATTTATAAACGAACATCGAATTGCTTGCCATTTTATTCCTCCCGCAGCTCCACACTTCGGTGGAATTTGGGAATCGATGGTGAAACTTTTCAAACACCATTTTAAACGAGTTGTGGGAGATTCATTATTTACATTTGAAGAGCTCAATACATTTGCTACCGAAGTCGAGGGTATTCTTAATTCGCGACCGATCACAGCTTTATCGTCAGATCCGAATGACTTGCTTGTGTTAACTCCCGCTCACTATTTAATCGGCAAGCTGCTAATCACCCTTCCGGAAAGCGATTTATCATGTGTTCCAGCTAATCGACTATCCGTATGGCAACACATTTCAAAGGTCCGACAGGATTTTTCGGCTCGATAGAACCTGGAATACTTGAATGAACTTCAAATCCGGAGTAAATGGACAAAAGAAGGACCGACACTCGAAGTGGGGACTGTCATATGCATCAAGGATAAGAATCTGCCTTGCAATCAATGGATCTTAGGCAGGATTTCAGAAGTACATCCGGGTGATGCTGGAGTAGTACGAGCCGCCACGATAAAAACTGCGACCGGAAATATAAAGCATGCAGCGAGGGCATTATGTTCACTCCCAATTGAGCGATAGCCGTGTAACGATATTGCGCAAGTACATGACGAAATATTAATAACATGCGAAAAAACCTTGTAAACACAATACATTACAAAAACCCATGAATGTTATTGTGGATCGACTCAGGGCATTAACCCTTAGGCGTTGTCGTGAAACAGTTCAGGGAAAATGCGTAATTGTTAATCAATAACAATATTATAACAATTCGATTTAATCTGCAGATAACATACTCGTGCGAAAGAGTTGATCGGATCACCCTCTCAACGGGGGGAGTATGTTAAGTACAAACGTACATTTACACAGGCGCGTCGTGCACGACACCCACATACACACATGCGAACATAAACATAATAAGCAAGGCACGCACTCGCACACACGTGTGCGAATGTATACATGTGTCAACGAGAGTGAACGATGGACGGGTAGCGCGGCGCGATTTAAACAAAAGATGAGTCTCGGTCAATTCAAGGAATTTGCACCTCGGGATTGCCTGTTACCAGGCAGACGTGCGTCTCGGGATTCCTTGTCGCCAAACGCACGTCTTTTCATTAAAAATAATTGCAATCCAATATCAGTTTTTTGTCTCGAATCCGCGTCTCGGATTCATTACGTCCTCGACCGCAGAGCTGAGCAGACGAGTCAAAATCAATTACTGATCAAGACGCGGGATAGTCGCGTAATCGCGTCGCTTCGCTCCACGGCGTCGTCCTCGTAGACTCAGGGCGGCTGCCCCTTAACGCTGCCGAGACTGAAAAAACACGTTATTATAAAGACGTGCACGCGAGTGATTCTCCGCGATCGAGAAAGAGACACGCTCACAAATTTTCGTATTTACAATTCCGCGACTCAAGGGCAGTGGCTCCACGGCGACGTCCTCACGGGCTCAGGGTTACTGCCTCTCGGCGTTGTTGCGGTGAATACGTCCTTCTGGACACACGCGTGCTCATCCAATCGTTTCGCAGTACGTGAGGAATACACGTGTGAATTGTATTAATTATTTGAACTGTGCACTTATAAATAAAACATTTAAATAAATACAGTGTGTGAAATTTAAGTATTTCCCACTGAACATTCCCCGTTATCCTCTTCCCCTTGCTCTTTTCCATTTACTCCCTTTTTTCCCCTTCCCCCGAATTCCTCATCACTCCGCTGTCTCTTTTCCTTCCCAATCTATCTTTCAAAGTTTCCCCCTCTTCATCCCAAAACCACCATTCACCTTCTATTCTCACCTTATTATTCCCTACCAACACCCTTGCCCCTCTTACTTTCTCCGCTCTAGCCACCTTCTTCATCTTCCATCTGCTTTGCCTCTCCTTCCATTTTAAATCATCCTCTATCCATATTTTTTCCTCTTTCAGCACCTTATTTCTTCTCATAACCTCCTCTTTTTCTACCTCCAATTTCAATCTCACTACTGCCATTCCCCCCCATTCCTCTCTGCCTTTTTTTTTTTTTTTTACATGGGGAAATCCTCATAGGATACCCCTCCCTTCCGGGGGGAAGGGAGGTGGTTATGCCGGACTCTTACCGGCTAAAACCCCATGGTGATCCACCTTTACATGGGACGTGAGGGACGCCCCGGGATTGCAGAGGCATTCTCTCAACGATTCCTCTCTGCCTTCCTTGATCCTTTTTATTTCCTCTATCTACTTTCGCCCCAATTTTTTTAAATATTTTCCTTATTTTATTCTCTATTTTTTTTCCATCTTCCATATATCCCTTCAACACCACTTTCCTTTTTCTCTCCTGTCTCTTTCTCCTCTCCCAAATCATTTCAATTTTCTTAATTCTCTCCTCCATTCCCCGTCTCTCTCCTTCCTCTCCTTTTTCTCTTTCCCTACTCTCTAGCTCGTTGACCCTTTTTTCTAACTTCTCTATCCCCTTCCCCCCTTCGTTTTTTTCAGTCTTTTCTCCCACTTTTTTTCACATCTTTTATTCTTTTCTCCATCTTATTCCTTTCCACCCTCCACTCCTCTTCCCTCTTTCTCATCCCCTCTAACTCTTTCACAATGCCTGTTAAGCTCTCCTCCGGGTGTTTACGATAACCCAAGTTGAGTTGGTTTCCACTAGGGCCGAAAAATGTTGGGCGTAACTCTCTCTAGTACCTTTATGATTTATGACAACTCAACGCTATATCGTATTGCCTGAGTTAAGTTAGACCTCGTGCTCAGCCGATGTACTATGTAGAAATTTCAGAATAGCTATTTGTATAAGTTTCTCATAAACCTCACATATAAATATTGCATCTTTTGAAGGAAATAATAAGCCTCCTTTATTTTTTATGGAAATCAAATCATGGTCGTAAGAATTTAGCTGGAGTTCTGTCAAAGCGTCAACACATTGTTCAAAATTTTTTTTTTGTTAAAAAACGTACTGCAATGCCTGATATGTATGAAATAATACTGCGGGAGCATTTCCTAATTAGCTGCGAGTTATTTTTATTACAATACAAAGCAATATCATATATTTCTAGTTTTTATTATCACAATTTGATGCATCAGTTACTAATGTCTATTTTTCATTATTGGAGGTTTTATTTACTGTCGTAATTAAATTTAATCAAAAAGTAAAATGTAATATATTTATATTTGATAATAAAATACAGTTTCCAGATGAATCTTCTTTTAATTCCATATGAAGCAAAATTTTTTTTATTGCACTTTGAAATTGCTTTAAACTATAGGGTTATTATTGCATCTAGACTGCTGTCTTATAATACTAAACATAAGTTTTAAATGATCTTGACTTAATTTGAAAGTGCAAATATATTATAACAAAGAATTTGGTTTTTCGCAAAGCATAATCCCATTAAACATTTAATTGAAATACAAGAACCTAAAAATTTAGCGTTTTTACGAGAATTAATGAGCATGTTTCCATATGGAGTTTTTTTTTAAATTGGAAATATATTCAAAACATTTATTTAATTTTGCATACATGATGTTTCTATTTTTAAAATTAATTCGTGCCTTATAATCGTATTGTTTCATATTTCGACTATTCTACGCAGTCTACCGATTGAGCACAAGGTTTAACTTAACTCAGGCAATACGATACAGCGTTGAGTTGTCATGAATCATAAAGGTACTAGAGAGAATCATGCTTAATATTTTTTGGCCCTAGTGGAAACCAACTCAACTTAGGTTATCGTAAACACCCTCCATCCTCTTCCATTTTTTACTACACTCTTCCATCCACCTTCTCACCTTTCTCATCATCAACATTACCTCCCCCTCCCTCTCCCTTCCTCCCCTTCTTGGCGGCGTTCTCAGTGTTTTTTTGCTTCTCTTAAATTCATCCCCTCTGTCATATCCCTTTTCCTTTTCCATAATTCCAGTACTCCCAAACTTCTACTGCTTTCTCTTCCCCCACCTCTCAATTCTTTTAATTCTCCTCTTTTCAACCTCTCCCTTACCTCTTTCTTCGCCTCTTTCATTTACGCGACTCTTGCCTTCCTCCATCCTTCTTCCTATTCCTGCTCGGTTTCCGCTCTACTTTTCTTTATTTCTTTATGGCGTCTGCTAATTGGACAAGCCGGACGGAATGCGTTTATGAACGCACTACCGTGCGTACGCGCCTTTACTCACGCGCGCTTTGCCTCCCTTCCTTCCCCTTTACCACACTCCCAGCTCACTCTGGCTTTCTCACTTTTCTTAACACGAACTTAGGAATAGAAGGACGGAGCATAAAGCCCTACTTTAGGCAAGAGGGGGTGTTCTCTCAGGCATGCAGAGGGAACTAGAGTCCTATATAAAGAGAGAAGCGACATCGAACCCCCACCACAACCTTCAGTATCCAATTGAGTCCTTCACCGCCATTTTGGGACCGCTCTAACGTCATCAAACACCGTATTAGTATCATTCTGCAACAGCTGTGTTTACATTATGGCTGCTCGTTTAGCCAATCAAGTATCAATCAGATTACCAATCAGAGCTTCGGACATCAATGTCGCTTCTCTCTTTATATTGGACTCTAGAGCAGAGCTCGGCAAGAAATGCACATTTCGCCCGATTTTCAGTTGACTCCGCCTAGCGCTCGTCCCTTACCTCGACGTCCCGCGCGCAGCCTACGAGCCGCGCGAGGCTCAGGACCGTGTCACCTCGCGACTCGCGACCGTATCGTGTCACCGGTCACCGGACCTCGAATACATATTTTTAATAGAGTTGAGCAAAAATTCACTACCTGTGAATTAGTCACTGATAATAAAAATTCACGTTCACGACCTGTGAACAAATATGAAAATTCACTGTGAATAGTGTGAATGAGACTTTTGGCTTTCCGCACTGTCGGGTAGTCACCAAATTAAAAAGTTATACATTAAAATGCGCAATTAAAGATTATTTGCAATGCAAAATACAAATTAGAATCTAAGATTTATTAAATAAAAGTTTTAGTTTACGTTTTTTATAATATATATTATATATTATAAAAAACGTAAACTAAAACTTTTATTTAATAAATCTTATATATTATATATTATAATATATATTATATATTATAAAAAACGTAAAATAAAACTTTTATTTAATAAATCTTAGATTCTAATTTGTACTTTGCATTGCAAATAATCTTTAATTGCGCATTTTAATGTATAATTTTGTAATTTGGTGACTACCCGACAGTGCGGAAAGCCAAAAGTCTCATTCATACTATTCACAGTGAATTTTCATATTTGTTCACAGGTCGTGAACGTGAATTTTTATTATCAGTGACTAATTCACAGGTAGTGAATTTTTGCTCAACTCTATTAAAAATATGTATTCGAGGTCCGGTGACCGGTGACACGATACGGTCGCGAGTCGCGAGGTGACACGGTCCTGAGCCTCGCGCGGCTCGTAGGCTGCGCGCGGGACGTCGAGGTAAGGGACGAGCGCTAGGTGGAGTCAACTGAAAATCGGGCAAAATGTGCATTTCTTGCCGAGCTCTGCTCTAGAGGGAACCGTTCTTCGCCATCTTGGTTTCAAAAAACTTATACATAGATATGTGTCAGTAACATTCCGTTTGCGCTGTGTTAGTGTGACAGCTATAAAGTTAGGTTAGATACTCAAACTCATTCGTCTTATTCATCAACGTTAATTCACTCTTTAAAAATAAAAATGGTAAAATGCATAGTAGCAGAATGTTTCACGACAAATTCTTTAGACAGATATAAAAATATATTTTAGAAAGTATTAGAACAAATAAAAATTAGTTTCCACAGGTAAAAAATTATAATCTTATTAATACGTACGTAATATTTTATTTTTATTAATATAAAAAAATATTTTCTTTGTTGATATTATTGATGTATGTGCTTGTTGATACTTTATTTATTTAAAGCAAAAAAGAAAAAAATTATTTTAAGTTATTTCTTATTTTATCATAGTTTATTTTTTAGTTTGTGTTGCGGAACGCCACAATTTTCCAGCTTTTTTCAGAGTTAATTCTAAATTGTCAGTCATTAATTCTAAAGCTAAGAATGTTACGAAGCGCTGAGATTATTATTTTTTAGTTTCAGACGATCGATTCTTGGCTTTGGAATTAACGTGTTATTGTTTGCCGATCGGAGCGAAGCGGTGAGCTCGGTCTACCGCCTGCGTGATTGCGCGAGTGATGCGCGCGGTAGCTGACCAATTGGCGTTCGGCGACGATCTCGCGTATTTTGAACGGCTAAGTCCGGCACGATTTGTTCCCTGCAAAACCGCAAAAAGTTTCACGTGAAACCCTCGGGAACAGATCGTGTCGCAAGCTATATAGGCTCCCGCAAACAGCAGGAGCGCGCCTTTTCGTAGTCAGAGTTCAAGGAGCAAGCGTGTCATATTGGCCTAGTTTACACCGAGCACTTGATACGCGTACTAACTCGTAACTTTCTATTAAATTATCTTACTTTCGACAATGCGTGTATTCATGGTACATATATTTAAATATCTCGATTTATATTGTACCAGCTTAGTATACTATTCTTTAAATTGTAACGATGCACACCCCCAAAAAATGATATGCATCCCCACATAGCACGTAATATTGCAGTGGTATCACAGCAATATCACTTTTTCATTGCAATATTACAAATGAAATATTGCAGAAATATCACGAAATATTACTGTGATATCACAGTAATATCAAAATGTCCGCGAAAACGCATCACAGTAATATTACTGTGATATTTCACAGTAATATTACTGTGATATTTCACAATATTTTTGTGATGTTTATGTGATATTTAAATGATATTGCAAGGAATTAATTATTATTTTAATTAATTGTTTTAATTTCTTTAATTTTTATTGTTATTCTTAATATTATTTTCATATTGTTACATGTAATATATATTAGACATAGAAAAAAATAATTATATTTATTAAAACAGAATACAATAATGTAAACGTATTAAATGTTTAATTTACAAAAAATATCTCTTGTGTCCTTTTTCATTTTTGTTAAAAAAGATTTAATTTGAATTATAATTTTAATTTATGTTTAAGATTAAATAACAATAGAAAATATTATTTAGATGTAAAAATATAAAATTTTATGTGGAACAGCGTTCCACACGCACATCACATTGGGAAAAGAATCAGAACGAGTATTCGTCTCCAAATTACAACAAGCAACAATTTTCCTTAAAATCTCACTGAAGTGTGAGTTAACGAGTCGGCCGCGGTGGCGTCTAGATATAACACCTGTGGCTGCACTTGACTCACGAGAAGGTCTCCAGCGGCGCGGCCACCTAGCGGTAGTGTCAGCACTCACTTATTTGCGTGGAGTCTTATACACACGGCGGGACCGCATAGCGGCTGTACACGCGCTTGCTTGTTTTGTCGTATGTTGTGACGGTCGGTGACCGAGCCGCAACGTTATATACATACATATAATTAATGAACATTGTAAAATACCTAATTATTGATGGAATATATATAATCTTTTTTTTTAATAGAGTTAAAGAAATGAAATCTAAAGAAAAATTTGTTGGAAATTTAATATTTTAATTAACTTGAAAAACCTACTGTGGTGTATAATAGTCTAATCAATATTAATGAATAAACTATTTTACAAAATAATGTACCAAGCAATAAATATTAAACGACGTAAAAATGTATATTTTTTCAAAAACTTCTAAATATACCTTAAAATATTTACTGCCAAGTGAATAATAAATGTGTATTGACAAAACTTTTGTAAACATTTTCTTTAAAAAAATTCCTCATAATGAAAATTTTCAAAAATTAAAATCGATTTTTGTACTCCTGTAAAAATTATAAATGGCAATAAGACAAATACAAAGGTTTTTCTGTATTTTTTTAATAAAATTATTATTGATCAAGTTGTAAAGCAATAATTAAATTGATAGATTACATAGAAGAGCGTACATTATAGTTTATATATACAGTTTAAGGGATAAACTAAGTAAATATCTAAACTAATAATAAAGTTAATTAATTTTTTTTCTTAACTTTTACTTTCATTCTACGAAAGGGCAAAGACATAATTATTTTATTTGTAAGTTGATTTGTTCTGTAGAATATCAAAATTATCAAGAATATTATGGATATTGAAAATATCGAAATTAATCAAAGAGATAGTGACGTTGCATTAATAAGACATAATAAAAAAGTCATTTGACATTGCCTTGTTCTTTGGAATTAAATATTGCAACAATATATTGCAATGATATCACTGGAATATTTTAATGTTATTATCACTGTGTAATATCACAGTAATGTTTTTGTGATATTTCTGTGATGTCAGTGGAATATTTCAATGTCATTATCACTGTGTAATATCACAGTAATATTTCTGTGATATTTCATAGTAATATGTAATATTTCTGTGATATTGCAATATTTTTGTGATATCACAAAAATATTACGTGCTATGTGGGCCACATAGCACTTAATATTGCAGTGATATCACAGCAATATCACTTTTACATTGCAATATTACAAATGAAATATTGCAGAAATATCACGAAATATTACTGTGATATCACAGTAATATCAAAATGTCCGCGAAAACGCATCACTGTAATATTACTGTGATATTTCATAGTAATATTACTGTCATATTTCAAAATATTTCTGTGATGTTTATGTGATATTTAAATAATATTGCAAGAAATTAAATAAATAAATTATTTTACTTTATTTCATTTTTATTGTTATACTTAATATTATTTTCATATTGTTATATGTAATATATATTAGACATAGAAAAAAATAATTATATTTATTAAAACAATACAATAATGTAAACGTAATAAATGTTTAACTTACAAAAAAAATCTCTTGTATCCTTTTTCATTTTTGTTAAAAAAGATTCAATTTGAATTATAATTTTAATTTATGTTCAAGATTAAATAACAATACAAAATATTATTTACATGTAAAAATATAAAATTTTATGTGGAACAGCGTTCCACACGTACCCCTTGAAAAAAAAGTTGATAAACTTGTTTCAATAAACTGATTACTGATCAGTAACTGATGACATTTTATCAGTTAACTGACAAAATATAATCCGTTACTGATCAGAAATCAGTTCATTAGAACAAGTTTATCAACTTTTTTTCAAGGGACGTCACATTGGGAAAAAAATTAGAACGAGTATTCGTTTTCAAATTACAACAAGCAACGATTTTCTTTAAAATCTCATCACTTAAGTGTGAGCTAGTGAGTCGTGGTGAGTCGGCTCGGTCGGCCGCAGTGGCGTCTAGATATAACACCTGTGGCTGCACTTGACTCACGAGAAGGTTGTAGCGACTTAATGTATAAATCACTAGATTTATTCGAGATTGAAAGATATTTATTATAAACGTGTTCATTCCTTGACAGACAATATATTAATAAAGAAGTAAATGTTTTTAACAAAAGATGTTTAGTGTGTTGCTAAGTAACAAGTGTAGAAAGTGTAAGTGTAAGAATAAATAGTGTAAGTGAAAGAGTGTAAGAACGCCACAGTACTCCCCCCTAAGCGACGACTACGTTGCGAAATGAACTTTCTTCTTAGCCGGGTAAGTTCTTAAAGGTCTTGAAACAGGAACAGAAATAGAAGCGGGAACATCCAAACTGGTTACAGGTTCCGTAGAAGAAGAGCAAGGTAAGGAAGTAGAAACTGCAGAGAAATCTTCTCTTGGAAGAAAAGCTGGTTTAAGCCGTTCCGTAGAAACATTAACAATATTACCTGAAACGTTTATAGAGAACAAATAATCAGAAATACGTTTGACAACAAGAAAAGGCCCAGAATAAGGAGGTTGAAGAGATTTCTTGACAGCATCATCACGAATCCAAACGTGAGTACAATCACAAAGATTTTTATGTACAAAAGGAGATTTCTTGATGTGATGACTGGTTGGTGAAGATCTAACATTCCTCATATGAATTCTGTGTTTTTCTAAAAAGATTTCAGGATCCGCAGGAAAATCCTCTTCAATAAAAAATCCTCCAGGAATCCGAAGAGTGGTTCCATAGAGTAGTTCCGCAGGTGAAGCCTTTAAATCTTCTTTAAAACATGAACGAAGACCCAGAAGAACTGAAGGAAGAGACTCTAGCCAATTCTTCGTCTGATGACACATAATGGCAGTCTTGACAGTCCTATGCCACCTTTCCAAAATGCCATTTGAAGCAGGATGATAAGCCGAAGTTCTTTTCCTGTCACAACCAATCAAATTGGTTAAAGCCTTGAAAAGAGATGCTTCAAACTGCGATCCTTGATCCGTGGTGATGGTTAAGGGAGAACCGTATCTAGCTACCCAATGAGTATAAAAAGCTGTAGAAACAGTATCAGCAGAGATTTCCTTAAGAGGGATAGCTTCAGGCCAACGTGAAAAACGATCAATAATCGTGAGGCAATAACGAAAATCTTGACAAGATGGAAGAGGACCAATCAAGTCTAAGTGGACATGTTGAAAACGTTGATCCGGAATCTCGATTCTAACAGGAACATTCTTCGTGTGTCTTGAAATCTTGGAACGTTGGCAAGGCAGACACGTACGAGTCCATTCTTTAACATCCTTTTTTAAAGATGGCCAAATAAATTTATGCAAAAGTTGTTTAGCTGTTGATCTACCACTGGGATGAGCAAGACCATGAACAACATCGAAAATCCTCTTGCGAAGAGATTTAGGTACATAAGGACGAATTAGTTCAGAGGAACAATCACAATAAATAGGAGAAGTTGAACCAGAAAGAATAAGTTTCCTTAACTGAAGAGAAGAGTTCGAAGAAAGTAAGTCTTGAAGTTCTTCATCTTCTTTTTGATAATCAGCTAACTCATCAAGAGAAACTATAATTGGCATTGAAACTGATTCAATTCTTGAAAGAGCATCGGCTACAGAATTTCACTTGCCTGAAATATAAACAATATCAGTAGAAAATTGGGCTATAAAATCCAATTGTCTGATCTGTCTAGGAGATGCTTTATCAAGTTTCTGCCGAAAAGCATAAATCAAAGGCTTGTGATCTGTTCTAATAATCAGTTGACGTCCTTCAAGTAAATATTTAAAGTGCTTAATAGCTAAATAAATACTAAGTAGTTCTCGATCATAGGTGCTATAATTCTTCTGAGTTTGATCAAGTTTTTTAGAAAAGAATGCAATAAGTTTACTAACAATGGTTTGTTCTAGAGACGCTCCAACAGCAAAATTAGAAGCATCACAAGTTAAAATCAAAGGAACATGTGGAGCAGGATGAGAAAGAGTAGTAACTCGGAGAAGTTCTTCTTTACAATTTTGAAAGGCTGTTTCAGTTTCATTATTCCAAGGGATAACTCTTCTATCTCTCTTGCGACTATCCTTTAAAAATTCAGTAAGTAAAGCTTGATGTTCGGCTGCATTTTTAAGACAGCGACGATAATAATTGATAATGCCAATAAATCTGCGCATATCATGAATTGTCTTAGGTTTAGGAAAATCAATAATAGATTTTACTTTTTCTGTTGTAGGTTTAATAGCTTGATCTGAAACTAGGTATCCAAGGAAAGAAAGTTCTTTTTGTCCAAAAAGACATTTGGATACATTAATTGACATTCCGGCTTGTAATAAACGATCAAAAATAATGCGCAAATGGGCAATATGTTCTTGTTCATTTTTGGAAGCTATAAGAATGTCGTCAAGATAGCAAAAAACAAAATCTAAATCACTGAGCAGTGAGTTCATTAATCTTTGAAAAGTTTGAGCTGCGTTACGAAGACCAAAAGGCATGACTAAAAATTCAAAAAGTCCAAAAGGTGTGGTAACGGCGATCTTGTGAATATCCTCTTTGGCGACGGGTACTTGATAGTACGCTTTTACTAAGTCAATCTTGGAGAAGATATTCTTACCATAAAGCCCAGAAGTAAAATCTTGAATATGAGGCAGTGGGTAACGATCAGGAATGGTAGCCGAATTTAATGCACGATAATCACCACAAAGTCTCCAAACATTTTCCGATTTGGGAACCATATGTAAAGGGGCTGCCCAAGTACTACTCGAAGGTCTACAAATTCCTTGTTCCATCATAAACTTGAATTCCTCCTTGGCAAACTTGAGTTTTTCCGGAGAAAGTCTTCTGGGAACTGAAAATTTAGGAGATCCTTCCGTGATGATACGATGTTCAATTCCATAAGACTTCACCGAAGAAAGAGGAGCAAATCGAGTAAGTCCAGGAAATTCCGCTAAAATCCTGTGATAAGGAGAGTCAGGAGACATGGTACATATGGATAATTGTGAAACTTCTTGGATCTTTCCAAAATGTTTAAGGCCAGTAACAGAGTCGACCAAGCGTTTGTTTTTAATGTCAACTAGGAGATTAAAATATCCAAGGAAATCTGCACCTAAAATGGGACGTTGAATATCCGCGATGCAAAATTTCCAACGGAAATTTCTCCTGAGGCCAAGATCCAAAGAAAGAGTTTTAGAACCATAAGTATGAATTTGAGTACCATTGGCAGCAAAAAGTTTAAAATTAGCTGGTAATGGTTTAAACAAAACTCTCTTAGGTATTAAGGAAATATCAGCACCAGTATCAACAAGAAAATGTAAATTAGTTGATTTGTCAAAAATTACGAGGCGATGGCAAGGTAAACCGTTGTAAGCAGCCTCAATCTTCAACGGCGCTTCTAGTTTTCCTGAGAGTCGGTAAGAGTTTTTGACATCAAGCAAGGAATGGTACATCTCTTTGCCTTATTACCAAATTTTTTGTGATAAAAACAAATTGACTGATCTTTAGAATTAGATCTTTTATTTCGTGAATTTGATCTGAATTTTGATTTGCTTCTAGATCGGCTAAAAGATCTGCCACGACGATGAGATACTTCAAGCGCAGCGATTCTTTGTTCCAAATCAGCAAAATCAGATTGTTTAGAGGTTGATTGCGTATTAACTTCCGCGACTTGAAAACCAGTATCACGTTCAACTATTTTATCCGCGAGTTCCGAGAGCTTGACTAAAGGTACATTTTCAACCACTGCAAGAGTCGCTTGAACTTTATATGGTAAACGTTGTAGCCAAATCGAATGTAAAATGTTATCTGCTAAAGAACCACCGGATAATTGACGGATTTCACGTAAAAGTTCTGAAGGCCTTTTGTCATTTAACTCAATACTAGCTAATAATTGTCTCAAACGTTTTTCTTCAGAATCCGTGAAACGATGAACGAGTGCTTTCTTTAACTGATTATATTTATCAATTTCAGGCGGATTTTCAACAATCTCTGAAATCGCGACTAACGCTTGTTCATCAAGATGACGAATAACTGAACTATATTTAATATCCTCAGAACGGATACGGTATACAGTAAATTCACTCTCAATCTGAGCAAACCACAGCTTAGGTTGTTTATGCCAAAAGGTTGGAAGTTTCAAAAGGCGAAATTCATTTGAATGAATCTGAGTGGACTCACCCGATGACTGATGTTCAAAACCAAAAGATAAATTTAAAATCTCTGTTCCGACCTGTT
Source organism: Solenopsis invicta (assembly GCF_016802725.1). NCBI lineage: Eukaryota > Metazoa > Arthropoda > Insecta > Hymenoptera > Formicidae > Solenopsis > Solenopsis invicta. The sequence continues at coordinate 18,107,660 of NC_052667.1, forward strand.
CTTGTAGGCTTACGGTTGACGCTGAAGTAGTAGAAGTTGACGGAGTTGACTCAGATTTAACAGGAGTTCTGTCCACAGGCATTTTATTAAACTGATGCTTCCAGAGAAGAACCAAGACGATCCAGAAATCAAAATTCGAAGATTCTTGTAGACACCAAATGGCACTTCGGAAATCAAACTTCCCGCGTCAAGAGATATTTCAGCTCACACCGTGATCACGTCGGGGTCACCAAAAATGTAGCGACTTAATGTATAAATCACTAGATTTATTCGAGATTGAAAGATATTTATTATAAACGTGTTCATTCCTTGACAGACAATATATTAATAAAGAAGTAAATGTTTTTAACAAAAGATGTTTAGTGTGTTGCTAAGTAACAAGTGTAGAAAGTGTAAGTGTAAGAATAAATAGTGTAAGTGAAAGAGTGTAAGAACGCCACAAGGTCTCCAGCGGCGCGGCCACCTAGCGGTGGTGCCAGCACTCACTTGTTTGCGTGGAGTCTTATACACACGGCGGGACCGCATAGCGGCTGTGCACGCGCTCACTTGTTTCGTCGTATGTGTGACGGTCGGTGACCGAGCCGCAACATTATACACATACATATAATTAATGAACATTATAAAATACCTAATTAATGATAGAATATATATAATCATATTTTTTAATAGAGTTGAAAAAAAATGAAATCTAAAGAAAAATTTGTTGGAAATTTAATATTTTAAAAACTTGAAAAACCTTTTACTGTGGTGTTTAATAGTCTAATCAATATTAATGAATAAACTATTTCATAAAATAATGTACCGAGCAGTAAATATTAAACGACGTAAAAATGTATATTTTTTTCAAAAACTTCTAAATATACTTTAAAATATTTATTGCCAAGTGAATATTAAATGTGTATTAACAAAACTTTTTGTAAACTTTTTTTTTTTAAATACCTTATGATAAAAATTTTTAAAAATTAAAATCGATTTTTGTGCTCCTGTAAAAATTATAAATGGTAATAAGACAAATACAAAGGTAATGTAATTTTTTAATAAAATCATTATTGATCGAGTTGTAAAGCAATAATTAACCCTTACGAGGTAACGTCATTTTTACTACCTTTACATGGTAACGTCGGGTCACTCGTGTCCGATGATTAAAATTTTGCTTAAAAATGCTTTAAAAAATCTGAAAAAATTCTTGGTGACTCATTTACTATCCTAGAATGAAGACGATTAACCATTTTGGCAATTTATTATTATTTTTTTTTTTGTATAATTAAATAAACAAATGAAAATGTTTAAAAAATTTTTTTTTCTAAATAACTTTTGATAAAATTAATATTTTGTAATGATTTTAACGGAAAATGAAAGCTTAAGAGTTGTACTTTGAAGAAGAAAAACTCAAATTGCTCAACAAATTTAGAGAATGCTTAAGTTTTGAGCATGAAAAATCGATTTTTTAGAAAATGCGTAAATGTATAAAATTTACAATAAAGTAGACATTTCCTTATTTTTTAATTAATGTATTAATGAAAATAACATTTATGTGTAATTTTATGTTATTAAGTATAAAAATATAAAATATTACAATTACACACAATGAATACAGATTTCGTATCGGTGTTCTTCGCAAACAAGCTTGCGACACTTGCTGCAGCACAAAAATGTTTTTTTATCTTTTGACGGTTCACAATAAGCACACCGTTTTCGTTTGGCCATTTTATTTGATTCAAAAACTTTGTGATTCTCAGTAGTACCCAAGATGACTCTAATATTTTGCTGCGTCGCCTTTGGTAGTCTTGGAATATTCATGCGATCGTGCAAATACGGCTTCACCAAAGCAAGAACTAAGTTATTTAGAAATTCACGACGCGTATAAATCTCGTGTTCGGTAAGTAAGTTCCACAGGATGCAGCTGTTAACTCCTGCCTGATCAATAATTCCAAAAAATAAACGTAACGACCATCTCGGTGTATTTCTGGCACATGAATAATTGCCGCACAATTGATCGAAAACGTCTGTTCCACTTTTAGTTTCATTATAGTACAGAATTGTTTCGGGTTTCAACTTATCTTCATTCATCTTCACGGATTTATGCACTGACGACAACACGAGCACTACTTTATTTTTTTTGGGACAGTAAGAAGTCAACGAAAGTTTTCCGTCGTAGCCTACTCTCATTGTACCAGCAGAAGCGGTGCGTTTGAATGATTCTGGGATCTGCCTTTTGTTTTTCCGTAAAGTGCCAATCATTCGCAAATCGTGGGATTCAAGCATTTTTTTGAAACATTCCACCGAAGAAAACCAATTATCGCATGTGATTATTCTGCCTGAATCGTGAATTGGCTCGGAAAGACGCCTTACAAAGAAAGTTGGTACAGATTCTGCTCGCTCCGGCTGAACTTTCCCAGTATACGGAATCGCATTATACAAATAAAAGTTTTTTGAATCATTCAGCGACAAAATTTTTATGCCATAGCGAGCTGGCTTCGATGGAATGTACACGCGAGCTGAAAACTTACCCCTGAACCCCAATAACTGCTCGTCTATCGTCAAATTTTTGCCCGGTGTGTAATTTTTTTGGCAATTGCCGATAAACAAATCCCGAATTCGCGAATAGGAGCGAGCACATCAACCGTACGTCTCTCAGCTCGAGTACTCTTATCATCAAAGCGCAGCCGTGCCCCGATAAAACTAAATCTTTTTTCAGACATAACAGTCCTGTACAAATTGCTCCCAAATTCATTAGACCACATTTCGGTCAGATTCAAATGATTGTTTTTGTTTACTCCTTGATAATACAATAAACCGATAAATGCTTTCAATTCGTTAATTGAAAGAGGAGCAAAAGTTGCAGCTTCTGCATTATTCGCGTTATTATCTATATTATGCCTCTCAATTTCAGCATTGGTCCATTTCAAAATCAGTTCAAGCATTTCATCGGTAAACAACACGTTCCACGATTCATAAGGATTGCTAGCATTCAAGCTATTACCTTCTGCTGCTGGTAAATGTAACCGCAAGGAGTCGGAACGACGACCGCGTGTTTCCGGGGTTTCGAGGCACCACTTATATTTATCCTTGCCGTACACAAATTTTCGCCGACGCCTTTGGACCGGTGCTGCTTCGTCTTCTTCATCTTCTATCTCGTCTTCTACTTCGTCTGACTCGCCTTCTGAACACGAAGCTTCCGTCTCGCTGGATTCTCGATCCTCCACGTAATCTACTTCGGAGTCGCTTTCTTCGCCGCCGTAATCGACTTCTTGCTCTCGAGGACGCAAAATGCGATCAATCTGAGCAGGTGATCGTTGAAACATATTTTCTATATAATGAAATAAAAATTTCCATCAAAACATTACAAATAACCTTACAATTTTCAATACCTGTTTACATTCAAGAATTACATTAGAATACTCAATGTTTCTCTTTCGTTTAGATAACTCTTTTCGTTTAGATTTATGTATCCTTTTGTAAAAACACACTTTTGTAGTCAAAAAATAGCAAAAAATCGAAAAAACTAAATTTCTTACCTTGCACTATTTGCACTCGTTGTCGGTAACGTCGGGTCACTCGTGCCTTTTCCAAAATACGTCTGGCTCTCACGACTGCTGGTAAGGTACTGCGGAGTCGGCACTTGGAAATCTAGTAGCCTACTACTATACAATTTTTTCCAGCACAGTTCGGTCGGGCTCCCTTCCCTCCTCCCCGAGCTACCAATGAGAGTCACTTTTGCCGAGGCACGAGTGACCCGACGTTACCTCGTAAGGGTTAAATTGATAGATTACATAGAAGAGCGTACATTATAGTTTATACATATATACAGTTTAAGGGATAAACTAAGTAAATATCTAAACTAATAATAAAGTTAATTAACTTTTTTTCTTAACTTTCACTTTTATTCCACGAAAGGGCAAAGACATAATTATTTTATTTGTAAGTTGATTTCTTCTATAGGATACCGAAATTACCAAGAATATTATGGATATTGAAAATATCGAAATTAATCAAAGAGATAGTGACGTTGCATTAATAAGACATAATAAAAAAGTCATTTGACATTACCTTGTTCTTTGGAATTAAATATTGCAACAGTATATTGCAATGATATCATTGAAATATTTTAATGTTATTATCACTGTGTAATATCACAGTAATATTTCTGTGATATTTCTGTGATATCAGTGGAATATTTCAATGTCATTATCACTGTGTAATATCACAGTAATATTTCTGTGATATTTCACAGTAATATGTAATATTTCTGTGATATTGCAATGATTCTGTGATATCACAGAAATATTACGTGCTATGTGGGATACCTCTGGGCATGATTGTATAATTTTGGTGAGATGGTTCACTTCTCACATTTTTATCTCACGTGAAAATATTCACCCAATTGTGTAACTATGAAGTGAAAATACGACTAGTTTACTAATATGGGGAATATAATTTTGTTCGAGACTATACTATTTTTTCACGTGGTACTGTGACTCAGTGAGAGTTAGAAATAATAAAATATAGTACTGAGGCTTGAACAGAAATCCATTCTCTAGATAATCTGCAATTTATTTATTATTTAATAGGATACAGTTATGACATAATCTCTTCCATTAATATTATATAAATTTCACCTATATAACGAACGAAATTGAGTTTCTAGTAATGCAAACGGATTAGATCCCTCAATCTTCTTCTTGTAACTTTTAATATTTATTCTTCCTCTTCATTTTTTTCGTCAAATAACAGCGATTACGATTTCTGCGATTATTTTCAATCGATGCGTATAATATTTTATGTAGCGAGTTTGGCATATTTATCTTTCTCATGTGTGCATGTAGCAGTTATTTTTCTCTTTTCAATCTCACTATTCGGCAAGACATTTCTTGTCGAATAAATTCACGTGAGATGGTTCACATTTTCACCATGGTGAAAATTACAAAATCACGTAAACTGTTCACTTTTCACATTTTCACCATATTTTAGTTAGATAATCGATACCGTGGAATGCTAATACCTCCACTTTTCCATAAGATAGAAGGAGAGGTCCGAGAATCTAAGATCTCAGTGCCCCCGGGTCCGAAAATTGGCCAAATCGAGAACTACTTAGCTACATTTTAAGTAAGAATTGGTACGATTGGTACAAATAACTCCGAATAAATAATGGAGTAATTCAGAAGAACATCATTTTATTACTAAATAAAAAAATGATTCGTTCTTGTTTTGCTAAATTATATAATAATACGAGATAAAAAGTTGTAGGAGTAATTAAATGTAATGTGAAAAATACAAATTGATTTAAAATTAATTCGAAAACAATTAACAAGTTTAATAATCGTCAATTAATAATAAAATAAAGTGTGTACAGTCGTGTTCATTATAGTTGCGAAACTTTTTCTTCGATGTGTTTCTGAACGTGCAACTATAACGAAAGCTGAGAACATGATTGGTTCTTACTCGTGGATCCAATCAATTACGTTTGCCGCTCGATGAGCAAAGCTACATTCCAAAAACCATCGAAAAAAAAGTGTCGCAACTATAATGAATACGACTGTACACCCAAGGACTTTGATTTTGTCCATGAGGAAATTTTCCAAACTGAGAAGTCACCACTTTCTACATACTCATAGTTCATGATTAATGATACAACTAGAGCTTATTGGTTGTTACGTTAATCATGAACTGTAAGTATGTAGAAAGATAGCGACTTTTCAGTTTTAAAAATTTTCCCATGGACAGAATCAAAGTCCTTGGGTGTACAGTTTGTGCCAGGTATGCCTGGGGTCCGATTCTAGGATCCACGTTTTGTTCTTAGTTGTTTTTACGTTCATGACTATTATAAGCGGATGCTGCGTCAGCGATCATGAATGTATCGTAGTGTTAATAAATTATGTTTTGACAGCTGGCCGATGTAACCTGTAGACTTGCTCATCAAACGGCAAACATAATTGGTTCTTACTTGTGGATACAACCAATCACGTTCGCTGATTGATGGGTAATTCTACATTCCAAAAACCATCGAAGAAAATGTGTTGCAACCTTAGAACATATAGACATGGAAGCAGAATAGCAGACTAAAATGTGTCCGGAGGAAGTGAGAAAAAAAGTCATAGTTGCCTCTCTCTAGAGTCCCTAGAAGTAGAGAGTCTGGACATCTCGGGGTTTCACGTGATTGGATGAAAGTGATTGTGCACCTAAAATGGCAGCACCAATACGGATCTTTGTTTAATCCTATTTAGCCAATGCGATAACAGCATACAACACGTTCAAGTGCACACAATGATAAACATACACATACATAAAGCTCACGTACATACGCTGCATATTCATCACCGACATTTTAGGGGCAGATGCCCAGACTCTCTACTTCTAGGGACTTTACCTCTCTCTTGTGAGTAACTGCTCGAAAATGCGCATGCGCGCCAATTTGACGCATACAAGCATCGTATCTGTAGATGTAGATATATGTAGATATTTTTGTCTTTTTTACCACATAAAATGCAATATAAGCCCATTGTTTAACTTTTGACAGTTCACGAAAGAGTACGTTTAACAACTTTGGAACCTTAAAGAATCTTAACCTATTTTCATGGATAAAACCGGCCAAGCAAACGTAAGCTACACTGCGCACTGTTGAGCAGTTACTCATAAGAGAGAGAGGCAACTATAATTTTTTTTCTCACTTCCCCTGGACATATTTTTCTTTCGAGAACAATAAGCATTCTCCTTCCATGTCTATATGTTCTAAGGTTGCAACCTTTTAGCTCACGACTATACAGTCGTGTTCATTGGCTTTGACCTTGTTTACACCGAGCACTTGATACGCGTACTAACTAGTAATTTTCTATTAAATTATCTTAATTTCGGCAATAAATTTAAAAAATAGTATATTAAGTTGGTACAATATGTATCAAGATAATTAAATATATGTATTATGTATACACGCATTGTCGACAGTAAGATAAATTAATAGAAAGTTACGAGTTAGTACGCGTATCAAGTGCTCGGTGTAAACTAGGCCTTGTCATCAGATAAACTCTTCCATATGCTGCAAACATATATAATCACACTAGTTTTCTGATTAAATAAGCAGCATATTGCCGCAATTTTTGCAGCATAAGAAGACATTTTTTATTTTATAACATTTATTTTATTTGGCGACGCATCTTGACGTCTTTATGCAAGCATTTTCAATTGGCAAATTTCGGCAATATGCAAACAATATGCCGAAATTTGTCTATCTGGGTCATTAGAGTTACAATAAATATTTGCAATGTGCTCCTCGATACACATTCTTGCTCTTCTTCGTACATTTTGCGTAGCTCTTCAAACTTGATCATTGTCAATTCTTTCAATAGTGCGGAATACCAATTCCGTCATCTCGTTAGCTGTCTCGATGTTCGTGTGCATAAATATTTTTTTCTTTTATTTATCACCAAAAAAAAGATTGCATGGATTATTATAATCCGGAGATCGAGCACACCACGGAGTTATTGCACCTTTTCCGAACCATTGGGGGAAAATTTCATAACGGCAAACTATGCCTTTAAATAAGATTTATGATATTGGAAGTAGTGTAATAGATAAATAGACTTGAATGTAAAGTTTGTCTCAAACAAACGATATGCTTTTAATATTAATTATAATTAATTAACGAGAAGTCATTGTATAAAAGCAAGTTATTCTATGTATGTGCACTGTAAAAAGTATTTTCGTGTTTACGTAAATATGATATTAGAATCATTCAAGCAAATTATTTACTTTACGTAAATAAATATTACTTGTTTGTAGAAAATATTATTTCTTTGAAGTATTACTTACTTTTTCGAAGTAATACCCACGCAACACAAGGACGTCCTTTAGATGTCCAATGGACGTCGTGGTCGGACATGTCTTGACGTCCAGATGACATACTAATTGTGTCTTGTAGACGTCTAGGAAACGTCTTTCGGACGTACAATGTACCGCCTTCTGACGTCAAATGGACGTCGTTAGGACATCTCAGCAGGACACAAAAAGGACTTTTATGGACGTTGTTTGGACATTATTTTATATTGCGCGATTAGGACTTTATTTAGTAAAAAATGATATTTATTAGTAAAAGTAGTATTAACCCTGCCGAAAATGTGCGATTAAAACCGATTAAAAAAAAAAGTAATCCGAATCAATCGAGATTTCTGCACCGAAAATATGGTGTAAAGACAGATTGAAAATATTATAAAATCGGAACCCAGATAGATTTATTAAAACAGAATACATTAATATAAAATGTTATAAATGTTTAATTTACAAAAAAATATTTCTTGTATCCTTTTCGTTGAAAAAGACTAAAAAAAGATTAAATTTGAATTAAATATTTCATTTTTGTACAAGATTAAATAACAATACAAATTGTTATTTACATGTAAAAATTATAAAAATTTATGTGGAACAGCGTTCCACACACACGTCACATTTGAAAAGACTGAGCGAGTATTCGTCTCGAGGTTACAACAAACAGCTCCTAAAAGTCTTACTGAAGTTATGAGCTGGGGAGTCGGCCGCGGTGGCGCCTAGATATAACGCCCGTGGCCGCATTCGACTCACGAGAAGATCTCTCGCGGCGTGACCGCCTAGCAGTGGTGCCAGCACTCACTTGTTAAATTCATTTCAATCCGAAATTACAGGATTTCATAAATTATAATTAAATCGAATTTTAATGTATACATGTATTTGATTCACAGAATCATGTAAACAGATATGATTCTGTAAATCAAATATATATACCTTTTATTATACCTGCTAGATGTATAATTACTTTCTTTATATTTTAAGTTTACGTTCCAAAACGTTTTTTCCAAGAAAAATTTTACTTGATATAATATACGTTATTATTTATTTATATTTTGAGTAGGTTTATCCTCACAAATAAAATAGCCATTAAATAGCATATTAAATTAATCGTTATAGTATTATACATATGTATTAAATATTACATAATTTAAATATTATATATAATGAAATATTAAATATTAACGAATAATATATTTTATTAAAAAGCTATATACTGTATATTAAAGCTTCTCATATTATCAAAATTTGTAGTTTATGTTTATATATGGTTAAATATATCTTTTGTTAAATATTTTTTAACACGAAAAATTATCTTTATAATTTTATAATTTATAAAATTCTTGTGTTATAATAATAATGATAATGATGATAATAATAAAAATACTCAACTTTGTTGACATACGAGGTGTGTTCAAAAAGTATCGCGAATTTTGTGTTTTTTCAAAAATTATTTATTTATTCATGAATATCTATTTTGTCCCCTTCAAAGTAATCCCCATGAGATATTATACACTTGTGCCAACGGTTTTTCCAATCTTCGAAGCACTTCAAAAAATCATTTTTTTTTTATCTTGTTCAGCTCCTCCTTCGATGCCGTCTTTATCTCGTCAAGCGTAGCGTAACGTCGTCCTTTCATGGGCCTCTTCAGTTTAGGGAACAAGAAAAAGTCACAGGGGACCAGATCTGGGGAATACGGTGGCTGCGGCATCATTAGTGTGTTGTTTTTGGCCAAAAAGTCGCGCACAAGCAACGATGTGTGAGCAGGGGCGTTATCGTGGTGCAAAAGCCAATTTTTGTTCTTCCACAAATCCGGGCGTTTCTGGCGGATTGTTTCGCGCAAATTGCGCATAACTTACAGGTAATATTCCTTATTGACCGTTCTACCCTGTGGCAAGAACTCATGATGCACCACGCCCCTGCAATCGAAGAAAACTGTCAGCAAAACTTTCACATTCGACCGAACTTGGCGAGCTTTTTTCGGTCTTGGTTCGTGCGGCAGCTTCCATTGAGATGATTGAGCTTTGGTTTCCACGTCATAACCATAAACCCACGATTCGTCACCAGTTATGACCCTCTGGAGCAAATTTGGGTCGTCGCGGACAGAGTCCAACATCTCATTAGCAATGTTCATGCGATGCTGTTTTTGGTCGCAATTGAGCAATTTTGGTACGAATTTCGCGGCGACCCGTCTCATGCCCAAATCATTGATAAAAATCGAATGGCACGAGCCAATCGATATGTTTAGGTCCTCAGCAACTTCTCTAACGGTGATTCGACGATTGGCCAATACCATTTTCTCCACTTCATTAATTTTTTCGTCTGTTGTTGAAGTGCTCGGGCGTCCGGCACGCTCTTCGTCGTTCACATCTTCTCGGCCTTCTGAGAACATTTTGTACCACCGATAAACGTTGCTTCGGTCCAAGGTAGCTTCTCCGTATGCCACAGTCAACATTCGGAATGCATCCGCGCACTTAATTTCGTTTTTCACACAAAATTTGATACAGGTTCTTTGATCCATTTTTTTGAATAGGTAAAAATCGAAGACGATCCAAAACACGTGCAAGCAAAGCAGCTGTCAACAATTAAGTGAACATTCAAAATGGCCGAGCTTGTCGGCATAAGTGAGAGACATGAGTACCAACATAACGCCACAAAAAGATCGAAATTCGAATATACGTAACCCGCGAAAATTCAAAATTCGCGATACTTTTTGAACACACCTCGTATATGTATATAACGGACCTTTTCGGAACGTACTACTAATATCTGCTAGACATTTAAAGGACGTCCTTAGAACATCTTCAAAATGTCTTATTTAATATAAAGAACAACGCAATTTTCGAATGTATATTTATTATGTATGTTGGAAACATGTTTAATATACATAATATGTTAAATATTACGAATCATCCCAAATATGTCTTGCGGATGTCCTACAAACGTCATACTGCAGCTATGATAAACCAGGATGTCCTTCGGACGTCTTTGGAACGTCCTATGGACGTACGAGATACTAGGACATTACAAGGACTTTTGTGGACATGTATTGGACGTCCGGGGACGTCCATGTGTTGTGTGGGTATTTACTCCGTAGCCTGCTCGATCTCCGGATTACAATCCATGCAATTTTTTTTGGGGGGTAACAATAAAAGAAAAAATATTTATGCACATCAGACAGCTAACGAGATGACGGAATTGGTATTCCGCACTATTGAAAAAATTGACAATGATCAAGTTCGAAGAGCTACGCAAAATGTACGAAAAAACGCAAGAATATGTAGGAGCACACTTTGAACATTTATTGTAACTGTAATAAAATAAACAATTATTTCATATTAAATTAATAAATTATTGCAAAAAAGCCGATACGTTTATTCTAGTTGTGCATTTTAGGATGTTTAAGATTTTTTAAACAAAGTGGAAAGAGGGAGAGAGAGAGAGAGAGAGAGAGAGTGAGAGACAGTGAGAGAGAGAGTGAGAGAGAGTGAGAGAGAGTGAGAGAGAGTGAGAGAGAGAGAGAGAGAGAGAGAGAGTGAGAGACAGAGAGAGAGTGTGAGAGAGAGAGAGAGAGAGAGAGAGAGAGACAGAGTGAGAGAGAGTGAGAGAGAGAAGAGAGAGAGAGAGAGAGAGAGAGATTGATTGATTGATAGACCTTTATTTAGCTTTCACAGCTATTTTTTGTACACAATTATTATAACTATATATTAATATTACCTAATATATACTCTTTTAACAGTCTCTTAAACGCTACTAATTCGCTGCATTGCTTAATCACAGTGGGTAACGAATTATACATTTTTATACCTTCATAAAAAAGGCTTTTTTGAGCACTTCTAGTTCTACGGAAAGTTACTGCTAAGTTTCCTGTCTGCCTCGTTTGTCTATCGCATTCTCCTCCCACTATCTCTATTTTATTGTTTAACGCCTCCGAAGCCATGCCATTTAATATTTTAAAGATAAATACACTAACGTTATAATATAACCGTTGCCTTACAGACATGAACTGTAAGGCGTGTAGCATGTGTTCAATTTTGGTATATCTACTGCACTGTAAAATTACTCTCATGGCACGGTTTTGAGCTATCTGAAGTTTATTCAATTGCGTTTCACCCATCCCAACTAATAGAGTGGCACAGTACTCGAAATGAGGTGCTATGATGGACTTGTACACGATACATCTAGTATATGCTGATACGAAGTTACCTATTCTATTTTGTTACGTCCTGTGGAGTAACAATTCTTTTCTTTCGAAATCGATGCAGCCAAGCAACCGAAAATTTCGAAAAGATGATCTACCTTAACCGCGCAGATACACTAAAGTCGAGTCAATACGGCTGGTCCATCCTTGACACGTGCCGATTTTGGCGGATGATTGACCCCATCGACACGAAACACTTGTCGTACAATTAAAAAGTAGCGCGCGGACGACAATAGGAAGCAGTACACCTGCGGATTAAAATCCCATAGAAATCATAGGCAGAATCAGGTATAAAAGGAAGGAGCTCCGGAGCCCGCGGGTACTTACTTACTTACTTTCTTACAATCATTTACAGTCACTTACGGGCACTTACTTACTTACTTTCTTACAATCATTTACAGTCACTTACGGGCACATACCGCACCTTTTTTCATTCTGATCAATCGCTCATTTTTCGCTTCGCGATTCACTCTAGTTCGATCCGGCGCACATTCCGTGACATTATATGTCCGAGTTTGTGACGTTCGGATTCGTATTCACCGTACTTAAATTCGACGCGGCATTGTGAGATCCGAACACTCTGAGTGCCAACCGTCGACCAACCGTCCGCCGTAGTAAGCTGAATCCGCTCTGCCAACCACTAAATCGTTCGCACCTTCAAAACTTCACCCAACAGTAAGTCTCAGCCGTCCAGTATTTTTATTTTTTTATTTTTACTCTTCATAAGACTACCTTCTCTCTCTCATAAGATATTTGTTTTGTTGATTTATATTTTTCAAAACATTCATATATTCAGTATTATTGCACTACCCTTCCTTTTCTCCCTCTATTACTCTCAGTCTCTTTATTTCCCGCAGGATACAGTCGAGCTCTTTCGATTGGGTCCGCGACTCTTTTATTTCCCGTAGGATACAATCGAGCTCTTTCGATTGGGTCCACGACTCTCTTTATTTCCCGCAGGATACAGTCGAGCTCTTTCGATTGGGTCCGCGACTCTTTTTATTTCCCGTAGGATACAATCGAGCTCTTTCGATTGGGTCCACGACTCTTTTATTTCCCGTAGGATACAATCGAGCTCTTTCGATTGGGTCCACGACTCTCTTTATTTCCCGCAGGATACAGTCGAGCTCTTTCGATTGGGTCCGCGACTCTTTTTATTTCCCGTAGGATACAATCGAGCTCTTTCGATTGGGTCCACGACTCTCTTTATTTTCCGCAGGATACAGTCGAGCTCTTTCGACTGGGTCCGCGACTCTTTTTATTTCCCGTAGGATACAATCGAGCTCTTTCGATTGGGTCCACGACTCTCTTTATTTCCCGCAGGATACAGTCGAGCTCTTTCAACTGGGTCCGCGACTCTTTTTATTTCCCGTAGGATACAATCGAGCTCTTTCGATTGGGTCCACGACTCTCTTTATTTTCCGCAGGATACAGTCGAGCTCTTTCGACTGGGTCCGCGACTCTTTTTATTTCCCGTAGGATACAATCGAGCTCTTTCGATTGGGTCCACGACTCTCTTTATTTCCCGCAGGATACAGTCGAGCTCTTTCGACTGGGTCCGCGACTCTTTTTATTTCCCGTAGGATACAATCGAGCTCTTTCGATTGGGTCCACGACTCTCTTTATTTCCCGCAGGATACAGTCGAGCTCTTTCGATTGGGTCCGCGACTCTTTTTATTTCCCGTAGGATACAATCGAGCTCTTTCGATTGGGTCCACGACTCTCTTTATTCCCTGCTGGATACAATCGAACTCCCGTTCGATTGAATTCGCAGTTTTCTTTGCTTCCAGCGGAAACGAAGAATTCTGTTCCTTTTATTAATTCAAACCTTTTTTTCTTTTGCTTTCCCTTTTTCTTCTTTCAAGAAGTTATAATATAAATTTTATTTCCCTTTATAAGAAAGAGAGAACGTAGCCTCAATTCTCAAATTCATTTTAGTGCGTAAGCGAGTCCCTGACCATAAAACTCGAAGAGCCATTAAGAACTGTCGGAATCGCCGAAATAAGAAGCTCCGGAGGCTTGGCGCATCGTTGTCGCTCTGCGGTAAATTACGCAAACAGCGAGCAAAAATTTCTGTTTTACCTAACGCTCTAATTAATTTGAGTACTTCCGACGAACCGACCGACTCATCTCCGCCAGTCTCAAATCCGTCCCCTGAATCACACTCTTTTTCCCCCTGTCGTTATCCTTCCCCCTCTTACTCTCCTGGATCTCATGTAGAACCAGATTTTAAACAACCACCAGGGTCACCGTCTTCTACCTTCGATCCTTTTGCAGAACCCTTAGCCTCTCCTCGGGATTCAACCTTTTCTCCTACAGACTTTCCTCCTACACCTTCCCCCGATTTTTTTTATCGTAATTCCGATTCACCTGTTCGAAGACCTCCGGAAGATCCATATTCCCCCGCGCTAGAGTTTCCCCAAGAAAACCCGCATTCCGATTCATTATTTACTTCCGAACAGGTAGAGAATATAGTAAATGAAAATATCGAAGCGAATCGAAGAGTACTCAATGAATTTGAAGAAATCTTCGACTCGCTCCAAAGCCTACCTGGATAACTAAAAATTCCTTGATCAAAAAATACACCTACACATGCACACTTATAACCAACTAGAATTTAAGTTATAATCACAATTTTTTTGTTATTAAAAACATAAGATTTTTCTTCTTTTTATTATACATGTTTTCTACTAACAAAAATATTATTTGTACATTAATAATTATTATTTTAGTCATCACCTATCATTGTAATTGGTTATTTCTTTTATGATGTTAAAATAAATTGTAATTCTTAGTCTCAATCATTTTTCTTTACTTCAACCACCTCTAATTCCCGCTCCGATAAAATTGCACTTAGTCCGATCCCGCGTAAAAGCGATTCGATTCGTTTACGCAAAATAAGGACTACACGAATGCAAGAGTCTGAATGAGAGTCATAGGTCGTCATCCTCGACACCTGACCTACATTCTGACTCACCTGACGCATTCGACTCGTCGCACTCGCCCGGAGACATGTGTGCGAGAGATTAGGCTTGTTCCGTCCTTCCTACCTCGCTCGAATTATTTCTCTAAGTCTCTACCTGCCAACCGACCCGAGAGACTTATTTCGAGAATTCTGGACGTAACAGACCATTTGAGAAATTTTGGGGGCCCCTCCGGGATGAGAAGTGCAATTTTTAAGAGCAGGAATGACTACGAGGTCCGGATCAAATAAAGAAGAAATCGATAACATTTATAAATCTGCTGTTGAAAACCAGGGTATACCTGGACGTAAACCAGTCACGATTACACAGACATCAACTCCCACCACATCCTTTAAAAAAATTCCTAGATTATTTGATCTTACCTTGCATGATTCGGAGAGTTCGTTGGGAGGTGGCGACAAGACGCTAATACCTGGTTTCGACGACTCCGACGTTGCGGGAGACGATACAGTAAAAAGAATAGAGGGACCCGAACTTATCGTTAAAACTAAACCACCCGGAATGGCTCACTCAAATCCGTTCGCTTCTTTGAAGTACGCGGTAGAAGCCGTCCCTTTCTTTGATGGACAAAATATTCCGTTATCTTATTTTATTGAGGGATGCGAGGAAGCTAAGTCCATGCTACCCGCCGAGGCGGAGCTTCAATTTGCTCGCATAATTAGAACACGAATCGTCGGCGAAGCGCGCCGTACAATTCAGGATCAAAATTTCGATACCGTTGCTCAATTAACCGCATATTTAAAACAAGTATACGGGGCATCTAAGACCGTATATCAATTGCAAGGGGAATTAGGGTGCATTTATCAAAAAAATGAAGAAGATGTAATTACTTATGCGAATAGAGTAAAATTGTTAGGAAAACAAATCTTAGAAGCATATAAAGCATGGGGAAATGGCCCACCCGATCATAATGTAAAAATATCACTGGAAAAAGACATGTGCAAATGTTTCATTAGAGGATTGAAACCGGAAATTGAGCAAAGAATCGCGAGAGATTTAAATGTTCACGAAACCGTATCCGATGCATTAAGAATAGAGCGCGAACTACGCTCAATGACCGACTTGCGACAAGGCAAAGGTAGCGCTGCCGACCGAGAAACAATTATTAGTCGGCCGCGCGAAACGTGTCAAATTTGTTACAAGGAGGGACATTCAGCTTCAAAATGCAGAAAATTGACTCAGACAATTCAGCTGGGTCATATCGGATCCGATTTAGGAACTGAAATTTTAATATGTCAAATTTGCAAAAAACGTGGGCACAGTGCCGACAAATGTCGGTTACGCGATCCTCAAACTCGACAGTCTGTTAGAATGATACGGGAAAATAACGTCATTTGTCAATTATGCTCTAAATCCGGGCATGACGCTAAGTCATGTAGAAATAATAAAATTAATATTCAAAATAAGCCCTCTCTAGTTTGCCAGTGGTGTGATCGGCTAGGGCATACGGCCAATAATTGTTGGGAAAAACAAAATGAGCAACGCGGCGAGGTGCACAAATTAAAAATCACCTGTCAAATTTGCAATAATTTCGGGCATATCGCAAAAAATTGTCGATCAAATCCAAAGGTAGATGCGGTACCTAAAGATTTGGTAGTTTGTCGATATTGCAAAGAGCAGGGGCACCTCCTCGAGAATTGCGAACTGCGAATTGCAAGCAACAATCGTAGAAAAGCAAACAATTCGGGAAACGCGGATGGACCCTCGACGTCGGGTGTGCAGCAGGGGTCCGGAAGGATCTCACACCCGTCGCCAGCCAAAGAAACCAAGTAAATAAGCATGTGTTGACCGCCCGCCAAGTAACCATAAATCTTGACAAGCATAGTCGCGTGCCTACCGTTCAGGTAAATTTTTGTGAAACGATTCCGCAAACTACCTTTTTATTGGATACTGGGTCAGGACCGAATATAATTAAAGAACATTTTATACCCACGGACATAGTTATCAATTACAATAATATTTTGAAGTTAAGCGGAATAAACGAATACCCGGTTTATACTCTCGGAGAAATCGTTCTTCCTCTTTTCGGGAAAGAAGTAACATTCCATATCGTGTCAAGTAATTTTCCTATATCACAATCCGGTATATTAGGTAACGATTTCTTTCAACAAACATTTTCCAAAATCGACTATGCTAATGGTTATTTAAACGTAGCAGGCACTAACGTTCCTTTCTTTTCTCCAGAAATTATTACCGCAGCTCCACGGTCCGAATCATTATTTTATGTGAGAGTAGGGAACCCTGATATAAAAATCGGGTACATACCTAAATTAAAAATTGCCCATGGAATTTATTCAAAGGAAACTATAGCAGAAAACGTTGACGGAAAAGCCTACCTGAATGTTATAAGTACTTTGGATGAGGAAGTAGAAGTTCAAGTACCGACTCTGTATCTCAAGCCTTTGAATGATATACTCGACGATCACGAGGATAAAATCGAGATGCCAAATGAACTAGAAGAAATTATGGAAATAAAATGCAAGACTAACAAAGAAGAAGTAAACGAAGAAATTAATAATGAAGGTGGAAATAATACACATTACGAGAAGGTAAATTTAATTGATGGAAAAATTGAGAAATTAAGTAATCAAATAAAAATGAAAAATCTCGAAGAAAAGGAAAATGGAAGAATGAATATAAAGGAAAATCAATTTAAAAATGAGGCAAAAATAAAAGAGAAAACTGAAGATAAAATCTTAAAGGAAAATGAAGAATTGAATAACAATTTTAATTTCAAAAATCCAGATCTCCAAAACTTTGGAGGAAGAGGCTTCCAAATCTCTCCTGAATTGCCCAGAGATTCAAAAATTCAAGAAAACGGAAATCACCAAACCTGCCTTGGATTGTCCAGTAATCTTAAAATTCTTAGGGAGAGAGAATTCCCAATTCCTCCTAAATTATCTAGCGATTCACAAATCCAAACGGAGGGAAGCTACCAAACTTCTAATGGATTATCCAAGAATCTAAAAATTATTAGTGAGGGATGTTTCCAAACCCCTCCCTCAGAGCACTTCATTCCTGCCGATCGTGAAGAGGGAAGTTACCAAACCTCGTCAAGCGATGCGGTTTTTATTTTAAGGGAACCGAAGGAAAAGAGTTCCTCTATTTCTCAAGAAAAAATAAAATCTCTTAGAAACAAAACAGTCATAAGAAACGATGACATCTCTCATTCAATTACAAAAATACGTTCAAAGGAGAACAGAACCGCGACCCCCGAAATAAGTAAGTTATATTATTCTAAAGAAAATGAATCTCTTGCAGAAAATGTTGCCTCAACTCAACAAATGAGTGAAAATTTTAAAAGTAAACAAATTCAAACAGAAGAAGAGAAGCAAGATTTGCAAAATAAAATACCTCGCGAATGTTTTCAAATTTCTGAAAATTTGGAGCAGAATAGGCTCGCAGAAATTATGGAGTTATTACGTCTCGATCATTTAAATATCCAAGAAAGAGATAACGTAATAAGTCTTATATCCGGCAGCCAGGATAGATTCCACATACCCGGAGAAAAATTAACAGCGACTCACGTGTTGCAACATCAAATACCGACAACAGACGACCGACCCATCAATACTAGACAATATCGATTTCCTCAAATTCATAAAGAAGAAATAAATAAACAAGTTGAAGAATTGTTAGATGGAGGCGTAGTAAAATTATCTCAGTCACCTTACAATACGCCCATATGGATAGTGCCTAAGAAGGAAGATTCAAAGGGAAACAAACGCTGGAGAATGGTTTTAGATTTCCGCGCTTTAAATGAAAAAACCATTGGCGACGCTTATCCATTACCTAACATTGTTGACATCCTGGATCAATTAGGAGGAGCGGAATATTTCTCCGTATGCGATCTAGCTTCTGGTTTCCATCAAATAAAAATGGACCCCGCCGATGGTCACAAAACGGCATTTACTACTCCCTTCGGGCATTATGAATTCGAACGAATGCCATTCGGATTAAAAAATGCACCTGCGACTTTCCAACGTTTAATGGATTTAGTATTATCCGGATTGCAAGGCAAGGAATTATTCGTCTATATGGACGATATAGTTATTTATGCTACTTCACTGGAAGAGCATGAAAGAAAATATAATCTATTAATGGATCGACTCCGCAAAGCAAATTTAAAATTACAACCTGATAAATGTGAATTTCTGAAGACTGAAGTGACATACCTTGGGCATATAATAGGTAGAAACGGTGTTAAGCCCGATCCGAAAAAATTAGAAGCCGTAAGACAATTTCCTCGACCAAAAACTCCGAAAAATATTAAACAGTTTCTTGGACTAGCGGGATATTACAGGCGATTTATACCAAATTTTTCTGCACTAGCCAAACCACTGTCTAACTTGCTAAAAAACGACGTTCGCTTCGAATGGGCATCCGCTCAAGAGGATTCTTTCGAAGCATTGAAAGAGAAATTATGCGAAGAACCAGTATTGCAATATCCTGATTTTTCTAAACCATTTATTTTGACCACCGACGCATCTGGAATAGCCGTGGGAGGCATTTTGTCACAAGGAGAAATAAATAAAGATCGACCAGTAGCATACGCATCTCGAACACTAACCGATAATGAAATAAAATATGACACCTACGAAAAGGAAGCATTAGCAATAATATACTGCGTCAAACATTTTCGTCCATACTTATACGGACGCAAATTTACGCTAGTCACAGACCATAAACCCCTACTCTGGTTCAAAAATGCACAAGATGCCAACATGCGTATACTTCGCTGGAGACTTAAATTAGCAGAATACGATTACGATGTAGTATATAAAGCCGGCAAAACTAATGTAAATGCCGACGCTTTATCTAGAAATCCAGTAAATTGCAATGAAAGAATCTGTAATGTAGTTAAGCATAATAAAATCTTGAATCCTAATGACCCGAAAGACGCAGAAATTATAGCCGGTTTATTAGAAGAAACAGACGAAGAAGACGAAGACTTTGAATTGTATCTCTCAGACGAGGAGGAATTTGAGAATCCGCCGTCGGACAACGATCTGTATAGTAACCATATGGATTCCACGCAGCCTGCGTCCACAATGAAAGAGAAAGTAACTCAAGACTTTCCTACAAGCGACAAAATACAAACGAGAAGCCAGACAGCGAAGATTAAAGACACCGCTCATAATTATTCAATAGACGAAACCGAATCATCGAAGATTAGAAACAGACCGACAGCAAGAGAAGCCGATAATACTGACGACGAGACAATGGAAAACCAAGACGAGGAAACAGAGGACGAAGAAGAAGAAAACGACGAGACAAGAAATAGAAACGATCCACCGGATAAAGAAAGCGATAGTGAAAATGACGCAAATAAAATTTGCGAAATAAATAAACGACGAAAAGCAAAGCCTACTATTATTAAAGATCAAATAATTAAAAGCAACGTTTTCGACTCTCGAGAATTATTATTCTTGCGGAAGGATAACGTAGCATATTTCGTAGATACTACAGGAAAGCCTTTAGATTCAGGTTCTCAAAAATTATTCGAAAGAAATGAGCTTCCAAACTTGGAAGATCTTACCTTAGGCAGGGTTAAGGCTATAAAATATAAAAGACGTTACCATATGGCGTTGCCCATTAGCGAGGGACAGCGCGAGGGTCCAACGATGACTTTAACTCAGGTAACAGCCGTGCTAAAAGATCTCTGTGTTATAGTCGAAAAATTAAAACTAGAAACTCTTAGTATTGCAAAAACGGATATTGTTAACAATGTACCATGGAATAACATTAAACCACTATTGCAATTAACGTTTATCAACTCCACGACTAAACTAATTATTTGCAATGGATTAGTTAAATACCCTCCAAGAGATCTTCGACCTATTATAATCGGAGAAACACATTGCTTGCCTACCGGAGGACATCGTGGCGTTACAAAAACTTATAACAGAATTAAACATAATTATTATTGGGAAAATTTAAAGACAGATGTCCAGCATTATATACAGCAATGTTTGCAGTGTCAGTTGAAAAAATTAGTTAGGGTAAAAACTAAACAACCCATGATGATAACTGACACGCCAGGATCTTCTTTCGACAAAGTTGCTATGGATATAGTGGGGCCGTTACCTAAAACCATGAGAGGAAATGAATACATTCTAACCCTGCAGGATCAGCTGACAAAATTCTGTATGGGGATTCCTTTACCTGACCAGACTTCCGAAACAATAGCGGAAGCCTTTGTAGATAAATTTATTTGTGTATTAGGAGCGCCCAAAGCCATATTGACCGATCAAGGAAGAAATTTCATTAGTGAATTAATGAAGAAAATAGCAAAGCTGTTCCGAATTCGCAAATTTCGCACAACGGCTTTCCACCCTCAATCGAACGGCTCATTAGAAAGATCGCATCATGCATTAGGAGAATATTTAAAGCAGTATGCTAATGAACAAAAGCAATGGGATAGATGGATCGGACTCGCAATATTTAATTACAATACCAGCGTCCACGAAGCCACGAAGCACACGCCATATGAATTAGTATTCGGCAAAATAGCAAGAATTCCGACTAATGAACTCTTAGGCCCAGAAGATAAATTAGCAAGTTACGATGACTATTTGATAAATTTAGTTACGCAACTTCACGGCATCCAAACCAACGCCCGCGAAAATGTTATTAATGCGAAAATTAAGTCGAAAAAACACTACGACAAGAAAATTAACCCACAGACGTTTAAGCCTGGAGATTACGTATTCTTATTAAAAGGGCCTAAACCCGGTAAATTCGGAGATCATTATACTGGCCCTCACGAAATTCTCGAAATAATAAATAGAAAGAACGTTAAAATAAGAATAAAGAAAAATAGCCGAATTGTACATCCCAATCGATTGAGAGTTTCCCATATAAAACCCATCCTTAACCATTAAAATAAATAGTAACAACAATCAAAATTTCAGATGGATCCCCGGGTTATGGCTATAATACTAATAATAGCATGGGCCCGCGAAACAGCCGGAATAATAGGCTACGATTGCGGATCACCGATGGCAAATATAACAACAATGTCCTTACTTAATACAGAAGAATGCGATATACCTCTTCAACGTGTGAACCAGACCAAAAAATATATACAACTCTTACAGATCAATGAATTTAAAACAGTAAAAGTTATTCAATGCAAAGTTGAGATCGATAGGATAGTAAAAACATGCGGAATGTTCTCTCACACCGGTGACGTGCTTAATGGCAAATACTCATACATAGAAGAAACCTCCCGTGAAACTTGCATGAAAATGCAATGGATCGGAACCTATCGTCACGGAAATACTGTGATATCCGATTTAAAGGCAAATCAATCAGTCTCACGACCAGTAACCTTGGCAGGGCACATAGATAACGCAGGAACGTGCCACGGGACTAGTTATTCCGATTCTTTTGGGAGTTGGCCCAACGTGATTGTGCTCGCAACTGTAAAAATCACACTCCAAGATTATGAGGCCACGGTCCAACTCAACTCAAATCGAATAGTGCTCCGGTCCGGAGTGACCTGCGATTTCAAGTCCACCCAATGCGTAGATCTAGAAGGAGGAAACACCTACTGGGACCCACTCCCCCCGAGTCAATGTGCACTTTCTAATTTCGGGTCACTTTATGATGGATTCGCGAATGTACTAGTAGATGATACCGGCAAAGAATCACAGGTAGTTTACTCTTTAAATTCTCAAGAAACGACCTTCGCACTGACAATGAGAGGACAATATACACACTGTGGATACACGCTCATAAGAACCGAACACCCGAAATTATTGATCTATGAAACAACCTTCGGGAGTTCAATATTCGGTAAGGAATATCGCCCGCAAAACCTCGATATTTTTGCCTACATAAACTCCAAGTTTTTGTATGTGGAAAAACACGTACGCACTCAGGTAAACGAATTATATAGAAATGTCCTCCAACAGCAATGTACCCTCGAACAAAAGGTACTAAAAAACGCATTGGCTCTCGCCACTCACGCCCCAGACGCTTTCGCCTACCACATAATGCAAGGGCCAGGATATATGGCTTTGTTAGCCGGAGAAGTGATACATATAGTGAAATGCGTACCTGTCGAGGTGAAACTTGCTCACACTGGAAAATGCTATGATCAGCTACCAGTACTACGAAATAACGAGAGTCTATTTTTAACCCCACAAACTCATATTTTATTGCGTCAAGGGACGGAGGTTACTTGTAACTCACTCGCACCCGCCATGTATCTTCTCGGAGACTCATGGTATAAATTCACACCCAAACCAGTCGAGACGCTACCTCCGATAATTATGAAGCCCATGACTAAACCAACATGGAAATATATTAGTCCCGGCTCGCTTGCCACAAGCGGAATATATACAGAAAACGAACTCGAAACGCTTAGGGATCATATAATGTTTCCTGCCGAACGACCAGCTCTGCTTAACACGGTAGCCCGAGGAATGATGGGGCAATCGGGGTCCATAAATGGAGGATCTATCTCTAACCTTTTGGACGAAGCCTCCATAGAGAAAATAGCTACATCTGCATGGGAAAAATTCTGGAATCGATTTCTAATCTTTGGGAATGTCAGCGCGGGGATAATCGGAATATACATGTCAGTAAGAGTTGTAAAACTAATAATAGATACTTTTGTGCACGGATATGCCCTGCACACCGTGTACGGGTGGTCACTATATTTAGTAGGAGCAATATGGGACTCAATCACCCAACTCTTGTTACACCTAGGAAAAGACCGTTGTAAATTAAGGAATCCATCTCCCTCAGCACCTGACGAGTCAGGATCGCAAGCAATAAGATTCTCAGAACTACAAGAGGATCCTAGACGGGAACAGCACAATTACCCCCTGCTCCCGCCTAAAGAAAATTCAACGTATACTCTCGAGTTGAAAAACTAAAAAAAAAAAAAAAAAAAAAAAAAAAAAATCTCTTCCATTCTTATCCCTCTATCTCTAATGTAAACAATACCATACATTTGCACCAATGAGTCCGTGGTTCTCTTATAGATGACTACTGCTATCGGCCACATAAATACGGGAACTTTGACTCGAAGCCCTCTGAAAGTAAAAATAATAAGGGTAGACTCGCCCACCTTGATTTGGGTTCATCTACAAAATTCTACAGACGATTTCGAAGAAATGTTAGAGGAGCTCCAACGCCGGATGACGCGACGAGGGCGACTGCTGCATCACCGACCCGACGACATTAAAGCAGATGAAATTGTCGCCGTTCACGATAGACGGAGATGGCAACGTGGCGTTATTCTTAGTGCCTATGAAGATGGAACAGCCACTATTTTTCTAAAAGATTGGGCCCGTATTATCGAGCGGCCCTATTGCGAAATCTATCAACTCGAAGAAAGATTCCGTGATTTTGAATGGCGGGCAATCCCTTGCGCATTAGCATATACAGAACCTTGCCCAGTAAAAAGAATATGGCCCCGGAGGGCCAAAGATCTTCTAAAATTTTTAATTGAACAACGGGAAGGATGGATCAGCATTGTCGGGGACGTAGAAGAAGAAGCGGCGCTCGTGAAGATGGAGATAAGAAACGAATGTGGGAGCGGAATACTTGACGTCAAGGACATCCTCGTAAAACTAGGCCACGCTCAAGACTCCGAAAGAATCCTAGCATATGCATACCCTTCGGTTTAACAAAAAGGCGTATAAATAATAACATTAGTACTAGTAACTATTATTCATCAAGTAGGATAATTAACGTTAAGCATTGAGCGCGACACACGTCGAAGAAAGGGACTCCCCGGTTAGGAAATTCATCGAGTAATAAGAATTTATTTTTTTACATAAAAATGGAAGGCCATAAGTATTACAAACACATAAATATATATATATATATATGTATACCTAAAGCGATGAATTTCCTATTGCAGCAAATACATATAGAATGAGGGAGGCTCTCTGTCGCGATTGGCCAGAACTAGAAAGGGAATGTCGCGAATTATTCTGGGAAGACTTTGTGTACCTGAGCAACCTTCGGTGCGTTACCAGCTTAGGAAACTCGAGGATATTTCAACATTCCGAGAATTGTTCAAAAATTTGTCACCATTGTTACTTAACATTGTCTTCTGCTACACGACTTAAATATGAACGCCTCTATAAACATCATTTAGTCCACATAAACGCGGTACGCAATCAGACTTACTGTGCTATCTGCTACAGGATAACTGTAACAGTCAAAGCAGTCGAACGATGTGAAGGCTGTCTCCAAAAATTTGAGCAAGCCGATAGAGCGTTTCTAAATGCCGGAAACGGAATACCGGTAGTAGCGACTCTAAGCGAAATCCGAGATCTGTGCGACCGTAGTATTACGTATGTGACGAGAGGTGCATAAAATTAAATTAAGAACAAAATTGAAATCCGATCTCTCGAACATACCGAACTAATTCAAGAAAACAAGGGAAGAGAGCTCTTCCTCCCTTGTACTAAAGGTTTCAATAATCACTACTTGATCGTCGATTGCAGTACACAAGGATGTCGGTCATTTTCAACTCCTGTTGGCCAAGAAGAAACCGAGGAGAAGAAACAAAAGAGGCTTTGCGCGCCCTGAATACTGCTAGACTTATAATGGATCTCAAATGCGTCACCACGATAAGCGGACGCCCGATGTATCAACGATTCGGCAACCATTGCAAGATTTGCGAAAATTGCTATATAACAATGTCAAACGAAATGCAAAAGGAACACGTGGCCGTGGCGCCACACCTCCTGATTCATATGAATTTTCTCTATAATCAAGAAAAATGCGCTATTTGTCGAAAAGAGATGGTAAGGTATAACGACGCCGAGGAATGTCAGGACTGCCTTAACACATTTGAGCATGCAGACATCATACGCCTGAAACTCGGGTGGGGTTACCCATGTATTAAACCAAATAAATGCCAGAGAGCCGGCCAAACCAACCGAAGTGTGACCGCCGTTCGCTGTTAACAATGCTTAAGTAGTCTTGTAAATACCAAAAAAAAAAGGAAAAAAAAAAACACAAAAGAAGAAACAACGAAAAAATAATTGATCTACGCAGAAAAAAATATATATATATTCAAAAGAAAAGACCTATTATATTGAAAAAAAAAAAAAAAAAAATATATATATATATAAATAAATAAATAAATAAATAAATAAATAAATTTATATATAAATAATAAAAAAATTTTTATACAAAAAAAATATATATATCTTTGTAAGAATATCTATTTAGCAAGTATAAAAAGGGGGCCACACTATAATATATTACCTAATATTTAGAGGCGATATTTGGGAATATTTACAACAAGCATATCTATTTAGCAAAAAAGAAAAAAAAAAAATATATATATATATATTATAAACAATGTTAATAGGTAACGGAATATTTGGAAATGTTTACTGTAGACATATAATTATTTAATTGGTTTTTGATAAGTATGGTGTGGAGATTGCATCTCTATAAAATAGCTTGCTCTAATCTTAGCACAATTACTCACAGTTCATGAGATGCTATATCCGCACAATATATCTTTCGCCAAGTAGTTAATAAACAAATGAATAGATAGATAAGTAAGCGTAAAGAATATGTACATAAACATACGATACGTACATCGCCGAAAAATCATTTTTAATGTGCTATTTTAATTCCACCAGCGTGTCTTCATAATTAAGTAAATAATAACAAATAAATGAATAATTAGAAACATGAGAGAAACATAGGAAGGGGATTCGATGATTACCCTTTTTCTTTCCTGTTTTCACCCGAACAAAATGTATGTAAATAGCGAAGAAAAGTATATAGATAAACAATTATAAGAGAATGATACTAAAGATAAACGGGGAAAAAGCAGTACGCATTTGATTATCATTAATATATATATAAATATATGAATAAACTCCCTTCTCACCAAAGAATTACTCTCTAACAAAGAGAGCAACGCAGAGCTTCACAAGCGTACCTGAATAGTCGAGTAATTAGCAACAAAGGAATAAGCCATTGACAATCACAAAAGAAACCGAAAGGGAGAGCCAAAGGCCGTTTTTCTTTTTCTAATTCATTCATAAATATATATAAAGAAAAAACCCATAGATAAGTATGTTTAAACTAATGATACAGCGAATAAGTTATATAGAAACAAATAATATAAGAAGTTTTCCTCCTATAAAAATAATGATAATAATAATAATGGGGGAACATGTACGCCACCATATATATATTAAAAAAAAAAAAAAAAAAAAAAAACGTATCTGTATACTTGACCTCGCCAAAACAATGTAGAAACTCTGTAAGCGTCTTAAATATTGTAAAGTAATTAACAAATAAATAAGTAACCAGGAACACGAAAGAAACAAGGAAGGGGATTTGGTGGTCGCCTTTTTCTTTCCTGTTTCTATATAAAACAAATATACCTATCTACACGAGTAAATGGGTAAACTAAATCGTAAAGATCGCTAGGATAAGTTTAGGAACAGAAAAATTCGTCATGCCAATTATCGCGAGCAATAAGCGCAATTGTTAAGTACCTGTGAATAACGATTAAACAATTGTAATATTAACTATCGCCCAGAACGCATAACTTCAGCAAATTTTCTCTCGAAAGGTAATGATTTTTATACGAGACAAAAAATAGGTCTTTTAGCGAAAATTATTAATAAGATGATGGTTACGTAAATCACAATACCTTGATTTAAATAATCCTTTGATGGCACAATCACTTCACTAATAAGAAGTATATACACATACATATAATTTGAACTAGTAGAGACTTTCTCCTTCTTGCAACAAAATCATTCGAGATTTTCTAATAGGGGGATTTCCTTCCATTGCTGTCACTCTCCCTTACATTCCATGCGAGGTAAGAAACCTCGCAAATCCATACATCAAGTAAAATTAGTTGAACCACTTTTATCCGCGTCAACCAGCCAATCAATCCCGCACTCGTCACTCATATTTAACGAAAAAGGAAAAACTCGACGAGATGCACTGCGATGCCCACGCTGGCAAACTGACGCTAAACTGCATCGAAAACGGCATCCGTGGGCCTGCAAACACGGAGTAAGACCCTAAGGGTAGGGGAAGCCACAGATGCTTCGCCCAGGTAAGACCAGAAGGTGTGAAAAAACGGAGAGATAAAAAAGGGATGTAAGGATTAGACAGTAAAACCCCGGAACATACACGTGTTCCGATATTCGAACTTATAGTTCAATAATATCATTTCTGAAGTAAGAGGAAGTCTCATATTATTATATTAATTAACCGAATGTCACATCAGTAATTGTGATTTATCAAACTATCAACGTATACATACATGTATACTTATACACAAAAAAAAAATATATATACATAATTTATATACAAACATATATAAAACATTATAAAACTATACTAACGGAAAGAAAGGGTAACACACTAAACAATAACTATTAAACTTAGAAAGCGTCCAACGACGAATTTTAGATAACTTAAAATTAAGGTAACTATAAGTTAATTCTGTATCAAAACGAGAGTTTACATTTCTTTCTCTTTATTTTCTGGATAGTGATCGAACTTTTAAATGAATTTAAAGACCCACCGTAAAAGAAAAACGGTAGCGTGAAGAAAATGCGCATGCCGACAGGTGGACCCACGCAGGTCGACGAGTAAATAAAGCTTGAACAAAACACTATCTCGAAAGACGGGTTCAGGTAAAAACACCTTGGAAAAAGAGAAAGAAATACTTTAATAATCCGCATCCATATAAGAAAACTATATATATTTATATAGATATATATAAATATATACTATAATAGAAAAATGAGAAAGAAATTTATATTGTAAAAAGAGTACGAAGGGATTAAGAGAAAGCTGTATATTTTTCCCTTCCTGCTCTTTCCTTAGAACCTCAGGACGCACATCTAAGAGAAATCTTACATGTGGGTCCTCCCTTGAAAAGGAAATTTCCCGCGAAAGAAAAGAATTATCCTTCTTACTCTGCAAATGTTGTGTAACCCCAACATTTGTCTAAGGCGGGGGGTGTTACGTCCTGTGGAGTAACAATTCTTTTCTTTCGAAATCGATGCAGCCAAGCAACCGAAAATTTCGAAAAGATGATCTACCTTAACCGCGCAGATACACTAAAGTCGAGTCAATACGGCTGGTCCATCCTTGACACGTGCCGATTTTGGCGGATGATTGACCCCATCGACACGAAACACTTGTCGTACAATTAAAAAGTAGCGCGCGGACGACAATAGGAAGCAGTACACCTGCGGATTAAAATCCCATAGAAATCATAGGCAGAATCAGGTATAAAAGGAAGGAGCTCCGGAGCCCGCGGGTACTTACTTACTTACTTTCTTACAATCATTTACAGTCACTTACGGGCACTTACTTACTTACTTTCTTACAATCATTTACAGTCACTTACGGGCACATACCGCACCTTTTTTCATTCTGATCAATCGCTCATTTTTCGCTTCGCGATTCACTCTAGTTCGATCCGGCGCACATTCCGTGACATTATATGTCCGAGTTTGTGACGTTCGGATTCGTATTCACCGTACTTAAATTCGACGCGGCATTGTGAGATCCGAACACTCTGAGTGCCAACCGTCGACCAACCGTCCGCCGTAGTAAGCTGAATCCGCTCTGCCAACCACTAAATCGTTCGCACCTTCAAAACTTCACCCAACAGTAAGTCTCAGCCGTCCAGTATTTTTATTTTTTTATTTTTACTCTTCATAAGACTACCTTCTCTCTCTCATAAGATATTTGTTTTGTTGATTTATATTTTTCAAAACATTCATATATTCAGTATTATTGCACTACCCTTCCTTTTCTCCCTCTATTACTCTCAGTCTCTTTATTTCCCGCAGGATACAGTCGAGCTCTTTCGATTGGGTCCGCGACTCTTTTATTTCCCGTAGGATACAATCGAGCTCTTTCGATTGGGTCCACGACTCTCTTTATTTCCCGCAGGATACAGTCGAGCTCTTTCGATTGGGTCCGCGACTCTTTTTATTTCCCGTAGGATACAATCGAGCTCTTTCGATTGGGTCCGCGACTCTTTTATTTCCCGTAGGATACAATCGAGCTCTTTCGATTGGGTCCACGACTCTTTTATTTCCCGTAGGATACAATCGAGCTCTTTCGATTGGGTCCACGACTCTCTTTATTTCCCGCAGGATACAGTCGAGCTCTTTCGATTGGGTCCGCGACTCTTTTTATTTCCCGTAGGATACAATCGAGCTCTTTCGATTGGGTCCACGACTCTCTTTATTTTCCGCAGGATACAGTCGAGCTCTTTCGACTGGGTCCGCGACTCTTTTTATTTCCCGTAGGATACAATCGAGCTCTTTCGATTGGGTCCACGACTCTCTTTATTTCCCGCAGGATACAGTCGAGCTCTTTCGACTGGGTCCGCGACTCTTTTTATTTCCCGTAGGATACAATCGAGCTCTTTCGATTGGGTCCACGACTCTCTTTATTTTCCGCAGGATACAGTCGAGCTCTTTCGACTGGGTCCGCGACTCTTTTTATTTCCCGTAGGATACAATCGAGCTCTTTCGATTGGGTCCACGACTCTCTTTATTTCCCGCAGGATACAGTCGAGCTCTTTCGACTGGGTCCGCGACTCTTTTTATTTCCCGTAGGATACAATCGAGCTCTTTCGATTGGGTCCACGACTCTCTTTATTTCCCGCAGGATACAGTCGAGCTCTTTCGATTGGGTCCGCGACTCTTTTTATTTCCCGTAGGATACAATCGAGCTCTTTCGATTGGGTCCACGACTCTCTTTATTCCCTGCTGGATACAATCGAACTCCCGTTCGATTGAATTCGCAGTTTTCTTTGCTTCCAGCGGAAACGAAGAATTCTGTTCCTTTTATTAATTCAAACCTTTTTTTCTTTTGCTTTCCCTTTTTCTTCTTTCAAGAAGTTATAATATAAATTTTATTTCCCTTTATAAGAAAGAGAGAACGTAGCCTCAATTCTCAAATTCATTTTAGTGCGTAAGCGAGTCCCTGACCATAAAACTCGAAGAGCCATTAAGAACTGTCGGAATCGCCGAAATAAGAAGCTCCGGAGGCTTGGCGCATCGTTGTCGCTCTGCGGTAAATTACGCAAACAGCGAGCAAAAATTTCTGTTTTACCTAACGCTCTAATTAATTTGAGTACTTCCGACGAACCGACCGACTCATCTCCGCCAGTCTCAAATCCGTCCCCTGAATCACACTCTTTTTCCCCCTGTCGTTATCCTTCCCCCTCTTACTCTCCTGGATCTCATGTAGAACCAGATTTTAAACAACCACCAGGGTCACCGTCTTCTACCTTCGATCCTTTTGCAGAACCCTTAGCCTCTCCTCGGGATTCAACCTTTTCTCCTACAGACTTTCCTCCTACACCTTCCCCCGATTTTTTTTATCGTAATTCCGATTCACCTGTTCGAAGACCTCCGGAAGATCCATATTCCCCCGCGCTAGAGTTTCCCCAAGAAAACCCGCATTCCGATTCATTATTTACTTCCGAACAGGTAGAGAATATAGTAAATGAAAATATCGAAGCGAATCGAAGAGTACTCAATGAATTTGAAGAAATCTTCGACTCGCTCCAAAGCCTACCTGGATAACTAAAAATTCCTTGATCAAAAAATACACCTACACATGCACACTTATAACCAACTAGAATTTAAGTTATAATCACAATTTTTTTGTTATTAAAAACATAAGATTTTTCTTCTTTTTATTATACATGTTTTCTACTAACAAAAATATTATTTGTACATTAATAATTATTATTTTAGTCATCACCTATCATTGTAATTGGTTATTTCTTTTATTATGTTAAAATAAATTGTAATTCTTAGTCTCAATCATTTTTCTTTACTTCAATCACCTCTAATTCCCGCTCCGATAAAATTGCACTTAGTCCGATCCCGCGTAAAAGCGATTCGATTCGTTTACGCAAAATAAGGACTACACGAATGCAAGAGTCTGAATGAGAGTCATAGGTCGTCATCCTCGACACCTGACCTACATTCTGACTCACCTGACGCATTCGACTCGTCGCACTCGCCCGGAGACATGTGTGCGAGAGATTAGGCTTGTTCCGTCCTTCCTACCTCGCTCGAATTATTTCTCTAAGTCTCTACCTGCCAACCGACCCGAGAGACTTATTTCGAGAATTCTGGACGTAACAATTTAAAAAGCTAGTCTTTTTCCCTATTTTCTTAAGTATATAATCGCAGTGGTCTTGAAATCTAAGTCTATCGTCTAGCATTATACCTAAATATTTCATGGTTGATACCCGTTCTATCTCAATTCCATCCAGACACCTCACGACAGTCTTACCTCTTAATTCTTTTCTAATACTTCTAACTATCATATATTTTGTTTTATCTGCGTTCATTTTTAACTTATTTATATTCATCCAATGTTCGATTACATTAAAAGCCATATTCATTTTTACCTCTACATCCGCACTACTTTCTCCACTTACATATATAAGCGTGTCATCTGCAAACATTTTTATATTGCACCCTTCTGGACATACTTCAATTATATCATTTATATATAATATAAATAGCAAAGGTCCCAGTACTGAACCTTGAGGCACTCCATATTCTGTAGGCAATAATTTAGACCATATCTGATTGGATCGAACCTGTTGTTTCCTATTATTTAAGTATGATTTGAACCACTCTAGGGTCATTCCTCTAATTCCGTATTGATACATTTTTTCTAACAATCTTTCTCTATCTATTGTTTCAAATGCTCTCTTAAGATCCATGAAGATAACTCCCATTTTTCCTTCGCTCACTATTAATTTCCATTCGTCTATGACAGATTGAATCGCTGTTTCACACGAATAATATTTTCTAAATCCCGCCTGATGCTCTGTTATAATACCGTTTGTTTCCAAATAGGTTTCAAGTTGTTCTTTTACTACTAATTCTAGCACTTTTTCATATATTGGTAACATATTAATAGGCCTATATTCGCTCGCTTTTTTGGCTTTATCTATCTTTGGAATCGGTACTATAGTAGAGGTTTTCCAACCTTCCGGACAGTGACCTTCTCTTAAAGAATTATTTATTAAAATCGCAAATTCTTTTTTTATTACAGGAAAAGCTACCTTCAATATATCACTAGTTATTCCCTCTTCCATACCTTTCTTTTTTGGTAATCCCATAACTATTTCTTCTAGCTGCTCTAGTGTAACAACCTCCAAACTTTCCATAATTTCTTTGTTCTCGATAGTATAAATAGTTTTTTTATTTATATTCATCCAAAATTCAATTATATCACTGCCGGATCTATCTACCTTTATAGAATTTACTATACTATTAATACTTTGTATATAATATAAATTAAATTTATCGGCTATATTGCACTCTTCGGTATCGCCTAAGATCTCAAAATCTATATTTCCTATTTCCTGTATACCTACTGGCTCGCCTCTAATTACTTCTTTTAAGGTTTTCCACATAGTCGTAGGGTTTTCTTTATTAAGATCTATCATACTTTTGTAATATTCTTTCTTTTTTTTCCTGATTAATTTTACTACTCCATTTCTTTCAATTTTATACTGTGACCAATTTTGTTCGGTATTGTCATACAATGCTTTCTTATATACTTTATCCCTCCTATCCGCAGCCTCTTTTATTGCATCTGAGAACCATTTTTTCCCCTCATACTTTTGGAGTTCTAAATTTTTTCTTCGGTGCCATTACATCTAATACATCTACTATACTATTAACAAATTTTGTTAATAGTAGTTGAGATCTCTCTCTTTTTTTTTCTATTTTTTTTTAAATAAATGTATTTATTTATCTTGATTATATTAATATAGTATGCAAATTTCTAAAATAGAAAATTTTATTTAATATTATTTTCTAAACTTTAATTTAAATTTAATTTGAAGGGAATTTGAATTCAAGTAATAATATTTGAAATAATAAATAGGTAATAATAATAATAATAATAATAATAATAATAATAATATATAAGTTATTTGAAATGAATAACATTTAAAGACAACGTATCTAAATTTTCAAATTGTTTAATTTAAAATTTAATTGGAAATAATATTAACAGTATTTTAAAATTCTAGTTTTTAAAATAATTAATTGTAAAAGAAGAAGAATAACCTAACTATAACCGTAACTTTTTAAAAGCCCTACCTGAAGGTGCAGTTACATGCAAGCGTCGAGTTGCGCAGTAGTTATTGCGCAGCAAGGACAAAACAAAAGAATTTCGGCTTTATAACCGATTACATACCTGCAAAGTGATTAAAAACCTCTCGTTTATTTACCATTTTATATCCGCTTCTTTTATCAGTGTTAAATTTAAACAATTTAAAAATTTAGATACGTTGCCTTTATATGTTATCCATTTCAAATAACTTATATTATTATTATTATTATTATTATTATTACCTATTTATTATTTCAAATATTATTACTTGAATTCAAATTCCCTTCAAATTAAATTTAAATTGCATTTAAATTGTTTAGAAAATGATATTAAATTAAATTTTCTATTTTAGAAATTTGCATACTATATTACCCAGATAGCACAAAATATTTATAAAATATTTACTAAATATTTATAACATTTATTTTAATATTTTATAAACATTTATCAAAACATTTAATAAATGTTTTTATGGCCGTAGATTAGACTGATCATAAATATTTATCATAAATGTTTCAAAAATATTTATGATTTATGATAATTATTTGAAAATGTTCAAAATATCCTCATAAATATTATATTACACCACATAATCCCAATGAGTAAAACAATATTTCTATATTTTAAAAAACAATTTTCGCAAAAAAATTCCATTCTTAGGAATTTTTTTCGGAAATTCCGAAGCGGTCATCCATCCAAATCGCGACCAATATTTTAGAAAATATTTTAACAATATTGTTGATAAAGTTTTTCATAATCTTTTTCCGTCATATATACAAAATATGTATAAAATATTTCTATAATATTTATAAAAAATATTTATGATATATATTTATTAATATTAATCATAAATATTGTGTGCTATCTAGGTAATATCATCAAGATAAATAAATACATTTATTAAAAAAGAAAAAAAATATTGCATACATTCGGGAGCGAACTCGGATCTAACGATTGTAAAGCAAGCACCTAACGAACGGAGCCGACTGCACTGGTTGCAAGAACAGTTACCGGGAAGGCTCAAGCCCCGCGGTATGGCCAATTTTCACAAATTTATTATTTCGAAACTAAGGCCTATTCGATGAAACGCCGGGAGACGTAAACTCTTTTTTCGTCTCCAGAATAACTAGAAAAATTGGGATCAAAATCCCAGGGTCTCTCACCTGGTCCTCCCCTTGTAAGAAAGAAACGTGGTTCTTAAAATCGGTACCCCAGGCATCAATGCAACGCACTGTGCATATATATACACACACACACGCACACACACGCGCGCGCACACGCACGCACGCACGCAAGATGTTCATTAATGGTTGTCTCCACGTTTTACCATAGGAACATGCATTTGTTATTTCTAATATAATATGTTAAAAATACATATCTATCGGTAAATCATGCTCCTATGGTAAAAAGTGAGTACAATCATTAATTGTACACCCTGTGTGTGTGTGTGTGTGTGTGTGTGTGTGCGTGTGTGTGCGTGTGCGTGTGCGTGTGCGTGTGCGTGTGCGTGTGTGTGTGTGTGTGCGCGCGCGCGCGCATGTATGTATATATATATATATTCACAGATGTGAGATTGATTTAAGTAATTTAAATTACGTTGTAATTTTTGCAAGGACTTCGAATCATTAAAATTTAATTTTAAAACTCTGCTATGGATATAAAATCATTATGATCATTTTTCAAAATAGCCCCACGATTAATCAGACTCATGTTTAAATATAATATTCTTATATAAAATTGCTTATAAACTTGATAAATCAAAAAATATGCACAAATATTTATATATAAAATTTTAGCAGTTTTTGTGTACAGAATATTGTAATATTATTATAATTATATTGTATATCTATATTTTATCAATATGCAATGCAATTTACAACATTGCAATTCGCGATGCTTGCCTAGCAATACGCTATCTGGTGGTCAATTTCGGAACTACTGTAAGTACGGTCAGCTGTGGTTGTGTTTATCATTCAATTTCGGACAACTAAAAATATTTGTGAATTTTATTCTTTATATCTTCAGTCATATCTGCAGAAAGTAAGTTAAACATTAGATACTTTTTTATGATTGCCTCAAATGTACACAAAATATAGTAGAGGTTAGAGCCTATTTTGAATGTGAAATATGAGTTATAAATATATTGTTTTCAGAAAAAACTGCGATTTTTTCGCCCAAGAAATCTATAAAAGCAAAAATAAATTGCAGTGTACCAGGATGTGATGCGACTGCAAGTAAAGACCGAAATTTATCATTTCATTTATTTCCAAAAGCAAAAGCTGTAACAGTAAAAGTTAAAAATTATTTTGGAAACACCGAAATACTTGACTTGCGAAGTGTTTGGTTAAACAAGTTTAAATTTGGGAAAGCTTGTAGTAATACCATGAAAGTATGCTCAAAGCACTTTACCAAAGAAGATTTTTGTTATTTAGATAAATTACAAAATATCTAGTTCGTTTTTCTAATTTTTTAGTTTTTATACTTTTTATTTTATTTTAGGTGAAAATTCATGCAGAAAAGTTTTAAAAAAGAATGCAATTCCTTCGTTGAATCTTCCATCAACTCCCAAGCATGGAACCCTATGCTAAAACGAAAACCTATAGCAAGACCTCGAGAAAATAGAAGTCGTCGACAAATAAATTTTCAAAATTGTAAAAATAAGCAATTGGAAGCACAAAGGTAAAAAGATTTGGAAACTTGATTTTGCTAATTTCATATTACAAATGCTTAACATTTAGAATCAGGAACTTATCAATTTGTGAAAAAATTGAATCAAAAAGTTGTAAAAAGGTATAGTATTGATTAATTTGATTGAAGATAATAGATTGACTATATTTCGCTCAGTGTGAAATTGCAAGCTTGTTTAATATTATTATACATATAAGTATTTGCATATTAAGTGTTTTTTAATAATTTTTTAATAATCTTTCAACAAATGCATGTCTTATAATTAATGCTTGGGTGTGTTTTGAAAAATTTGTAACATGTTTTTTTGGAGTTTCTTGTAAACGATTTTTAACATATGTTGTGTATGTAAAATGTTGCATCATTTTAATTATTATATTTCTATTAGGGAAATAAGTAACTGCCTTATGATTAACGTCGTCACTTCAGAAAATGATGCAGAGGAAAAATCTTCCCAAAATAAAGGAAATTTCAATTTCGATGCATGTACATTTGAAAAAGAATTAAAGGCATGCAAAGGTTCTCTTTTATCAAAAGCTAACAAAAGAAACGTTGACATTCAAGTAACTAGTGGAGACGTACGTCCTCACTCTATTCTATTTTACGTAACTTCGGATGAAGTTCTTAATACATTCACCGGTCTTCCTACAAAAGAAATCTTAAATAAACTAGCTCAAATTATTGAACAAGTATTCTAATAGGAAAGGCCATTTATCTGTAAAAGAACAAATTCTTTTGACTGTCATGAAGAAAAACAATTTAGTTGGAACTCTTCTGTCCACCACAGTAACATATTAACATAGCATTTTAGTTGTATTCCTAAAATTGTGATGATTTCAATGATGATAATGTGTGATTTTCTCTACTACTTAGTTTAATAGATGTTTATATCCATATATGTATAAAGATATTATATTTAAACTAGATTATTAATAATATACTAATAAAAATATGATTTAATGTTTTTGTAATAATTTTTGCAATATACTAAAATGAATTCCAAAATAATTTAAATATTTAATGTTGTATTTTCTTCGGTCTTATCGTTTTTCTTACATAAGCAGTGCAGCATTTTTGACAAATAAATATAGCGTACATTAGTCTTCATATCAATGGCAAAGTTTTTATCATATAGAATTTCTAGAGTGTACATAGATTTATCAAAGGTTGAATAGATAACAAGGTCACATTTCTGAATGTTTAATGTAAACCCAACTGAATTTGTAGTATGAATGTTTCTTTTTAAGAGTATAATCTTTCTCCAAAAAAGAGCAACAGTTTAAGCAGTCATTGATTGTTTTCGTTTTCCCTTCATAAAGACATTTAACTTCTAATAACAACTCCGGACCACTTGCGCCAAAAATAATTCCATCGGGCGAATATCCAACCCACGAGCATTGAGGATGAACGACAAAACCACATTTTACCACTTTTTGTCCTGTAACTTTTTCATATTTATTTATCGCAAATTGTTCTTGCATCAATCCATGTTTTACATACTTATTTTTAATTTCTTTTGGCCAAAAATAAGATTTCGATTTTTGCTCCCAATTTGGTTTTACATTTTTGGAATAAGTAAAAATATTGTAAATTTTTGAACTGGATATTCTAAATTTTCTTGCTTCATTCTATGCTAGGCATGGCCCCGTGGGCGCCCACGAAGCACGCGAGGAGGAGAACATGCTCCCTCTTCGCACGGTTGCTTCTTCCCGTCTTTCCTTCTGACCATGGTGGAAGTATTACATGGTGTGTGCAAAATCCGCAAACCACGCCCCTTTTTCGCTTCGGATACCGCTCAGACCCCAGGTGTACCAACTTCGAAAAATTAAATGTTTGATAATATCAGGTTACTACAACTGTTATGATTGCATCTTTGTCCCACTCTGCTATATGTTCGTTGTGTCCTTTTCTCTGAAAGAATTGCAGTTTGTACCGTTTGTAGTACGCGTGATTT
This sequence comes from Solenopsis invicta, assembly GCF_016802725.1. NCBI lineage: Eukaryota > Metazoa > Arthropoda > Insecta > Hymenoptera > Formicidae > Solenopsis > Solenopsis invicta. Next base: position 18,146,445 of record NC_052667.1, read on the forward strand.
CGAAAGACGTAATTCGAGAGATTTTATGTGAAATATACCGTTTGTTTTCTGTTCCTGAACTCCCTGAATTAGTGTACACTTAAAATAAAATGGATATATATTTGAAAGTTAGTGAAAGCAAGAAAGAATGTTCCAGTGTAGTCTAGTGCAGGAATAGAAAACAAGCCTTTAGTGAAGATGGTGCGTCGGTGCATTGTAAAATAAATAAGAAGCAATACTTAAAAAATGATGAAAGGAGAAAAAATAAAAAAATGAAAAAATTATTTCCGCAACAAAAACATAATTTTTGCAACAAAAAATAAACATAGACCAACTTTTGGTGACTTAGTCAACGATTTGCGAAAATTTTTAAAGAAAGACTGATTCTGCTTCCTTTAGAGTGTTATTATCTCAACAAGACTGCATCGACTTTCGTGGTAGATGAGCAACCTATACAAGTCAAACTTCCACAAAAATTAATCAAAGTTTGTAAAATATCAATTTTACATTTACTCGCGGCATTTTGTGCAGATCGAGTAAAACGATCGCGGCTTTTCAAGCGGAACGATCTTAAGAATTTTATACATTACTCGCGGCATTTTATGCGGATTGAGTAAAAAAATCGCGACTTTTCAAACGGAGCGATCTAGAAAAAGCACTATATATAGTGCAGTTTGCGGCCTTATGGCGGATCGAACTAATTTGGGAGATAATTAACTGAGAATTCTTTAAAATTAAATTTTTGTATTTGTTTTTTCTTTTTATATATTGAAAGAGACCTTCAAAGAGTCATTTTATTGCATTTTATGTAATTTTATTTGAAGCCTTTCCAGTTTAATTTATGTTAATATATGAACAAACTTCTTCAATTATTGTAAAATATTAAGAAATATTACTTACATGCAAATCACACTCTTCCTTCTGTTCGAGGCTCTCGTACGATATTCACGTATGCGATAAAAAAAGACCGAGAGAATACAACATGATGTGCGTGCAACGAAGACAACTACATTCAGTTGTAACAACTTTGTGGAGTTAAATAAGATTGGTACACCTGGGGTCTGAACGGTCAGAAAACAAGCGAGAGGGCAAAGAATCAGAGAGAGATGCTTGCAAACTGCACACACCATGTTACTTCCACCATGCTTCTGACTCTGCGATCCACCTATCCCCTCCATACGACCACTCTCGGTCCCTACTATGCTACAGTATGTGTACGTGACTCGCGCGTGTGGAAGGGGAAGCGGAGAAGCTCGAGCTATAGTTTGTGGGCCATGCCTGTTCTATGCTATATGAGATTTTATTGTATCGTAAATTTGGCAGCATCGGTTATTTGCAAACTATTTAATATTGATAAACAACATGAACTGAGCTGAACTGGAGGCAAATTTGATATTATATTAATTGAATTATTATCAAATAAACTGTTCTATAATGACTCTAATCTCTGTTGGAATTTCAATGTGTCCTATCTTTTCGTCACAAGGCTTTATTGATGTACCACCACCATATTTGTGTATCGATACTGCTTCATTTGAATTTACAGAGTTTGTCAAATAAATCAGGTACACTTATTTCGATATTATCAACTTTTGAAAGGCAGCAGAATGATTTGATTTCAGCAGGATTCTTGCTGTACGGTACTTTTTTGTGAAGGACGGGATCCAATAGCGTACAGTGCGATAGCCCACCAACCAATCATCTTGACTTATCTATCCCAACCAACGGAAAAACTCTAGGCATCGGCCGCTGTGAGTGGTGGTAGGCTATCAGTCCCGTGCGCTATCGGGATCCGCTCTTTTGTGAAGTCCAAATGCATTTTAAATCAGTGCAAGACAATTCCTCCAATTTCAAAATGTCATTCCCAACAAAATTTATTAAAAGTTATTTTTTGAAATATATTTTAGTTTTTCCGGATTTTTAATATATTTAATTAATTCAATTTTATTTCATAAATACCTTAATAATTAGGGTGGGTCCCGATAGCGCACATCCCGATAGCACACAAACCACTCACAATGGCAGATGCCTAGAGATTTTCCGTAGGTTGGGTTAGATAAGTCAATATGATTGGTTGGTGGGCTATCGGGATGTGCGCTATCGGCACCCACCCAATAATTATACCTTTCCAAAAAAAGTAAAACAGCTACGATATGCTTACAATTGCCAGATAACCCCGCCTTACACGACCACGTCATTTCTTGAATAATCGGGCTTTCATTTATAATATTTATTATTCCTTCCACCGTATACGGAAATAATTTCAATGCGCTCGTTTACAACACAAGACCTGAAATATGTTTCGTCGAGTCACTATTTTCAGTTTTTTTGCAACAAACAGTAATTACTTGGCCAAATTTTAAAACTTCTTCACCTTCGTTCATGTTTCGACTATTGAAATTTGCTTTTGCAAATTCATATATTTGAGATAGTCGTAGAAACATGATGCCAAAGAAGGAAAAATAGTAGGTAATTAATCAAAAATGATAAAATAAAATCATGATCGAAACAAGGTCTTCTGCTTTAACCTCTTTACAGACCACGTGACCAGAGTAACACTAGTGCCACTATCGGTCGTGAGCATCGCGAATATGTAAGATTGCACTGTTGCTGCAAGATTCTGTCCCAGGATAAACATTTTAAACAATATCTTCATTAACGAAGTGACAACACGAAAAAAATAAGTGTAAATGAATAAATAAATGAAAAAATTAAGTTTTGTTTTTTGCGATTTTCTGCAAAATGGAGCTAAAACAAACAAAATGCCAAGACTTTTCTTTCAGTTTATTGAGTATTCATAAACTCCTGAAATTTTGATTGACATTTAAATTCGGGCATCCTGTATGTAGAATAGAATATGTATATTTTTGTTATAATTATCGTTATAAATATATTAATAATTATATTAATGTGTGATGAAGAAATGTATGTACAGTTGCATTTTGCATATTTTTGCAGTTGCACACATTCGCTATTTTCTCTGATATTTTTGCGATTATTGTTTGTTAAATTACACATACATAAAAATTGTATTTTTTAATTTGCTGTTAATTTTTTTTTAATGCAGCATTGTACTATAAAATTGTACAAAAATTTAGAAACGCTTGTGATTTTCTTGCATCTTACAAAAATTAAATATTTTGGTTAAAAAAAATTTTAAAATTTTAAAAATTTTAAAGAGGAAAAACAAAGCTTTAAACATAAAATTAAAATAATGTGCTAGACTCATGTGTGCAAAGCTAACTAAAAAACTTAAAAAGACTAGAAAACCATAAATTCTAACAGTGTTAAAGTGCAAAAAAAACTTTTTTTAATTAATGGCAATTAAAAAACATCACAAAATCTTCAACTAAATAATACTGAACCAATATATAAAACATCACATGAATTTAAGAGCTACAAAAAAAAATTTAAAGTCATTCGTTATAAATCAATGAAAAAAACACAAAAAATTATATCAAACTATTATAAAGAGCTTTAAACATGTTTATTTTGTCCCTACGATATTTTATTATTAAATTACATAAAATTAAAAACCAATATTTTTACAATAATTTTATTTTAAAGTGCAGTAGTTTAATGAAATATTATTCAATAAACATTAACAAAAAATTATTTTAAAATAAGCTTTAAAATAGCTTTTTTTAAATTAATGCGATTATTTCTTGTAATGATGTTGAACTCTTTGTAAAACCTCATTTCTTATGAAATGTGTTTTAACTTTTGAAACTAAAGAGTTTACAGAAGAAAAATAAAATATGTTGGTTACAATGTACTTGATTTGCAGAAATTTTTTCAAAATTTTTAAAAATCTTTATATTTAATTTTTCGTGAAGTCCCAGAAAAGTATAATTACAATATCTAAATTTTTCATTTTACTATGTTGACTCATTTATTAAACTTCATATGTGATTTTTATAGATTTTTTCACGCTGAATTCAAATCCGACCTATGTCTCCACCATTTCAGAATTACGTTCTGAAATTCACTGCAAATACTGAAAATTTATTATTTACATTTAAAAAAGATAATTTAAAAAAGATAATTTAAAGATATTTTTTTATAGTATTGATATTATAGAAAAATTAAAAAAAAGTTCAAAAAAATTGGAAAAATTTAATTGTCTATGTATTAATCATAAACTTATTCTTGAAATTTGATTTTGTTTTTTATAAAAAAATTGAAGAACTTTCCTATTTCATGAATTGAGCTTTTAACGTATTTTGTGGATCTATTTTACTGAATGTAAGTGAAAATATGTAAAAATATTAGTTTATTTCGATGTACATTACATGAAATAAATTCATGTCTGACATCATAGTTCAATATGCAATAAGGAAACGAAAACTTTATTAAATCATAGATGTAGCTTTTAAAATATTACATTGTCTGCGTCGTATGTTTACTTCGATTGTTGTTAATTGTACTAATGTTATATTTTGGAAAAAGGAGAAATATTAAACAATGTGATTGAGTAATCGGCCTGTTTATTTACAGCGATTACCCTATGTACAATGTGATAGTACGGATTACCCTGAGTAAACCGTTGTTACAAATTAAATTTATTGTGCTTCCATTAGTTATGGAACTGGCACAATTAGCATCCTATATTTCCTATTTGTAAAACACAACTGTTTTCTCTAATCTTGCGGCAGTGTTGCCTGTTGACGCTTGTTGTATAATGCTGCAGAATAAATATTCCAAAATAAAATGGGACACATCGTGTTCGATAATGCACGATATAAAGATCAAATTGAAATTGCTTTATACGCTTCTTTTTTTCTAACCGATCCGGTCGGCAACGTAAACGTGCTTGCTCCCCCTTTCCCTTCCTTTCACGTCACGATTATGCCAAGCCGTATTTCTTCTTGAGAGATTCCGGCATCTCGGGTGGTGGAGGACGAGGCATGCGCAGCCAGACCTTGACGGCGTCGTAGATAAACCATTGCGCCGCGGTTAAGGTACCAATCATGACGATCCTTGGTCCTAGACCCTTCCATACGCCGCCGAAGCCAAGCTTCTTTAGAACTTCACCTGCGGATGCACCTTTCTCTTGGTTCAACTTCGACACCACCTAGATCAGACATTTACATCATGTAGATTGAAAATGTTCAGAATTTAAAACTGTAAAAACTGATTGTAAATGATCAACACATGTGATAAATCCATGACATGAATTTCTAACATATTATAGACAAGGTGATATTTATAAGCACCTATTTACATTTAGACTTAAGCTATGAGAATTTATTACTTAAGACGTCATTTATAAAAATATGACATCGTACAATATAATAGGTAAAAGAGAAACAGGAATAGTAATAAGGAATAGTAACGGGTCATCACAAAATTAATTTAAAAAATTGGTTTGGTTTAAAAAATACATAGTATTTTGTATACGCACGCACACACAGAGTGGGGGAAAAGTATTGGAACAGCAAAATATCGCAAAAACTAAGCATTTAAAAAAAAAGTTTCAGATAAAAGTTGTAAGGTTTCAAAAAATCTATTTACTAATATTATCAGTTTGACCTTGGATGGCGTCGCCGAGGTCAAATCGAAATCACAACTTTTTTAAACGGAACACCCCCTTTTTGATTTCAGAATCTAATAGCTGGTATCAAGACCTTTCCAAAACTCTACAAGAAAGTTTATTTTTGTTGAGTACTTTCCGAATTGTACTGTAACTTTCAAGTTACCGGCAGTACTAAGGTTTTGGGAATACATGTTTTGATTGTATGATACCATTGTAACCTATAAATTTCAATTAGAAGTTATTTTTCATTAAGTACTTTCCGAGTTATGACGCTTGAAAGTTACAGTACACTGTAGCTTTCATGCCTCACAATTCGAAAAAAACTCAACGAAAATAAACTTTCTTGTAGGGTTTTGAAAAGGTCCTTGACACCAGCTATTAGATTTTGGAATCAAAAATAAAGTGTTCTATTTAAAAAAGTTAATGTGATTTCGATCTGATCTTGGCAACGCCATCCAAGGCCAAACTGATAATATTAGTAAATAGATCTTTTAAAACCCTACAACTTTTCTAAAACACTTTTCTAAAATGCTCAGTTTTCGAGATATTTTGCTGTTCCAGTACTTTTCCCCCACTCTGTATACCCAGTCAACAAAATATTAGTACTGTAAGAAATATCTGGTCACACTCGGTACAATAATTGTAATTCTTAGTTTGGCCGCTAGTCGCGTGCGTATCGTTCCGTTAGCGAAACGCCATTGGCTCTCCTCACCACGTGACTCGAGACTGTAACACCATTGGCTCTGCGTCTTAAGCGAAGTCGTGATTGGCTCAAGCCCGCGACACTAGCGCGCCCGTGCGTTCTCTTAAAGGAACCTTTCCGGGGAAGAAAGACTTCCCGGCGTCACTTCTCTTCGGACCACGAAGGATCATCCGCCATGCGGACGAATACAATAAAGTATTGTTTTACTTCGCAAGCTACCGACTGTGATATCTCTGCCCTTCCATCCATCCCTGACTACTCCCTTACAGCCCTCAGAAGTGGGATTATGTCACAGTTCTAGCGAGCGAAAGTGTTCGTCTCGTACCACGAGTTCGCGTGTGAAAGTATTTCCGCGCAGTAGTCCCGCGTTCGTGTTGTAAGTGACCGTTCGCGTTTAAGCCCCGTCCTCTGACGACGGTTCGCCTTCGGGCTCACATTCCCCGTCTCTCGACGACGGTTCAACAGGTGCTTGGCGCACTCGCGCTTCCGCGCATTCCCCGTCTCTCGACGACGGTTCAACAGGTGCTTGGCGCACTCGCGCTTCCGCGCATTCCTCGTCTCTCGACGACGATTCAGCGCGCTCATCCGTCTTCGCGCTTCCGCGCTCTCCCCGTCCTCAGACGACGGTTTGAATTTGTACGTTTGTGCTTCTGCGCATTCTTCGTCCCCGTCTTTCGACGACGGTTAGCAACGGTGCAACAACGCATACGCTGCCTAGTGCTCGAACTTTCCGTTTCTTTTTCATCAACGGTTCAAGTTACATTCGCCTCGGTTTGTTGAGCGAAGTCTATCAGCACGAACAAGTCCGTGCAAGTGATACGCAAGATTGCGTCAGACAGACATTGTGTAAAATTTCCCGCGCTCGTGTTGACTATAACGGTCGTGTCGCGTCGCGTTCCGTCGCCGCCATCTTATGGTGACTTTCCACCGGATTCTACCGGCTTCGACAACCTTCAATAGTGTTGAGAAATTTCAGTCTCGTCAAGATGAGGCGTGAAGAGGTTGATAACCTCTCGAACGAAGAAATTCATCAGGAAATGCGCAAGTTAGATTTGCCTATCCTCGCCGACAGAATGATGTGCATCGATAGCCTGATGACGGCGTTAGAAAGAAAAGCCCAATCCTCGACCTCTCATCCTTCAGGAGTGTCTTCAAGTGCTAGGGTAACGCCCCCGCCTGTACAGTCTACGACCAGTGCTTCTCAACTGGGATCAATAGAACAGCTTCTACGCGTTCTTACGGAACAAGTTGCCGAGATGAGGGCACAACAATCCACGCATCAGCAATTGTTCTCGCATATTTTGACGTCACCGACGTTACCAGGTTGGTCACCAAATCTCTCACAGGGACCGACAGGTATTATTCCGTCTAATATTAATAGAAATAATATGCACAGCCAAATGCCGTGCCCGATAACGAATGCACCGACATTCTTTCAACCGACTGGACCAACGTTTCCTTTGCCCAGCGGTTCTCAGACTCAATTTCCGTCTCCTCAGGTCGCTAATTTAATTGATTTACCGCAGACAACTTCAATATTGTCGGCAATGCCTCCTGCTCAAGCTATCACACATCTGGAAAAACATATCCCTTTGTTCTCTGGTACAGAGAGGGAAGACGTAGAAGTGTGGCTACGCAAAGTGGAAAAAGTAGCTGAGATTCATCGAGTTAGTGATGAGGTCAAACTAATGGCCGCCACTGGCAGATTATCGAAGAATGCCAGTCAATGGTTGGATCAGGATTCAGGCACTTTGGTTAGCTCTTGGGCCTTATTCAGAGACGCCATCAGTAAGCGGTTTCGCAACCGTCTTACCCACAAGGAAGCCCGTCGAAGAGTGGACGCTCGTCGTTGGGATTATGGAAAGGAAAGCTTTCATGAATATGTAACACAAAAACTTAAGCTGTTACATCCACTGCAACTGTCACAAACAGAATGCATCGATTACCTTATTGAAGGTATCAACAACCTTGCGGTTCGTAGCGCTGCTTCTGTGACAGGGGCAACCACTATCGACGAATTCCTGGACAGAATGAGCAGCTTAACTTGCTCAAATCCGGCTTCTACAAAACAATCGTCTCCTCCTGCTGCTCGAAAGGAGAAAATGCAAAAAGATTACAAGGATCAGCAACCTCGACGAGGTCATCGAGATTCAACCACATCCTTCGCAAAGGATTCAGCGTTGAAAAATTCTCCAGACGTCTGTGCTTATTGTAAAGCACCAGGTCACATTCGCGTCAAATGCTACAAGTTGAAGAAGAAGGAACAACAAACTGCTGCCACTTCTTCCTCTGCCTCACCAGTCGCTGCCACTGAAGTTGTCGTCCCATCCCCCACCCAGAAGGATTCTAGTCTTGTTGGTTGCGTAAACCACCCCCGACAACTAAAGATAAGTTCAGCGATTATTGAAATCAATCGTTTTAATGATTCGCCTTGCAGCTTAACTGCTCTGGTTGATACCGGCAGCCCCGTGTCTTTTGTCCAATACTCAATTTTAGAAATTTTCTTTGGTCGTCAAGTTCAATTTGATAATAATTCTGAAAAATCGTTTCTCACACTAGGTGAAAGTAATATTGACGTTCGTGGAACAAAGAAAGTAAAAATTGGTTTATCTATGTTACCTAATCTTAAATTTGAAGTTCTTTTTCATTCCCTCGAAAAAAATAATTGGTCAACTCATGTCGTACTTGGGCGTGACTTTGTCACAGCCAACAAATTAACTCTCACTTATAAACCCGTTAAAGATGAGTCGGGTGAATATCTAAAACTACTTAAAGAAGTAGCTTCCGCTGACATTATTGACGATGTCACTTCGGACATCAATCCGATTAACATTAAAACCGATTTTGGCTTTCATGTTGACCAAAGAGTTAGTGATATTATTCAAACGGTTGAAAGTTCCACTGTAGAAAAAATACAGGACAACTATTGTGTCACTGTTCCTATCAAGGATAATTCGGTTTATTCTTTTCCTCCCAAACGGTTTGCTTGGGCTGAGCGTCAGCAACTGAGAGAAATTACCGACGGTTTGTTAACTCGCGGTATTATCAAAGAGAGTACATCTCCTTATTGTTCTCGCATTGTTCCAGTGCGTAAGAAAAATGGAAACATGAGACTTTGTGTCGATTTACGACCTCTAAACTCGCGTGTGGTTAAACAACAGTATCCCTTTCCCATCATCGAAGATTTATTTTCAAGAATGGCTAATTGTTTTGTTTTAACTCATTTGGATATTAAAGAAAGTTTCCATGCAATCGGGATTCACCCCGATTTCACTAAATATTTTTCATTTGCCACACCAGATGGGCAGTTCGAATACTTGAAACTACCATTCGGGTATTCAGAGAGTCCCGCCGAATTTCAAAAACGTCTCTTACAAATTCTTAAACCATTAGTTCGAGCAGACAAAGTATTAATCTATATTGATGACATACTGATTCCGTCTAGTAATATCGAAGAAAACCTCGATACTCTCTCTCAAGTGCTACTGTTACTCAAACGCTATTCGTTTGATGTCAATTATGACAAATGTCAATTTCTCAAGAAAATTGAATTTTTAGGTTATATCGGGTCTAATAAGGGTATTACTTTAAGCGATCGTCATGTAAACGCTGTTAATAAATTTCCGGTGCCGCGAAACATCCATGAGGTTCAGAGATTCTTGGGTCTCGCGAGTTATTTCCGAAAATTCGTACCCGCTTTTGCTGAAAAGGCTAAACCGTTATACACACTTTTAAAGAAAAACGTAGCCTTTAGCTTCGATGAAAATTGCGTAAAGTCCTTTAACTTGTTAAAACAATTGTTAACTACAGCTCCTGTGTTGAGTCTGTATAACCCCAGCCTCGAAACTGAACTTCATACGGATGCGAGTTCCGTAGCTTTCGCCGCGATTTTATTGCAAAAACAGGAATCTAAATCCTGGGCTCCCGTCGCCTACTTTAGTCAAACGACTAACGAGGCAGAAAGCCGATACCATTCATATGAGCTTGAAATGCTCGCCATTGTTAAATCCGTTGAAAGATTTCGTATATATCTCTACGGCCTCAAGTTCACAATTGTTTCTGATTGCCACGCAGTAGTTTATGCCGTTAATAAGGCAAATATAAATCCGCGCGTCGCACGTTGGATCCTGCGCTTGCAGGGTTACAAATTTAAGCTGATTCACCGAAAAGGTGAGAAAATGCTCCATGTTGATGCATTGAGCCGAATTGTCGCGTCGGTTGAGACTGTCCCGCTTGAACAACAATTGCACTGTAGACAGCTCACTGATCCGAGCGTTCGGGCCATTGCAGAGCATTTAGAGGCTTCACCTCATGATCACTTCGAAATGATCGAAGGTTTAATTTATAGAAAAGACGATAATTCGTTGCGATTCTGGGTACCAGAATCTATGGTCCCAAATATAATTCGTAATTATCACGATCAGAGCGCTCATTGCGCCCTTGAAAAAACTCTTAAAGGTATCTGTGATACTTATTGGTTTCCGTCTATGCGGAAAAAGGTGCAATCACACATAGATAATTGCCTAGTTTGCATCGTCGCAAACTCTTCGTCTAACTCTAAGGAAGGAGAAATTCAACTTGACTCGGTCACTAGCATTCCTATGGAGGTCATGCATATAGATCACTTTGGACCTTTAACGGAATCCACGGATGGATTCAAACATATTTTAGTTGCCATTGATGCCTTTACTAGATTTACCTGGCTTTGGCCTTGTAAATCCACTAGCTCTCGTGATGCTATTTCTCATTTAACGCCAATTTTTGACACGTTTGGTAATCCCTCGACTCTAGTGTCGGATCGGGGAACTGCCTTCTCTTCCTTTGAGTTTACGGAATTCTTACAAAAGCGTTCGATTAAACATCGTTTAGTTGCTGTTGCCGCCCCTTGGGCGAATGGCCTTGTAGAACGGGTAAACAGATATTTGAAGTCATCCTTAAGAAAAATGGTAGATGATCATTCCAATTGGTCTAACTCTCTTCCAGAGTTACAATATATAATTAACAACACATTTCATTCATCTATAAAAAATACCCCCTCCAAATTGTTGTTGGGTTACGATAAGAGAAATCACTCTGATTTCCCATTGATTAAATTTTTGAAAAATCTGGCAGACGCCACGTGGTCTACACATTTGCAGGAAGACCGAGCTCAATTTCAAGAGATAGCTATCCAAGCTACTAACCGTCTTAAGGATTACAACAAAATCTATTACGACAAGAGACATAAAACTCCTTCTGAGTACAAAATTGGTGATTATGTGATGATACGGGACACCACGGTTAAACCTGGAGAAGATCGAAAGCTAAAGCATTCATATAAAGGGCCATATTTGGTGGCAAAAGTTTTAAATAAAAATCGATATGTCATTCAAGACATTCCAGGGTGTCAAATAACCCAGAAACCGTATGATTCCATACTATCACCTGATAGATTAAAGCGATGGCTTAAATCCCCATCGTCTTGACTGATAATTGTGATAACACAACCAATGTTCTTAACTATAAGTATTTTCTTATATATCTTTTGTATTCAACTATATTTTTATAGTAGTATAAGTATTACAAATAATCTATGTATAACCACTCGAATTTCTATACCGATTGTTACGATTAATAGAGTCTACACTTATAGAATATATGTATTGTTTTATAAGCCAAAGTTTATTTTGTTTATATTCAGATTGACATGTTCAGGGTCGAACAATGTTGCAGTATGGCCGAAGCTGTAAGAAATATCTGGTCACACTCGGTACAATAATTGTAATTCTTAGTTTGGCCGCTAGTCGCGTGCGTATCGTTCCGTTAGCGAAACGCCATTGGCTCTCCTCACCACGTGACTCGAGACTGTAACACCATTGGCTCTGCGTCTTAAGCGAAGTCGTGATTGGCTCAAGCCCGCGACACTAGCGCGCCCGTGCGTTCTCTTAAAGGAACCTTTCCGGGGAAGAAAGACTTCCCGGCGTCACTTCTCTTCGGACCACGAAGGATCGTCCGCCATGCGGACGAATACAATAAAGTATTGTTTTACTTCGCAAGCTACCGACTGTGATATCTCTGCCCTTCCATCCATCCCTGACTACTCCCTTACAGTACTGTGTCTGCAGGCTGGCGGCAGATTCGATCAAGACGTGTTGGCAGACTGAACTCAACTGATCTCAAATTCTGCTTACGTTCTGTTGACAGAACCTGTTGATATTCTATGTCAGCAGAATGACAGCACCAGGCGAGCACGCTGTTGCGCAGGTATTTTTAGTAAAACCTTAGATAGCAATGCGAGTCTCAGCAAAGTCGCTCAAATCTGTGATTACTTTTCATGTTGACAACTCGCCATATATTTGTCTTCAACGATTTTGAATTCAAGTAACATGTAGAAAATAATGTATATACATATTGCCAACAGATTAATGGCAAGATAGCAGCATCAAATTACCTCGTGATATTGGCAATATGGCAGTATTGCATCAATCTTTATGGTTATTATGGTAACAGTATAACATAATGACAATAGAACTTTGATGATGACGATTTCCAAGATGCCGACAAAACGCTGGCAAGTTGTTACCAAAAATTGTGTATTATATCGTAACGACAATTTGTTAACGGTTACTGTAAGTCTACTAGCATCTGCATATTATGATGCAAGCTTGCAACAATAACATAAACGTGTTGTTGTCGGAGAAGCTGCGCAATAACAATGCAATGATACGTTGTCGTTAATAGTCACATAATAGGGATCGATTTAGTTTCTAATTTAACTTTTCATGTTCTCTATTTCAATGGATTATAAAAAATAAATTAGTCGAAAATCATTTATAATAATGTGCAACTTACTTTAGTTCAAATAAACAATTTAATATAAATATAATATAATAGAGGAAAGTCATTAATATCAAGATGGATCTAAAGCAACATCTCTTTATTTTTCAAAAATTAAACATCTTAATATAAAAACGTCTGCTTAGATAATTAAAAAAATAAAAACTCTTTATGACATACTTCATGATTTTGCTATATAAAATCTAAGAACGAATTCTTAAAAAGCGAGAATTTACATGACTTTTTAAGTCTATTTCAACAAAACGTGTAAAGTTGTTACTAAATTTTGTTTTTGCAAAATACCTCATATTTATATAATAGCAATTTTTAAATGCAGTCGGGCGACCAATTGATTAATTATTGATGCTTTGTCTTGGTGTGAAAAAATACTATGTAAAGTGCATCAAGTAAAGTGTTTGAGACAGTCCCATGTAGGGTTGCCAGATTTAATATCAATATTTCCGGGACATGCAAAATAGATTATTAATATATTTGAATTAAATATTGTATCAGTTACTGTCCCCGAATAAATACACTGTAATTATTTTTTATAATAACATTTTAAACGGAAATAACTTTAATCAATGAAGTTTAACTCTTGAAATTTTCAAAGAAAGTAGTTACAAGGCTGATGAGATTCTTGACGTAAGCACTGTGCAAGTTATTGCTGTTCAAAATACAGACTTCATTTCAATGCAAATGGACGTTTTAGCACCATTTTAGACTACCTTCACCAAGTAATATATAGAAATTTAAATACAATAAAAATTTAAATATACAGTAACAAAAATTTTTGGAATCTATTAGTGACATACAGAGGTAACTCACCAAGTTCACCACAGAATATTTAAATTTAGATAAATTATGGAACCGTCAGAAAATTTCATGATGACAAGATTTTCAAATTTGTTTGTATCAACTGAGTTAAGTATTTGCAACATTAGTTAAAGAAATTAAATTTCTAAATTTTAGTTTTGTTAGTTGACACTGTGTGTAGAATGTTTAATAAGATTGTCACTACAACAACAAGTTAATACCAGAGATACATTGAACAACTCCTTCACTATGGGGATTTAATTGAGATCTACAATTTCTATATATTACTTCCTGAAGATGAAGACTCAAAATAATACTGAAGCGTCTTGAAATAAAATCTGTATTTTGAACAGTAATAACTTACATACTGATTATCGCACCAACACTCTCAGTCTTAAGACTACTTTCTTTAAAATAACTTTTTAAAATAAATATACGAGTGAAAACTAGGATGTATAGTTCTTTTTTAAAGTTTTTTGTAATTATTTAGAAAAACTATCTTTAAAAAGTTATTTTAGTTTAAATGATTATCATAAAAAATGATCATATTGTACACACTTTATTTAGAAATACCGTGGAAATATTTAATATAAGTGTTGACAATTGAAATTGTAATTAACAAAAAATATTAGATAAATCCTGAAATTTCGTTAAAATTATGTATTTCCGAGACAGAAATGTTCAATTTCTAGACATAGGACAAGTCGACGAATTCTGGGACTTTTCCGAAAATTCCGAAAACCTAGTAATCTTAATTCCACATAAAGAAGCAATAAGGTTTGAATAGCTTGGCGTCCAACAAAAACGAATTATTTTTATGTTGTGAGGATTATTTGTGTGTAAATATTCAATATTAATCTTTTGTTGTCACGCTTCACGATTGTCACATTATCAAATTAGCTAATTGATTTTGAAATGACTGGCATTCTAAAACTATTCGTTTGATTCGAACAAAAAATTTACAATAAGGATTTAAAAAAGTTTCCTTATTTTTGCTTTATTTGCAGTTTTTGTATAAAGTTATAATAAAACTTACCGTATCAGCTGGATGAGATACAATAGCACAAAATACACCAGCGATGTATCCAGCTGCAAACGTGACTACTAACTGCTCGCCTTTACTGCAGTCTGCCCTAGGCTTGGGTACTACATGTTTATACAGAAGCTCAACGGTGCGTTCGAAGCAGGCAAATTTCATCATCGTATACGGGATTTGACGCAGCCACAATGGCACTAAGCCCTTGTAGAAACTAGAAAGACCTTCATCCGCATACATCTTTGGCATCGCTTGCCGTAAAGTATTAGCATATCCTGGCATAGTTTGTATCCTAACCTGTAATTTGAAAATCAATTTGCCAGGTAGAATAGAACGTAAAAAAAAGGGGGGAGGGTCGTAATCAAAATGTTTATTCAAATTTAAAAAAATTCCCTGAAAATTCCTAGATGATTCATAGTCAAAATTCTAGGTAAAATTATAAAATCTTTTAATATAGTTTTGAAATAAATTTATTTCATTAAATATGCTTTATAATGCCCTTTAATCCAATCAAAAAGAAAAGCCTTGTGTTTCAAATATTAAATTTGACAAAATACTAGAAAGAATAATATAAACTAAATAGCATATAACAATCTATCCGCGATATACTAATTTACTGGAAACAGAATTTGAAAAATTAAACACACAATACCTGTTAAGAACGATGTATTATTTTATATTATCACTCAGTTTTTAAAAAAACTTATGAGTCATACAAAAATGTATACATGTAAATCATACTTATTGCTAATCGATTGACATTTTACATTATCAAGAAAAAAATAAAACAATTTTATCAGAAAGAGATAAAATTTAAATTTAAAATTCCGCAAATTACTCCAGTACAAACAACATTCCATAAAAATTTATAAGTTTCAAGAGATAAAATAAAATCTCCTAAAAATTTCAGATTTTCCAATTTTTTTAATAGTAAATATAACGATATAAAAATATTGACAACCAATCACCTTGGCGGCTTCAAATGGTGCCAAGCCAATGTCTGCAAAGAATTCCGCCGAAGCTGACGATATCAAATACAAAGCGGTTCTGTATTCGTAAGAAAGCTCTTCGCCGGCCAATGCCGCATACTGGACTTTGAAAACTTCATAAAGACCAAATTTAAACATTCCCTGAATTGAGTAGCCGAAGAAAGTAGGTGCCCAACCTTTTACCAATCCCCGAGCGCCATCTTCGACATACGTCACCTATAACGAACAAAGTTTGTAGCAAATATCTATTATATATTATATTATGTTCACAGATATCTATTTAAAAAAGAAAATAAATAATTAGCAAGAATAGTTACTCGAAATCCATTGAACACTGATTTGTATTTTTGGGGGTCCACTTGAATTCGGCATTTGACTAAATCCAAGGGAGTAATACCGGTGTGAGTGATGCCACAAGATAAAATGCCTCCGAGGCCACATAGCAAGAAATAATGATTCGATCCAAATTCGCAGCTATCTGTAAATAAAGGAAACATTGTATTTATCAAGTGAATTTAACCAAATTTGACTTGTTAACATATAATTGTAGTTACAAATTGATGGTATAAATCTGATATACGGTTGTGCAATAATCAAATTTTAAAATAAGAACAAATAAAATTATAATTATTATATTTTTAATACGGAAACATTTTTAAAATTTTTGAGGAAATGTTTTTTTTCCACTTTTTTTGCCATACTTTTCAGAATATTTATTTTTAAGATAATGTCATTTTCTGTTGTCCACCCAATAATTTCAAAAAATTTTTAATTTTCTCTCAATTTTCTCATAAATTTTAGTTTTGCGGAATCTATTTTTGTGCATATTTTTGTGTAAAAGATTTTTGCGATCCGTAAAGTCACAAATTTTAGTTATTTATAAAATGACAATAATTTCCATAGCTTTAGCATTTCCTTAAGAAGATGCTAAATCAACGAGAACTACAGATGCATTACAGAATAATTTAATTTTCATATTAATTTTATAGATTACACAATCGTTTTGTAAAATAAAAAAACGCATCAAAAAAATTTGTATAGGAGAGATTTTACGAGAAAACCGAAAGAAAAGTTAAAAATTTACTTACTTTCGGCTCGTGAATCTGTCACTCAAGGTTAACTTTTGTTTTTTTATTGACGTTCTATAGCTCGTATGTATGAAATAAGAACTTCTCTAAGTGCGAAAAACTCTCTAAGGAACAACACTGACTGAGTGTCATTCCGATCAAAAGCATAACAAAATGTTTAATTATTGAACAGCTGTACGCGTATAAATTTGGCTTAACGCATGTTAACGAGTTATGGCAAGCAAAACAGTGATTGTGTCCAACTTAGTTGATAGATCTTTTCACAGATAGCTCTACAATCGAAGAACAAAGACAGATGATATATTCACGAATGTGTTAGATAAAGAGAGCTAGTTTAATCGCCTGGGCATCGATCATGTAACTTTTTCCTTAGGGCGTAAATGTGAAAAGTGAAAAATTTCTTTTCTTAACTAATCTTTTCTCCCTTGAGAATCAGCAAACAGTCGTAAAAAGCTCGTAAAGTAAAAGCCTATTCAGGCAGAAAAACACACGGACAGCTGTTGAAAAGTGAAAAATATGGTTTTTATTATAAAATTTAAAGATAAACTTATTTGCTGCCCATTTCTAAGAATTTGAAATAAATACAACACAAGTCATGCGCGCGCGTACGCACGCACGTACGCACACACACATTTTCACAATGAAACACATAAGAATGAAATGACATGTAAGACAAAATTTTATCATTAACATGTCACTTTTTGCGCCTATTCCCTATAAGTGTTACAATATTCTTAGAATATTATTAAAAACATTATTAGAAATTAAAATATCAAAATGATATTCAAAGAATATAATATTTTTCAATATTATAAAAATATTGTATTAACGTTGAATGTCCACTTTACGTATTATAATATTTATGATATATTATTTGAATATCCGTGGAATATTATGAAAAAGTTCTACAGATATTATTTTAGTTAAAAAATTAACGTGAATTATTATGCATAAGATATTCATAAACTTGATAATTATTACATTTAACGTTGAATGTCCACTTTACGTATTATAATATTTATAATATATTATTTGAATATCCGTGGAATATTATGAAAAAGTTCTACAGATATTATTTTAGTTAAAAAATTAACGTGAATTATTATGCATAAGATATTCATAAACTTGATAATTATTACATTTAAAAGTTTCAATATTCTCAATTTTCAAATATTGAAATAAATAATATCATCATTTACTTCTCATATAATATTCGTAAGTTATCAAGAGTAGACATACAGGATAGGCCATTTTAATTTGTCCACGCAAATTACTCCGAAGGTATGGGTGATAGAGAAAATTGACCCTCACAAAAGTTGTAGAGTTCGAAGGGGACATAAGAAAGTACATACTATTAGTTTGACCTTGGCTGGCGTCGTCAAGCTCAGATTAAAGTTACATTGATTTTTTTAAATAGAACATCCTATTTTGATTCCAAAATCTAATAACTGGTGTCAAGGGCTTTCCAAAACAATATAAGTAAGTTACTTTTCGTTAAGAGGTAACGCTACTCTAGAATTTTCAAAAAAATCGATTTATTTTTTCGTTTAAAATATGTCTTAGGGTCTCAGAAATAAGGTACAAATAGTTTTATAGGGAGAAAGAGTGAGTCTCAGTTGCGCACAGAATAAATCAGACACAGCAAGTTAAAACTTCCGATTTTGATGAAATTAGACTTATTCGACGCGTTTTCGCATAAAACAAACAAATCTGGCAGAAAAAAAGGTGTCAGACTACTCCGCAAATCGAAATATCAAGCACTAAAGTTGACGACTATTAAAGTTAAAATACCTGTCATACCTACGTAATGTAGCGTCTTGAGAAAGTAAATGCTCGAAAGGGGGAGGGGCTTCGCTCCTTTTCCCGCACTTCCACAAATTCCTAACCAAACCCAACTCGAATCTAATTTTATAAGTCAAAAATTCGCGATATATTCAACTCGCTGTGTCCGATTCAGTCTGTGCGCAACTGGGACTTTCCCTGCGAGTGACGTAAACATTAATCCTATGTATAGTTATCGCATATTAAACTTAACAACTGTTTTGTAGCCATTTCGGAAGTTGTTGTGTGCACAGATATCTATACTAAACCTAGATCGCTAGCCTGTGCCATTAGCACAGTATTGAGGCAGGAAGAATTTCCGGTTTCAACCTACAATAAAATAGTCTCTTATAGATATAAATGCAGGAACAGGAACCTTAAAAAATATACCAAGCACACCGCTTGTGCTTGGTCTGTCCATATAATCCTCAGCCTTATAAAATGCGCACCGCAAATAAGGTGATTTTTGGTTTGTTAAAAACCTTCTCTTCCAATTGCGTCAATCCACATTTCAGACCAATTCAAAGGAAATCTAAAACGTGTATGTAATGCTTATTTGAAATATAACCTTAAAATGTCATAAAACTCGTATGTTACTAACATTTACATTCATTCTTTTTTTTTCAACTTGCTCAACTGACAACACATACGCACACACGCGTCGGAGCCATTTTCTTGTTGGGTAAGATGGTCGAATCCGGAAATCCTGCCGGACACAACTATTCAGCCAAACCTAGCAATCTAGATTTAGTATAGATATCTGTGGTTGTGTATAAAACGTGCAAGTCAAAAATAAAATTCACCGAGAATGGTATGCGTGGTTTAGGTTTCAAAATCATTGTTTCTTGTGAAAATTGTGATGAAACCTACATTAATAGCTGCCTACTGATTGATAAGGGATATGAAATAAATCGCAGAATTATTCTTTCCATGCGATTATTGGGCACTGGGTTGAATTTTTGTATAGAGGTCGACGAGCGCTCGCTTACCGATGCCGCAAAAAAGGCTTGACTTACAATTACATCAACCAGAAAGGAAGAAAAGGAAAAGATTTTTAACATAGAAGGCCAAATGTATAGTCTGGCATCGTAGGTCTAAAGGTAAATTAAAAATTTCTTTCTCTGAACTTTAAATGCGTTTGTCACAAAACTGTATTTTTCAAATCGGGCAAAAGCATAACTTCAACAAATCTTCATGAAATCACTTGAAATTTTAACTGTAGCTTCAAGATAATATTCCTCGAAGAAACACGTACAGATTTTTAATTTTGTTGCAAATTTTTTTTTATAAACAATTTTTCACGCAATTTTTTCTTTAAAAATAAAACTTTTTTAAACTTGCACCAATAAAGAAAAAAACAGAATTTTAAAATTTCCGTACGTACTTCTCTAGCTAATCACATTTAGATTTGAAAATTTTTTAGTTTTTTGTTCCCTTGTCAAAAATTGTAGAAATCTTTTCGCCCGTGCGACGCTTTTCAAAAATGTCTACGGTTATGAAGCTCTAGAGCCGCCAATTTTTATACCAAAATAAAAAAAATTTTATAAACTGAAATATATTACTAATAAAACCCTTAACTTCAATGTGCCTGTTTTTTTAATATGTTCTTAAAAAAAAATTATTAAAATTCAGCTCTTTTTCGTGCTCTAGTGTTACCCCTTAAATACTTCCCAAATTACGAGGCTTGCAAGTTATAGTATAATGAATGTATAATCACTTTTTATTAATATTACATAATGTTTTATAATTAAATAATATTATAATACTTAGGGTTAGTTCTAATTTTTTTCTATGATATGATATCACCACCGTCTACATGGAGTTCTCGAGAGCCTTACATTTTTCGTTTTTCAACTTGAGAGAATCGATATATCTATGTGTAGAGAAATCCATGGAAATCATCAAGTGCATCAACTTTTATATTTAACTTTTTTCTTAAATCCAACTTTTTGGACTTATTCAAGAGTTTTTGTACTTTCTCTACACGTAGGTACACTCTTTCGCATTGAAAAATAAACAAATTTAATCTGCTCTATCTCAGCAAAAAAAAGTTGGATCAAAGCAATTGAATATGCATTGGAAGTAAGAATAATACTTTAATTTAACATTTACCTGGATACTAAAAAAAAATTGTTAGACATTTTGTAAGTTATTAGAAATGATCAAATACTTTTCTTTTTGCATATTTAGATCAGAATATTTAAAAACTTGATGTCATACATTTTTAGGACCACATTCATAATTAATGCATTAAAATCCACAAATAATTTTGTTTATTTTAAGGCTAAATATTTTTTACCAATCAATATTATTGTCGTTCGAAAGTTCAATTATATAAAACACGTATAATTATATTAATTTGTTTTGATATCACAAATCAAGTAGAATACCAAGTCATAGTAATGAATTTACTATACAATGTAATAAATTTTAGAAACTTTTTTGTTCAAATATTTCAATTTTGCAGAATCCTGCAGAATTGTGTACATAAACTTGTGAGAGGTTGAAGCTTTTCTGAAAACTTTCCGTAATAATCGATACTGTATAAGATATATCTCATAATAAATATACATAATAGCTAACACATTTTTTCATTTTCATAAAAGTATCTAAAATTTTAATTGCAAAAATTCCTTATCTTAATTTAAAGTTGACGGAATAAAATATTAAAGGTTACAGAACGTAAAGAGTTAACGATCTAAAAATTTATATTTTCTAAAATTTAGAAAGGTCATTTCTAAACATTCTAAATATGGAGATGTCTTGTAAGCGTTTCAAAAGTTTCTTTTGATCAGATAATCAATCTTGAGCGTTTGTTTTTGGCGTGAATTCAAAATTTGACCAGAGCTACTCTCGCTCGTTTGATCTATAAAAATCCTGCACGCTTTCTCGGTCATGGTCAGAGTCCGGATCTCGGTGATTTTCCTCCACTCTGAGCGCCGCACGCCGCGAAAAGCAAAGCTGTGCGCGATGATATCCCGTTTGCTATACTAGACCGCTACCGGTATAGTCGGCCTGCTTCTCGCAATGCACGGCGCTCGGAGTGGGGGAAAACTAGAGACCCTATAATAAGAGATTGGCCAGCAAGAGAGCCACTTTTGATTGGAGCAGAATTTTTCGTCAACTCCCGCTTAAATTCAAACTGTAATTACTCTTTTCTTTTAAATATACGTAATATTTATCAATAAATATTATAAAAAATACTACAAACTTGTTTTTTATATTAATCTAAATAATATGTTTACATAATTTTTATATTTAATGTTTTCTTATGATTTTGTCATAACAAATATGTTACTTAACCTCACAAAGATACGAATTATTTGTAGGCTTCCAATCTTTACGTCCAATATTTTTTGCCCATAACGTATCTTTTTGATGAAGAATTATTACAAAATTCAACTGAACAATCACCATATCAAACTTCAATCACGCTATTCACGTTGCATAAAGGACACTTACACATACATATCACACTGAACATATCACATACCTATGCTCTACCATTTGTGAAAGAGCGAGATAGTAAGATGTGAGATGTTCCTTTCTCACTCGCAGAAATTTAACAAAATCTAAGGTGTATTCCAAAAGTTCTATCAAAAATATTCCTTTTAATAATAAAGTTGGTAACACTGTAACTAATTCTGTAATAAAAGTTAAGTTTGTGATTTCGTTAGCTTGCTGAGACCATCAAAGAAGATAGTTTTAATTTCTTGTAATTTAATTATTTATAAAATTATTTTAATGACAAATTATTTATTAAAATAATTCTAATCATGTATTATTAAAATAATATTTACTAACAATAATTTTTATTTTAACCCTTAAACACGTAAGTGGGTCTGAGAGATCCCATATGAAGTTTTGAACGCTTACTATGTGAAGACGGAATGAGATAGGAGGTTCGGACCAAGACGTAAAAAAAGTTTGAAATCTCCTCTTTTGATTGATATAGTTAATTAACTTGTTTGGTCAACTAAAATTCGAACGACACGGCAGCAAAGTTTTGTTAGGGTCAATGCGACCCATACAGTGTGTAAGTGAAACTTTTTTTGTGAGTATTTTACATAAAAAAGCTGGACAAAATATGTTCGAACAGATAAGTTTGCGGATGTTACTCGCATATACTCTGTCTAAAGTTGGAATAATATAAAATGCTTTAGAAACGGAATTTTTCCGAAATATATCATAAAACACATCAATTTTCAATTTTAGACACGATTTAATCAAAAATACCTCATATTCGCCTTGTTATATAAGTACATTTTTTAATAGAAATGACAATGATATAATTTTTTTTTTGAAAGTATGAATCTTTAGCTTTAAAACGCCTTTAAAAGTATTTAAAAGTCCTTAAACGTTTTTTGTTGCAAAGATATGATTTTTTGAAGGAAAAGTGGATTTTTGACCAATTTCTCATTTTTGCTTAATAGTTTTTCTTTTATAACTTCACAATAAATTATTTTTCGGCAATCCCGATTGTGCAATTACACCCCTAAAACTTTGAACTTTTGTTTAAAAAAAAATCGTAGAAAAATATTAATTGTAATCAAAGTTATAGCTTCTCAAAGTTGAAAAAGTCTCCCAGACCCAAAAATGTGTTTCCGTATTTTACAGGATCGGTATGTTTAAGGGTTAAAATAGGAATTAAACAAAAAATAAATTTCCAAAAATTCCGTGAAGCTAAAAATCGCAAGTTCTAATTAATTTTAAATTATTAATTGTAAGTATAAATTTATAAATTATATCCGTTTGTGTGCATTAATAGTGCATGATAAAATTTATTCTGTTTAAGTAGTTTGAGAGGCTACAGTAGCTTAGCTGGCATGCTTATAAATGTTAGACTTTTATTAAATATTATTATAGTATAATTTCATACTTATTTCATAGAAAATCAACTAAGCGTAAGATTATAAAAAACTAATATCAATATTGGTAATATCAAAAAATTTATCAATTTTTACAATATAAACTTTGCATATTTTGCACTTTTTAATAATTTTCAGTCTTTGGAAGTTTTTGTGCTCTTCAATTCCTATTTTAAAATCAAAATTATTATCAGTAAATAATATTTTAATCAATAATACATAATTACAATTATTTTATAAATAATTAAAATACAAGAAATTAAACTAATTTCTCTGCTGATCTTTGCAACCCAACGATAATTACAAATTTAACTTACATTGCGGAACACAGCGTAGTTAGTTACAGTGCTACCAACATTATGATTAAAAAGACTATTTTCAATAGAACTTTCGGAATACACCCCTGGTTACTGGCCAATCTCTTATTATAAGGTCTCTAGGGAAAACCAAAAAGATTGTATATATAGAGTGGAAGAGCCAGCCACAAATGCGAATAGAATGAGATAGAGAACAAGAGATTTCTCAATAGTCATAATGCGAGAGAAAAAGATACCTCCCCACTCAGTTACATTCAGCTTAATGCGCGCCCAACATTACACAAGGATGAAGATGGCCCTCTCATATTCTTTCTCTTTCTATTGTCTAACGATTCTACTTACAAGAGCCCCATGTCTATTACACAAGTTGGGAAAAACGCTACCAAGATCCGGACTCTAATCATGAGCCTAGTTTACAGCGAGCACTTAATACACGTACTAACTCGTAATTTTCTATTAAATTATCTTATTTTCGACGATGCGTGTACATATGATACGTATATTTAATTATCTCGATTTATATTATACCAACTTAGCAAATTATTCTTTAAATTTATTGCCAAAATTAAGATAATTTAATAGAAAAGTACTAGTTAGTACGTGTATCAAGTGCTCGGTGTAAACTAGGCCATGGTCAACATACACTAGGTTTCACGAATGCTATAACACATGAACTTGTACACGTGTCAAGACATATCGATATATGTAGTAGATTCGGCGTGTTTCGACTCTAAATATTTTTATATCATGCCTGTCATCTGGCGATTATATTCAATTAAATCATTAACAATAATTTACATCTTTTTGGTTTTAGTTAAATTTTTCTTAGATTAAAATATATAATTAATTTTTAAGTCGAAATTAAATGTAATTGGTTTACTTTAAAAAAATAAATAAAGATTGATAATAAATATAAATGTTATATTAAATTTTAAAATATATATGTATTTTATATTACTTTTTACGTTTAAATGTTATTTATTTTAACTAATATTCTGTATACGTTTAAATTTTTTAATTAACCCTTAAACACACCGATCCTGTAAAATACGGAAACACATTTTTGGGTCTGGGAGACTTTTTCAACTTTGAGAAGCTATAATTTTGACTACAATCAATATTTTTCTACAATTTTTTTTTTTAAACAAAAGTTCAAAATCTCAGGAGTGTGACTGCATAATCGGCATTGCCGACAAATAATTTATTGTGAAGTTATAAAAGCAAAACCATAAAGCAAAAATGAGATATTGGTCAAAAATCCACTTTTCCTTCAAAAAATCATATCTTCATAACAACAAACGTTTAAGGACTTTCAAATACGGCGTTTTAAAGCTAAAAAGTCACACTTTCAAAATAAAATTTGGCAAAGTCATTTCTTTTAAAAAGTATAATTATGTAAGATGGAAAATATGAGGTATTTTTGGGCAAATCCACTTTTTAAAGAAAATCATATCTTTGTAACAAAAAACTTTAAAGAACTTTACAATACGGCGTTTTAAAGCTAAAGATTCATACTTTCAAAAAAAAATTATATTATTGTCATTTCTATTTAAAAAAGTAGTTATGTAACAAGGCGAATATGAGGAATTTTTGATTAAATCGTGTCTAAAATTGAAAATTGATGTGTTTCATGATATATTTCGGAAAAACTTTTTTTTCTACAACATTTTATAGTATTCCAACTTTAGACAGAGTATATTCGAGTAACATCTGCAAATCGACCTGTTCAAACGTATTTTGTTCAGTTTTTTTTATGTAAAATACTCACAAAAAAAGTTTCACTTACACATTATATGGGTCGCATTGACCCTAACAAAACTTTGCTGCCGTGACGTTTGAATTCTAGTTGATCAAAAAAGTTGATCAATCATATCAATTGAAAGAGGAGATTTCAAACTTTTTTTGTCTTGGTCCGAACCTCCTATCTCATTCCGTCTTCACATAGCAAGCGTTCAAAACTTCATATGGGGTCTCTCAGACTCACTTACGTGTTTAAGGATTAATAAATTTTTCAATATATTCAAGATAAAGACAAAAAAAATAAATAAAATAAAGAATAAGAATAAAATTATAGACAAATAAAAAAAATTTTAATAAATGAGAGAAATTAATAAAGTAATTTCAATATCAAAGATTGGGAAAATTAATCTTAAAGTTTTTATTTCATAAATATGAAATAAATGTTTATGTTATGAAATTATACAAATTAAAAAATTATTTAACTATCACTAACTTCCAACTTGTGATCAGCAAAACATTTCAATATGAAATTTTATGGACAAATAAAATGTTAAAAAGCTGATAAAAACGATTTACCTGCTCATTAAAAAAAAAAAAAAATTAACAAAAAATGTTATTTTAATTTTTTTCATTGTGGCGCACTTTACAAAAAAATCTGATAAAAATGTATTCTGTAAAAATTGGGAACAGAAACCACATGTAATTTTTTCAAGGTAATAAATCAACAAAATCACGGTAGAAAAAATGTTTAACAGTTATTTTCGTTTTTTTTTAAATCAAAATTTGCATCGAAAACAAATGTAAAAAATGTCTAATAATAAGTGTAATTGATTTTTCAAAAGTTTTTCAAAATTTTATTTAATTTTTTACTAAGAAAATCGTAAAAATGTAAAAAAATCGTTTTTTTGCTCTATCTTGGTCGCGTCTCCATAAAAAAAAGGCCAACTCGAAAAGCTATGGGGGTACTTTCACCATACTTGTTCCGCTAAACCTTTATTAATTAATTAAAAAAAAATCATTCCAAGATCGTGAAAAAACATTTCCATTTAAATGTAGATTTGATCCAATTTCAAATAATCGAATTCAATTTCTTTAATTAGATTAATTTTCTTAATCTTTGGTATTGAAATTATCTTATTAATTCTTCTCATTTATTTATTTAAATTCTTTAATTTGTCTATAATTTTACCCTCATTCTTTATTTTATTGATTTTACTTATACGTCTTTATCTAGAATATATAGAAAAATCTATCAATTAAAAAATTTAAACATCTACAAAATATTAGTTAAATTAAATAACATTTAAATTGCATTTAAAAGTCATATAAAATACATATATATTTTTAAATTTAATATAACATTTATATTTATTATCAATATTTATTAATTTTCTTAAAGTAAACCAATTACATTTAATTTCAACTTAAAAATTAATTGTATACTTTAATCTAAGAAAAATTTAACTAAAACCAAAAAGAGGTAAATTATTATTAATAATTTAATTGAATATCGCCAGAAAACAAGCATGATATAAAAATATTTAGAGTCGGAATACGCCGAATGCACCATATCGATATGCGTACAAGTTCATGTGTTAAGGCATTCGTGGAACCTAGTACAGTCGTAAGCTACCAGGTTGCAACACATTTTCTTCAATGGTTTTTGGAATGTAGACTTGCTCATCAAACGGCGAACGTCATTGGTTCTTACCTGTGGATCCAACCAATTACGCATCGAACCATCTAATCATCGAAGAAAATATGTTGCAATCACGGAGGTGACACTGCTTAGACTTCGCTATGCTTTTACGCGTCCCTCAAATGTCTCCTTACGATCAAAAAATCCGCAAGAGGCGCTAATTCCTACCTGCATCCTTTGATTTGACAGATTTGATTGACGCATAGACCTGCTAAACATTAAAACGATTAAAACTGTTAAAAAGCTTTATTCGGTCTAGTAAGATTAAATTGTGTTTTTTGAACCTGCATTTTCTAGTAAAACAATAACTTTCAAATCGGTTGTAAGCGTTGTAAGGATGCAGGTCGACTTATGCGCTACCAAGCGGCTTAATGTTCCCGTAAGACAAAATTTAGACGCGTAAATCTCGGTAGTCACCCCCGTGGTTGCAACCTTTTAGCTCACGAATGTACATACAGGAGTGACAACCGGACGAATTATTCTTACTCGGCCGTCGTCCAAAGCTGAGAAAAGTGTGTTTTATAATGTCGTCGATATATATGACAAAATAGTCGTACCTTACGCAACTCACGGCATGCACGGGTTTAAATCCAAGGATTGAAACTTCTTGCTATGCACGCCTAACATTAGATTTGCTTCATTTAAAGATCAAGTGATGCGATAGCATCGCGACGCGACGCCCGATATAAAAAAAAGTTTGTCAAAAAGTTCGAGTCAATATTTTGTGACTATGGCACTGGCATTGTCGAAGTGCTACCGCAGTAGCTTTATCTCGAGTTTCCGCCTTGCCCATTTTCCGATTTAATTAACTCAGAATTTACTCGGAAACAAAAGTTATAATGAAAAAATTCTAATGATATTTTTATAAGAATTTTTTATGAGCTTTCGATTGCGACCGGTCCAAGTAAAATCAGTTCAGTCAATCCTGAGATTTCGATAGCAAGTCTATGAAGAGTGTCACTTCGACGATTTCAGTTTTCAGTGTTGTCCTGTTTAGTCTTGCGTCTTGTTCAATTTCGCGAGTGTCCACCAAAACGCATTTACAACGCTCAAGACAGGCAATTGTCCGTCAAGATGGGTTCTTATGTGAGGTTATGCACTATGTAGCTATCTAATTAAAAAAGCGCTCGAGAGAGAGAGAGAGAGAGAGAGAGAGAGAGAGAGAGAGAGAGAGAAGTATAATAACGCTTTTGAATGTAGTAAGTTTTAAAATTCAACCCGAGTCGGGTTAAAAACACCGTATATTAGAATCACTACAAAATCTTAAAAAAAATAAATAAATACATAAAATACGCTAGATATAAAAAAGTGTCGTATATTCTTCCAAAATTTTTAACAAAAATCCTTTTTGAAAAAAATATCGTATATTAGTCTATCTTATATTAAAAACACGTTTTTAAATTAAACTACTCTAAAAAAAGATTAGATCATATAATTAACCAGGTATTTCATTAGATATAAAAAAAACACAACAGTATTTTAAACCCACGTAAACTCTGAATTTTTTAAAATATGCATATTAAGACTATTCATTAGAACAATTAGCAAAGTATTCGATTATTAAAAAATATATGCAGTAAAAGTTCAATCTATTATTTTTCCAAATAATATTGAGTTTCATAAAACAGACTTCAAGGGACTAAACGACAAACGGGATCGTGAAACGCACGCACGCACGCACGCATGCACGCACACACACAAGGGTCATTTTTAAAGTAAGAACCGTTTTATAATGGAGTTAGAAAAACTTTAATTATAAACGTAAATTATATCACAAACTAAAATACGAACATTTTTTCACTTTTCAACATAGTCGCCATTAATATCTAAACATTTGTTAAGTCGTGGCAGCTTTTGGATCTCCTCATTAAAGAACTCTGCCGCCTGACCGTTAAACCAGTTAATAACAATTTCGTTCAATCATTCATCATTTTCCAATGGCTTTCCACTAAGAAATTCCTTCAGTTTTGGAAAAAGATGAAAGTCCGATGGTGCTAAATCAGGGCTATATGGTGGATGGTCTAGTAATTCCTAATGAAAGTTGACCAGTTGCCTTTTTGTCCTTCCTTCATTAAAAAGCCTACACCATTTACGCACATTTCCATCATTCATTACACCTTCATCATAAACTTTAACAAGCTGTCAGTAAATTTCAGCAGGACAAACTTTTTTCGCGTTTAAAAACCGAATAACAGAGCGCACTTCACAATCGGCGGAATTACTGATTGACATGGCGACAAAGTAGTATAACTACACAACCAACACCGGCAAAGACGTGAAACTTAATGGAAGCATAGTGAGACTGACCAAGAGTGGCTAACCTTAAACGGACGTCACGTGACAGCCGCCGCGGACGCGATACACAATCGGTTTTTACTTTAAAAATGACCCTCGTGTGTATGTGTGTGTGTGTGTGTGTGTGCGCGCGCGCGCGCGTGTATGTGTGCGTGCGTGCGCGTATGTGTATGTATATATATATATATATATATATATATATATACACACTACAAACTTTAATATTAAATGATAATTTAAACTCTTCAATTCAGATAAGCGCCATTTTGTATTAATTTTAAAAACTGGTTATAACAAACACTAGATTTAACTGTATATTTTAAAAATATACAGCATTTTTGTATTTTGGATGAACTGTATAAGTTCTACAATGGGTACTGTAAACAGCTACAGCAGCTGATATACTTGATGCTAACGGCGATATCTTTTTAATCTTTTAATATTTTTTAATAAAAAAATTACACTTTATTAACAAAACTATATATAAAATAATAGTACAAACCCCAATTTAATACCTCTAATACAATATAGAATAAAAGACACAGCATTATAAGATGTTTTACCCACTGATATTTCCTATGAATCCTCCAATGAGAATATTGCATACATTGAGCTAAACGGATCAGACCGAATATTCCATTAGATCTGTTAAACTATAAAATCAGCAAACTCAAGTATTATACCTATGTAAATCTTATAACCTCAACAGTAGACTCGAGAATTTCAAGTCAATTAGTGTAATATGATTAATTATTTAAATTTTATTAGCTTACATTAATTGTGAACAATTAAAATAATTGATAATCAAAAAATTTTATTTATTTAATGAAAAATAAGATACAGTTAAATATCTCAAAAAATTCTACAATGTGGGATCATATAAATTAAAAGTAATGAAAGATATAATCCTTAAAAAATATTATTGAAGATAAAGAGAATGTTATAAAATATAAAATTATTTATTAATGTTGGGTTTTGTGATTATATATCAAATAATATATCCCAATCAGCACACAATATTTTTTAAATGCCTTTTAATATTTATTGTATGATATATATATTAATTATTCATTGTACAATTTATTATAACAATATTTATTAAAAATTTATTAAATACTTATTTAACATTAATTAAATATTTAAAATAATGATTTAAAGAAAATATTAATTTAATATTTATTTAACGTTTATTTAACATTTATATTTTAATAATTACTCATTTAAAATACTGATTTGGGAAAATGTTTATTTAACATTTATTTAATATTTATATTACATTAATAATTTATTTGCAATAATGATTTAAAAAAACATTAATTTAACATTTTTTCAAAATTATTTTAATATTTATTTTACATAAATTTTTTATTTGAAACAATTTCAAAAACATTAATTTAACATTTATTCAATTTTAATTTAATGTATACTTTACATTAATTTTTTTATTTAAAGCAATAATTTCAAAAACATTAATTTAATGTTTATTTAACATTAATTTAATATTTATTTTACATTATTTTTTATTTTAAACAATAATTTTATAAAAATTAATTTAACATTAATTGCATATTTATTTTACATTTATTTAATATTTACTTAATATCCATTAATGTTTAATTCAAATATCATTTAATACTGATAGATATTTATCATCTTGATAAATCAATAACATGTGGTTGTCCGCTGCCGTGTCCACAAAGATTTTTAATATATTTAACATTATTAATATATTTCTTCCTATTAAACAATATTATTGAGTATATTATTATATTTGTGTTATTGCAAATCACTCCTGTATTTTAACCATAGTAAAAATTACAGATAATTATAAATTTTAACAGCTATTTTATGCAATTTTTGCACAAATCGAAGAACTGCATGAAGAGCATATTAATGTAAGTTGTGTAAAAAAACTAAAAATATTTTTTATATTTTTTTCCAATACCAGTCATGTTTTTACAAGAATAAAGGAATTGAAAATCTACGATTAACTAGTCTTGTCTTTGTTGTCATTCTTTGAAATTTAAGTATTTCAACTCCGGCAAACATTAATTTAAGGTTAGAATAATACTCTACAGCTTTGCTTAAGTCTACCTCGACCACGACTTGACAAAGATCGTCTTATTCGGCTGTATATACATCATACAAAACGTCTTATTACGACTATGAATTCATGACTAATAAGATAGTTTTAAGTCTGGTCTTATTTCGAATAAGATCTGTCTATGAATTATGTCGAGACCAACCACGTTTCCAAACAAGATTGTCTTGGACAAGTCTTGACTTGAGATTTTACTCAAGCATTTGCTTGATTCATGACTATAAATCTAGAGGGTAACTTAAGACCGTACTTAAAACAATCTTGAAAATAAGTCACGATTATGAATACGGGCCTTGGCGCACGCTTTCTATTTTGTCCTCGGCGGCCGCGCGAAGAGAGGGTGTTCGAAACCTCGCAGTGCTAATTTTTTTTTTCCCCAATAATATCTACATTTATCAATTGTAAATAATTGTTATTATTCTTAGCAAGATATTAATTTATAGGGAGATATAGTTAGCACCGGTATGTAAAGGTACGGATAAATAAATGTATAAGGATATCAACTATAAACCAAGTCCCTTTCTTAGTTTTTGTATGTTGAAGGTAAATAAATTCTATTCTATTATAGTGCTGTGAAAAAGGGGGCTCCTGTGCAGGGCCCGCACGAAGCAAACCAGTTTTCGAAAGACGTGCAATTTCTCATTAAAATTTAATCTCGCAGAGAGCTTGCGGCGTCGTATTGTTGAGATTTCTAAGCAAAATTATTACAATGTGTGTGTATATATCGTGCATCTGAGTGTGTGTAAACGCGCGCGCGTGCGTATGTCAAGATCACACAGCAAAATTATGTCAAATATGCTCTTCCAACACAGATTAATAAAATATATCATAAAACACATTAATTTTCAATTTTAAACCCCTTAAATTAATAAAAAATACCTCATATTCTCCTTGTTATACAATTATACTTTTTAAAAAAAATGACGCCATTTTTTTTGAAAGTATAATATAATTCTTCAGCTTTAAAACGCTGTATTGTAAAGCCTTTAAAAGTATTTTTGTTGCAAAGACATGATAAGAAAAAGTGGATTTTTGAACAATTTTTCATTTTCACTTAATGGTTTTTCCTATATTAACTTCACAATAAATTATTTTTCAGTTATGCCAATTATGCAGTCACATTTCTGAGATTCTAAACTTTTATTTAAAAAAGAAAGAGAGAGAGAGAGAGAGAGAGAGAGAGAGAGAGATTGATAAATATTGATTGAAACCAAAGTTTTAACTTCTCAAAGTTCAATAGGGTCAACCAGGCGAGAAATGTGTTAACGTAATTTTCTGGATTGAATATGTTTCAAGGTTGAGACAGTTTTGAAATAAGAATTGATTATGAATACCGGCTACAGTCAAATTCTTATTTCAAGATCATCTTATAGACCGGAACCAAGGGGGTAATCACTTAGAAAATAAATGTCTACTAGACTACAGACTTCAATGGACTTCATCGGACTTTCGTTGGAATTCATTGCGATTGCTAAGAGATCTCCCAAAAAAAGGTCATCAAAAATCCCTCTTTAATAACTGATAAACTGATTTCAACCAAAAGTTCATTATAAAAGTCAAAATTTCATGGTATAATACTGGAATTCATAAAATTATAACAAAGATTATCGGACTTCGAGGAACTCAGTAAGAAATTCAACAAACTTTTAGCAGGTTATACACTGGAATTCAAGAGTGGTTACCCTTTCGGCGGGAGCAGGGGGTCGATTGTGTATCAGGTAACTAGAGTAAAAATGATAAAAGTAAACAAATTTACTAAAGTATTTATAATTTCATTGGTCAAAACTTGGTGAATTTGCTCACTTTTCACTTTAGTTACATGATCACTTTAGTTACACAATCAACCCCCAGATTCTTGAATAGCTGCATACCCATATATATATATATATATATATATATATATATATATATACACAGAAAAATTGATTAGTCCATTTCTTTATGTACATGAACTAATCAATTACTGTATTTATATAATTATGTAGTTATGCAAGAGTCTGTGCTCCAGCCTTAAGTAATATCTTAAGATTCAAATAGAACTATGTGATTGGCTGATGACCTCTTAAAACAGTACTTAAAAGTGAGAGCACACTTGCATAGCTGCATAACCATATTCATAAGAAAATTGATTGGTCCATTAACTTATGCATGTGCTAATGGACCAATAAATTTCCTTATGTGTATGGGTGTGCAGTTATGCAAAAATGTGCATTCCAATCTTAAGGTTGTAATACACACTTTCCATAACTGTAACTGTAACATGTATTGCAAGAATTTGTCAATCACCATTAAGAATTTAAAAAAATGTAAGATTATTATTTTTAAACTTTCAGCTCAGTTTAGCTAATTCTTATACATCTTATAATTATTGTTATGAAAAGTATGTGATGGCCTTTACCAGTGAACCAGTCTAAGCAGTAAAAAATAAATTACAGAAGGTTAATTTGTTCAGTAGTTAAGGCTAAAGCACCAACTGTTGCACAACTTATAATGCATAACACATAAAGGAACTTACCAATCAGAATCCTTTACTTTCTTTCCCAGGATAAAAACAAAGGTCTCTAATTGGTCAATTCTCTTATGCTTTATGCATTATGCAAGTCTGTGCTCCAGCTTTAACACATAAAAGAAAATTAACTAATCAATCTTTCATTCTAGGAAAAAAAGTAAAAAATTTTAATTAATAAATACTCTTATGTTATGCATTATACAAATCTGTGCTCCCAGTTTTAATTTATCAACATCTATGGCTGATATTTATAATTGATTATGTTTAAAAATATGTCAAGTACCATTTTAAAATCAATCATCTACCAATCAGAGAACCGTATTAGCTTCTTAAGACATTACTTAAGATGGTCTTAAAATAAGATTTGACTATGAATACTATACCTAACCTCTGATTGATGAATGATATCTTAAGTATCAACTATGCCAACCTATATTATTTTAATATAAAATAAATATCCTATTTAACATACGAAAAGAAAACTGAGAGAACAATAAAAATTGTATTTCAAATAATTCTAACGGTTAAATTAATCAAGTCAGAAGTTTGGCCAAAGTCATGTTAAATCAGATCAATATTATTTAACTTAAGATCGTTGAGAAAATCGAGAGATCGATAAGCAATTTTCAATAGAGCGATCTTCGAATGCGAATTTGACAATGGAGTGACATTCAATCACGCTTCTGATGACGTTCGGTCACATTTCGGGTTATGTAATGTGATTGTCATATAAAATATGGCGTACGGATCTTATCGTATAAACGATGCATCTTGGCACAAATGACGAAGGCAGAAAATCTTTTGGAAGGTATCGATAGCTATTCGTAAAACGCACGAAAGCCATTCCACATGGCGTTGAACGATGTGAAAGCCGCACGAAAGCCGTATAACCTCTTAATCGGAAAGTATCGCTCGATTGCTCGTTTTACGCACGATGAAGTCTGGAAAAAATTGAGAGAATTCGTTTACTGACCACCTTCTTCGATGGAGGCGGCAGCGATGTTACGATTCGGAATGAGAGGCCGAGTCCCGCTCTCGCGTGCCTGACACTTGACCGTCGTGAACGGTGATGAAAACGGATTCATCTTCATTGCCTCCTGCATCCAGGACAACATCGTGGTAGCTATTGCGGCTTGTGCTGGCACCTAGGCAAAAGCATTCGTTTAATTTGACTGTATTTGGATTAAATAACAAACGAGAATTCACTTTTTCATCGGTACTAAATGTTTCGATACGGCACCTACTACGAAAAATG
Organism: Solenopsis invicta; assembly: GCF_016802725.1. Lineage (NCBI taxonomy): Eukaryota > Metazoa > Arthropoda > Insecta > Hymenoptera > Formicidae > Solenopsis > Solenopsis invicta. The sequence continues at coordinate 18,182,013 of NC_052667.1, forward strand.
ACTCTTGGCACCCGGAAACCCGTAGACACCCGTAGAAAGAGTGACAGAGTGTACCAGCGATAGGCTACCACAGCGAAGTCCCTTGCGTGCAATGGTTCAGCGCATGCGCAGCAAGTGCAATCTCGGCTGCGTTCCAAAATTCACTACCGGTAGGCCTATTCTCTGGCTGTGTTCCGTTTTTACTGGCAGTGCAGTAAACGTGACGTCATGACAGTACACTGTCACAACTGTTCCAATATTGGCTGTGTTCCGTTTTTACTGTCAGTACTGAAAATTTATAGTTCACGTCACATATACTATACATTTTCAGTACTGGCAGTTAATATCGGAACACAACCATTACTGCATTACTGCCAGCACTGCTATAGCATCGTATTTCGGAACAGCATAGTAGCCATATTGCACTGTAGCTACCTCACCTTGGAAGCTGCAGTAGTCACAGTGGCAATATGGCTACTATTCATGACGTCATTGATGTTACTAGGCTGTCGCAGTGCGCTGCGTACCAATAACGGAATGGATTTTTCACCACTGCCAGTACTGGCAGTTATATCGGAACACAGCCTCTAAAGGTGCCTACTAGGGCTGTGTTCCGATATTAACTGCCAGTACTGAAAATGTATAGTATATGTGACGTGAACTATAAATTTTCAGTACTGCCAGTAAAAACGGAACACAGCCTAGGGGTCGATTGTGTATCATGTAATTAAACCGTTTGTTTTTTGTTCCTGAATTAGTGTGCACTTAAAATGAAATAGATATATATTTGAAAGTTAGTGAAAGCAAGAAGAAACGTTCCAGTGCAGTCTAGTGCAGGAATAGAAAACAAGGCTTAAGTGAAAATTACAAAAGTGAGCAAATTCACTAGGTGTTGACCAATAAAATTATAAATACTCTAGTAAATTTGTTCACTTTGTCATTTTCACTCTAGTTACATGATACACAATTGACTCCCTGATGGACGCGGCAAATGCCGCGCGCGGCAACGCGGCAGTTCAGAAAGAATTAGATCTAGGAGCTTCGGAATCATTCTGCGTTGCCGCAAATGAAGTTGGATTAATCCAACTTCATTTGCGGCATCGCAAAAGTGATTTCAAGAGCAAAATTTAAAAGGTTGTAACGATAGCCGAAGTGGATATGGAGATTCCAAAGGTTAGTAAATGTTTATATTTGTTCTATATTTGTGTGTAATATGGAGCTTTATACTAAAATGTTAGTTAAGATAGCAATTAGGAAAGTAATATATATACATATGATTGTTTATAATCATCAAGATTAGAGGTTAAATATACCCAGTCAGAAATAGTTTCTCGAAACAATGTCGTTTCGATGTCAAAAATGCAAGTCAAAAATTTTCGAAATATTTATTAATTTTGATGGATAATTAATAAAATTAATAATTAATTAATAATTTTAATTTTAATTTTTTATTTTTAATTTTATTTTTTTAAATTTTTTAATTTTGCTTTGACTTTTTATTTCCACTACTTTATTAAAAAATTATGATATTGCAATGTTTCCGGAATATTACTGGCATATGCCATGCAATGTTGCAGGCATATTGTTAATTTATGTTTTTGCAATGTCTCCGTAATATTACATTGCAATCCGTAACATTGCAATACTGCTGCAATGTTGCTGCAATTTTTTTTTAATTTTTTTTTTAATAGTTTATAAACGTATGTAATAATTTTGGTATACAAAAAAGATAAAACTAGAAAAATTAGTTTGAGAAAAAAAACATCATTAACTCTATGGCTGATAAAAATTTTTCTGAGATACTTTTTATACGAATTATAGAACATTTTTTAAAAATATTAAGTAATTAAGTTTTTTCTTTAAATTTTTCATGTATGTATAAATTCTGAAACGGGAGGGTTCCAATAGCGCACATCCCGATAGCCCACTAACCAATCATCTTGACTTATCTAACCCAACCTACGGAAAATCTCTAGGCATCTCCCATTGTAAAGGCGCAAGTTCACGCAGCGAATAAAAGCTGGCGTTTTACCCCCTCTCCATCAATTTGGCGAATCCAACGAATAAACGCTCAAAGTTCGACACAGTTCAACTTTTAGCGACTAAACGCTGGCGTTTACCCCTTCTCCACCAATTTTCATCAATTTGGCCAATTCAGAGGATAAACGCTCAAAGTTCGACACAGTCCAACTTTTAGCAAAACGACACTGAAATTTAAATATTACATTCCAAATTAATTACCTTCCAAAAGTGAATATATAGGAAAAAAATTATGACTGAAAGATTAAATCAATCGACATCATCTGAAAATACAAACAAAATTAATATATATTATATACATATAGTAAGCATACTTTTAGGCTAGGTTGCTTTTTGTTTTTTATTTATGTTAGATAGCTTTATTTGTTATATTGTGTTAATAACTGTTTTTTATATTGTAGGAAATTCTGTTATACTTCTGTTATACCCTCATATACTTGTGGTGTGTGCAAAACAATTGTTTGTACCATACAAGAAAGTAAAGAAATATATCGGCACTCTTGTATGGAGGGATGAATGTTACATAGATAAAATTTCATATTATTTTTATCTTAAAAGCGGTAAATACATTAGTAACAATTTCGGCCCAATGCAAAAAAGAAACTGTGCTCATTACGATTTACAAAAATCGGAGCTACCCAAAACTTTTTTTTTATATCTATTTCTTTTTCTTTTTTTAACAAATACATTGCAGCAATTGCAACAGTTATACGTCGTCTTCTAATTTCAACAATAACCGCCACTGTGCGTTTATAATATTTTACATACTCGATATATTGATTATAATATTCCAACTCCGGTTTTTGCGGTTATGTCATATTATGTACTTAGCAATTGCCGCTTTTAAGGACTTCCGTTTTCGGAGCAGTAGGGATAGAAGCGTGCAAGTATCGGTGTGCATTATAGAAGGCAGAAAGTGAGCGGAGTGAGAGAGTTGGAGAAGTGAGGTGGGCGAGGAGGTAGTGCGAGTGGAGTAAAGTGGTGGAGTGAACGGGGTATGAACGGGGTGAGTGATTGAGAGAGAGAGAGAGTGAGAGAAAATCTGAGTGAGAGTGAGAGGTTAGGAAGAGAGGTAAGCGCGAGGATGGTGAAGAGAAGTGGGAGGCAGGAGGGGAAGAGGAAAAGAGCGCGAACGCACAGGCGCGGAATAGGAAAGAGTATAGAGTGGCGCGCGCTGCGCTGCGGCGGAAAGAGAAAGGCGAGTACGCAACAGCAGAGTGTGCGAGGCGACATAGAAAGGAGACTCGGAGCGGAAACGTAGGAAAGGAACAAGAAGAAGGAAAGGTAAAGTAGGAAGATGGAGAAAGAGGGAACAGGGGCAGGGAGGAGCGGAAGGGGAGGGAGAGGGGGAAGGGAACGTACGGGGAGTGTAGGTGTACTGGATTTGTGGAAAAGGAAGAGGGAATTGGAGGAGGAGGGAGGTGAAGAGGAGATAAGTCAAACAGGAAGGGAGGAAGAGCTGGAGTTGATCAGCAAAAGTAAAAAGACGCCGAGATCACCGTGTAAGGAGGGAGAGGGATTAATGATGATGGGAATGGTAAAGAAATGGATGGAAGAACTCAAGGGAAAATGGGAGAGAATGGAGGATAGGATGACAGTATTAATGGTAGAGTTGGAAAATATGAGGAAGAGGGAGGAGGCTTGGAGGGAGGAGAAGGAGAGGATGGAAAAGAGGATAGGAGAGTTGGAGAAAAAATGGGAGAAAGAACAGGGGCAGGAGGGGAGAAGGGAAAAGATAGAGGAGCTAGAGAGAAGATTGAAAAGATTGGAATGCGGAGGAGGGGAAGAGAGAGGAAGAGGAGATACAGGAAGGGCGGAGATAGAAGAAAGGGTGAGAAAACTGGAAAGAACAGGGGAAAGGGAAGAAAGATCGAGGAGGAGGAGGAACGTGGTGGTGAAGGGTGTTAAGGGGGGGGAGGGAGACGTGGGGAGGAGAATTGGGGAAATATTTAGAGAGATAGGAGCGGAGGTAAAGGTGGAGGAGGTAAGGGAGGTGAGGGCGGGAAGGGGAGATTGGGGTGGCCTGGTGGTGGTCAAGCTAGGATCGGAAGATGACAGAAAGAAATTATGAGGAAAAAGAGAGGACTAAAAGGGAGAGAGATTTGGATAGGAGATGATCTAACGTGGAAGGAAAGGCAGAACAGGTGGAAGTTTAGAGAGATAGTAAAAGCAGAGGAAAGGAAGGGAGCAAAGGTTTGGATAGGAGAGAATAAGGCGTTGGTAAATGGGGAATGGTGGTTCTGGGATGAAAAGGAGGAAGGGATAAAAAAGGGGTGGGGAAAGAAAGGGATGAAAATAGGAAAGGAAAACGCGGGGGAAGCGAGAGAGAGGGCTTAGAAAAGAGTGAAAGGGGGATAGGAGAAGGGGCGACAAAGGGATGGCATTGGAGGAGAGGTGCGGGAGAGAGAGGGAGAGAGGAGGAAAAGGGGAGGAGTAGAGAGATGAAAGTGGGGTTCTGGAATGTGGCGGGGGTAGGAAACAAGGACGTGGAGTTTTGGAGAGCGATTGCGGAATGGGATATAGTGATCTTATTGGAAACGTGGCTAGAGAAAAGAGGGTGGGAGCGAATAAAAGAGAGGCTGCCTCGGGGGTATAGATGGGAGGGCATGCGCAATTGGCAGGGAGAAGGAACAAGAAGGGGAGGGCGATGGGGGGAATGTTGATGGGGATAAGGAAAGAGATAGAGGTAATAGGAGTGGAAAACGGAGAGCTAATGGAGGGCCTGATGGTAGGGAAAGTACGAGTAGGAGAGGAGATATGGAGAATAGTGGGGGTTTATAGCAATGGGGACTTAAAGGAAAAATGGCAGATAATTGAAAATTGGGCAGAAGAAAAGGAGGAGGGGGTGCGAACAATGATAGGAGGGGATTTCAACGCGAGAACCGGGGAAATGGGAGGATGGTGGGAGGGGAGAAATGAGAGAGAAGAGGAAGAGAGGAGAAGATCAAAAGACAAAAAGGTGAATGCGGAGGGAAGATTTTTGGTAAGTAAGCTGGAGGAGGTGGGATGGTATATATTTAATGGTTGCGGGAAGGGGGATGAAGAGGGGGAATGGACATATTCAGGGGGACGAGGGGACTCGGTTCTGGACTATGTGATGGGGGGGAGGAGGTTTGGGATAGGGTGGTGGGAGTGAAGGTGGAAGACAGGGTTGAATCGGACCATTTTCCGCTGGTGGTAAGGATTAAGGAAAGGGGGGAGAGGAGAAGGGAAGAGGGGAGGGGGAAAAGGAAATGGAGGTGGACAAAGGATGGAAAGAAGGAATTTGGGGAGAAAATGGAGGAGGTATGGGAGAAGAAGGAGGACCGAGACAATATGGATTGGGAGGAATTGAAGGAGGTACAGGAGATACTGAGAGGGGGTAGAAGGAGGAGAGAGGAAAGAAGGGAGGATGGTGGGATTCGGAATGCAAAGAGAGTAAAAGAAGGGTGAGAAAAGAGCTGAGGGAGTGGAGGAGAAAAGGGGAGGGGGGAGAGGTATAGAGAAGCGAAAAGAGAGCATAATAGGTTGTGTCAGAGGAAAAAAGAGGAAGAAAGAGAGAGGTGAGCAGAAGTAGTGAAAAGGGCGAGATCAGAGGGGCAGGTGTGGGAGGTGATAAATAGAGAGAGAAGGAAAAGGAGGAATGTGAATGAGGGGATTGGGATGGAGGATTGGGTGGAGTATTTTAAGGGACTGCTGGGAGGAGTGGAAAGGAGAGTAGTGAGAGGGACAAGAAGAGAAAAGAGAGAGGACGAAAGAAAAGTAGAGGAGCTCTCAAGGGAGGAGATAAGAAGAGCCACAAGAAAAATAAGAGAAAGGAAGGCAGCAGGGGGGGGACGAGATTCCGAGCGAGATGTGGAGGTACGGAGGGGAAAAACTAGAGGAAGCGATATGGAAGATATGCGATAGAGTATGGAAGAGTGAGGAGTGGATCGAGGACTGGAGTGAGGGCATGATAGTCCCGATAAGGAAGAAGGGTGAGAGGGAAAGGGTAGAGGACTATAGGGGGGTGACGTTGATGCCATCATTATATAAGGTATACGCAACGATAGTAGCAGATAGGGTGGAGGGGGAGGTGGAAGAGGGAAATAAAGTGCCACAGAATCAAATGAGGTTTAGGAAAGGAATGGAGACAATGGACAACATATATGTGCTGAACTACTTGGTGAACAGGCAGCTTAGCAGGGAGAAAAGCAAATTGGTGGCCTTCTTTGTTGATCTGAAGGCCGCGTTTGATTCTGTGGACAGAGGGGTGTTGGGAAGGGCGATGAGGGAGAGGGGAATTAGCGAGAGGATGGAATGGAGGTGTGAGGAGATGATGAGGGAGACCAAAAGCAGGGTGAGGGTGGGAGGGGAAGTAAGCGAGGTTTTTTGGACGGGGAGGGGGGTCAAACAAGGGTGCCCGTTAAGTCCAGGGCTATTTAATTTAGTGACGGCAGACTTGGAAGAGAACATGAGGAAGGGATTATGGGGAGGGGTAAAGGGGGGGGGGAAGGTGTACACGTTAGCATACGCTGACGACATAGTCCTATTGGCTGAGGATGAGGATGGGATAAGGGCGATGATGGCAAGGTTGGAAAGGTATATGAGGGGAAAGGGACTGGTGGTGAATGGAGAAAAATAAAAAATAATGAGATTCGGAAAGGGAGGGGGACAAGGAAGAAGGTAAGGTGGAGATGGGAGGGAAAAGAGGTGGAGGAAATTAGAAGTTACAAGTACCTGGGGTACATATTTCAGAGAAACGGGGGGCAGGGGGAACAAGTGAGGGATAGGGTAAAGAGGGGAATAGCTGCAATGGGACAAGTATGGAGTATAGTGAAGAGAAAGTTTGGGAGAGATTGGAGGAAGCGGGTATGGATGTTTGACACTTTGATATGGTCGGTGATGGCATATGGGGTGGAAGTGTGGGGTTGGAGGGAAAGGGAGCGAGTGGAAAGGGTGCAAGAAAAGTATTTAAGATGGCTGCTGGGGGTAAGTTCCTCCCGGGGGAGGATGCCGGGATACATGATCAGGGAGGAGCTGCAAAGGGAGAAATTGAGAACGAGGGCGGGCAGAAGGGCATGGGGATTTGAAGGGAGGCTGGCGGATGGGAGAGGAAGTGAGTTAGCGAGGAGATGTTGGGAGGAAATGAGGGAGAGAATAAAGAAGGGGGGAAAGCTGTCGGAGTGGGAGAAGGAGAGGAAAGAATTTTTCGAGGAAAGGGGTGCGGGGATGAAGGAAGTGGAAGAGAGAAGAGAAGAGGGGAGATTTGACTTTAGGGAGGTAGAGGAGAAAGACAGAGAAGAGCAAAGGAGGGAGAGAGGGGACAGAATTGTTGGATCGAGGTATAATAGATGGTTTAAGAAAGTGAAAGGAGAAGGGATTCCGGAATATTTAAAGAAAGGATGGGCGGAAAGCAGATGGGCAAGGATGGGGGTGAGAGAGGGGGTATACTGGGGAAAAGAGGAAGACAGATTGTGTAGGATGTGTGGAGGGGAAGTGGAGAAGTGGGAGCATGTGTGGGAGGAATGTGGTAGCTGGGGGGCAAGGGGGAAATGGGAGGAGTGGGTGGTGAAAGTATTGGGAGAGGGGGGAGGGAGAGGAATGGGTGACGAAATTAGAGAGATTTAGGGAAGGGGGTGGATCGGAGGTAGGGACTATAGAGGGGGGGGGAGAGTGAGTGAGTGAGAGAGTGCTGCCTAGAGGGGAGGCTGAAAATGTAAATATGTAAATATGTAGATTCGAGTAAGGAGGAATGTAGAGGCACGATACTGGCGACGAAAACGGAGGTCCCGTGTGTGTGTGTATAAGGAGAGCGATAGGGGAAGATAGGATAGGATTAGGATAAGTTTAAGAAGTAGAGATAAGAATAGTGTATAAGATTAGAATTAAGTATAGAGTAAGAAAAATTTGTAACCTAAAAAGGAACGAATAAATCAACTAACTAACTAATTGCCGCTTTTAACGCTGCTTTGCGTTGCGGTGGAGTTGGGTGGAGTAAGGGTAAAACGCCAGCTTTTATTCGCTACATGAAAAGGATAGAGGCGATAGCATTTAGCTTTTTAACGCTGCTTTGCGTTGCGATTGAGTGGGGGTAAAACGCCAGTAGCAGGATTCTGTAACTCCTTAGCGACAATTCGGTATCGTTAAAGCGTCGTTGCGCAGATATTATACATGGTAGAAAAGCTGCGCAACGCCACGTAACGATATCTCTAGCTGTCGTAAAGAGTTACAGAATACGGCCCCAGCTTTTACTCGCTGAGTGAAATTGCACCTTAAGGGCCACTTGCACCAACGCCGATTAACTTAATCGCTGATTAGCCTATTGGAATTGACCAATCGTATTTGTCGTTAAGTAAAAACGACAAATGCGATTGGTCAATTCCGATAGAATAATCAGTGATTAAGTTAATCGGCGTTGGTGAAAGTGGCCCTGTAGCGGGATTCTGTAACTCTTAAGGGCCTCGCACATGAAATGCATAACGTAACATAAGCACAACATAAGACCGACGGACCAATGAAAATGCTATGTAAATCAATATGGCGACTTTATGTTAGATGCTTATTGGCCCATCGGTCTTATGTTGTGCATATGTTATATTATGCATTTCATGTGCGAGGCCCTTTAACGACAGCTAGGGATATCGTTATGTGTCGTTGCGCAGCTTTTCTACTATACTACTGTGTCCAAAAAGTAAGGTGACATTGCATTTATTTCGAAAATTCTTTATTTATTCTTGCAAATCAATTTCGTCCCCTTCAAAGTAATCCCCCCCTGATATAATACACTTATTCCAACGGATTTTCCAATCTTCGAAACAGTTGTAATAATCGATTTCAGGAATGGCCTTTAGCTCCTTCTTCGCAGCGAAACGGTGTCCCCGGAGCGGCCGCTTGAGTTTGCTGAATAGCCAGAAGTCGCATGGAGCCAAATCAGGTGAATACGGTGGTTGTGGAACGATATTAGTCGAGTTTTTGGTTAAAAAATCACGAATCGTTTCGAGTCGATAGAAGAGATTCAAGCCGCTGCGAAGAAGGAGCTAAAGGCCATTCCTGAAATCGATTATTACAACTGTTTCGAAGATTGGAAAATCCGTTGGAATAAGTGTATTATATCAGGGGGGGATTACTTTGAAGGGGACGAAATTGATTTGCAAGAATAAATAAAGAATTTTCGAAATAAATGCAATGTCACCTTACTTTTTGGACACAGTAGTATATAATATCTGTGCAACGACGCTGTAACGATACCGAATTGTCGCTAAGGAGTTACAGAATCCCGCTACTGAGTGGTTTGTGTGCTATCGGGATGTGCGCTATCGGGACCGGCCGTTCTGAAACATTCTAATATTCTAAAAAAAAACTAAGAAATTTTTTAAAAACTATAAAATATTACAGAAATTTTGAAAAATTCTGGAAATGATTAAAAAATATCTAAAAATTTTGAAAATTATATTTAAAAATCTGAGACAAATTTATATACTCTGATAAAAACTTTTCTTGAAATTTTCCTGATTTTCTGTATAACATATTTTTTAGAATAGTTCTCAGATTTTTTAATGTAAACTTTAGAATATGTAAAAATACACATATATGTAAAAAATTCGGAGAAAAAAATATGGATTTCTTAATATTTCTAAAGTTTCAATTTATATAAAAATTCTAAAAAAAATTTCAGATAACTAATAAAATTATTATTCAAATCGATGTCGAATGATTCTATAAATCATTACATGCAAAAATCATTCTAATTTTTTTGTAATAAATAATAAAAATAAACGATGAAAAAGTAGAAATGCAATTAGTTAATTTTTTTTTGCATCATCGCATTGTCAAATCGATCTTTCATTTTCATAGACATGATTTGTTGATTAAATTAATTACAGTCCCGATAATGAGATATTACAATTGAAATATTTTTTATTACAGTTTGTGTCTCACTATAACTAAAAAATTGAGGTTATATTATTTTGTTTCAACGCGGCAAATGCAACAACGCCGCGTCCATGCAGGTAGCGGCATCACAGAGTCACTCATGAAACTTTTTCCCTAGAGCGGAAACGTGAAAAGTGAAAATCTTTACCATTGAAGTTAATGGAGAAATTTTTCATTTTTCACGTTTCCGTCTTAGGGAAAAAGTTTCATAATCGACCCCCAGAATTAGAAACCCCTAGATCTAGTTCTTTCTAAACTGCCGCGTTGCCGCGCGCGGCATTTGCCGCGTCCATCAGTAGGCACCTTTATAGTTGCGACACTTTTTCTTCGACGGCAAACGTAATTGGTTGGATCCATAAGTAAGAACCAATCATGTTCTCAGCTCTCGTTATAGTTGCGCGTTCACAAACGCATCGAAGAAAAAGTGTCGCAACTATAATGAACACGACTGTACAGTCGTTTTCATTATAGTTGCGACACTTTTTTTGGGATGCATTTCTGAACGCGCAACTATAACGAGAGATGAGAACGACTGTAGTTGCGGAGGTTAGCGCGAAATGTCAAACGTTGGTATACAAGGTGTCGCAAATAAAATTTGGGTACCTTGGAGGAAATATAAGATAAGTATACTCGCAAATATTTTTCAAATAGATTTTTTAAAAAAATATTCGCACATTTTCCGTATTTGATCGGTTTTGGTCTAATTGAGCTTTATATATTCGTCATTACAGCAACGATGAGCTGAGATGCTTAGATGTAGTTAAATAAATTATAACTACACAAATATAAAAAATGAAAATTTTAAATATTTGTTACAGTTATAATTATAATTTATTTAACTACATCTAAGCATCTCAGATCATCGTTGTTGTAACAACGAATTTATAAAGCGAATTTATAAAATATATATATATATTTTTTTTTTTTTCTAACTTAATACATGCGTTGTTTCTAGGTGAATTAATTTGGCGTCAACAATGTGCGAAATTTAATACCAAATGGACGTAATACAGTTATTGTTATGGAAAAGACCAAACTTGAATATATTAGGCTCATGTGTCAAATGAAAATGACTGGAGCAATTTGTAAGCAGTAAGTAAATTTTCCAAAATTAAGTAGAAAGATATTGTTTGTTTTAACTATTTGTTTAATTACGTTTTCACGTTCTACGTTATTTTTATATTTTAAATCTTTCTAACTACAAGTCTATTCTGGGAAGGATTTTATGATATTATGCTTAAACGACCAATTTTCATATTTAATGAACAAGAACTTGAACTATTGATCGGTGGCTTGCTTACTGTAAATATCTTAAAGGAGGATCTTAAAGCAAATATTGAGTATCATAAATACACTGCTACGTCTTTATAGGTACATTTTGATATTTTGTATTAGCTCAAGTTTGAAAGACTTGAATTATACCATCTTTTTTCCACTCACAGATTCAATGGTTCTGGTGTGTAGGTACATTTTGATATTTTGTATTAGCTCAAGTTTGAAAGACTTGAATTATACCATCTTTTTTCCACTCACAGATTCAATGGTTCTGGTGCATTGCGAGGTTTTAATCAAGCGGATTGTTCGAAGTTCTTACAATTTATCACTGGTACATCTAAAGTGTCGTTACAAAGTTTTGCTGCGTTAGAAGGCATGAACGGCATACAAGTTCCAAATTCACAGAAAAGACAAGTTGACAGACAGGCTTTCATTTGCACATATTTGGTTAATATATGAAAAAAGAAATTGTTTTAATACCTTGTCATATGTGTGTATAAGTTAAAATTAAATTAATATAAAATTACAAGACTAAAATTGTATTTTTTAATTGCAGTTTCAATCAACTAGATTTGCCAGTGTACGAGACGTATGATAAACTCTAAACAAATCTACTCAAGGCGACTTACGAATGCACCAAAGAATTTGGATTTGCATAAGCTTACCAGAATTTGCTCCAGTACAATTTCAATTTCAATCGATACAATTTCGCGTTCAATCGATGATATTCTAGAGACCAAACTTATGGTTGGATCTTTACAGCCAGTGATAACATTCCGGACGTGCAATAGCCTATTGCTTGCAAAATTTTTAACGTACTTACAAAAATTGTTATACGCAATGTTATATATAAAACTATCTTGTGAACGTAGCGAATCACAGTGCTCTAATTGCTATAATATGTATTATTACACTTATACGACTTTATAAATACGAAATATATATTTTCATTTTATCATACACATTAACTCTCATGTATCAAGATTTATAGATTAAATAGATATTAATAATAATATATTCAGTAATAATACTAACATTAATCCATTGATATGTTATTGAAGTAATTAACGTCTATTTAATTATAAGCTCTATTTTGATAAATTAAAAAAAAATTATAAAATATACATTGAATTATACATGCATTTGAATTTTTTGACAGTTACATTTTTATAAATAAAGAATAAATCTTTAAAAAAAAGATTATCATTTTCTACCTATTAATTCATCATACATGATTCATAAGTAGGAATCATGTAATTTAATATTTGTGTTTGCAGGATCTTGCTTCTCTTCTTCCAAAGTCACTTTGATGCACAAGGTAGCTCCGATTTCTTTTAAAGATAAGATTCATACACATAACTGTAAAAGTTAATTAATTTATTATAAGAAATAAAACGGATGAAAAGAAATGTAATATACTGCATTTTAAAATCAGCGTATTTATTAGCGTATATATTAACGAATAAATTATTGTCCATTAATTACATGAGAATTAATGTGTATAATAAAATGAAAATATATATTTCATTTTATAAAGTCGTATAAGTGTAATAATACATATTATAGTAATTAGAGCACTGTGATTCGCTACGTTCACAAGATAGTTTTATATATAACATTGCGTATAACAATTTTTGTAAGTACGTTAAAAATTTTGCAAGCAATAGGCTATTGCACGTCCGGAATGTTATCACTGGCTGTAAAGATCCAACCATAAGTTTGGTCTCTAGAATATCATCGATTGAACGCGAAATTGTATCGATTGAAATTGAAATTGTACTGGAGCAAATTCTGGTAAGCTTATGCAAATCCAAATTCTTTGGTGCATTCGTAAGTCGCCTTGAGTAGATTTGTTTAGAGTTTATCATACGTCTCGTACACTGGCAAATCTAGTTGATTGAAACTGCAATTAAAAAATACAATTTTAGTCTTGTAATTTTATATTAATTTAATTTTAACTTATACACACATATGACAAGGTATTAAAACAATTTCTTTTTTCATATATTAACCAAATATGTGCAAATGAAAGCCTGTCTGTCAACTTGTCTTCTCTGTGAATTTGGAACTTTTGTATGCCGTTCATGCCTTCTAACGTAGCAAAACTTTGTAACGACACTTTAGATGTACCAGTGATAAATTGTAAGAACTTCGAACAATCCGCTTGATTAAAACCTCGCAATGCACCAGAACCATTGAATCTGTGAGTGGAAAAAAGATGGTATAATTCAAGTCTTTCAAACTTGAGCTAATACAAAATATCAAAATGTACCTACACACCAGAACCATTGAATCTGTGAGTGGAAAAAAGATGGTATAATTCAAGTCTTTCAAACTTGAGCTAATACAAAATATCAAAATGTACCTATAAAGACGTAGCAGTGTATTTATGATACTCAATATTTGCTTTAAGATCCTCCTTTAAGATATTTACAGTAAGCAAGCCACCGATCAATAGTTCAAGTTCTTGTTCATTAAATATGAAAATTGGTCGTTTAAGCATAATATCATAAAATCCTTCCAAGAATAGACCTGTAGTTAGAAAGATTTAAAATATAAAAATAACGTAGAACGTGAAAACGTAATTAAACAAATAGTTAAAACAAACAATATCTTTCTACTTAATTTTGGAAAATTTACTTACTGCTTACAAATTGCTCCAGTCATTTTCATTTGACACATGAGCCTAATATATTCAAGTTTGGTCTTTTCCATAACAATAACTGTATTACGTCCATTTGGTATTAAATTTCGCACATTGTTGACGCCAAATTAATTCACCTAGAAACAACGCATGTATTAAGTTAGAAAAATATATATATATATATATATATATATATATATATATATTTTATAAATTCGTTGTTACAACAACGATGATCTGAGATGCTTAGATGTAGTTAAATAAATTATAATTATAACTGTAACAAATATTTAAAATTTTCATTTTTTATATTTGTTGTAGTTATAATTTATTTAACTACATCTAAGCATCTCAGCTCATCGTTGCTGTAATGACGAATATATAAAGCTCAATTAGACCAAAACCGATCAAATACGGAAAATGTGCGAATATTTTTTTAAAAAATCTATTTGAAAAATATTTGGGAGTATACTTATCTTACATTTCCTCCAAGGTACCCAAATTTTATTTGCGACACCTTGTATACCAACGTTTGACATTTCGCGCTAACCTCCGCAACTACAGTCGTTCTCATCTCTCGTTATAGTTGCAAATATTTTTCAAATAGAGTTTATAAAAAAATATTCGCACATTTTCCGTATTTGATCGGTTTTAATCTAATTAAGTTTATAAATTCGTCATTACAACATGATGAGCTGAGATGCTTAGATGTAGTTAAATAAATTGTAACTGTAACAAATATTAAAAATTAATATTTTAAGTATCTGTTACAGTTATAATTATAATTTATTTAACTACATCTAAGCATCTCTGATCATCGTTGTTGTAATGACGAATTTATAAAGCTCAATTAGACCAAAGCCGATCCAATATAAGAAGATGTATTATTTATTAATTAAAACTAACTTTTTTTTTGCAGAAGTAGAGAGTACACAAGGATGAGACATTGAAAGCCTTTGCAAGAAGGTGATATACTCAATGTACTCAACATACTGTTATATGTTGATATAACAGTAAGTAGTCTTATCTTTTATGAAAAACGTTCTATAAAATTGTATTCTTTTCCTAGTTAAAAAAAATTATAATTACAAATTATAGGTCTATTTTAATTCCTATCTCGGTAATTGCTCATGTTTCAAGTTGGTGAGGAAGCTATTCAACTTCTGTATAAAGTAATGCAAGTTTTTTTTTACAGAGATGCAAGATCTTTCCCAAAGGTACATTAACAAAATTCCTATGTATATATCTTACAGACCAACAATTTCAACTACATTGTTAACAATTTGTTTGCCTTGCTTTTCAGTATCATCTTGCCATTATCACGAAAGAAAAAGGAGTTGAAAAACAAGGGCCGTTAACTTTGGACAGTTATTGGGGACCTGCAATTCTATAAAATTTTTGTTTTCTCATTTAAAACAAACTTAATAAAAAATCTACAGTAAAGATCCATTTCTTTAATTGAATAAATTGAAAGAAGTTTTCAATTATATATTTATTTGCATTAAATATACAAAAGAATAAGAAAATATTGATTCTGGTAACCGTATTGATAATCTTCATTCTAATAGACATAAATTTTACCTAACTTTTATTTTTACATATAAAAACACAAGATAGTACTTGTAAGATTAAAACGCATATGTGCAAAATAATTTATGTATGCTAAAAATAATATATTTCATAGGTACTTTTTATATAAAATAGCAATAACATCGATTGTACATTAAAGTGTTAGCACTTCGCATCCAGTATCTGTTATTAAAATTGTATGTTCAACTTGAGCTGTCCTAGAATTATCAATAGTACAAGTTGTCTATCCATCTTCCAGAATTTCAATCTGCGTTGTTCCTTGACTTAAAGCTGATTCAATAGTAAATGTCATATCTGGTTTTATTTTGTCAGAAAAATCATTTGCTGTAAAACGAAAAAGAGGCGTTAAAATATCAGTATACATATAAGACAATTTAATATTTACAATTATGTAGAAATTTATTTTAAAAGCAAGATAATTTTATCTATAAATTAGAATTAGATAATTTCTATTAGTCATATGCCAATGCGCGTTAATATTGATAGTAACAAAATATTTTCACTGTACCGAAGTGATAAATGTCTGGAGCACCATGAAAGTAAGTTCCAATACCACGACCCAAAAGTGCAGGTATTACATTCAAATTGTGTTTATTTGTTGTCTCTTCTATTACATTACCTGAAAACAAAATAGAAAAATTATACAAAATGATAAAAATGAATGTTATAGCATATAACCAAGTTGAGATTTTTAATCATGTACAAATTATTATCAATATTGCAGAAATATTCATTTGATTTGCATATTTCAATAGCTGACTTTAAACACTCTGTGATTGTTACCAATCGTTTGCCTTCAGAATGTACCTCACCAACTTGAAACATGACTGAGCAATCGCCGTGATAGCCATTAAGATAAACCTATAATTTGTAATTATAATTTTTTTTAACTAGAAAAAGAATACAATTTTATAAAACGTTTTTCATAAAAGATGAGACTACTTACTGTTATATTAACATTGAGTATATCACCTTCTTGCAAAGGCTTCCAATGTCTCATCCTTGTATGCTCTCTACTTCTGCAAAAAAGAAAAAGTTAGTTTTAATTAATAAATAACACATCTTCTTGTATTGGATTGGCTTTGGTCTTATTGAGCTTTATAAATTCGTCATTACAACACCGATGATCAGAGATGCTTAGATGTAGTTAAATAAATTATAATTATAACTGTAACAGATACTTAAAATGTTAATTTTTAATATTTGTTACAGTTACAATTTATTTAACTACATCTAAGCATCTCAGCTCATCGTGTTGTAATGACGAATTTATAAACTTAATTAGATTAAAACCGATCAAATACGGAAAATGTGCGAATATTTTTTTAAAAAAATCTATTTGAAAAATATTTGCGAGTATACTTATCTTATTTTTTTTTTTTTTTTTTTGTGATTTGTGTCCACCTATGGACACGCGTATTAAACCCGACCGGAACGGTCTCTACGGTTATACAACGCGAAGGCGACGATCTAGAGTGCCTAATATTTAACTGTTTTTTTTTCCTATATACTCGCAATCGCGAGTCCCAGTATTATATGGCTCTTTTCACTTTTTTGATGAAGTCGTATATGAGACTAAACTTCTTCCAGTCTTTCCTCCTTAGGATGTCGTACACACTCTCCACCTCCCCAAGTCTTGCTCTCCACAATATCTCGCCTAACCTCATCCTCTGCTCGTCGAACCCATGATGTAAGAAACAAGGTGAAACAACGCGCATCGTCGGCGGCTCGATGCGCGGTAAGAGGCGTGGCTCGATGTGGTGAGCTAGAGTACCTCTAGTAAGAGTATGGACACCGTCCGCCATTAATAGGGAACCTATGACGGGTTTTCTATAATTTATAGATAAATAAATAAAAAAAAGAAATATGATTAAAATGAATAACTTCACAGAAATACACGATGACATACTTGAACGATGCCTGACTTCACTAAGCATCACTATATCACTCAAAGAAATAACAAAATATAATAATTAGCCTTAACAGGATTCAACTTAAATCGATTATATACAAGTATATAACATTGTTTATTAAATTGTATATAAAATCACGCGTATATTTTTTGTTTTTATCAGTATACACAATAATGAATTCAATTTTCCCTCTTCTATTTCCCTATTACATATGGCGAATCGAGGAACCAATCAAAAATCGACTAACGGTGTCCATACTCTTACTAGAGGTACTCTATGGTGAGCCAATGAAATTTGGGTCCAAATATATCCGCGCTATTTCAATACGAAACAATTATATGTAGTCACACGTACTTAAATTGTAGATGTTAGTTGTTAAAAAAAATAATAATTGTAGTTGTTAAAAAAAATAAATATAAAAATGTAAAAATACTTGAAATTTGTTATCTTTAACACAAATTACTGTTTCAATAAACACTGTTGTTATAAACATGAAATACAACAATTTAGCCATAGACATAAGCTCATTCTTATAATTTTCCAAATTTCTTCTAATCCAAGTTTAAAAAATTTGAAATAACAATTATCACAATTTTCATTAATGTACAAAGTCTCAACTTTATCTTCACGTTCTTCCTTTTTTAGTAGCTTTGAATTTCTCCGATTCACCGATTATTTCCAATTCACGTATAAATACAAGTATAAATACGTCTCAGTACCGGAGCCGTAGCCATATTGAATCTTAAAATTTGGACCCACTTCTGATTGGTCTAGAGTATGGTCTACTGCGCATCTGGTTACTTGTTTCACCTTTCTTCTTACATCATGGGCTGTGTTCCGTTTTTACTGGCAGTACTGAAAATTTATAGTTCACGTCACATATACTATACATTTTCAGTACTGGCAGTTAATATCGGAACACAGCCATGGTCGAACCTACGGCAGCGCCACACAATATGGTCGATATCCTCCGTCTCGTACCCACACTCACATCTCTCACTCTCTATATAGTTTTTCCTAGCCAGTGACTCATTCAAATTGTAATGATTCGATCTCAATCTGTTGATCAGTGTTATGAAGTATCTCTCCATATTAAAATCTCTAAACCATGGTTGTTTACTATTACCATCATAAAAGTTCTTGAAATAAAAAGTTCCCTTATGCCTAGATTCGTTGACAATTTTATTCTGTGTAATCCTCCATGCATCCTCCTTGAATATTGTAGTAAGATCTCTAAAAGGCACCTCTATACTATTGTCGGCAGGTTCCTCAGTGCCACTTTTTGCCAAATGATCCGCCAATTCATTACCCGTGAAACCCACATGAGCCGGTATCCACACATATATAATTTTCTTCTCATACAAGTCTTTAAATCTCGTGTGTAATCTTATAATTTCTAGGATGTATTTGTTGCGATATACGCTAATAATATTATTATTTAGCGCCTGTAATACGGATAAACTGTCCGAGAAAATCACTAAATTGTCAAAAGACTCGACCCTATCTAGTGCAATTGCCAATGCAGTCTTGATTGCAGCCGCTTCTGCTGTGAATATGGAGCATTCCTTGGGTATACTAAAATAATGTCCATCTAACTGCTCTTCTATGATTACACTAGCACCTGTAGAAATTGCCTGCTCTGACTTCGAACCGTCCGTGTACATGATAAGAGATCTATCGTTTAACTTATATTTATACTTAACTTCGTTAATTAAATTAAAGTCTTCCTGCACGTATCCTTCAATTCGATTGATATCACAGTTTTTTTTCTTACGGTTAGGTCCTCTTACTCTACTACCAATTTCACAATCTATGTCTATCCTATTAGTAATCATGCTGTAATCCATGTTCCAGATTTCGAAAGATTCTTTACTACATCCAAGTCTATCGCTATATCGTCTCACGCACTCCCATGCTTCACATAATACACTTTTATTATACAACGGGTTTCTATATTTCGCCCACATTTCCTTATTTTTTAAATTGTCCAGACTAATTCTAATTGAGCTCTCACCATATTTATAAATTTTACTACAAAAGTTCTTTGCTAGAGTTAACGCCCTTTCTCTTAATAGTACCACCTTCGATTCTGCAATTATTACATTATTAGGAGTACTGTTTCTGTACCCGAGGGCTGTACGAATTCCTAGGAATTGGGTTCTCTCTAAATTGAGTTGTAATGATTTTATATTAGGACTGTAAATATATAAGCCATAATCCAATACCGACCTAACCATGCTTTTATACAACATCAGAGCAGTATTTACCTCTACCCCTTTAGATATGCCACTAATGTATTTCATTATATTGTTAGCCTTATTGACTCTACCTCTAATATCTGATACGTGTTTCTCGAATCTCAATTTATTGTCCAGCCATATTCCAAGGAATCTGGCACCTCGATCGTTATAAACTCTGCATTTCTTAACATTAATATATAAGTTGTTATCGCAATAACCCGATCTGGAGAACTCCACCAGCTTAGTTTTTTGGGGTGCTAAGTTCAAATTTAATACCGCTAAATTTTTGGCTACTCTATGTACCGCCACTTCTAGATTTATCTTATTTTCAAACCTGTCACCGCCCTGCACATAGATTGCAATGTCATCCGCAAATTGTACAATCTGAACCCGTTCGTCCATATTTTTTGTTATTTGATTAGTATAAAGTGCATATAATATGGGGCTCAATACAGCTCCTTGCGGCAGTCCCTTATAGACTCTTCTATATTCAACAGTGCGATTATCTATGACAAACTTAGTATCTCTAGGTTTTAACCAGTCGTTAATAAAATTAAAAATACCTGAAGGACAACTCTCTTCTTTCAATTTCTTAATCATGATACTAAAATCAACATTATCATAGGCGGATGTAACATCCAGGAAAGCCACAAGGGTGTAATCATCCGATAAACTGGCACATTTAATGTCCGCCATCATCTTCGCAAGATTTTCCATACATGATCTGCCTCTCCAAAAACCGTTTTGCATAGGATCTAATTTGCTATTTTTTTCCAACCACCATATCAGTCTTTCGTTGACTAATCTCTCCATAAGTTTGCAGATACTTGAAGACAACGCTATTGGTCTTACTTTCTCCTTGCCAATTTTATCAATGAAAATAACCTGGTATTTTCTCCAATCTGGCGGAATGTACCTTTCGGTCCATATGATGTTATAAATGTCCAGCAACAGTTGTTTTCCCATCAAGGGTAGATTCTTCAACATTAAATAGTCCACATTATCCATCCCTGGGGCTGAATCTTTCTTAATCATATGTATTGCTCTATAAAATTCGTCCATAGAAAATATATCGTTCATTTCATTCATCGCTTGATTTTCACTTCTGTTTTCATTGTTGATTGCTTCTTCAACCCACGGTGGAGCCAACTCTTCAATGGTATTTCTAATTATTGTCTCCCTGTCCTTGTGTTGCCACATGTTCCAATTTATTTTATTTTGTCTACTCTTAAAAGTTTTCATGGTATTCCAGACGTACGACAAACTCGTAAATCTATTAATTCCATTACAGAACTTTGTAAAGTCTTCTCTTTTCTTTTTATTAATAACTTTTCTAGCGATAGCACGACTCTTTTTGTATTCTACGAAATCTTCCATTCTGCCAGAACGTCTCCATATTTTTAACTTATTAATCCTGACGTCTCTTACTTCACCATCTAACTTCTTGTCTATTGTATTTTTTATAGTTCTGTTCTTATTAATTTTTTTTTCCGGGTCTTTCCCTGAAGCAATCAATACAGACTTTTTCATGAGATCTACAAACCATTTATATAGCTCTTGTATATTATTTTTTTCCTTCATATTGTTGATGATTTCTTGTGAATTTTCTAATATATTTTTAATTTTATCTTGATACGTTGGCCAACTAGTATTTTTATTGGAAATCCTGTTGGTCGTTTTCTTGTATGGCAGAAAGCGTGTATCCACCCTGATGATCACCGGGAAATGGTCCGATCCCCACGTATCCTATACCTGTTGATAACTTATTTTGTCGATTATGTTTCTATTCGCGAAAATTAAGTCAATGTTCGAAGCGTTTTGACCGTGATAATTCAACCTAGTCATGGTATCATTATTAATATTAATATAACCTTTATCGAACATAGCTGTATATAATCTTTCTCCATTTCTATCTGTATTCATGCAATTCCAGACATTATTATGGGCATTGAAATCACCGACTATAATTGAGTCTTCATCTTCCGCTCCTTTAAACTTCAGTAAATTCTTCCAGACTGACATTGGTTCGCATCCATATGGTTTTCTATAGACTGCAATTAAATTGTAAATTCTTGAAATTCCCTTAACTTTTATACCAATTGCTTCAATATTTTCTGAATTTATAACCCATTCTTCTATTACTGTAAATTCTATTTTATTTTTGATTAAAATTGCAACCCCTCCCTTATTATTTATATTATTACTCTGATATGTTTTAAAGCCTGAAATGTATAAAGGTTTATTACGACTAAGTTTTGTTTCCATAATAATAACAATATCATATTCTAATGCTTTGACAGAAAATTCCGATTTTTTACTATTAATGCCACCTGCATTCCACATAAGAATGGTCGCCATTGCTAATTATACCCGCTCGCCTCTCTCCAAAATCCTCTTCTAACATCCGTACTAAGTCTCTTTGCATTTTCTAATTTTTCTTGATATCTTGTCCGATTGATCTTCCTTTTAATCAAGTCTCGTCTATTATTCTCTATTTGACTATGTTCCATGTCAAGCTCGTCTCCCTCAAATGATAAGTTAGAGCTGTGTTTCCTCAACAGCTCCATAAAATCTCTCCGAAAATCTTGAGATATTAAGCATTTGTCCCTTGCGATTTGCAAGGACCAGTCGAAGCTCGAAGACCAGTCTTTATCTGCTTCAGATACCTCATTACTATTATCCTTATTGATGAGGTGTTGGTCATTGCTTATCTCATTGTCATTCACGCGCCGAAGGGCCAACCCTCCCTTTTCTTTCTTGCCCTCTGTTACTTTCATATTAAACTGTTTATAATAATTTACATATTCTTGTCTGCGTCTTTCTCCCTTTTCTCTTTCTCTTTGTATTCTGAGAGTCCTACTGTTTTCCTGTGGTGTTATTCTATCTTCCTTGTTTCCTTTCTCCCTGTAATTGTTACGTGAATTTGTTTCAGTCTCTTTATCTTTATTTCTGTACACAACATTAGCAAACGTGTTGAGATTATATTGTTCTTTTTGTACATGATTATTTATTATAACTTCAGTCTCTTTGTCTTTATTACTACAATTAATACTGGGCCACACTATAGGATTAGTATATCTGTCATATGTTGTGGTTTTATGTCCTGAGCAACTACTAGCAATCATCTTTTCTGCTTCGGAGAATGAAATATTATTATATGCCATAATGACCTTCACTTCCTTGTTCTTGAGGGCAACTGGGCAGCTTCTCTTTGTAGAGCGATGATCACCTCCGCAGTTTCTGCATGTTATCTGCCTGTTGCATTCTCCATGTAAATTATCCCCGCATACTATACATTTGGCTTCATTTCTGCACTGCGATTTAACATGTCCAAACTTAAAGCAATTGTAGCATTGTATAACTGGTTCCACATATGGTCTAACTCTTAGACCTATATGTAGCTTATCAAATATCATGATTCTTTCTTTGATTTTGTTACCTTTCATCGTCACTAGGAAATTGTTTGTATATTGCATCATAAACTTCTTGCTTTCTTGGACCCATGTTCTCCTCCTCATCTTTTCAATCTTGAAGATATCTGCTTTATCTATGATGTTCTCCCATAGCTCTGGTATGTCGTACGGCCAGTCCGTAATTACGCCTCTGCTAAACGATGTTGAAAAATCTATAAAACCTTGAAGCCAGTTATCCTTCTGTAAATCGATCTTATCCAAACAGGCATTTGCTTCAACTGCATTATTAAAGGTTAATACAGCTATATTAAATTTAACCATGTCAATACTAACTGGACGAACTGAATTCTGATTGCACCATAATGAGATTTTTACGCTGTTCTTACCTCTATTCGGTGTACAATGTTCTTGTGCTATTTTACATTTAATTTTACAATCATTTTTGATGGATTTATCAAATCTACTATTAATCTCTCTGATAAGGTTATCGTATGTAACTTTATCTACATCTTTAAACATCTTAAGTTCTCCCTTCACTACAATATATTTATCCTGTATTACGTTATCGTTTATATTAACTCTTACTGTATTGTTCGACGTCCCGCCCTGACTAGATTTATCGTTTTTTGTGTTTGCTGTACTGTCTTTCGTTTGACCTAAGTCCCCCGAACTTTCTTTTTCCACAGACTTGTTTACCTCTCGCTGCCTTACCCCCCCCCCCTTCGCACGTGTTGGTCCTGCTTTGAACACCGCTATCTCTAACCGTTATAGGTATACCTATTATTTCATTAACATTCTCTAAATCTATATCTAAATCTACTGTCTCTATCTCTAGATCTCTTTCTTCCGAACGTTTACTCATCTTTTCATCTTCTTTACTTTCCTTCATTTCTATTGCTAGATCCTCTGATCGCGCCTCCTTATCGCTCCCACACGGATCCTTTACTGATGTTCTTCTTCCTCTCTTCCCTCCACCTGTATTCCCCTTATCTTCATCCCTTTCATAAGGGCTGAATCTGCTCCCCCGTCCGGCCGGGGGAACATTCTCCATTATGTTCTTGTACTTTTTATAATGATTCTCTCCTTTTTAGGCAACTCTACTCTAACCTCCCCCTCGTCGCCTTCGCACAACCGCGTTTCGCCGTAAACTTAGGTTACGTATCACAGAGCGATCGCAACACGTCCGTTCGGTTCAGCGATCCGAACGGCACTCTACTTATCTTATATTTCCTCCAAGGTACCCAAATTTTATTTGTGACACCTTGTATACCAGCGTTTGACATTTCGCGCTAACTGGCGCTAACCTCCACAACTGCAGTCGTTCTCATCTCTCGTTATAGTTGCGCGTTCAGAAATGCATCCAAAAAAAAGTGTCGCAACTATAATGAAAACGACTTACACACCCAAGGACTTTGATTCTGTCCATGGAAAAATTTTCCAAACTGAGAAGTGCAACCGAAGGTGCAGATCGCCACTAAAAGAATCAACTCTGTCGAGATATTGGCGGAGACTTTAATTGGAAAGCAGCGAACGACCATAATCGGCCTGGACAACGCGAATCAGGTGCCAAGCGGACGACCAATGGAAACGGACTCTGTCGCAAAGGACATCTTCGAGAGCCGTAACGACCTCAGGAAATCACCAAGTCGCCAAGCAGCACCAGCGTTAATTAAAAATAAGTTAGGTAAACCAATAGGTTATTATTTTATCAAACTTAAGCCACAAGGCAGAAAGCTTTGTCTTTACAATTTGTGGATTAAAGCCACAAAATTAATATTATGTTTTATGATTACCATTTCTAATTTTTTATAGCTTTCAATGTTATTTCTTTTATCGGTAATTTTACTTTTATTTTTATTTAATATTCTATATATTATTTTTTATATATATTTTCTTTTTTTTTATTATTTTTATTTTGTTTTGATCCTAATCAAAATAAGCTACAAAAGTCAGCAAAATAGATAGATTTAAATTTTGCGCAAAACTATGTATTCCTGTGCAAAAATAAAATAGTGCCATGCACATGAAAGGAGAAGGCGTATGCGCGAAAAAGAGAAAAAGGAAACAACTCAGAAAGTTAGACGGTGAAGAACCGAGGTGATAGGAGGTCGATGTTTCCAAACATCAGAGAGTGTGACGCAATAATTGCATCAGCGGGTGAAAATCGCGCAATGTCGATATAATGTATTTTTTATTTATTTTAATGTTAAAAAAACTGTAAGAAATTTATTATAATCAAGAAAAGAAAGTTGTTTATTTTATTATTATTCGTAATTTGTGTAATTGGGTAATAAACAATAATTTTGTAAGCGAACTGCATAAAGTTACTTGCACAACAATCCTAGTGCATATATCATACAAATAACAATTCAAAAAGTACAATTGCGTGGACTTTACAAGAGTGTATAAACGAAAAATAAAACATTTACCGATGAATCAACGAGATTCAAACAAGTACGAGAAACAGTAATGGTTGATACAAGGAATGAGCTTGGCTAATCAGCATCCGGGAGACCTAAAAGGTAAAAGAATGGCGAAATTGAAAAACATCCTTGGTAATAAGTAGGTAAAATTACCCTTGGTAATAAGTAGGTAAAATTACCCTTTTTTTTTTTTTTTTTTTTTAACGGAAAGGAAATGCGTTACCGCATACCTCAGGCCCCGGGGGAGGTCTGGTGATTATGTGGGGCTCTTCCCCGTCGACGACGTGTCGGCGGAGACATACCCACTAAAACCTCTCCGGGTGTCCTGCCCTGGTCCGTGACTGGGGGGCTCCGGGAACGCGTGCAGCATACTTCCGGAGCCCCCCGGACCCAGTCGGCCTAGGCCGATTCGACACGCCGGGTGCACCCTACGTGGGCGCACCCGGCAGGGCTTGTGAGCCTGATCTGCCCTAGGTCGGGGGAGGGGGACACCAGCCCCCCCCACGCCTCTTCCCCTAATGGTTTGGAGGGTAAAGCCCGGGGTATCCGGCTCCCGCCGTAGCCCCGGGCCTCTTCGCGCGCCGCGCTGACGGCGGCGCGGTCCTCCTAACTACTCTGGGGGGCGGAGAGGGAGAAGCTTCCCTCTCTCCCCGCCCCGGCGAGGCAGAGGGGGGGGGTACGGCTCCGCGTTACATCCATGGTGGAAGGATAACATGGTGTGTGCAGTTCGCGCGTGTCTCTCTCTAAAAATTTGCCCTCTTCGTCTATCGGTGGGTTATAGTTAATAAGACAGCCAACTGTGAAAAGCAAAATTATTTAGCGTCAGCCTGTTGGTATGCTGAGTCATCTATCCTTGTTTCATGCACTTATTCAAGTATCTGCTTCTCTTTCTATCGGGAACAGTTATGCACGTGAAGTGTTACACTAATTTTTGACCGAAGATTCGGTTCATTCGGTTAGTTTCCTCCATTTCCTTTTCATCGTAAGAACACGTGTGAAAGAAATAGGAAACAGCGTAAGAGTGTGCAAGAAATTGACAAGCTTTTAATATGTTGTAATACAGATAAAAATGTGGGACACGTATTTTTATATGTATAACAACGGGCCCATATGATTGTCAAGAGGATAAAACACACTCTTGAAATAAATTGATTTTTTAATTTCTGAATTAAAAAATCTTACTACTTAAGTATTACCATCGAAATGGTAAAAAATATAAAAAAAAGTTTTAAATAAAAGTTTTATATATTTCTATGTATTTTATAACACTTTGTTTAGATTTTTTTTAATGTTATTTTTCTCGAAATTTTCCTTCTCTTCTAAATTTCTGAAAAATTTAAAATTTACTTTATATCAAAACTTATAGCATATTTAACAACAAATTCAAACATGTATGGTGAAGTTATAGTTCGAAAACACATTTTTCAGAAATAAACTAAAAATATCTATATTGCTATACACGCGCCCCATCCATATCTGCTTTATGGCGTCTATTGTTAATATATATTTATTTTTTTAATAACTACAAAATTTTTCGTATTATTATATTTTTATATGTTTTTTAGGTTTAATTTTATTGTTTTTTATTTTTTATTTATTTATTTATTTACTTATTTAATTTTTACCTATTTACTTTTTATTGCTAAAAATCTATACAATAATGAGGACGCTCAGAATTTAACTGAACAAAAATAACTGTATTTGCTTGTCTTATTATTAAGTTTTTCCAATTTAATATTTAATTTTGATATAACAACAAACTTGTTCAATTGTAAAATATTAAAAAATATCACTTACATGCAAATCACACCTTCCTTCTGACGTATGTAAATCGAGCCATGAAATTATACATACAAGGATAGAAAGAGAAACTAACATGTGTGAAACAAAGAAGGTAGATCCAGCATAC
Source organism: Solenopsis invicta (assembly GCF_016802725.1). Taxonomy (NCBI): domain Eukaryota; kingdom Metazoa; phylum Arthropoda; class Insecta; order Hymenoptera; family Formicidae; genus Solenopsis; species Solenopsis invicta. The sequence goes on from NC_052667.1 coordinate 18,209,332, forward strand.
CAACAGGCTGACACTAAATAATTTTACTTTTCACAGTTGGCTGTCTTATTAACTATAACCCTTGCAGAGCAAAAGTGGGCGTGGTTTAGCCGAACTGCACACACCATGCTATCCCTTCCACCATGGTTACATCGCAGAGTCGTCCCCCCGGACCGTCAAGTCGGATCTGCCTCGAGGTAAAATTACCTGGCGACCGTAAAAAGACGAGTAAGTATAAATTTTATTATTAATCAGATTGTTAACCAGTTACAGAAATCACCACTTTCTACATATTCGCAGTTTATGATTAATGTAACGACTACAGCTTATTGGTCGTTAATCATAAACTGTAAATATGTAGAAAGATAGCGACTTCTTAGTTTGGAAAATTTCCCCATGGACAGAATCAAATTCCCATACAAGGCCCATCATTAGAACGGACAATTGTTTGTTCTAATTGAACGATTCCGGCAAATGGCAACAAACTTGAGTTAAAAACCACTGCAGTTAAAAACACTAAAAAATTTTTATTTTTTACAACCTTCAGGGCCTCGCACATAAAATGAGCATAAGCGTAGCATGAGGCCTCTGGACCAATGGGAATCTTATGTAAATCAATATGGCGACTTTATGCTCGATGCTCATTGGCCCATTTTATGTTGTGCTTATGTTATATTATGCATTTCATGTGCGAGGCCCTTTACTTATTGCGCTAACTAAAAGTTCCTAAAATAATTATTTTAGGAACTCTAGCGCTAACCACTGCATAAACGAATGCATCCTATTGTTCGTATGAATGTATATATGAGAGGAAGAAAAAGAGGTTATATTAGATTATTATAAATTAATCTTGAGAATATATCCGCGAAATGATTTCTGCTTCCACTTTACAAAAAGTTATAGTGACGTTTGTCGCTGGCAAATTTCATAAATTTTGTTTTCGAACTATATATAAAAGTTCCTATTACAATTCTATAAAAATTAATGTGGTAATGGAAAATGATATGGTAAGGATGTATTTGAGATGTTCTGATAATACTAAAACTCAATTACCTTGTTTACACCCTTAAATCGATTGATAGGCATATCAAGTTGGAGTAGACTATACATTTAATACACCTTGTTTATACCGATTGTAAAATAAGTTAGGTTAAGTTTTTAATCTAGATAAAGTCTTATGTTCTGTGACAGAGTATTTTCTTTTGTCACCAGTTCGAAAAATGTGTTTCATCGTTTGTGTAATTTGCACCTTTTTTATAAGCTATTATAAGATTTAAAAGCTTTTAATTCTATCTTCAACCTATTAGCAATAGCTAGTGGCTTTAATATGACCCAAATGTTTACAACACGTTGGAATCTTTTGATACTTGTATCAACTTAGTCTGATATTAGCAATCAAGAGTGTCAGCATAACTACAGCATACGTTTATATTGAGCATATTAAACAATTTGGTATGGATATAGTACTTGATACGCTTATAAAGAATTTGGTGTAAACTGTAAGACTAAACTAAGCTGCAAGTGTTTATCAAACAATTTGATACATATACAATATTTGATATATGTATTAAAACTTTGATATAAATTAGGTAATAGATTTTTAATGCTGTATTTTACCATATTTTAATCCTTAAACACATGAGTGGGTCTGAGAGACCCCATATGAAGTTTTGAACGCTTGCTATGTGAAGACGGAATGAAACAGGAGATTTGGACCAAGACGTAAAAAAAGTTTGAAATCTCTTTCGATTGATATGGTTGATCAACTGTTTGGTCAACTAGAATTCAAACGTCACGGCAGCAAAGTTTTGTTAGGGTCAATGCGACCCATATAGTGTGTAAGTGAAACATTTTTTGTATTTTATATAAAGTATTTTATATAAAAAAGCTGGACAAAATACGTTTGAACAGGTCGGTTTGCGGATGTTACTTGCATATACTCTGTCTAAAGTTGGAATACTATAAAATGCTCTAGAAAAGGAGGGAGTTTTTGCAAAGTATATCATAAAACACATCTATTTTCAATTTTAGACACAATTTAATCAAAAATACCTCATATTTGTCTTGTTCCATAAGTACATTTTCTAATAGAAATGACAATTATATAATTTTTTTTTGAAAGTATGAATCTTTAGCTTTAAAACGCTGTATTGCAAAGTCTTTAAAAATTTTTTGTTGCAAAAATATAATTTTTTTAAAGTGGATTTTTAGATGCCTAAAAATTCCTTATATTCTCTATGTTACATAATTATACTTTTTAAAAGGAATGACTTTGCCAAATTTTACTTTAAAAATGTGACTCTTTAGCTTTAAAACACCGTATTTGAAAGTCATTAAAAGTTTTTTGTTGCAAAGATATGATTTTTTGAAGGAAAAGTGGATTTTTTACTAATTTCTCATTTTTGCTTATGGTTTTGCCTTTATAACTTCACAATAAATTATTTTTTCGGCAATGCCGATTGTGCAGTCACACTCCTAAGATTCTAAACTTTCATTAAAAAAAAAAAATTGTAGAAAAAAATGGATTGTAATCAAAATTATAACTTCTCAAAGTTGAAAAAGTTTCCCAGACCTGACAATGTGTTTCCGTATTTTACAGGATTCGTGTGTTTAAGGGTTAAAATTATTTAAACTGTAAATCAAAGTAAATCATTTTGTGTACTTAAAAACAGAAAATATTTCTGGGTGATATATTATAATGTTACAGCACTTTATTTTTATCTTTAGTGTTATTTAATGATATATTTTTATTTGCAGCCTATTGAACTTGAAAATCCCTATATAAAAGAAAAGCAACAATGTATTTTGTGTAAGTTGAACATTGAACCAGATTACAAGAATATAAGATTACTTTCACAATTTCAAAGTCGATACACAGGCAGGATATATGGAAGGCATATAACTGGGTTATGCAAACACAAACAGATGAGATTGGAACAAGAAATTGCAAAAGCTCAAAGTGCAGGTACATATATACACATTGTATGTATATATATATATATATATATATATATATATATATATATATATATATATTTCTAAGAACACGGCGGGTCCCGATAACGCACATCCCGATAGCAAACAAACCACTCACAATGGCAGATGCCTAGAGATTTTCCATAGGTTGGTTTAGATAAGTCAAGATGATTGGTTGGTGGGCTATCGGGATGTGCGCTATCGTAACCCTTCCGTAAGAACATATCACATTAACCACATATTCCACTTAATACTTTTATCATTACATATAAAAGGTAGATAGAATGAAGCATGTGAACGTCTAAGTGGAACATAGCTTAATAGTTGAAATTAAATAATTGAATGTTGTAAAGTAAAAATAATAAATTATCAGCATTTATGTCTAACAACTTATTTAGTCTGCCTGCATAAAATTTGTACAGCAGAACTAAATAATTGTCTACTTGCTAAATTGCAGCGTCGCATCGATGTCGCCGATTGTAGTACAATTTCAGTTTCGGTCACATAGCCGAAACCGAAACTTACAAGGGCACCACCCACAACCCGGGTCACCGATTTTGATGAAACTTTACAGTTATGTAGTATTAGTATAGAAGTACTAAATGCTAAACGGAGACGATGCACTACTCAACCGTTGACGTGAAATCGTTGTTTGAATTTCACCATATAGCTTTAATACCGTAATATTGAAGGAGTTTGGCAAGTAGCAGCGTGGTGTGGCGGACAGCGCGAGCGCCTATAGTTTTGCAGGTCGCGGCCGTCGCGGGTTCGAGTCCACAAGTTTTTTTTTTTTTCTTTTACCCAGTACTCTTATTGTTACAATATATATATATATATAATAAAATATATAATAAATAATACACAGATATAGATATAATAATACGCAAAAAATCTTCTCTGCATTCGAACTTTTGTTAGTTTACTTTATATACATTTATATATATATATATATATATATATATATATATATATATATATACACACATAGATTTATATGGATGGCGAGATATTTATATGATATATTTGATTGTGAGAGTTAATATGCATATTTATTTATGTGTAAGTACAAAAACAATTACAAATGAATTTATTCGTCGTCTTGCTCTGTAATTTTGCACACTTTCGGGTGATAATAATCATAAAAACAAGTAAAACATAAAACTGATTTACACCACGAACATTTTATAAATCCAATTTAAATCCAATTTTTTTTTTTTATTTATTATATATTTTATTATATATATATATATATATATATATATATATATATATATATATATATTGTAACAATAAGAGTACTGGGTAAAAGAAAAAAAAAAAAAACTTGTGGACTCGAACTCGCGACGGCCGCGACCTGCAAAACTATAGGCGCTCGCGCTGTCCGCCACACCACGCTGCTACTTGCCAAACTCCTTCAATGTTACGGTATTAAAGCTATATGGTGAAATTCAAACAACGATTTCACGTCAACGGTTGAGTAGTGCATCGTCTCCGTTTAGCATTTAGTACTTCTATACTAATACTACATAACTGTAAAGTTTCATCAAAATCGGTGACCCGGGTTGTGTGTGGTGCCCTTGTTAGCCGAACCTTAATTTTTGCCCGAAACTGATTAAAACCGTAACTGAATATTTGGTCGGACTCTAGTATTTAACACACCGAATGTTTATGCAAAATTCCTTTTGTGCATCAAAACGGTATTTCACCAGTAATAATTTTGTAATATATTTTTGCAATCAGCTCGAAAAAATAGGTAAAATTACGAATACAAATAATAGAAAAAACTTTTTGAAGAAAATTAAAAATCGAAATTTGGAGAGACTTAGATTGTGTGTTGACGCGACGAATGCTAGTCAAAAAGTAAGATTGCATGGAGAGAAACATTTTACTGTAGTTGGAACATGTTATATATGTAATTTATTTCTCTTCAGCTTACATTGCCAAGAAGGGGACTTGGTTTACATATAATTTCCTTAACTACTTATTCATCCACACCCTAGTCTACTTTCACGCTCTACTCTCTTCTTACTTATACTCTCTTCCTACCACGCGTTTACATTTTGTTTTTTTTTACATTTTTTTTATCTTTATCTTCAGCTTTAACATTCGACTATTTTACACATTTACATTTTTATATCTTTTACCTTTACATTTGCATTTACATCTTATTCTTAACTTATTGTCTATGATATTACTTTTCACAGCCTTTCACAACCTTTGTTTTTATCATACATTACCGTATGTGCTACCCTATAATATCTAACACTATATCACAATTTTGTTCCCCCCCTCTCTCTCTCTCTCTCTCTCTCTCTCTTGCTTCTGTTTCTTTTTTTTTCTTTAGTTTCTTTTCCCTTTTTTTCCATAATTTCTGAATTATTTTTCCTTTCTTCTTTTTCTGGTGCTTTCTCCTCGCTGAAGGTTGGCGACCATCATGTGATATTCTTCTTTATTTTGCGCATGTCGGATTAACGTAGCTGCATCGGGGATGCCGAACCAATGTCGCAGGTTTTGCAGCCATGAAAGTTTTTTCCGATCAATTTCACGCCTTTCTTCTATTAGGAGTATAAATAAGTTTCCGCCGTTTTACAAAAAATGGCGCCACTAGTATGTTATGGTTGAAATTGTTGTAAAACGTTATATCGTAAGGTTGGACATCTGGCAACAACATAACCTTAAAATATTAGCGATTTTGTATCAGCATCATATATCTTTTTTCGTGCGAAAATGTCGAATTTTGAGCCGAATAAGCGTCATTTGCGGGAGCTTTTAATTTATTTCTTTAATTTGAAGAAATCTGCAGCCGAGGCGCATCGATTGCTTGTAGAAGCATATGGTGAGGCTGCCTTAAATGAGAAAAGTTGCCGTGAGTGGTTTCACAAGTTTAAGTACGGTGAATTTGACGTCGAAGACAAAGAACGTAGCGGAAGGCCGAAAGTGTATGAAGACGCGGAATTGGAAACATTATTAGATGAAGATTTGTGTCAAACGCAAGAAGCACTTGCACTTACATTAGGAGTGACTCAACCAGCAATTTCACATCGCTTAAAATCATTGGGAATGATTCAAAAACAAGGAAACTGGGTTCCATATGAACTGAAGCCGAGAAACGTTGATCGCCGATTTTTCACATGTGAAATGCTGCTTGCCAGGCATAAACGAAAGGGTTTTTTGCATAGTATAGTCACTGGTGATGAAAAATGGATCCACTACGATAACCCAAAGAAGAAGAAATCATGGGGACCACCTGGCCATGCTTCAACATCGACAGCCAAGCCGAACATTCATGGAAAAAAGCTCATGTTGTGTATTTGGTGGGATCAGCTTGGTATCGTGTATTATGAGTTGCTCAAACCGAATGAAACCATTACTGGGGCTCTCTACCAAACACAATTGATGAGATTGAGCCGAGTACTCAAGGAAAAACGTGTCCACTACTACTCCAGACACGACAAAGTTATTCTTCTGCATGATAATGCTCGTCCACATGTTACGGCGCCGGTCAAAACCTACCTGGAAACACTCAATTGGGAAGTTTTACCCCACCCGCCGTATTCACCAGACATTGTTCCTTCTGATTACTACCTGTTTCGATCGGTGGCGCATGGCCTGTCTGAGCAACACTTCACATCATATGAAGATACAAAAAATTGGGTCGATTTGTGGATAGCTTCAAAAGATGAAGCATTCTTCCGACGCGGTATCCGTATGCTGCCAGAAAGATGGGAAAAAGTAGTGGCTAGTGATGGACAATACTTCGAATAAAACATTAGGTACCGTTCTTTCACAATAAATGCCCAATTTTTGATAAAAAACGGCGGAAACTTATTTATACTTCTAATACTTTGCCCTCGATAATGAGTTACAAAAAGCGGTACTTGCTGTTTTGGAATATGTGGCCGAAATATGCAGCCTTTCTACGCTTAAGACTTCGCGTATCCTTTCGGCGCGGCGGAGTATCTCAGTGTTGGTGATGCGGTCAACCTATGAGACCCTTGACATTCTGCGGTGCATCCACATCTCAAACGCTTCCAATTTGTTCATTGATGTAATTTTCAGCGTCCATCCCTCCACCCTGTAGAGCAGCACCGACAACACGTAACATTTCACTATACGCCACCATGTCTCGAGCGAAAGATTACGGCCGCAGACGAGACCCCTCATTCCCTGAAACACTCCTCTCGCTATCTCGATTCTGGTTTTAATCTCCGCATTTGGATCCCATTCCTCGTTCAACCAGCAGCCAAGGTATCTGAACCTTGGTACTCTTTCAATCTGTTTTCTATCCAGAGTAATTATCGCATTGTTTATCTTGCTCTTGCTGACTGCTAAGATCTTTGTTTTTTGGATGTTTATCTTGAGTCCAAACTTTTTTACTCTCCTCATTAATCCTATTCATAAGACATTGCAGATCTTCTATAGTGTCGGCGAGGACCGCGGTGTCATCAGCGTAACGAATGTTGTTGATTCGCTGGTGATCTTTATTCCTTTGTCAGCTTCTTCCAAGGCGTTTTGGAATATGGTTTCAGAGTACAGGTTGAAGAGGGGCGAATCCTGATAGTACACGAGACCGATAGCACACCATCACTCACAGCGGCGAATGCCTAGAGTTTTTCCGTTGATTGAGTTAGATAAGTCAAGATGATTGGTTGGTGGGCTATCGCACCGTGCACTATCGGATTCCGTCCGTTGAAGAGGGCCGGTGATAGAATGCATCCCTGTCTCACCTTTTTCAAATTTTCGATCTCTTCAGTCCCCTATCTTGATTTGAGCTCTCTGCTTCCAGTATAGTCTTTTAATGATGTTTATGTCTTTGCTGTCCGGTCCGATGCGCTTGCGTTGGCTGAGTATGTTATATTTCACGTTGTCAAAGGCCTTTTTGTAATCGACAAAACAGATAAAGATACTCTTCTGCTGATCCAAGCATTTCTGAACAAGAATCTGCATAGAGAACAGAGCCTCTCTAGTTTCCAGGCCGTTTCTGAAACCGAACTGAGTTTCCCCGATATTTTCTTCTATCTTCCTCCACAGTCGAGTGTGCAGGATTCTCAAAAATACCTTCAATGCGTGACTCATAAGGCTGATAAGCCTATAATTTTTGCATTGCTTTGCATTAGATTTTTTGGGTAGACTGATAAAGATGGATACCAACCAGTCTTTAGGAATGTTTCCTGTTGTGTAAATGCTGTTAAACATTTTTTTTAAAATGTCGCTGTTATCGATGTCAATCAACCTGAGTAACTCCGCGTACACTCCATCCGGTCCGACCGCCTTTTTGTTTGACTTAAGGCCTTCCTTATTTCATCTTTAATTATTTCTAGACCCTCCAGTTCTTTATCCGTGTTGTCGCTGTGCGATTATCGTTGAAGAGTTCTGTAATGTAGTCGGTTCAGACTTTTGCTTGTTCTTCTTTTGCTTGTTCTCCACAATCAATTTGTTGTCGTTGTTAACCAGTCTCACAATAGTTCTTTTTCGGGTGGTATTTGTCATCTCTTTCACTCTTTTGGAGGTTAAAGTTGTTATGTCTTTTATTGAGCTCTTCTATTTCCCGACATTTTGCGCTGATCCATGCTTTTTTCGCTTCCCTAATCTTTTTCCTGATGGTTTTCTGGATGTTTTTATATGTCGTTCCATCATTCTTATGTCTTCTGCGTTGTTCTATTAAGTCAAGGATAGTCATCCATTCCTTTTTCCCCTTATTTATCACGTATCCTATCTGTTCCTTTGCTGTTTCCTTGAGTGTTTTTTTTTAGTTGCTTCCAGGTTTCCTTCATATTGAGTTCAGAACAGGCGTTTAGTTCCGCTATTTTCTTATTCAAGGTTCCCGAACAATTGTCCCTAATCTTGGGGTTTTTCAGACTTTTGATGTTTATTCTTTTGACTATTTGTTTTTGTCTCTGCACTTTCAAGCGCAGCCGGATCTCCGCCACAACTGGGTTGTGATCTAAATTGATGTCTGCACCTGGATACGTTTTTACGCTCTTGACACTGTTACGGAAACGTCTATTTATGATGTAGTCGATCTGATTCCTGATTCTTGCGTTGTTCTGGACATTGTCGAGTGGGGAGCGCCAAGTGTATAAGCGACGTGGTGAAAGTTGGAACCAAGTGTTCATGATGATCAGCTCCTTCTCCTGACAAAATTGTAGTGATCTGTCTCCTCTTTTGTTTCTTTGTCCTAGACTATGTGGACCCACAATTTTGTCAACTTGACCTCTGCCAATTTTAACATTTAGATCACCCATTACTATGTTAATGTCTTGGCCATTAGCGCGCTTATTAGGTTTTCTATTTGTAAAATTCTTTGATCTCTTCTTGCGTTTGTCTAGCGTTGGTGCGTAAATCTGGATCAGGTTTATGTTTTTGGAGTGTCCTTTTAGATGAAGAAGCATGCAGCATTCCGAGATCGGCACGAAGTTGGCAACATATTTGACCAATCGCTGCGACACGAGGATGGCTACTCCGTGTCTGTGATTAATGTCGTCTTCAAGGCTTCCCGAGTAGTACAGCCGTCGCTCCATCTGTCTTGAGCTGTCCAACACCAGACCATCGAATTTCACATATTCCCATAATGTCGAGATACATTCTTTGCATTTCTAATGTGGCATTTCTCAATTTTCTCGCTTGAAACAGAATCCAGACATTCCACGTCGCTAACCTGAGCGGTTTATTCTTGTTAACCAATCGCACACCAGTCCAATTGAGGCCTGGTTCCCGCCCCTTTCTGACCGGTTGCATATTTCACACTTTGAAGCCCGGAACTCACGAGGCGCTGCTCGCTAGCCGGGTCGCATGGCACTTTCTTATCCGTATTTTGAGTCTCCATGATGGTTTACTAGGGGCATTTAATCGGTACAGTGGGGCCTCTGGTCCTTCTGTATGTACTTGATCAGCCGCCCATTCTGGGTCCGACGCTGTTTGTAGCCGCCCAACTTGGGACAGACGCTACACTCTCGCCATAACTGGCTACCCTCACTTAGTCTAGTCTGCAGGCCAATGCAGTTGCCCGGGGTGTGGCACTTGGAGCCATAAGTGAGAGCTGGGTTCCATATGAGGATCAGTTGCTTTGATTCATTCTTTCTCTGGATGTGGCCACCCTCTGCAAAAGGTACTACCTCTCTACCGAATCCCCAACACCCCATCTCATTTTTCTTTTACACCTACTTAAATCTTTATTGTATATTTCTTCTATAATTCTATCACTAGTTGGAACATGTTAAAATTTCAAATATTTGCTGCCGACTTAGTGCTGGCTCACAACTCCCCATGGCTTACAACTCCCTTACAAAATAACTTTTATAGTTTTATTTACTTAAATGTACACCCATGGAATTTGATTCTGTCCATGGGAAAATTTTCTAAATTGAGAAGTCGCTATCTTTCTACATACTTACAGTTTATGATTAACGTAACGACTAGAGCTTATTGGTCGTTACGTTAATCATAAACTGTAAGTATGTAGAAAAATAACGACTTCTTAGTTTGGAAAATTTCCCCATGTATAGAATCAAATTCCATGCGTGTACGTAATTTTCACGTATACAGGGTGAGTCATTTTAATCTATGGAGCCGAATATCTTCCAAATAACGGTATCTACAAAAAAATGGTTTAGATAAAAGTTGACTAGGACAGAGGGGGTCATTCAATTGTACCATTGGTTTTGACCTTGAGGTCAATTTTGAAGGTTATTTTAAGGTCACGATGGTTTTTTTTAATGGGACACCCTATTTTTGACTGTGGATTTCGAAAGAGCGGAAAATTTTACATCAAACTTGTCTTATGAAAAAATTGTTTTTGCGACCTTGGAAAGGTCAAAAATGAAGGTGAAATGTCTGAAAAACGATCTGGTGTACTTTTTCTGAAATGACGTGGTTTTCTGGGTAACACAAATGTGCATAATGCTTAAACATTACTACTTGCAACTTTCGGCCGGATTCTTCGACGCACGCCTATTGCTCCCCTCCCACCGCTCGCGCCTTAGCAACGGCGCCGCCGGACATAAAATCATCTCTTGTGGTTGGTCGTTCAGCAAAAACAACATTTTTCAAGTATCCCCATAAAAAGAAATCAGGCGACGTCAAATCTGGTGAGCAAGGAGGCCATTCAACTAGACCCCTTCGTCCAATCCATCTGTCATTGTAACTGGCATTTAAAAAGACACGTACAATGAGTGCATAATGCGGTGCAGCACCATTCTTGCTCTTGTTGCTAAGTCAACATCTTCTAATAAACCTGGTAAGTGATCTCTTAGCAACGATAAGTAACTGTGTCTATCAACGTTCTCTTCAAAAAAATAAGGTCCAATCAAATAACCATTTACAATGCCGCACCACACCATAATACTCCATCGATTTTGATGATCTATTGGCCTATACCAGTGGGGATTAACATCTGACCAATAATGGCAGTTGTGTCTATTAAGTTGTCCGTCACTATAAAATTTAGCCTCATCTGAGAAAAGCACATACCTAAAAAAATTAGGATCATCGTGTAACATTTGTAAAGCCCACTGGCAAAAAGCAATACGCATCAGATGATGATTAGGCTGTAAAGCCTGCGTAAGAGTGATGTGGAAAGGGTGATAATTTAGAGCTCTTAAAATTCTGACAACAGTTCTTTGTGGTATACCTATTTCCCTTTCAATCTGGCGAGTACTAACATGAGGATTAAGGTGAAATATTGCTAAAATGGTTACAGCTCGCGCATCATTTTCCTCATATTGATGTTGACGTTGACGAACAAGATATCCATTGTGAGCTCTTTGGACTAAACTATGTATTGTCATATTAGTTGGATGTCGCCTTTCAGGAAAACGTTGAGCATAAAGCCTTGATGCTGCATTGTAATTGCTATGACACTCCCCTAAAACTAATATAATATCAACAATCTCATTAGGACTATAATCAGCCATTCTGGAAAGGTAACTTGTGAATGTAATTACCTACATACCCTGTATGTATGTTTGGAATTTTTAAATTTAAGCAACTTTAAATAGTAATTTTTTCAATTATGCAGAAGTGAGTAAGAAAGAAAAGGAATAAAACTCTATTATAACAATAATTATACATCTTAAATCAACGTAATTGTTTAGTTTTTTTTTCAATCGTTGATTATTAGCATTAGGTATCGCAGTGCTGTCAGCTACTTGCAACTTTCGGCCGGATTCTTCGACGCACGCCTATTGCTCCTCTCCCACCGCTCGCACCTTAGCAACGGCGCCGCCGGATGGCGTAACTAAGGAGCGCGATACATCGTCTCAGGACCGTGCGTTACGCCGTCCGGCGGCGCCGTTGCTAAGGCGCGAGCGGTAGGAGGGGAGCAATAGGCGTGCGTCGAAGAATCCGGTCGAAAGTTGCAAGTAGTAATGTTTAAGCATTATGCACATTTGTGTTACCCAGAAAACCACGTCATTTCAGAAAAAGTACACCAGATCGTTTTTCAGGCATTTCACCTTTATTTTTTACTTTTCCAAGGTCGCAAAAACAATTTTTTCATAAGACAAGTTTGATGTAAAATTTTCCGCTCTTTCGAAATCCACAGTCAAAAATAGGGTGTCCCACTTAAAAAAACCATCGTGACCTTGAAATAACCTTCAAAATTGACCTCAAGGTCAAAACCAATGGTACAATTGAATAACCCCCTCTGTCCTGGTCAACTTTTATCTAAACCATTTTTTTGTAGATACCGTTATTTGGAAGATATTCGGGTCCATAGATTAAAATGACTCACCCTGTATAACTATAACTATATTATATTGTATTATATACTATATATAAATTTTCAATAGGATCTTCTATTAACTTTGATTAAAACAAGCATTTTAAAATTGACGTCCTTTACGCTCCTTTAATTTATCTTATATAAGGCTATTATAGGAAAATAATCTTTCTATCGATGATAAAAGCATATTGAACTTAATAAACATCTAATGATTGAATAAGCGATCCAAACAATTTACAGTTACATTTTTATCTTGAATGTATTGCTTATATATATTCTAGTTGTAACATTTATATTCAATTTGTTAGAATCTTATCATCAGCTTCGAAGAAAAAAAAAGCATTTTACACAAAGTCTTACACAAAATCAAGGAGTGCCACAACACTAGACTTTATTTTTGATTTTAGTAAAAAAAACAAATCCAATCGAAATTAATTAACAAAAGAACTGATGTAAAAAAGAACTGATGTAAAATCCTTATTTAGATTTAAATATTTTTTTTATTCTTTTTATTTAAATTAGAAAACAAGAAATAGTAGAAAATAAGTTAAAGGAAATTATTTAAAATAACAAATACGAATAACTTTTATTATTTTTATTTAAAACTCTTGAGTAACTGACGAGAACTCAGCGTTGACGATGGACGGGATCCGATAGCGCATGGTGCGATAGCCCGCCAATCAATTATCTTGACTTATCTAACCCAAACAACGAAAAAACTCTAGGCATCGGCTGCTGTGAGTGGTGGTGTGCTATTAGGATCCACCCGTTGACGATACTGACGTAGTATCGTGCAAAAAATTAGAACTAATAGACGTGAAACATGACATGTTGATAATAAAATTTTGTCTTGCATGTTATTTTGTTATATGTTTTACTGTGAAAATGTGACTTGTCTCGGGCAGATCCCGATAGCACACCACCACTCACAGCGGCCGAGGCTTAGAGTTTTTCTGTTGGTTGAGTTAGATAAGTCAACAAGATGATTGGTTGGTGGGCTATCGCACCGTGCGTTATCGGATCTCGTCCACTTGTCTCGTATTTACTAAATTTGTAAAAGTGAACTGCAAGTAAAATTATCTTTGAATTTTATACGTAAAAACATATTTTTCACTTCTTTCAACAGCTGTGTTTTCCTGTCTGAATAGATTTTACTTTACATGTTTTTTACGACTATTTACTGACTGTCAAGAAAGAAAAGAATAGTTGAAGCTTATTTTTATAAGTGTTTCAAAATATCTTATTATTCTGTTTTATTAGCCTAGTTTACACCGAGCACTTGATATGCGTATTAACTAGTAACTTTGTATTAAATTATTTTACTTTTGACGATGATACATATATTTTATTATTTCGATTCATATTGTACCAGTTTAATATACTATTCTTTAAATTCATTGCCGAAATTTCCGCAAAAAGTCATTTACAAATGTACCGGATCAAACTTTTTTATTACGTTATTTCTCGCTTATGACATCATGACTTCATATGGTTGCGATGAGTACTCAAGAGCCTTAAAACATATTTTAAATAATGTTATTTAAATACAACCGACTCCTATATTATAAAATAACACGGAAATCTTATAAAAATTTATGATTAAGGCTTTGTATTGTTCAATTATAAATATTTATTTAATATTCACAAAAAATTGCTTAAAGCACATGAATTAAAAGACAAATTATAATTAAAAAACAAAGTTTTAATTGAAATTTTGTTATTCTTGAATTTATAATTTTGTATATTTAAATATTCACGTATAAAGTACTTAAAACATATTTGAATATTTAAATTTATAATTAAAAAACGAAGTCTTAAAGGGATCCTAAAGTCAAGCAAATTATAGACAATTTTTCAAAATATTTTTGAATTGGTTTTACAGAATTTCAAATTCTTTTACATAATTTAAAGTACAATGAGGAGCATGAATGAGTTCCTTTTTCGGTGTAGGAACTCTAGCAATTAAACTAATCATGTATGCCATCAGCTTAATGAGTTTGTCTGATTGGCTAACAATAAAGCCTGTTCGATCAAACGCCGGGAGACGTAAACTCTAAAATAATTAAAAAAATTGGTCGAAATCTCAGGGTTAGTCACGTGATCCTCCCCTTGTAATATTGCTATAATTTTTACACTAGCCGCACTGAAAAAGGAACTCATTTATGCACCTTGCTGTACACTCAAAAATGAAGAGCGCACATGTTTATTTCATGCTAATAACAAAAGAAAAATTTGTTATAACTTGATTTTTGCATGGCAAACAGTCAACTCATGACAATATTTGCTTAATACTAAAATTCTACGGTACAATGTGTACAAAACGACATTGTTGATTTCTACGGATAACATGTAAGAACAATGTTTTGTCGGGAGGGTTCCGATCGCGCACATCCCGATAGCCCACCAACCAATCATCTTAACTTATCTAACCCAACCTACGGAAAATCTCTAGGCATCTACCATTGTGAGTGGTTTGTATGCTATCGGGATGTGCGCTATCGGGACCCGCCGTGTTTTGTCATTGGAACTAAGATTAGAAGTGTAAAATAAAAAATTGGTTTAAAAAATTTTATAAAATGCAAATTAGTAAGCAGAACAGTAAATTGTATCAGACAACTCTTGCTTTATAGCGTTTTTCACTGGGCAGCACTGAGTGCGCACTGGAAACTTGCCGAGTGCAGGCGGCACTGTCCAAGTGCGTCGAAAGAGCGAGTTTTTTGCACTGCCAGTTAAACACGCATATTATTTTTAGTGCGGTTATATTTTGTTGGTTTTATAAATTTATTATGGCACTGTGATATTTTGTTGGTTTTATAAATTTATTATGGCACTGACTATTGATTTTAAAGTCAATGATGAAATATTTAATCTATCAATTGATTTAGTTGAATTAATTTTATACGAAAAATTAAAGAGCAGTATAGAATCAGACGTATAGAATCCAGAATATTCATATCCTATTATTTTGTAGGCTGTTCTTGCAACGCGGAAATGACTTTTAAACTGTAATTATGTAGTTTAAAATAAAATTAATTGGTATTACAGACTCTATCAGATTAAAAATAATTAATAATAATAATAATATAATTAATAATACAATTATTAATAATATATTAATTATTTGTAGTAGTGATACTATATTTATACTATATTTATACAATATATATTATTGCTTCTTGTGTAATACAATATAATCTGCAGAAACAATGAAAGCAAATGAACTTACATTTTTATCCGTTAGGTTATGCACCATCTGAACAAAATTTTCGATTTTTGGAATTTTCCGCGAATTTTCTAATAATTCTTTTTCATTACTGTTAAATGATGATGAAGAAAGCAAATCTAGCAATGCAATTGCTAATCGTGTGTCCCGCGCAGCCATGTTGCACTGAACTCCGTCTCTGGGAGCTCGTGCCGAAATCTTACACGAAAGGGCAAAAATTCGGCACTAGGCTTTCCAGTGAAACAGCGCACACCGGTTTCGTACGCACCGAAACATTCAATGAAAAACGTTGCCCGTGGCGAGTGCGCACTCAGTGCGTATCAGTTTTCCCAGCGAAAAATGCTATGATATTGAGAAAGATGGGCCTTTGCTTAAGGATTCCATTAATACAATTTTTTTATTTTTGATTTTTGCCTTATTTTACCATCTAGAATTACTCTATAAATTTTTTCCATCTATTATTATGAACACACGGACGCACGCACACACACACACACCACGCGCACATTTTCTTGTAATCCAATAAATATAAAAAATAGATTTGTCAAATATGTATAAATTTTTTTTATATTGCAGGTTTATTGGGTTACTGGACCAAAGAACTGGAATATGTTAAAGATCCAAAATTATTTGATCCAAATCATCCATTTAGACCACACAAGTACTAGAATAGTAACATCATTGTTTATAGATCTATGTGTAAGTGTGTATATGTACATTTATATATAAACACTTGATAAACGAGATGATTATAATTTCATTAGCATTAATAAACTGCTTTATTCAACTAAAAAAGTGTCAAATTTATATTAAATAAAATGCTTATATATCCAGTAGATGTATATGCATAATGAACAAATTGCTTTAGGATGCTATTACACGTGTAGTATAACAAATTTTTTAAACGTGTTGATTGGTTGCAAAATAGAAAATTTTTCGACTCTAGAAATTTTCTATTTTGTAGCCAATTAACACGTTTAAAAAATTTGTCGTACGATACGTATAATACCGGTCATACAGTGTTAATTGAACGAAGCAACTAAATATTGAAATAATGTTGCTAATAATTTTATAGAATATCATCAGTGCTGCACTTAAATAATTTAAAATTATTCAGATAAAGGTGAGATAAATTACATGTAAATGTATCTTAAATATGATAAAGATGATTTAACTTAATTTTATCTAGATAAAAGATGAAAATAGTTAATAAAAGATGAAATATAGTTTTGTAACGACCTGTTTTTATCGCGCTTGAGCGTAACCAAAGAAATTGTATACAGGGTGTGCAGAAAATGGGAAACCTACCGCTTTGAGATCATAGAGGAGATGAAAAGGGACAAAATAGTCCTATACTATTTTGCGATATTTGTTAATTATCAAGTTATAAAATAAAACAAATTAGAAAATAAATTTATCAAATGTCTAAGAAGAAGCTTAATTAAAATAACACATTTGATTTTTGCAATGTATGTACAGACCGTGCCATTAATGCCTGGGTCACCTATTTTAGGGAACTCGTTTCTTTTTTGATTATTTTTACGTTCATGACCGAATGTCGCGCGCAACCACGAATGTATCGTGGTGTTAGTAGGATTCGCGCGCGAACCGTGTACCGGTGCACAAGTGCCCCTCGGTATCTGGTCATTTGGCGAGGTTATTTTAGCCTTTCTTTTTGGCTGTTCACGGTCTTTTTCGTTGATTTTAGTGCGCTTTTGCACTCAGTTGGTTTTTATTCGCGCGTTTTTCTATTTTCTAAATTATTGGGTAGTGCGTTGTATAACCTGTGCATCACACAGGCATGAGCAAAGAGACCTCGGCCTCTACCGGGGAGAGGGGGGGGGTCGCTCGGACGAGGTCCTTCTTCTTCCTTTTTCTCTTCCCCTTCTGTTTTTAAATTAATTGGCCCGCAAGGAGGTGAAATCTCGATCGTTAATCTACCTGACTTACCTCACGACAATTTTGATGGCAATAGTGATCTCACGATTGGTGATTCAGACATAATGCATATCGATGCGTTGTCAAGTGACGCAATTAAGGAAGCCATTGCATTATCCCATTCCAACGATGCATCCACAAGCAAAAGCTCTTTTTCTGCGCATAACAACAAGTGTCCCTCGGAATCCGGGTCCAAAAAGTCTTTGCTTAAAAGAGCCAGTTGCCAGAACAATGTCGCCATCGACTCAGGTAAGACAAGGAAAGTGAATAATCCTATAAGCGATAATTCCCCTCGCGCACTAGAAGGTGTCACGGGCACTCCTTCACAGTATCGCAACGCTACATATTCATTCAGAGATTCAGACCTATTTGTGGTATATGTATATGCGGATACATCTGACTGCTCGCGAGCTATACCGCATTTTCTCGTAACGGCCAGCATAATTTCTGGCATCATCGGCAACAACGTCATAGAGATTAAAATTGAATACAGTATGCGGATGACATAACTTTACTAGTCTCTTCTACTAGTATCAAAGTGGCCCGGAATAAGATCCAGAGTGCTCTGAACAACGTTCAGGAGTATTTGTTCTCCAAAGGTTTGAATTTGGCACCTGCCAAATTTTAAGTCATGATCTTCGGCAACAGCAGAAAAAACTCGGTTCCCCTCTCAGTCCGGGTTAACGGGACGGTCATCCCGACCGTTGATAAAGTTAGATTCTTGGGCGTTATGCTCGACAGGTCCCTGTTTGGCAAGGAACACCTTCGGTTCTTATGTTGCAAGGGCAAGAAAATCGTTGATGTTATCGCTTCCCTTGCTGGTACCTGGTGGGGCGCATACCCGCAACTCCTCATAACACTTTACCCTCTTTAGAAGCGTTGTGGATTACGGTATGCATGTCTTCCGGTTTACAAGAAATCGATTGCTACTTCTCAAACTTCAGCGCCTTCAAAACAAGGCTTTACGCATAGCTTATGGGTACCGGATCTCCACCCCCGTCAATATTCTATTTGCCGAATCTCGCGAGCCAACTATGAAAGCTAAATTCGTTTTTCTGGCTCGCAAATATATATATGTATAAGATCTTTTAATCTCGAGAGCTTGGTCTATTCTGAGCTCGCACAAATCAAAGAAACCGCTATGTCAAAACCTCCTCCTGAGCGCGCCAAAATTTTTGCTAGGTTCCCCCTATTCAGTTACTTTATAAGACTCGAGGGCAACTGCCGTGACATTTATTAATCTACAATTTGTCCGGGCGTTCACGCTGAATACTCAACTGGCATGCACATCCCAAACATTGATTCTCGCCTTACCAGGATCTCAAGGAAGAGTCACTCTCATCTATTCTTTTGTTTCTTCAAGAACTAGTATGCAGCGAATACTAAGAACACATCCAAATATTCACCGATGGCTCGGTGATGAACGAGGGCGACGCTGTTGGCTCTGGTGTTTGGGTGCCTTTCCTTAATCTCAAGATTGTGCACAAACTGCCCTCTGGCATTTCCATATTTTCGGCAGAGGCCTGGGCTGTTCTGCAGGCAATGAAACTTACCCTTGACAGAGGGTGGAAAAAGTCGGTCATCTTTACCAACTCCCACAGTTTTCTACACGCTCTAAAAAATTGTCTCACCAACTGCTCTAATCACCTCTTGGCCCAAATAAGGCATATCTGCTTTCAGACACAGGAAAAAGGTCTACAAATCACCCTAGTTTGGGTTCTAGCTCACAAGGGCGTACAGGGCAACAAAGAGGCTGACAGTGTGGCCAAACGCGCCGCGCGTTTAGGAAACCGAATATACTTTAAGATCCCGTACTCGGATCTGTACGCGGAGGCAGCGAAAGCCTGCGACACTGTGACCCGGGCGTATCTCGAGGACTCCTTCAGGGTATTATGTACGGCCAACTCTATCTGAGATACAGCAGAAAACCGTGGTTTTATCACAGGCGTCTCAAAGGAGAGTAAGGAGATAATCACCATTAACCGCATCAGGTGCGATCACTATAATTTGGCCTACAGCCTACATAGGAAAAATTTAACTCAATCTCAGGACTGTCACTGCGGTGAGGGCAAAGAAGACATAAATTGTTATTTTTTATTATCCACTGTACAGAATTAAATCCAAATATTTAATAAAATATCTAAAAGATAAATTTCCTTTATCCCCAATCTGCACTTTTCGAATTCTATCCACTTCACACACCAAATTATGTCGCCTACTTTATGCCTTCTTAAAATCATGTTCTCTAAATATCTAATCCTTATCCCCCGCCTACTTTTTCGTCTCGGGAAAAAAAGGGGAAGCAAGCCACTCCGCTCGCTTGCTAGCTCAGTCAGTTACTTTATGCTGCTAACGTCAAGATACTAAATCTCCGCTTAGTCCGTGGAGGGGAGGGCGCAGGTTACTCCGGAGTCTCCGGACGTTTTTCCTGGAACTAAAACTAAATACTGAAACGCCGAGCTCCATTGTTTGACCTGAAACACACAGGGAATTTGTTTGCATCCTTTTTACTCGAGGAATGACCGTAACGTTCCTGACTTAGTGAAACGGGAACGGGTGCCAAATTGTCTAAGAAAAAGAAATAGTGTTAGTAGTGTTTTAACCTCAATTTTGATCGTTCAAATTTTTGAAATATTTCAAAAAAATATTTAGTAATAAAGTCAGGTGTTCATTAGGAATTAAAGAAAATTACTCACAATTTAATCGAAAGGAAGTGGATTGAAGCATTTGATACGTCAGATAAATAGCATTAAAAAAAATAAAATAAAATAAAATTGCTAATAAATTATTTGTTAATAAGAAAATATACTTTGTGAGCTGTTCTTATTTACAGGTAATAATAAATAAGCGAAAGGAGTACACAACGGAGCGTTTGTGGCGACAAGCATTTTATTGGATGCAAACACAGAAGTAATATCTAATCATGAGATATTTGACAGAATATAATGATAAAGTAGTTCAATATTACTGATCTTGCAAGAATGGATATTATATGGTTGGATATTGTGTGCACGTAATAACAATCATTTGGTATCTGAGATATGCATAATGTCTTGACAAAGATATCCATTAGCTAGCAAGATCAGCTAACAATATATTTGTTTAGTTTTAGAGAACCTTATAATAAAAAAGAAGTTGAAAATAAATAAAGTTTATATGTTTGCCAGGACCCATGTTTGGCAAGAGAGTGTGTTCTCTTGCTGGAAGGCCGATAGAGTCCAGAGCATTTATCTTAGTGCTTGCATGCCATTACCATTATATTTTGTACAATGAGCAACTGGACAAAGGGGATGCATCGATGCACTGCTACGTTAGGAAATGTTGAACCAGCTATGGACATCCCTCCTCAGAGTCTCCGCACCTAAGGCGCCTGAAAAAATTAGTATGCCACTTGAGAACAACATCGTTCGTTCCTCAGTCAGGTTTAAATTAATATATTATTCTTTAATACATACATATTTTAAAATGCCCTGCACTCTTGTTTAGACACACATATTCATTGTATTAAAGAATAATATATTAATTTAAACCTGACTGAGGAACAAACGATGTTGTTCTCAAGTAGTATACTAATTTTTTCAGGCGCCTCAGGTGCAGAGGCTCTGAGGACGGATGTCCATAGCTGATTACAACATTTCCTAACGTAGCAGTGCATCGATGCATCCCCTTTGTCCAGCTGCTCATTGTACAAAATTTAATGATAATGGCATGCAAGCACTAAAATAAACGCTCTGGGCTATAGCGGCTTTCCAGCAAGAAAATACGCTCTCTTGCCAAACTTGAGTCCTGGCAAACATATAAACTTTAATTATTTTCAATTTTTTTTATTATCAGGTTCTCTAAAACTAAACAAATACATCGTTAGCTGATCTTGCTAGCTAATAGATATCTTTGTCAAGATATTATGCATATCTCAGATACCAAATGATTGTTATTACGTGCACACAATATCCAACCATATAATATCAATTCTTGCAAGATCAATAATATTGAACTACTTTACCATTATATTCTGTTAAATATCTCATGATTAGATTTTACTTTTGTATTTGCATCCAATAAAATGCTTGTCGCCACAAACGCTCCGTTGTTGACTCCTTATGTATTATTACCTGTAAATAAGAACAGCTCACAAAGTATATTTTTTTATTAACAAATAATTTATTAGCAATTTTATTTTATTTTTTTAAATGCTACTTATCAGACGCATCAAATGCTTCAATTCACTTCCTTTCGATTAAATTGTGAGTAATTTTCTTTAATTCCTAATAAACACCTGATTTTATTACTATATATTCTTTTGGAAT
Organism: Solenopsis invicta; assembly: GCF_016802725.1. Classification (NCBI taxonomy): domain Eukaryota; kingdom Metazoa; phylum Arthropoda; class Insecta; order Hymenoptera; family Formicidae; genus Solenopsis; species Solenopsis invicta. Next base: position 18,231,476 of record NC_052667.1, read on the forward strand.
ATTTTAGAAATTTGATCAATCAAAATTGAGGTTAGAACGGCTAACTGTCAAAACACTACTAACACGACTTCTTCTTATGGTTATTGACACCCGTTCCCGCACGTACGAACCGGGAACGTTATGGCCATCCTTCAAAATCAGTTTAGGAATGCAAAGCACAAGAACAACAACTATAGTTTTAAGACGATGCTGAAGATACCGACTGAACACTATTATTTTTAATTTCAGTAAACTTTTTATGGAATTCACAGAATGATAAATCCTTCTCTACAATTAAAGTATTGACAAAAACATAATACGCTGGCGACAATTTGACACGAAAAACGGAAAAAAGTTATAAAACTATGTGCTTTTGTAGTAGTCTCGTGACAATATATATTGCGTATAAAAGTTCTAGACTTTGTACCTACAAAATAACCATCCAGCGTACTGTGAATTACACGTAAGATTGTTAGTGTGCTTTCAAAACGATCCTAGAAGCTTTAGTATAAAAGATATTTCCAATCAAAAATATCGTGTTTATGTGTGCGTGCAGAATCGATGTGAGAATCGGTGAAGAGTGAGACTGAGTAAGACAGAGCACTAGTTTAGTTCTTCGATGTTGCATTAGAGGCGCTAAAATCAAAAGAACAAGGAAAAATGAGTGCGTTTGACAAAGAGCACTAGCCCATTCCCCTTACTCTTTGCCTCACGCGTGAACCACAGTTAGTAGAAGAAAAATCTGCAGTAATCTGAAGTACCGACGTTGAGTGAGTTTCACCGTTAGTCCACCATCGCCTTAAAGGCTCGGGAAAAAATCTGTCTTTTTTTCAATTTTTCCACGGATTTTTTCGGTTTTTTTCGCAAGGGTAGAAAAATTTATCGAAAAAATTCAAAAAGTATCAAAGTTTTACGACATAATTTCTTAACTTTAGGTCGCCATACTTAAGCCTGCCGCAGACGATACGTTTTTTCTTACTGGATTTCTAATTGGATTTTCTTACTTGCTACCGTACGGGCAATGGTACCGGCAGTGCTACTGGCCGTGGCTTCATACGGTGCGAGTTTTCGTACGGGCTAAGCAACTGAAATTTGTTTCATAGAAGCGGCACGCTTAAATATGGATGAGATAGATGAGATGGATGAAATTATTGCAACAGTTGTACATTGTCGTAAAATTGCATTATTTTTAATTATTGAAAAATTGCGACAACGAAATAAATATCGCCGACGTTTGTGGAGTCGACAGTCAATAGTATTGTTCGTTTTGTCTCTCGGGAGCTGCTCGGAGTCGCTCTAAACGAACCCAGCGACTTGATAGTGTTCTTTTAGACGGAAGTGATATAGAGGGCAATTGGGGTGAAAACTTGGTTCTGTTTTATTACCTGCCGTTAGACCTGTTGAGAACCATTCAGGTCCATTCAGAGTTTCCCTGTAATGCTCCACCGCGAAACGACAGTTTAAGTCGGTTCCATTCAGGTTATACAATATACAACCGCGTGTTTTGAAATATATAAACGTTTATTGCCGTGGCGAAAATGATAGGGTAAAACAAGCGGGAGTGTAAATTGGGGCATCAGAACGTAAATAAAGCGTGTGAAAAGTGCAGGGTTGGGTAAGTTAATACATTTTTTAAACTAAATTAAGTTAAAGTTAATGGTTTATATGTATATAAAATTAATTTAGTTAGCGTTAAAAGTTATATAAACACAAAACTAACTAGTTAAAAGTTACGTTAAGAGTAAATTAACTTTAGTTAAATTAAAAATTAATTTTAAAAAACTTTTATATTAAATTACAAAATTATAATTTGTATAATAAATTTAAAAATAATTAGTTAAAGTTAAAAATTAAATCATTAAATCATTAATTAGTAATCCTATAATTTAAAAAAAATACTTTTAACTCTGAGACTTTATAACATTTCATCAAAAATTATAAAACAAAAAATCTTTAGAAAAATTTTAGGATATTTTATAATTAGTATATATGAAAAATTCAGAGAAAAGATAAATTTTCTAGTATTTCTAAAAAGTATTCTAATTTGTATAAAAAGTTTGAAAAAGTTATACAATTATACAAATATTCTGAAAAATTATATAAAAAATTGTGAAAAAAATTTTCACGGGGATTATATTTAGTCAGATTAGGTTACGCTATCGTATTCTTTTTACAGCCGTCCGAGTAGACCCGAGTTCACTTTAGAGTCGTTCAGAGCAATATCAGTAATCCACTTCCTGTTCTACGATCCATTTCCGGAATTCTTCTATCTTAACCCAAACATACCCAGGTCTATTCAGATCTGTTCTGAACTAGACCCAGGACAGACAAAACGAACAATACTAATACATTCTTTAATGCCTCACTTTTACTGTATTTATTATGGTAATTTGGTGTGTTTAGAGCATATAAACATATGGTTCTTATTAGTAGGCCTCTATTAAACATAAAATACTTTCTTTGGACTATTTTGAAGTCTTTTCATTTCTGCACAATGTTATGTTTGCGAAGTGAATTCACGTTTGAACTTTGACAACACTTTGACAGTATAACCTGGTATAACCCAGTATAACCTATAAGACTGCGTCCTGATTGGCTTTCACAATAAACCAGTACAGAATCACGTGAGAAAAATAGGACATAGTATTGTTCGTTTTGTCTGTCCTGGGTCTAGTTCAGAGCAGATCTGAATAGACCTGGGTATGTTTGGGTTAAGATAGAAGAATTCCGGAAATGGATCGTAGAACAGGAAGTGGATTACTGATATTGCTCTGAACGACTCTAAAGTGAACTCGGGTCTACTCGGACGGCTGTAAAAAGAAAACGATAGCGTAACCTAATCTGACTGAATATAATCCCCGTGAAAATTTTTTTCAGAATTTTTTATATAATTTTATATAATTTTTCAGAATATTTGTATAATTGTATAACTTTTTCAAACTTTTTATATAAATTAGAATACTTTTTAGAAATACTAGAAAGTTTATCTTTTTTCTGAATTTTTTATATATACTAATTATAAAATATCCTAAAATTTTTCTAAAGATTTTTTGTTTTATAATTTTTGATGAAATGTTATAAAGTTTCAGAGTTAAAAGTATTTTTTTTTAAATTATAGGATTACTAATTAATGATTTAATGATTTAATTTTTAACTTTAACTAATTATTTTTAAATTTATTATACAAATTATAATTTTGTAATTTAATATAAGTTTTTTAAAATTAATTTTTAATTTAACTTAAGTTAATTTACTCTTAACGTAACTTTTAACTAGTTAGTTTTTTGTTTATATAACTTTTAACGCTAACTAAATTAATTTTATATACATATAAACCATTAACTTTAACTTAATTTAGTTTAAAAAATGTATTAACTTACCCAACCCTGCACTTTTCACACGCTTTATTTACGTTCTGATGCCTCAATTTACACTCCCGCTTGCTTTACGCTGTCATTTTCGCCACGACAATAAACGTTTATATATTTCAAAACACGCGGTTGTTTATTGTATAACCTGAATGGAACCGACTTGAACTGTCGTTTCGCGGTGGAGCATTACAGGGAAACTCTGAATGGACCTGAATGGTTCTCAACAGCTCTAACGGCAGGTAATAAAACAGAACCAAGTTTTCACCCCAATTGCCCTCTATATTACTTCCGTCTAAAAGAACACTATCAAGTCGCTGGGTTCGTTCGGAGCGACTCCGAGCAGCTCCCGAGAGACAAAACGAACAATACTCATGATCTATTACGAAAATCCAGTACGCGAGCCAGTAGCGTAGCCCGTAAGCTACCCATTTCCAGTACGGGAGCACGTAAGACTGCCAGTATAGGAGCACGTAAGCAATCTCGTAAGAAAAAACGTATCGTCTGCGGCAGGCTTAAGTTTTTGTCAGACAGCATAAGGCTCAATACACATAGGACGCGTCAACGCGTTGGGCGTGGCGAATAGCCAATCATTTTTTCGTTTTTATTACTAGAAATAAGAAAGCAAAAGAATGATTGGCTATTCGCCACGCGTAACGCGTTGACGCGTCCTGTGTGCATTGAGCCTAAGAGAAAGAACGTTGGCTCTATGAGCTTGTGCGAGCAGTCGATAAGCCATCATTTGTAATCTCTTATGGTAAAATTTCTTATAGTAATTGGGAAAATTATGATTTACATGTCTAGAGCAAATGCTGAGGGTGTTTACGATAACTAATCGGATCTCGGATTAGATTGAACAATGGTACTCAACGTAAGTATAGAAAATTTCCCTAGGCTAATCGGATTGACGATTGCTGTCTCAAATGTAATCCGATTGATGACGAAAGCGTGGAGACCGAGAAGCATGCTTGAAAAGTAAGTCTTTTTATTTTTTTAAATAATAACACAAAAAATCAAAGATTTAAGCCTGCCGCAGACGATACGTTTTTTCTTACAGGATTGCTTACGTGCTCCTATATTGGCAGTCTTACGTGCTCCCGTACTTGAAATGGGTAGCTTACGGGCTACGCTACTGGCTCGCGTACTGGATTTTCGTAATAGATCATGTCCTATTTTTCTTACGTGATTCTGTACTGGTTTATTGTGAAAGCCAATCAGGACACAGTCTGTATAGGTTATACCATGGTGGAAGTAGACATGCCGTTTGTTTTCTGTTGCTGAACTCTCTAAATAAGTGTACACTTAAAATGAAATAGATAGATGTTTCAAAGTTAGCGAAAGCAAGAAGGAACGTTCCAGTGCAGTCTAGTGCAGGAATAGAAAACAAGCCTATGGTGTGCGCGAAACTCGCAAACCACGCCCCTTTTTCGCATCGAGAGACTGTAAGTCCCCAAGTCTGCCAACTACGAAAAACTAAATGTTTGATGATATCAGGTTACTACAACTGTTTTGATTGCATCTTTGTCACACTCTGCTATATGTTCGTTGTGTCCTTTTCTCTGATACCTGATACTTATCATTATGTCTCTGAAGGGTACCAGATAATCCGTTTGTTTTCTGTTCCTGAGCTCTCTAAATAGGTGTACACTTAAAATGAAATAGATAGATGTTTCAAAGTTAGCGAAAGCAAGAAGGAACGTTCCAGTGCAGTCTAGTGCAGGAATAGAAAACAAGCCTAATGTATCCCTCTGATGAATTAATTCATATTAGTAAAATTGTTGAAAAATGCTTTATAAATATTCATGGTGACTACTTTTCCCAAGAAAATTATGTAATACACAAAATAATAACACTTGTTAAAGAAAATATCGAATACTATCAATGCATTCTCGATGAAATATTATAATTAATGTTTGGTACGAACTCATACTTACTAGTATATACGAGTAGAAAAATAAATAAAAAATATGTTCAAAAAGATAGTAGATTAATGTTAACGTTACGGCTGAAGAAGGTCAAGTAAGACCGAAACGTTTCGTAATCACAATCTTTTTAGATTTTAATAAATTTATTAAATTAATAATCGTCTTGCTTGTTTACGGCCTATAATTAATCTGTGATTTATAACACGAGCGCGAAACCATTGGTTTAAATATATCAGAGTTTTTTTTATATAAATAAAAGTCGTTTATTATTATCCTTCATTATATTAGCTTTTTTCCTTTAATATTATCTTACATTTATATACTTTATTATTATCTTACATATCGTAGTTGTCGTTAAATAAAATTGACCAGAAATAATCAATTACTATTGGTACTGAACTGGTCACAAACAGGAGATTTTAAAACCAGCTCTTAGAAATTGTAATAATATTACGATATTCTTTGATTACTATGGAAAAGTTTATTTATAAAAGCCCGCGATGTTAGAAATGGCTAGAAATCGGTCCGAGTTCTCAGATCGAAAAGTTTGTAACCAATCAATGTTTAGCTTTTACGGAAAAGTGACAAGCTAATTGATCACACAGTTCTCAGCTCGAAAAGTTGCACCGAGTTTTAGCATTGTGGAGATGAATCTTAAGATTTTCTTTTCAAAATTATCGACATCTTCCATACGTTTTTTATATCGAATTTAATGTACATTTTATTATAATTATACGATAAGTGCAATCATACGACATTCACGCACGTATATGATAAAAAGAGACCGAAAGAATACTAAATGACGTGCGTGCAACGAAAACAAACACATTCAGTTGTAACAACTTTACGGAGTTAAACAAGGTTGGTACACATGGGGACTTACGGTCAAAAAATAAGTGAGAGGGCAAAGAATTAGAGAGAGACGCTTGCAAACTGCGCACACCATGTCTACTTCCACCATGGGTTATACTGGGTTATACCAGATTATACTGGGTGCGTTCCACTTAACGACCGCAACGCCCGCGAGCATTATCTGTCTTTGTTTAACTTCAGGCGAACAACAAGGATGAAATGATTCCGCGGGCGTTGCGGTTGTTAAGTGGAACGTACCCACTGTCGAAGTGTTGTCAAAGTTCAAACGTGAATTCACTTCGCAAACATGACGTCGTTCAAAAATGAAAAGACTTCAAAATAGTCCAAAAAAAGTATTTTATGTTTAATAGAGGCCTACTAATAGGAACCATGTTTATATGCGATAAACACACCAAATTACCATAATAAACACATTAAAAGTGAGGCATTAAAGAATGTATTTACTGTCGACTCCATAAACGTCGGCGATATTTATTTCGTTGTTGCAATTTTTCAATAATTAAAAATAATGCAATAGCAATTTTACAATGTACAATTGTTGCAATAATTTTATCCTTCTCATCTATCTCATCCATATTTAAGCGTGCCGCTTCTATGAAGCAAATTTCAGTTGCTCAGCCCGTACAAAAACTCGCACCGTGTGAAGTCACGGCCAGTAGCACTGCCAGTACCATTGCTCGTACGGTAGCAAGTAAGAAAATCCAGTTAGAAATCCAGTAAGAAAAAACGTATCGTCTGCGACAGGCTTAAGGGCCAGTTTCACAACTAAAGCCTGCCGCAGACGATACGTTTTTTCTTACTGGATTTCTAACTGGATTTTCTTACTTGCTACGGTACGAGCAATGGTACTGGCAGTGCTACTGGCCGTGACTTCACACGGCGCGAGTTTTTGTACGGGCTGAGCAACTGAAATTTGCTTCATAGAAGCGGCACGCTTAAATATGGATGAGATAGATGAGAAGGATGAAATTATTGCAACAGTTGTACATTGTCGTAAAATTGCTATTGCATTATTTTTAATTATTGAAAAATTGCGACAACAAAATAAATATCGCCGACGTTTATGGAGTCGACAGTCAATACATTCTTTAATGCCTTACTTTTACTGTGCTTATTATGGTAATTTGGTATGTTTATCGCATATAAACATGGTTCCTATTAGTAGGCCTCTATTAAACATAAAATACTTTTTTTGGACTATTTTGAAGTCTTTTCATTTTTGCACGACGTCATGTTTGCGAAGTGAATTCACGTTTGAACTTTGACAACACTTCGACAGTATAACCTGGTATAACCCAGTATAATCTATACAGACTGCGTCCTGATTGGCTTTCACAATAAACCAGTGCAGAATCACGTAAGAAAAATAGGACATGATCTATTACGAAAATCCAGTACGCGAGCCAGTAGCGTAGCCCGTAAGCTACCCATTTCCAGTACGGGAGCACGTAAGACTGCCAGTATAGGAGCACGTAAGCAATCCCGTAAGAAAAAAACGTATCGTCTGCGGCAGGCTTTAGTTTAACCGGAGTTTAAACCTTTAAACTTGGTTTACGGTAAATATTGTGTTCCACAACTGTCTTAAACCTCGGTTAACGTTGTTAAACTGCGGTTAAAGTTGAACGGCGAAATTCGGGCGTTTAAGGTAGATAACCGAGGTTTAATACTGCAGCGCCACTGCTTTCAATAATCTTTCGAGTATTGTACTTCATAGCTGATATCTCCACGGAATTGTAAAAAGGTTATGTTGCAAGATATGGCTCTGGAATATATGTTATCGTCATCTGACGATGAAGATTTTGTGCAAATAATAAATCGACGCCCGAGAATAATTAGAAGACGACCGTCATATTTTGAAGAATTTGATGACATTGATTTTTATGCTCGATTTCGCTTAACCAAGGAATCTGTTACTGCAGTCTTAAGAGAAATCAAAGAAAAAATTTCTCATAAAACAGAACAGTAAAAATAGTTTTGTAATATTATTAAATTAGTACTTATATATTACATACTATAATTACGATGACCATATATGTGTTTTTCCAAAGAACAGTTTTTTTTTATTTCGAGTGGCTGTCTTTTAGATTTATTTATTTTTTTCAAAACTCAATTTTGTCTTTTATTCTAATCTGTTGTTCTTTATTTTATGAGAAATTTTTTTCTAATTAGTGTTCCAATGTTTAATGTACTTAATAAAGTGTAAATTTTTACAGTAACAATTGAATTTAATTGTTTAGTTCAAACTGATTTGAAAACATGTAAGAAGAAAACTTTAAAACTTTTAAATTTGTTCATTATTTTTTGCCTTGGTGTATAGAACCTGTAATATCTCATTCCCTACTCTTCGGTAACAACCAATCACACTACTTGTTCTAGAAGAAAGATAAGTCTGTTGAAGTTTCTTCGCATAGATTATAGGTTTACGTAACTTAGAGTTAAAATCTGGTTGTGAAACGCGATAGAAGTTTAACTGTGGCGTTAAACTTGACGGTAGTTCAACTAAGCTCGGGTTAAACCCAAAGTTGTGAAACTGGGCCTAAACCTTTACCCCTTCTCCATCAATTTTCATCAATGTGGCAAATTCAGAGAATAAACGCTCAAAGTTCGACACAGTCCAACTTTTAGCAAAACGACGCTGAAATTTAAATATTACATTCCAAATTAATTACCTTCCAAAAGTGAATATATAAGAAAAAAATTATGACTAAAAGGTTAAATCAATCGACATCACCTGAAAATACAAAGTTAGTATATATTATATACATATAGTAAGCATACTTTTAGGCTAGGTTGCTTTTTGTTTTTTATTTATTTATGTTAGATAGCTTTATTTGTTATATTTTGTTAATTACTGTGTTTTTTATATTGTAGGAAATTCTGTTATACCCTCATATACTTGTGGTGTGTGCAAAACAATTATTTGTACCATACAAGAAAGTGAAGAAATATATCGGCACTCTTGTATGGAGGGATGAATGTTACATAGATAAAATTTCATATTATTTTTATCCTAAAAGCGGTAAATACATTAGTAACAATTTCGGCAAAAAAGAAACTGTGCTCATTACGATTTACAAAAATCGGAGCTACCCAAAACTTTTTTTTTATATCTATTTCTTTTTTTAACAAATACATTGCAGCAATTGCAGCAGTTATACATCGTCTTCTAATTTCAACAATAACCGCCACTGTGCGTTTATAATATTTTACATACTCGATATATTGATTATAATATTCCAACTCCATTTTTGCGGTTATGTCAGATTATGTATTTAGCAATTGCCGCTTTTAACGCTGCTTTGCGTTGCGGTGGAGTTGGGTGGAGTAAGGGTAAAACGCCAGCTTTTATTCGCTCCATGAAAAGGATAGAGGCGATAGCGTTTAGCTTTTTAACGCTGTTTTGCGTTGCGATTGAGTGGGGATAAAACGCCAGCTTTTACTCGCTGCGTGAAATTGCATCTTAAGAATTAACCAATCACAGTCGAGAATTCAGATTCTTATTTTTAATTCTTGACTGTGATTGGCTAATTCTTACGGTACGTCTTATAGGCCGGTATTCATAGTCGATTCTTATTTCAAGATCGTCTTAAGTAACGTCTTAAGATGCTAATACAGCTCTCTGATTGGTTGACGGCATCTTAAGGTAATACTTAAGATGATCTTAAATATAAGAATCGACTATGAATACCGGCCATGATTACGGTTATGGAAGATGTGTGTTATAGCCTTTAACCTTGCCCTGACGTCATAGAACAGTACGCATACGTATGCGTCAACGTATGTATGTACCTATATATGTGTTGGTACATGTCGGTGTGTACATGCTTCACGGTTTGCTTATATACGAATCATACAGATTTTACTTGAAACGTAATTTAATAAATAATAATGGACATTGATGAGGATTACGACACCGAACAAAGTGATTATGGCGATATACCTATAGTAGGTACGTTTTTGGAATAGTTATTTGACGCGATGTGAAAATGTACCATGAAAGGTTACTTGCCAAAACAATATGTACGGATAATATTTGTGTATGTGTATAAAATGATAAATTGAAATTTAGTCTGATATGTGAATAATAAATAACAATTAAAAAGGAGATGAACATTTCATTTTTTGGTTGAAGTCTTTATACTTAATAATATTTTTATATTGATTCATAAATATATTTTTTTATTAATTGTGTGTCGATATGGAGTGTCGGATTTGAAACGCAATTATAAACTAAGACAATATCAGTTAATTTTCACAATGCTACAAGCATCTTTATGTACATACACTTATATGTATATATATATATTGTTTTTAGATAGCTATGTATGCAGAAACAGACATTGCACATGACATACTATCAACTTTTGATGGCAAAGTGGTAACAAATTGTACACAGTGTCTGTATTATCTGATGTTGTCAACAAACCATTATCAAAACTAAGATAAATTTGCTGACTATGTCAGTAGATTGACTGCAAAAATCAAGCAGGATATGCAACTCATACTCGTTTTCTGCTGTTAGTGCCATCACATTGCCCGCATGGATTAAAGTAGATCCTGCTTGATTTTTGCCACCAATCTGCTGACATGACATGTCAGCAAGCTTTGTCGACAAATCTTGAGCTTAATGTGGACACAGATGGTTATGGATCTGCAGTCATCATCTGATTGAATTTGCTGTCACTATGTGCACAGTTTGTTATTGAGGTGTATATATACAGGGTGTTTATTAATGGTTGTATACACCTTTTACCATAAAAGGTGACTTATGACTTCACTTCATAAATTACGTAGAGTTGGTAAATCATAGTTAAGGTGCACTCTTATGATAAAAAATGTATACAATCATTAATGAACACCCTGGATGCTTTCCAGCTACGACACAAGTTGACACTGTGTAACACAGTGTCCATTAGTATGAGTGAGACAACTAAAATTTTCTCTCTTACACTAATAGACACTGTTTTACACAGTGTCGACTTGTGTCGAAGCTGGAAAGCACCCCCTATGTGTGTGTACGTGTGCATGCGTATATATATAGGGGAGACCAGGGCAAATCGTTAGACTGGGTAATTCGATAATTGGAAATATCTTTTTATGGGTACATATTAAAAATTTACTTTAAACACTATAAACACGTCCTAATGTAACGATGTTGCTAACAAAGTTTTGTTGGTAACGGTGTCATATTAATGTCGTAGTAGTAAAAAATGTGTTTTGCGACAGTCGAAGTAATTTTTGATAGTCAGCATTTCTTCGAAATTTAAATAAGATAATAAGGTTTTTTTGAAAACTTTGAATGTATCGTGTCCAGTTGAATGTATTTGAAACATTTCGTGTTTACTTTTTGCTGTGTGATGTCTATTTTTGTCGATTATACGCAATAATGCGCACAGTTGATGTTGGGGCTATTCGTAATACTGAGCACTGGGGCGATTCGTTAATATTGATTACAGCGCCGAACCTAAGTTAGGTAACCCTAACCCTTTGGCTATGTTATGAACCTAACCTAACCCTTTGGCTATGTTATGAACGTCTGCGCTACGCAAAGTTAAGCATTGAGGTAAAGTTCTTTATTGATTTAGTTCAAACTTGATAATATTGTGTATTTCAGTGCATAGAACATGAATATGAATATAAAATCGACGCTCTTAAGCAGGTAAAAAGTTATAAAGCGTTAAAGATTGACACTTGTGAGGTTAGGAAATCTGTCACACCGATGGCATAAAAAGACATGCGAACGTGTATGTTTGCATTTGTTTTTTGTATACTTATATCTTTTTTTAAATAAAAGAAAGTCTTAACAACAGCTTTTTTTACAGTCTTTCATCTTGAAACACAAATTTCGGGATGTTCCCGGACTAATTACGAATTACCCCGGGCTTGGAGCTATTCGTAATTTTTGGCATTGATCGACATCTTTTGCTTTTTTTTTTTTTTTTTTCGTTATGACTTTGATTTCTCAAAGTCCGACGTGCTCAATCTCCCACAGGGAATTATGGTTATATGACGTCGTGAGGTGAAAATCAGCAATACAATCGATCCCTTCAATTATATCACTCTTCCCGTTCTTCTGATAAACCCGTAGATCACCTCCATCTTGTCCCACCTCTCATTCCTGATGATATCAACGACGCTCTCGACGCCATCTAGTCGTCGACGCACAAGCTGTTCTCCCATCTTCATTCTTAATGCATCATATTTATGGCACTGCCACACTATGTGATCTATATCCTCGCTTTCATACCCGCATTCACATCTTGATTCAACTATGTAGTTTTTTCTAGCTAAGGAGGCATTAAGGTTGTAATGGTTCGCCCTTATTCTGTTGATTAACGTAATAAAATATCTTTCTCTATTAAATTCGCTGAACCAAGGGTATTTATCTTCCTTGCGAAAAAAATTTTTATAATAAGCAACGCCCTTCGTTTTGAATTCTTTTATGTTGCTTTCCAGAGTAACAATATGTGACTCTTCTTTATAATATCTCTTCAAATCACTAATAGGAACTTCTATTTCCACCGACGCAAGTTCATTGGATCCTTGCTTGGCTAGGTAATCCGCGAGATCGTTGCCTAATATCCCTCGATGGGACGGTATCCATATAAAATATATATTCTTGTCTTCATTTAGCTCTTTAAATCTAACGTATAATTTCTTAATCTCTAAGACATATTTGTTCTGGTAAACACCTATTTTGTTATTTCCTAATGCTTGCAATACAGATTTGCAATCCGAAAAAATAATGGCGTTATTATAACTAACTAACTTACAAATAATTAACTCTAGAGCGGTTTTAATAGCAAATGCTTCCGCAGTGAAAATCGAACACTTCTTGGGTAAACTAATGCAATAACCGTTTTCCTGACCTTCAATTACAATTCCCGCCCTGTATTCTGAGACGCATCACCACCCGATCCGTCTGTATATACTATTATATTGTTGTCAGACAACATATATTTATTTTTTACATTTTTTATCAATTTGTTGTCTAGCTCGTTATAGTTTATAATTTTGTCAATATCACAGTGTTTTTTTTTTAAGAATAGTATGCTTTATACCGAATTCGGTGTCGTAATATTCTGTTAGTAATTTGTTGATATGTCATATTCCAAAGCTCAAATGTGTCCATCGAAGGTCCCATTATCTCACGATTTTTCCAAATACTTTCCCACGCAAGATCTATAATACTCCGAAAAGCTCTTGGGTTTCTATATCATGTAAACCTCTCTCCTTCCTTAAGCATGTTTAAACTGTCTCTAATCGATTGTTCGCCATATTTATATATTTTACTACTAAATGTTTTTGCAAGCATCAAAGATCTATCCCTGATATACATTAACTTGGACTCTGCTATGATAACTCCATTTGGCATGCTATTACGATAACCAAGGGCTGTTCGTATGTCCAAAAATTGGCCTCTTTCTAATTTAAGCTGTAGGTTTTTGTTTGAGGGGTAGAATACAAATGATCCTTAGTCTATTACAGACCTAACCATACTTTTGTAAAGCATTAATGTGGTATTAACTTCCATGCCCCTGTAAACTCTTCCTAAGTATTTTAGGATTGAGTTCGCTCTATCGACTTTACCTGTTATTTCTATAATTTCTTTTGAAAGGAGAGATGCCCATCGAACCAAACACCCAGGAATTTTGCCGCATCCTGATTTCTGACTCTGTTACCTTTAATATTTATATATGTATTTCTATCATAGTAACCCGACTTGGTAAATTCTACAAGCTTACATTTCTTAGGTTCTAGCGAGAGACCTATCTTATCTAGATTTCTTCTTAACCTGTCTACAGCGGCTTCTAAAAGTATTCTATTATTAAATCTAGATTTATCACAGATATATACTGCGATATCATCCGCAAATTGTACGATCTTTATATTTCGTTCTATGCCTAAAGTAATGTCCCTTGTATAGAACGCATACAATACAGGACTGAGCACTGCTCCCTGCGGTAGTCCTCGACCGACCAACTTCTCGACAGTGATTTGATGACTAACAATAAATTGAGTGAGTCTCGGCATTGCCCATCCTACCAAAAAATTTAGAATACGTTTAGGACATTTCTTCACTTTTAATTTATTTAACAAAATATCCTAATCCACATTATCATACGCGGATGAGACGTCTAAAAAAGCTGCCAAAGAAAATTCCCCCACCAAGGTAGACCTAACATCCGCAAAAAGTTTTACCAAATTTTCAACGCACGACTTGCCTCTCCTGAATCCGTTCTGCATTTGAGCTATTTTTTTATTATTCTCCATCCACCATACCAATCTTTCATTAACGAGTCGTTCCATTATTTTGCCCACACATGAGAACAATGCAATAGGACGAACTTTTTCTTTGTTAGCTTTATCTATAAAAACAACTTGGTATTTTTTCCACTCTTTTGGAAAATCTCCCAAGAACCATATAGCATTATAAATTTTAAGGAGCAAGTCCAAAGCACAAATCGGTAGATATCTAATCATCATATAATCAATTTGGTCCCATCCAGGTGAAGAATCTTTTCTAATCATATTGAGGGCTCTGCTCAATTCATCCATATTGAATGCATTGTCCAACCTACCATATTGTTCGTTGAGGTTATGTAAAATAAAACCAGACCTATCCCTAATTACCCATGGCGGTGATAATTCTATAGTTTTGCTTATTACTTCCTCTCGATCATTAGTTTGTCAACTATTCCAGTTGATTTTTTTTCCTTTATTTTTAAAAGTTCTCATTACATTTCATACATACGCAGGATTAGTAAATCTATTAATGCTGGCGCAAAATTGATTGAAACTCTCTCTTTTCTTTTTGTTAAAAATTTTCCTAGCAATGGCCCTATGTTTTTTGTATTCTATAAAGTCCTGTAAATTTCTCGTATGTCTCCATCTATTAAATTTAGTCTTTCTGGTATCAAATGCCTCCTGACAATCTTTGTCCCACCATCTAACCTGTTGCTTTCGCTTTTTATTAACCATTAATCCTGGATCCCCAGACTGGCTGTTTGACTTTTCCTTTTTCCTGCCCCCCGATTGATATACTGCTTGTATCATGGCACTAGTAAACTCATTATAAGTCTTCCTAAGTTTGTCTACGTCATCTATTACCACGTCAACTTTGTCTTGTAATTTTTTCTTTACTGTAATAGAATATCGCTTCCAATCCATAATTTTATTTGTAATTCTATTTTTTTTTTTATATAGGGAGAAAAAGAGGTATCAATGTTCAGTTTTATCGGGAAGTGGTCCGAACCCCATGTATCGTTAATTTGTTTATAGTTCAGATATTCTAAGATTTTTCCCCTAACGAATATCAAATCAAGGTTAGACAGAGCTTGATTATTGTAATTGAGTCTCGATATAGTGTCATTATTTAGACAAAAATAGCTCTTATTAAACATAGCGTTATACAGTCTTTCTCCATTGGTGTCTGTCTTGTTACAATTCCATGTACGGTTGTGAGCCTTGAAATCCCCCATAATAATGACATTATCCTCAACCATATTAAATTTAGTTAAATTTTTCCAAGAGTTGTCTGACTCTATTGAGCCAGGTCTGCGATATACCACTATTACATTGAATAATATAGAGAAGCTTTTAATTTTAACACCTACAACATCAAAATTCTCAGAATTACTGTGCCACTCCGGAATTACGTCAAATTGAATATTATTTTTAATGATTAAAGCGACCCCGCCATTATTATCTCTATTTTTAGATTTAATCGTTTTATATCCTTTAAAATAAAGTGTTTTATTTGTACTTAACTTTGTTTCTGTAATAGCAACAATATCGAATTCTAAAATTGTATTACTAAATTCAGTTTTTTTGTTACTGATACCTCTAACGTTCCATAGTATTATATTCGCCATTTTTATTTTGAGTTATAATTTGTTCATTATCTAAACTATTCCAAAATTTATACTTAATATCTGCTGAAATCCTTTTCATGTTATCTAATTTTTGGAATTGTCTTTTTCTTTTATAACCTATAATAGCATTTACGTCATGTTTATGATTCTCTTGTACCTCCTTTTCTTCTATCTCTTCCATAGAAGCATATTTTCTCATAAGTTTTCTAAGTTCGATCCTGAATTCGATTGAGTTGCATCACGTTGTTTGTACCGAGGTAAGTTCCCCAATTCCCTGCCGAATAGGATTGAGGGGACTAGAGTCGATTTCTACATCCTCTGTTAACTTAGTATTCTGATTTGAATTTAGAACTAAACCGTAGTTTTCTTTGCGGATTTCGTGTTCTTTATTATTAAACGTTGAATAGTATTCCCTGTTTGGATTTCTTTTATCTTCGATAGACTTCCTATTCTTGACAACCGAAGCGTATGACCCTTGACGTTTATGAGAATATGAAGTAAAAGGCAAGTCGTGTGTCGAAGAATTTTGTGTATTATTATTGCTACTATTTATAATATTTTCTTTGGAATTTGTCTACGGGCCCCGTTGGCTTTGTTTGTTGGTAGATCTGGCCACGACCTTGGTTCTGTATATCTGTCGTAGTGTATAGAACTATTCTCCGAGCCCTAGAGTATACGCTCCGCCTCAAAGAAAGAGCAATTATTGTATGCCATTACAACTTTAGTTTCCCGGTTCATTTGATAAATAGGGCATAATTTAGAAATAGCGCGATAATCATCCCCGCAATTCCTACATTTACTTGGCTTGTTACACTCCCCATGGGCCACCTCTCCGCATTGTATACAACGAACATCACTTTTACAATGTGTCTTCATATGACTAAATTTAAAGCATTGGTAGCATTGCGTAATTGGTTCAATGTAAGGTCTGACCCTTAGGTTAAACGAAATATTGTCAAAAATAGGAATTCTATCTTTGAAACAGGTTCTCCTTTCCGTTATAATAAATTTATCTAACGCTACTAGCTTATAGTTTTTAGTTGTTTCACAGCGTATACGTATGTATATCTGTTCTATTTTAATTATTCCTTCTTTTTCTATTATATTATTCCGTAGTTCTTTAGTATCATAAGGCCAATCGGATATTACGCCTCTATATGTATTGCATTTATTATCTATGAAAGGTGACAAAAATTTCACCTCCGATTTTTCAGATTGTTCAATGAAGCTGTTAGCTTCTTCAAGGGTTTTAAATATCAGATTAGCCAAGTTGTGTCTAAGCATATCTACTTTTTCCGGGAATATTTTCCTACCATTGCACCAGTTAAGCAATCTTATACAATTTTTTCCTCTGCTTCTAAACATATCATCTGTATATATTCTACATGAAACTTTAAACAAACTTTTATAATTCTTATCGAATCTATTCTTACTTGAGTTTAATTGTTTTAGGTCATTATCTGTAATATCACATTTGTTAACTAATTGTCCTTCTATTATATAGAAAATTTCTCGGTTAATGTTCATATTACTAGTATTTTCTTTATTTAGAATAACTATTGCTGGATCCTTTGTTGATGGAAGCCGGTTATCCTCTGGTCTTGAAGAGACATGTGCTCTCTCTCTTACCTCGTTTAACGGTTGGTCGTTGTTATCTGCCACGCGTTCTGCCTCTACCTGTGTGTTTATCGGCTGATTGCTGCTATCTACTCTTTGTTCCTGGTTGTCCACGTTCATGATTTCTAGGTCTATCTCCTCCTTCAAGATATCTTTTGTCCTCTCCAGTACCTTCTCCAATTCCAAGATTCTTTTCTTTTCTATACTCGTGACCTCCTGTATATCCATTATTCTCTTTCCTCTTCCTCTGCTACTCTCTTTCGTTTGGTTCTTTGTTGTCTTTTCGTTTCCATTCCCCCGTCCGACCGGGGGAATATTACTCATTTTGAAAAAGAGGGCTTTCTAGCCCGATTGCTTTATTTCTTATCACCTCACAACTCAAACCACTACTTCACCTGTTGAGATCTTATAATGGGTGTAAATAATTATACAGGTGTGTCGCTCTGTACAGATACGTCCGTTCCCCACGGTTTCTCTCACCAGACTCGACATCTTTTGCTTATAATTCCTATTTTTAAATGAAAATTATTGTTAGTAAATATTATTTTAATAATACATGATTAGAATTATTTTAATAAATAATACGTTATTAAAATTATTTTATAATTTTAATAACTTTCTAGGTAACTCGATCACCTAGAAAGTTACTAGGGCTAATGTTACTATAGAATTCCCATTTATTAATAAATGAATTATTACATTATTTATCGATATGATTAGAATAATACTTATATATTTGGAACTAGCAAACGACTAGCAAGATTCGACACTGAATTATTCAGGAAATTATGAGATAAAGGCTAAAACAGCTTTTTACTTGTCCAAATTTGTCCAAATTTTAATTTCGGTTTTTTGTTTAAATTAATTACTATGCAAACGAAACAAAAAAACATGCAAACACTAGCAAACGAATGGCACTTTCAAAATTGTTATATCTGTTAGTGCGACAGCTGGCGGCGCGGAGATGCCTAATGCTGATTGGCTCTGTCATTAAGAGGGAAATTTCCGGTTAGCTATCAGGTTAGGTAGATTTAATAGGGCAGCGTTCGAGAATACACATTGAGTGCCTTGGAGTGTCGTTTTATCTTTGTTGTTCACTGAATGCTAAACAAGGATAAAATGATACTTGAAAGAACTCAGTGTGTATTCCCGAACGCAGCCTTATCATCCTTGGTTGAATCAAGTGTGTTTACGTGTGTCAGCTGATACAAACTTTTTTGCAACTTTTTCGCAAATTCTAGAAAAAATATTAATTCTGAAAAGAATATTAATTACACAAGTGTAATTTTTGTCAATATTTTTTTAAAGCCAAGAAGTTAACTATTTCTTAATAAGTAATAAAAATAATGATATACAAATATAATCTCAAATTGTTTTAAAAATTTATCTATTTTTTTATTTCTTATTGTTAACGTTCTATTTATTATTACAAATATTGTTGTCATTTTATATGTAGAGTAATGAATAACATTAAAGAAAATATGTTAAATAGTCTTTCTACACATTGTTTAGTGAGATGGTACATTGTGCAGCAGAAGGATGTCAAAACACTTTAATGTAATAATTATTTTTTTATTCACATATAATTTTTCTTTTAAACATTTTTCTTTATATAACGACTTACGAGGAATTTAAGATGATTGAGTTAAGTATTTGATCCTGGTATATTTATAAAACTAATTTTTTCTCAGCGTAATCTTTCTGCTACATAAAATAAAAATCTTAAAATAATTTTTTAAAATTATATAATTCTATTTGTAAGTCATAGAACTTAAAATGTAAAAAACTTATATATATTTAAAAAAAGTAATTATTTAAAGTTAAAATTTTATTTCATTGTTATTGAGAGCTTTCCAGCAACGAAACATAGTCCTACACTGTGTGACACAGTATTACACAGTATCAACTCGTAATTAAAACACTGCTTCTATCAAAGCTAGATGTATTTGACCTCTCATGAATAAATAATATCGATCATTTGAGATCGTTTTCAAAATCATGCAGAAACTGAGGTTAAGAATGTTCGCTGTATATGAAAAAACGGCTCTGTATGATTGTGTCAAAATTGGAAAGCATTGGATTGTATATACACTGTGTTACACAGTATTGCTTGCTCATATTTTGAAATTGCCGCTATGTAGCTATATATTTTCCCCCTTAATGGCGGTTTCCGGGTAATTGTCGCAACTCTCTTTATACCAACTCTAGTGTTAACGAATTGCCCCGGTGCTCGGTATTACAAATAACCCCAACATTAGCTGTGCGCATTGCTGCGTATGATTGACAGAAATAGACATCATACAGCAAAAAGTAAACACGAAATGTTTCAAATACATTTAACTAGACATGATACATTCAAAGTTTTTAAAAAAAAACCTTATTCATCTTAAATTTCAAAGGAATGCTGACTATCAGAAATTATTTCGACTGTCGCAAAACACTTTTACTACTACGATTTTAATATGACGCCGTTGCCAACAAAACTTTGTTAACAACATCATTATATTAGGACGTGTTTACAGTATTTAAAGTAAATTTTTAATATGTATCCATAAAAAGATATTTCCATTTATTGAATTACCACATCTAACGATTTGCCCCGATCTCCCCTATATATATTTTGATAATAGCATAACTTTTGTGACATATAAATGTAATAATGGTATTGATGCACTTGTGCTTCAAACTGTTCAATGTTAAAAGTAAACTGTTTTGCAGAGTCTCCACACAGTGGCCCAGATGAGGATCACGAAAACTGGTCAGACGTAAGCACAGTTGAATTAGGTATATTCTCTGATATATTTTACATTTTAATGGATTTTTTAGTCTTTGCAACTGTGTTGAAAATAAATTTTAGAAAAAAATTGTTAAAAACTGATTAAAAATTGTTAAAACGGAAAATAAAAATTATTGAAATATTGTTGAATATGTTTCACAATCAGTGTAAGTTATATTTCTAATAGCAAATATTATAAATTCTAAACATAAATATTAAAAATAATTGAAAGTAATGAAAAGTAGTATAAAACATTTTTACAGATGTATTAACAAAAGTTGAACACTGAAGTATATATTAAAATTTTATGAATTCTAAAGGTAATTATTAAAAACGCTGAAAAAGAAATGAAAAATATATAATATTTATATAGATATATTAACAAAAGTAGTATATTGACATACTCTTAAAGGTAAATAATGAAAATGTTAGAAACAGAAACAAAATAAACATTTTTTTCTATTTAAATATTTGTAAGTTAATTGCAAATGATTACAACATTTAACTTTAAAATTTCTTAAGTTTATTAAATCAATTTTTTTTTAATAATATTAAATTTGGTACTAGTTTTATTCTAATCTATCTATCCACATGTAATACTGAATTTTAACTCATTCCTGTTGAATAATTTTATTAGATTTATTGGGTTCGTTGATTATCATTTTAAACTTTACTGAATTCTTTGTAATTTTTACACCTTGTACTGAATTCTTATTAAAATCTTAATGAAGTGATACTAAAAATGAATCAATCATTAGAAAGGATTTTCATATGCGATTTAATAATATCAAGCTTAGCTTTGTGGGCCAGTTCATTATCGTGAAGCAATATTCATCATGAATTCAGAGCCCGGTTTATGATATTCAGATTTAGAAATACCAGTAAGTCTCTCAATAAGTTTTGCAGACACACAATGATCATTTCGAAGAATTTCAGTCATTTTTTCTACATTCTCTTTGATTCGAATGTTTTTTAATCTATCCATGGATCATCTTTAATGCTCTCTCTGCTTTCACAAGACCTTGCAACTTACTTAAAAACGTTGTTACGACTCATAGCTTCACTACTATAAGCAATTATCGCAAATCATTTGAAATGTTTCTGTGATACATTTGCCTATTTTAAAACAAAATTTAATGTTAGGGCATTGTATTTTTTGTATCAATGCTCAAAAGATATTACAATACTTTGTCATAACTAATGAAGCACACAAGCTAGCGTCTTGAAATTTTGGCTGATGACGGCTGAAATATATCAGTACATAACGTATGTTTACATTCAAAAATGGCATTCCAGACAGTATGAAGATAGAATCTGTTACCTTTTTTATTGGACACAATATATATTATACTCTTTTTTTTCCTGCAACATCACTTATATAGTCAATTAAAAAAATGTTCTGTTGAAAGCACAGTACAAAATTCCATTGGTGAATATTTAAACATTATATGAAACCTTATTTCAAGCGAGAATGGAATCTGTTCTCAGGATTCTTTAAAGCAGTGATATGCAACTTTTTATAAACTGAGGACCATTTTCAGAATTAGTAAAGTTTTGCTGGTTGCATGAACACACGTGTGCGCGCGCGCATGTATTTTTATGTTAATATGAATAACTAATGATATGTAACTCAGGATTCTTGAAAATCAAAACAATAAACAATTGATAATAAGGCTACTGAGAATCAGCGTAGGTATAGGAAAAATGTTTATAAAATTATATGTAAAGATTGCGATGCGTCATATGTGGGGCAAACTAATAGAAAACAAGAATTACTGAAGATTGCAACCATATTAATTGGAATACGAATAATCACTCTGTTATTTCAGAACACAGACTTAACCCGTAACGGTCACACGGAGTCCAAAAGACCCCACGCGTCCTTCTAACTTTAAGGGTAGACAGACCATTCAAAATCGAACAATCTTCTATGAAGCTAATTTTTATCTGAAAATATACTCTCTTGAGAATATACTCCTAAATTTTTGTTGAATTATCTCAAAAATTAAAAATTTTATGAATATTTTTGTAAAAAAGTCAAATTTTTCTATTTGAATTTTTTTTCACTATGTTAAATTCTAATTAAACAAAAAAATTATTAGATGATAAAGAGTAGACCTCAAGGTATGTCCAGTAAAATTTTTGCGACAAAATATCAAAAAGTTAGCAAATAGCGACTGATTTTGTGCAAGGAAGATCCAGTGGACCCCATGTGACCCCATTATGTTATTATTCGGAAGTGTGACCATTACGGGTTAATAGTAATCACGATTTCAATTGTGAGAACATCTTAGACAATGAACGTTTCTTAGGCAAATAGTTGATATCTGAAATGCTACATATTTTATTATAAAATAACAGTCTCAATTTACAAACAGACACTGAATGTTTGCATCATGCGTATCTTTCGTTATTAACCTTTAAACACGCAAGTGGGTTTGAGAGATCTCATGTGAAGTTTCGAATGCTTGCTGTGTGAAGACGGAATGAGATAGGAGGTTCGGACTAGGACGTAAAAAAAGTTTGAAATATCTTTCGATTGATATGGTTGATCAACTTTTTAGGTCAATTAGAATTTGATTGGCACGTCAGCAAAGTTTTATTAGGGTCAATGGGACCCATATAGTGTGTGAGTGAAACTTTTTTGTGAATAATCTTATGTAAAAAAAACTGGACAAAACACGTTCAAACAGATCCGTACGCGTATGTTACTTTGTCTAAAGTTAAAATAATATAATGCCGTGAAAAAGAGAACTTCTGCGTAGGGTCCGAAATATATTATGAAACACATCAATTTTCAATTTTAGACACCTTGAGGCAATCAAAAATACCTCATATTCGCCTTGTGACATAAGTGTATTTTTTAATAGAAATGGCAGACATTTTTTTTTTTTTTTAAGTATGACTCTTTAGCTTTAAAACGCCGTATTGTAAAGTCTTTAAAAGTTTTTTGTTGCAAAGATATGATTTTTTTAAAAGTGGATTTTTTAGACACCCAAAAATACCTTATATTCTCCTTGTTGTATAATTATACTTTTTAAAAGGAATGACACTGCCAGGAATGACAATTTTTTTTTTGAAAGTATGGTTCTTTAAAACACCGTATTTGAAAGTCCTTAAAAGTTTTTTGTTGCAGAGATATGATTTTTTAAAGGAAAAGTGGATTTTTTAACAATTTCTTATTTTTGCTTAATGGTTTTTTTTTATAACTTTGCAGTAAATTATTTTTCGGCAATACCGATTATGCAGTCACATTTCTGAGATTCTGAACCTTTATTTAAAAAAAAAATTTGTAAAAAAATATTGATTGTGATTAAAGTTATAGCTTCTCAAAATTGAAAAAGTCTCCCAGACCCGAAAATATGTTTCTGTATTTTACAGGATTGGTGTGTTTAAAGGTTAAAAAAATTGTAATAGAATTATATTCTCCAGAATGATATACAATTTTTTACTTATTTTTATTTGTAATAGTTGAATCGCCGTGTATTTATTTATTATTTGTATTCTTGACCGCTTGACTTTTAATGTGACGTTAAAGTAAGGTGTAGAATCCGAGCGACTTGATTTAAACAGTTAGTATACATTCCTACTTGAGACTATGAGCAAGCGTTGTTACGGAACGATAAACGTTTGAGTGTATACATTAATTCGCTGAAGATGACCCCAAAGTGAGTCGAAATGTACGTTTGATTTTTGTTATTTTGTTTGAGTTGAATAAATAATTTATAAGATTACATTAGTAAATTTGATTGCGCATGTATACCCGTGCTGACTCTTAGTAGTCTTATTATCAATTGTTTGTTGTTTTAATATGAATACCTAGAAACTATTTTACTGGTAAATGTCTAGCAAATCACATGCAAAAGTGGTTTCTACAACGTAAGCAAAACCTTGATCTAGTACGTTGTTATATAAGTAACAAGTTGCCAGCAAACTTTGCTCGTAATACTCTTGTCATAAACATGTGAGATGCATGTTAAATGAACAAACAATACGCATATATATTATGCAAACAATATGCCAACAGTATGTGCATGCGATATACATGTAATACGAGGTGTGACAGAAAAGTAATGAGACTGATTTTTTTGCAACAATTTTATTTTATTTTTATACATCAATGTTATCTCTCTTAAAGTAGTTTCCTTAGGCAGCTATACATCGGCGGAGGCGTTATTTCCAGTCTTCGTAGTACTGCTGGAAGACCTCAACTAGAATCACCTTCAGCTTCTCGGTTACGCTCTTTTGGTTATCGATAGTATCAAGATCGTCCTTTTATGTGGTTTTTTTATCTTGGGGAACAAAAAAAGTCACACGAAGATCCGGCGAATAGGGGGGCTGAGGAACCACAGAAATCCCTTTTTTCGTCAAAAAAGAGAAAAAAGGGATTTCTGTGGTTCCTCAGCCCCCTCCCTATTCGTCGGATCTCCGTGTGACTTTTTTTGTTCCCCAAGATTAAAAAACCACATAAAAGGACGTCATCTTGGTACTATCGATAACCAAAGCGTAACCGAGGAGCTGAAGATGATTTCAGTTGAAGCCTTCCAGCAGTGTTACGAAGACAGAAAACAACTTCGCCAATATATAGCTTTCCAAGAAAACTACTTTGAGAAGGATAACATTGATGTATAAAAATAAAATAAAATTGTTGCAAAAGAATCAGTCTTATTACTTTTCTGCCACACCTCGTATGTGCAAGCATCACACATAATATACTAGCGATTTGTTACTTATATGTCGGTACATTAGGACAAGGTTTTGTTTGCACTGTAGGTATCATTTTTGCGCGTGATTTGCTGGACATCTACCCGCCAAATATTTTCTGGATTATTATTTTCCAAAATAACACATTTTATTTATACGTATATATTATATAATGGCAAATAAATACATATAATATGTGGTTTTACGCTATTATTCGTAAGTAATTATACATATATTGTGTGTGTGTGTGTGTGTGTGTGTGTGTGTGTGTGTGTGTGTGTGTGTGTGTGTGTGTGTGTGTGTGTGTGTGTGCGTGCGTGCGTGCGTGTGCGTGTGCGTGTGTGTGTGTGTATGTATTGTTACTATACAAATGATAATATTAAATGGTAACATTACATATGTACATATTTCCTATATTATATATAAATGAAATGTTATGTGGAAAAAATCCATTATGTGTGTGTGCGTGCGCGCGCATATGAGTATAATAGATTAAAGGCTGTAACAAAATCAAATCACGTATTCTTGTACAATATGCATTTTTATTTTTTAATACAATAATTTAAAAAATTTGATAATATAAAAGTTTTTAAATGGAAAATTAAAATTAAAAAAAGTTAAATTTAAATGAAACAAATTTTAAATAAAATCTCAGTTTATATTGTTTTGTTCTCTTGCATACATATGCTGCTGATGTCGATGCCTTTATTTGGCTGATTGTAATGCTTCTGATACATAAAATTTAAATTTAAAAATTATTAATTTAAAATGTGTAAAAGTAGTATTTAAAAATAAAAATATTTATTGTTAATAATTGTTTAGTTTAGATGTTTTGATTGATTGATTGACTTATTTAGCTTTCACAGCTATTTCTTGTACACAATTACTATACATTATTATACATTAACTATATACTAACATTAACTTTTCTATATATATATATATATGTATATATATATATATTCTTTTAACAATCTCTTAAACGCTACTAGTTCTCTACATTTCTTAATCACCGTGGGTAAAGAATTATACATTTTTATACCTTTATAAAAAAAAGGCTTTTTTGAGCACTTCAGTTTTACGAAAAATTACTACTAAGTTTCTTGTCTGCCTTATTTGTTTATCGTATTGCTTTCCTACTATTTCTAGTTTATTATTTAACGCCACCGAAGCCATGACATTTAATATTTTAAAGATAAATACATTAACGTTAGAACACAACTGTTGTTTTATAGACATGAACTGTATCGCCTGTAGCATGTGTTCAATTTTGGTAAATCTATTGCATTGCAGAATTACTTTCATGCAGAATTACTCTTGGTTTTGAGCTATCTGACGTTTATTCAATTGCATTTCACCCATCCCAACTAATAGTGTAGTACAGTACTCGAAATGAGGCGCTATGATGGACTTGTACACAATACATCTAGTGTATGCTGATACAAAGCTACCTATTCTATTTAAAAAGCTAGTTTTTTTTCCTATTTTTTTTAAGTACATAATTGCAGTGGTCTTGAAATCTAAATCTATCGTCTAAAATTATACCTAAATATTTCGTGCTACACGCTCTATTTCAATTCCATCCAGATACTTTACCGCAGTATTACCTCTTAATTCTTTTCTAATACTTTTATCATATATTTTGTTTTATCTGCATTTATTTTTAACTTATTTATATTCATCCATTGTTCGATTACATTAAAAGCTGTATTTATTTTTATCTTTACATCCGCACTACTTTTTTTACTTACATATATAAGTGTGACGTCGGCAAACATTTTTATATTGCACCCTTTTGGACAGACTTCAATTATATCATTTATATATACTATAAATAGCAAAGGTCCTAGTACTGAACTTTGTGGCACTCCATATTCTATAGTCAATAATTTAGACCATATCTGATTGAATTGCACCTGTTGTTTCCTATTATTTAAGTATGATTTGAACCACTCTAAAGCCATTCTTCTAATTCCGTATTGATACATTTTTTTTAACAATCTTTATCTATTGTTTCAAACGTTCTCTTAAGATCCATGAAGATTACTCCATTTTTCCTTTGTTTACTATTAATTTCCATTAGTTTATGACAGATTGAATTGCTGTTTTACACGAATAATATTTTCTAAACCTCATCTGATGTTCTGTTATAATACCGTTTGTTTCCAAGTATGTTTCAAGTTGTTCTTTTACTACTAATTCTAGCATTTTCTCATATATTGGTAACATTAATAAACTTTTATTTGCTTGCTTTTTCCGTTTTATCTATCTTTGGGATCGGTATTATGGTAGAGGTTTTCTAACCTTCCGGATAGTGACCATCTCTTAAAGAATTGTTTATTAAAATCGCAAATTCTTTTTTTATTACAGAAAACATTGTCTTTAATATATCACTAGTTATCTTCCTTTCTTTTTTGGTAATCCCATAATGACTTCTAGCTGCTCTAGTATAACAACCTAAAAACTTTCTATAATTCCTTTGTTTTTGATAATATAGTTTTCTTATTTATATTCATCCAATATTCAATTATATTACTGCCGGATCTATCTACCTTTATAGAGTTTATTAATACTTTGTATATAATATAAATTAAATTTATCAGTTATATTGCACTTTTTGCTCTGGCCTAAAATCTCAAAATCTATATTTCCTACTTCTTTTACACCTACTAGGTAGCCCTTAATTACTTCTTTCTAGGGTTTTTACATAGTCGAAGAATTTTCTTTATTAAGATCTATCATATTTTCGTAATATTCTTTCTTTTTTTCCCTTATTAATTTTACTACTCCATTTCTTTCAATTTTATACTGTGACCAATTTTGTTCGGTATTGTCATACAATGCTTTCTTATATACTTCATCCCTCCTATCCGCAGCCTCTTTTATTGCATTTGAGAACCATTTTTTCCCCTCATACTTTTGGAGTTCTAAATTTTTTCTTCGGTGCCATTACATCTAACACATCTACTATACTATTAACAAATTTTTTCGCTCTTTCACTCACACTCATACATGTACATTGCCATCTCTGACTTTCCTGTAATTTGTTTTTTTACTAATATAACAAATTCATCTTCATCGAACTCTTTGTAATTTCTAGCACTAAATTCCCTGTATTTCAATTTTACTCACATTCAACTCTACTTTCAGCTACGCATGGTCCGTAATCTTAGGTTCATGAATTACTTGTACTATTTTATTATTATTAGAGAAAATTAAATTTATAATTGTGACTGTCTTTTGTAACTCTTGTTGGTTCGTTCACATACTGTTTCATACCTAAGCTTAACATTGTTTTTTGCGATTTCTTCGCGTAAAACGAGTCCGTCATAAGATCTATTTAAAATCTCCTATTACCATGCATTCTCCCTTTATTATTAATTTTTCTATTATATCCTCAAAAAATCTCATGAAATCCCCGTGCGATGCGCTTGGTGAGTGATATATTACCATTATCACTCCTTTATATAGTTTTTCTTTCATTTCTATTGCAGCACACCAACAATTTGATTCTAACTTTTTTATTAATACTACTTCATATCTAATATCGTCTCTTATATATATAATAACTCCCCCTTCCTATTTTCGCCATCACATCTAACTACAGTGTAATCCGGCACATTTACTTCACTGTCTTCTATCTCACTAATCAGCCTGGTTTCCGACGTCGCTATCATCACAGGATTTATCCTCTTCATAACCTGATGTTGCAGTTCGTCTATGTGCGCTGGTAAGCTCTGCGCATTTGTATACATAATTATTTCTTCTTTCTTCTGTAGTTGCTATTTTGTATCCTCTCAACCTGCTCTTCTCTTTTCTTCCTGTAACGCCTTCTTAAAAGTCGGACATTCTTGACTGATGGTTTCATGTTCATTATTTATTTTTAGATTGTATGTTCTATTTTTGAACATACAATTCACACATTTGCTCTCCGTCGCTGTGCAAACACGCGAGCTATGATTCCTTGCGCATTTGCAGCATGTTTCTTCTTTCGTATAATTTTTAGCAATGAGAGAGAAGGGGGAGGGGGAGATAGGAGGGGAGACGGACAGCCAGAGACGGAGAGAGAAAGTTTAAATAGGAATGTGTTGTCTGGGTATGTACTGTTATCAGTCATTTGAGCGTAGCAGGCGCTTCACAGAAACACTTGCGTGTAAAAGTCGAGTCGCGCCGTCCCTGTCTACCACTTGTATCCGACCCGTCATACGCTAACTAATTCTTCTTATAATTTGAAAACAATGCTTTAGACAAATTTTTGTCAAAGAAAAAATCGTCTTAGAATTTGATTTTGAATATGCCAGTAATGGGACCAATATGTTATTTTGAATATAGATGCTATGTCAGATCTTTCATTATGTAGGTTATATCTAAGATATAAGTGCAATATTTTAAAAACTTTTTAAGGGAATTACAATAGATCCAATGCCGACGGTCTAAATATTAAATTAAAATGATTAAATATCTTGAAAATAAGACGATTTAGTATTACTAGCGAAAAATAGGGAGGCTATGGGTGACATGATGGAAACTTTAGGAGGGTTTTTAAGAGAAAGGAAGCTGAATACAGATAAATTGAAAATGATGGTGTTCAATAAAGATGGAAGGGAAAAGAAAAGGAAATGGGAAAGAAAGAAATCGAGGAGGTGCAAACATTCAAATATCTTGGTTTTAATTTTAATAGGAGAGAAGATTATGATGATATAAAGAAATTAAGGAGAAAAGAAAGAATGGCAGCTAATATGGTATGGGGATTAGGAGAAAGGATCTAGGGAGGATTTCATAAAGAGATGGATGTTATTTAGTGGAAAGTGTAATGTCTTATGGAATGGAATTATGGGGGTGGGAGGAAAGAAAGGAATTAGAGAAGATTTCACTAGATTATATAAGATGGATGTTCAAAATAGATTTTTGTACACGAAGATATTTGATTACGCGAGAATTAGGGTTGGACAAGCGAAAAGTAGAATGGAGTATTAGAGCGAGAAGATATGAAGAAAAGATTGAAGAGATATGAGAGGAGAGATGGGTAAAAGTGTGCTAGTTGGAAAAAAAGAAGGATGGATGGAAAGATTTATATGGAAGAAAGAGGGAAAAATATTATAATAGAAATGGCTGAGGGGTTGTAGCAATAGATTGTATGCCAGGGATAGAGAGAGATTTAATTAAAAAATTTAGGGAAAGAGAGAGGGATGTACAACGACAGGAGGAGGAGCGTAGAATTAGAGAGGCTAAGTATAATAAGAGATATAAAATGTTCATGGATGGGAACAGGACACCTAGTTACTTAAAGGAAAGCGAAGTGAGAAAAAGGAAAAATGAGTAAGGAATAAGAGCGTTGATGAGATTGAGATGTGGGAATATGGAGGTAGAGAATAAATATTGATTAAAAGAGGAAGAAAGGAATAGCGTTTTCTGCGAGATGGGAAAAGATAGTTTAGTGCATTTTGCGGGAGAATGCAAAATAACAAAAGACTGGTTTTAGGAGTTAGGAGAAAGCGTGGAGGAAAGGATAAGTAAGTTAGAAAACGATAGTTTAGATGAAAGGAAGGAGAAGGTATTAGTTAAATTCTAGAGGGAAAAGGAAAAGTGTAAAAGTAGGAAGGCGGAAGAGGAAAAGGAGAAGCAAGGGGAGGGGTGTTGATAGGTGTATTTGTTTGTGACATGTTTTATGTATTTTATATAATTGTTATGTTATGTATTCATTAGTACAATATGTATTCTATGCATGTTACCTGCGTGTTTTTTGTTTTTTTATTTTTTGTTTCTGAGTAGTGTATAGTATTCGAATGGAGAGGCGCGTATGTATATAAGAAGATATAAATAATGTAGACACATGCGCATGAAGAGACTCGATGTTTCTAGAAAATATGGTGGAAGAAATGAATGGAGTAGGGTAGAGGGAGAGTAGAGAAAGTGTGGAAGGATGAATGAAGATAAGGAGATTTTGTAAATCAAGTTCCGCTTCTTGGCGAAAGCTGAATGGTACAATAAATATATTCTTCTTTATGTGCCCTGCTCGGTCCCCTAGACGTTGGTGATCATTTTGGCAAGCTCCTCCCTATTTCTGCCACCCGGAATAGATCACCCGCGTTCCGAATACCAGTCCAGATTCTTATATTACGAAGGAAAGCTGCTTTCTTCCAATCTCTCGATGACCCTCAATCCTGCTTTTAAGAATCAGTTGCAGAAGTTGGTATCTGTTTTCTCTCAATATATGACCGAGGTATGCTATCTTTCTACTCTTAACTGTGTTTAGAAGCTCGTGTTTAGTATTGGCTCTGCGCAGGATCTTATTGTTCGTCACTTGATCTACCCAGGAAATTGTAAGCATGCGTCTGTGTATCCACAGCTCTAGCCGGTCCATCGTGCCTATTTTTAGAGTCCATGCCTCCACCCCATGTAGAAGGGTGGACCAGACATAACTTTTTACCAGCCTCTGTCGGAGCTTGAGGTTATGGTTGTCGTCGCAGCGTTTTCATTTTGAGAAAGGTCGTACGCGTGTGTTCTATACGACATTAATTTTGTGATTGGGATCTAGATCCTTAGTAATAATACACCCAAGGTATTTGAACATGTTTACCTGTTCAATCTGTTTGTTGTCGAGGTGTAGACGGACGACATTACTCTCTTGGCGGCTAAAGATCATAAGTTTTGTTTTTTTGATGTTAATGTTTAGACCCGATCGCTGGCCGGTCTTTGAGATTTTGAAGTGTTTGGAGGTCTTCTATGCTGTCTGCAAGAATGACAGTGTCGTCAGCGTATTTTATGGTGTTTATTTGAACACCATTAACTTTGACTCCTACATCAAGGCCGTCTACAGTTTCTTTAAAGATTTTGTCCGAATAAAGGTTGAATAGCAAAGGTGATAATATACAACTCTGTATCTCTAATTCCAATGAACTCACATCCCCAAACTTTACCTCCGCCTTCTGACGCCAATACAGATTTTTTTATAATTTGAACGTCTTTACTATCCAATCCAGCCTCACATAGCAGTTGTATGAGCTTTTCGCACTCTGTCGAATGCTTTCTCATAATCGATAAAGCATGCGTACACATCTCTGCTGTGATCTCTGCACTTTTGCAGAAGAACGTCAACCGCGAACAGCGCTTCCCGCGTTCTAAAGGCCTTTCGGAAACCAAACTGTGACGGATCCATATCTATTTCATATTTGGCTCTAATGCGAGCGTGGATTATCCGCAGAAAGATCTTTAGCATGTGGCTCATCAGACTTATTAGACAATAATCACTACAGCTCCTTGTTTCTTCGGGATGATGACGAATGTTGATTTAAGCCAGTCAGTTGGAAGTTTCCCTATATATATATATATATATACATATATATATATATATATATATATATATATATATATATATATATATACACAGGGTGTTTCAGACCACCCGTACACCCCTTTTTTCTTCGCAGGATTAGGACCAATCAAAAATATGTTCAGACGAAAGTTGTAGGGTTTCAAAAGATCTATTCAATGATCTTATCAGTTTGACCTTGGATGGCGTCGCCAAGGTCAGATCGAAATCACATTAAGTTTTTTAATTGGAACACCCTATTTTTGATTCCAGAATCTAATAGCTGGTGTCAAGACCTTTCCAAAACACTATAAGAATGTTTATTTTCGTTGACTACTTTCCGAGTTGTGCGGCTTGAAAGTTACACTACCGCCAGCATCAGCATTACTCAAGATGTACCATGTGGTGGTTACTTAGTCGGATTTAATCTTGTGTGTGGGTGTGTGCATACGTGCATGCGTATGTGTATGGGGGAGGAAAAGGGGAGTCAAAGTTTTATGTACTCTGCTTTTGTTTATTAACTGGATTGATTATGTTTGATGATCAATCATGTCCAGATTGACTGTATGCATTTTCCCGTGCTTAGCATTATCCAGAATGAACGACGTGGACGTGACGAGAATTTCATCCCATTGGGGTGCTTGATTCACGTGAGTCCCCTTGCCTCTCACGTTTGGGGTGCTTGATTCACGTGAGTCCCCTTGCCTCTCACGTTTGGGGTGCTTGATTCACGTGAGTCCCCTTGCCTCTCACGTTTGGGGTGCTTGATTCACGTGAGTCCCCTTGCCTCTCACGTTTGGGGTGCTTGATTCACGTGAGTCCCCTTGCCTCTCACGTTTGGGGTGCTTGATTCACGTGAGTCCTCTTGCCTCTCACGTTCGGGAATGAATGAGTGTATGTTTTGTTAAGCGACTAAATGTTCAAAGTGAGCACCATTCTCTGCGATGCAAGCATCAACTCTATTTTGAAAATCATTGGTTGCTCGAAGAATTTCCTCGGCACGTAAGGATCGAATTGCTTCACTTATTCTACGAATCATATTATCCCTCGTAGTCGGACGTTCATGATAGACCAAGTTTTTTATCCTTCCCCAGAAATAATAATCAAGGACGGTGAGATCTGGTGATCGGGGTGGATAATTGATTGGACCGTATTTGCCTATCCACTTGTCGGGGAACATAGTATTTAATGCCGCACGAGCAACTCTCGATGTATGAGACGGACATGCATCTTGTTGGAACCACATGTTCAGGCGCAATTGCAGAGGAATATTTTCTAGTAAGACAGGAAGATCTGTCATTATCAAGGCGGAATATCTATCACCGTTTAGATTTTCGTCAAAGAAAACAGGACCTATGATTTGACTTCCAATAATTCCACACCAAACATTGACTTTCCAAATGGTTTGATGATCTACTTCTCTCAACCAGTGAGGATTATTTTGTGCCCAATAACGAGAGTTCCAAGTATTAACAGATCCATCACTTTTAAGTGTACATTCGTCAGAAAATAAAATTTTCAAGTGGAAATCAAGTGGTTGCTGTCTTATAAAGTTGCAAAATACAAGTCTCTGTCTAATATCGTTATAATTCAACGCTTGATGAACAGACATTCTGTAAGGGTGAAATTTGTTATTTTTTAGAATGCGCCAAACACTGATTTTACTAACACCAGAATCTTGTTCTCGTCGTCTTAAAGAATCATAAGGGTTCAATTCTGTCGATGCAAGAATTTCCACTGTTCTTTCATCCATAATCGGACGACGAATTTGTGTACCTTTGTTATGTTGAGGCTGAACGACACCTTTAATTTTGATTCGTTTAGCCAAACGTGAAAAAACATTTCGCGAGTGAGGAGTCCGATCAGGATAACGTTCCCGCCACAATCTTTCCGCTGCAATGAATGTACCTCGACACTCACCTAAAATTAGCAGCATATCATATGCTTCTTCATTGGAATAGGACATGGCTAAATAAACCTAGACTAATAAAGAGGGTCGGATTTTTGTTGCGCGATTGATACTGATATGACGGTTATTGAAGACGTAGGTGACAAGTTTGAGAGAGTTATTGTCACTCGTGTTGAGTTGAGTCACAATAGCGTTGTGGTGAATACATCTCTACTACATCCTATGCAAATAACAATATGTATAAAATCACGAGTTAGACATCGTTACGCAGAAAGCCGCGCTCGTTATTGCTCGTGTGCTACCGTTAAAGTAATAATGTAATTACATAATATTATGACATACATATGTATGTGACTATCTACGGTCGCGACAGCTAACTTTCACGATTTTTCATGATCTGTTTTTGTTGGCCCGGCTCGCGTGTTTACTTTCTTTGTGTCGGCTGCACGGCTTTCTGCGTAACGCGTGATTTTATATTGTTATTTACATGGTGTTGGCGGTAGTGTAACTTTCAAGCCGCACAACTCGGAAAGTAGTCAACGAAAATAAACTTTCTTGTAGTGTTTTGGAAAGGTCTTGACACCAGCTATTAGATTCTGGAATCAAAAATAGGGTGTTTCATTTAAAAAACTTAATGTGATTTCGATCTGACCTTGGCGACGCCATCCAAGGTCAAACTGATAAGATCATTGAATAGATCTTTTGAAACCTACAACCCTACAACTTTCGTCTGAACATATTTTTGATTGGTCCTAATCCTGCGAAGAGAAAAGGGGTGTACGGATGGTCTGAAACACCCTGTATATATATATATATATATATATATATATATATATATATATATATATATATATATATATATCTTGAAAATAAAACATTTTAGAAAAAATTTTCCGGAAAATTATATGCTATAAAGAAAAATAAATAAATTTAGCAAAATCAGTTTTTGAAAAAATTGGTTTTTAAAAAAGTTGTTTTCTAAAATAAAATTATGGTTTTTTTTACATAATACGATTTCACTAATTCTGCATATATTTTCAGATCAAATCTCGAGTAGTCTCAATCGATAGCTTGGGGTAAATTGCATAATAAAAGTGTTTTTATTTTTTCTGTCCGTGCCGTACGAGCGGAGATATCGCGACGCAAAGTTTAGGTCTCGAAATTTTTATGTAAGAAACGTCGCCTTTTTTAGCGATGTCTTTTTTTATCTTTTTGACATAGAGTGGCGCTCACTTACATAGCCGTACATACACGCGACATGCGCCTATGTGATGCATCATGACCGCATTTATAGTTGCCGATTGACAGGTTTCCTAACCTGAATCATATTCAATATCTCGGTTTGCGGATTCGTAAATCGTTAATTTACCAATAAAAGGAAGATACTCAATTTTATGTTCAGAAATATAGTAATTTATAAAAATTTCTACACAGGTAAGCACAAAGAATGTTAGAATTACAACAAGGTTTATAATGATTCATATTTGTAAAAGTTATACTCTTCACTATAAAAATGAAATTGTAAACCAAGAAGGTCAGGGAAAGAGAGCAAGTTTATTAACGATAAACTGGCGCTAGAAATAACTTTTAAGTCATTCGTTAGCATATGGAACATTATTTTATGAGTTATAATGAGTTTTCACTTTCAACGAAGTTCAAACTTTACCGTAACAGACTTTACATCTGTATAACTCATAAAATAATACTTCATTTGCGACCGGATGATATAAAAGTTATTTTTAACGCCGGATTATCGTAATGAACTTGCTTTTTATTCCTTAACCTCCCTGGTTTGCAATGTCATTTTTACGATGAGAACGATTGTCACTTTTACAAATATGAATCTTTATGAATTTGCTGGGGCTCTGAGATTCTTCGTGCTTACCTGCGCGGAAATTTTTATAGATTACCAAGTTTCTAAACATAAAATGTTGACTCGAGTACCTTCCTTTTATTGCTAAAGCTCTTAATTAAAATTTTGGCTTTTTACACTTGACATATAAAAGTGAAAATTTTAATTAGGATTCTTTTTACCTCCGCTCCGTAAACGTCTAACAATAAATGCCGATCGGCACTTAGGATTGTAATAACACTCATACATTTCCAATAGATTTGCACATTATTTGTGATATATTGTTAACCCATTTTTTAAAAATAGTATTCCTAGTAAGCCTATTCTATTGATGATTTATGTAATCTTAAATATGTAATTAAAAATAAGTAGAATAAGAAGAGCATTTAGTTTAATTTTAAGAATTTTTTGTAAACGAGAACATGCAAAAACTTTGCAATTAACATATTGTATGTAGCGAGGTGCCTAAGAGGAAATAGAGATTCGTTTAAGATAGAATTTTTTGTTTTTTATAAATTTTTTATAAAAATTGGCATTTGTTTTTTTAACCGTTTTAAGTGAAATATATTTTCACTTATAAAGCATTTAGAAAAACAAAAATATTTCTATTATATAATTCAAATCTAAGCTATTACGTTTGTTTTTTTAATCTATTCAAGTTATCACTCTCGTTTTTATATATTATAACTGACAACAATGATATAGATACGTTCGGGCCCGTCAACTTATCTCGCCTGTAGTATAGTAACTCTTAACGTCAATTAGGGATATTGTTACGTGTCGTTGCGTAGCTTTTCTACCATGTATAATATTTGCGCAACGACACTGTAACGATACCGAATTGTTGCTAAGAAGTTACAGAATAGGCCTACTGTGGATGTGGAATTTTTAGCTGACGAAAGGGAAGAGAATACAAAGTGACGACTATTTTTTATTTTTTATTTATTTTTACTCTTTGTTGCCGTTTCTTTTTTTACAATTACGAATTGCAATGTTTTGTGGTTTCTGCTGAATAATTTATTTATTACTTCAATTGTTCAAGTTATATCCTATATCTTTTGCTGCATTCTATGAATATATAGTATAATTATTCAGTTGTTTTTGCATTATGTTGAAAAATTCACAGTTGATTTTTAATCCAATTCTTGGATTTTTTGGGTGTGAATTTCCACATAAAGCTTAATTTTGGGTATGGAGTGCTCCATGATTCACTGTAGTTGTTAGGTCTGGATATGTTACTATCTGAGTATTGAAAGGATTATATAATTCATCACTAAGCCTACTATTAGGAATATTACTTAAAAAAAAACGCGTCAATAATAACACAAACACTTAAAAAAAGTGTAATGTTCGAGAGACTACACCTATGTATCCCTATATCCGAGGTGTGATCAAAAAGTAAGGTGACTTTTCATTTTTATAAAAAAATATTCATTTATTCATCCAAAATTATGTTATCCCCTTCAAAATAATCCCCCTCTGATACAATGCATTTGTGCCAGTGCTTTTTCCAGTTGTCAAAACATTTCTGAAATGCACTTTTGGGTATTGCCTTGAGCTCCTCCAGCGATGCAGCCTTAATCTCCTCAATCGTCGCAAATCTTCGTCCTTTCATAGGCCTTTTCAATTTTGGGAAGAGGAAAAAGTCGCAGGGGGCCAAGTCTGGTGAATACGGTGGCTGAGGCATGATGATAGTATTGTTTTTGGCTAAAAAAGTACTCACTAGTAATGACGTGTGCGCAGGTGCATTATCATGGTGCAGAATCCATGAATTTTCTTTCCACACTTCCGGACGTTTTTTTCTTATTGATTCACGCAAACGCCGCATAACCTCAAGGTAATACTCCTCGTTTACCGTACGACCTTGTGATAGGAATTCTTGATGCACAACGCCACGGTAATCAAAGAAAACTGTGAGCAAAAACTTCACATTCGAACGAACTTGGCGTGCCTTTTTCGGTCTTGGCTCTCCTGGGCTCTTCCACTGGGATGATTGGGCTTTGGTTTCGACGTCATAACCATATATCCATGTTTCGTCACCAGTTATAACTCTTTTGAGCAGATCAGGATCATCATTGACGTCGTTCAACATGTCTTGGGCGATGTTCATGCGACGCTGCTTCTGATCAAAATTAAGCAGTTTTGGAACGAATTTCGCTGACACACATGTCATACCCAAAACATCCGTTAAAATTGATTGGCATGAGCCAAACGATATGTTAAGATCATCAGCTATTTCTCTAATCGTGATTCGACGATTTTTCAACACAATTTCTTTCACTTCCTGAACATTTTCGTCGGTTTTTGACGTGCTGGGGCGTCTAGAGCGAGGTTCATCGTTAACATTTTCTCGGCCCTCTTGAAATAACTTATACCATTTATAAACATTTTTTTTGCTCAAAGTTGACTCACCGTACGCCACTGTCAACATTTCAAGAGTTTTTGAACACTTAATACCATTTTTTACACAAAAATTAATACAAACTCTCTGCTCCATTATTTTCAACAGCAAAAAATCGCCGAGCACGCAAACATGAGTCTAACCTTTAGCCTCTCACATAAAAACAACACATGCTATATAGTCAAAACTGTGAACATATGATCGTGACGAGTGTACCAACACAAAAAAAAAAATTTTGAAATTAGAGTGTACAGAGCGCGCGAAATTCAAAAAGTCACCTTACTTTTTGATCACACCTTGTATTTTGACACCCTGAAACCGAATATGATCTTAGAATTGCTCTATCAGGTCAAGATTGTTTTTACATTCAAAAAATAGCCAAATATTCCTTAAAATTACACTATTCAGCCCGGTAAAAAAAATTCTGATCTGATGGAGCAATTCTGCAGTCATATTCGGTTTCAGGACGTCAAAATACATAGGTATACATAGGTGTAGTCTCTCAGACATGACTTTTTTTTCTTTTTGTGTGCCTGGGTAATTTTTCATAGATAACATGGACATCTATTATAAACGTTGTATGTACGAGCATCATATGATCCTGAGTATCAATCAACACTTGAATATTCACGAGACAGTCAGATAAAAGAAATAGCTATAGGCGGAGTTGATCTGAAAATTAATTAAAATGTGCATTTTTTGCCAAGCTCTGTATATATGAAATAAACAATATTTTATCTACATATACATACACATTATTCAATAAATTATCAAATATATGATGAGTTATAATATATTTGTAGATCTGTCGAGTAATAGATTAGAACCTAATATGGAAGACGTACCAGTGCCCTCAGAAAATACATTTGATGTGACATTACCAGCGGCACATTCTGTAAGTATAATTTTTATGATATTTTGAACATAATATTTAGTGTTCTTAGCCTGGAAAAATTATCAAAAATTTTAGGAAAGTTTTTTTTATTTTTTTAAACGTATTCTTCCAGATTTTTTAAAATAATGATTTTAATTTTTTTTCTGCAAAAATCTGGGAAAATAAAATTTGCGATTTTTTCAATTTTATTTTTTTGGAAAATTAAGAACATTAGTATCTCATTATCAATTGTATTTTTCCATATTTTTTGAAAAAATAGTTTTTTTTTAATTCTAGATTTCTAAAAAGTTAAGATTATTTTTATTTTTCTGGAAAATTAACTTTCTTTTGACACACTATATTGGATTTGATATTTTGCCACACATGGATGTGTCACCCAACCATTTTTAATTGTGTACATCTCGGTACATAATAAGTAGAATCCGAACAATTTTTTCTAATCAATACATCAGAAGATCAAGAAGAAGACTAAATAAAGTACAAAAATCATACAATATTTACTATATACAGGGTGTTCCAAAAATACGCGGAAAATCTTCAGGGCTATACTCCTCGCGCCAAAGCAAGAAAAAAAGTCTCCATGATAATGTGTACGTAAATTCGCTATTTCCAAAATACAGGGCGACGAAGGTGAAATCCACAAAATGTAATATAATATTTATTTATTATTAGTAGAAAAAATCTTTTCTATTAACTGTTTTTCTTGTTCTGACATGAAGAGTGTGCCGCCGAGGATTTTCCGCGTATTTTTGGAGCACTCTGTATTCAAAATATTCAGAAAAGGAGCGGACAATTACACAGCCACACAAAAAGAAAAAAGTGTCATGTGCGAGAGATTAGACCTATGTATCCCTATGTATTTTGACGCTTTGAAACCGAATATGATATCAGAATTGCGCCATCAGGTCAGGATTTTTTTTACTTGGAAAAAAATTTTAAGGAATTTTGGCCATTTTTTGAGAGTAAAAAATAATCCTGATTTGATGGCGCAATTCTGAGGTCATATTCGGTTTCAGAGCGTCAAAATACATAAGGATACATGGGTAAAATCTCAGACATGACACTTTTCTTATCCTCAAAAAAATTGCCAACATTCCTTAAAATTACATTATTCAGCCCGGATCTTTCTTTAATTAAAAAACATCAAAAATGTTATGCAGATTTTTCGTACATATTTCAAAGTGCTAAAGTAGTAGTAAATAGACTCTGAAACCCAAAGTTCCAAACCCGGGGGAGTTTTCGCTGTTTGATGGGTGTTCGGCCAAACAGCGCGGATCGGTGGACGGTTCGGGGGTGGTCGAAAAGCGGTTTGTTACAAGTTATATCAGTCTTTGTCATATCTTAATGCTTTTCATCCGAGACCCAATTTCACTGATAAAACTGAGTATAGTTCTTTGACATTACACATTTTATATTCGTATTTACCTGTTGTCAATCATGAACAAAGATTTGGATTTTTTTTTTCAAAATTTTTTCTGCTGTCGGAATGGATGCTGCATGCGATGACAACTGCCTCATAAGGGGATGTGTAGAATGATTCAATTTTGCGATCCGTTTTGGTAACGAAGCCAGCGAAAGCGCGCTGCCCTGCAAGGGACGTTAGGGTATGAGGATGAAGCCGTAGTGTGTCCGACGATGAGTTAACATAGTCCTCATCAAAGTCGGAAAGCCCTGATACTTAGGCTTGGGGAGATATCAGGGTTATCACCCCCAGTACGGTGGACTCATCTGCGATCGGAACAAAATCCCTAACGTGCGGGTTTTACATTTAAATATGGAAAATTTAACACAAGAAAACAGCAATAACCTTAGTAATATCTTTCCAATTGGAATACACAGTTGTGAAGGAAAATCAAATAACTTCTGTTATATTTGTGGAAAATTTGCAATTCCGCAAAATAGGCGATCAATAAACGCTAAAATAAAGAAAATATATAAAAAATGCTTCAATCTCGAAATAAGCAATCAAGATGCGAATTGGGTACCACACATTGTATGTAGTTGTTGTTATATAATGTTAGATTGTTGGAACAACAAATCTTCACAAAAATTAATGAAGTTCACAAGGTCTATGTTTGGAAAAGACCACTTAAACGAGAAAAATGCTACATTTACATGACTAAAAAAAAATTCTGACCTGATGACGCAATTCTGAGATCATATTCGGTTTTAGAGCGTCAAAATACATAGGAATACTATATATAGGTCTAATCTCTCGTACATGACACTTTTTTCTTTTTGTATGGCTGTGTTATGAATGCCAAGCATTTTTGTAAATAGCTCGGGTGCATGACACCCACTGTGTCAACTAAGGGTTAGAAATATTAGTATTTTATTATCTCATAATCATTCCCGTTTTTTTTGTTTTTTTTCTGGAAAAGAGTGAAACAATGATTTTTTCTTTAATTTTATTTTTCAAGAAATTTAAGGACACTAATAACCGGAGAATTTCGGTGGCGTTTTCCTCCAGTTCAAGCGTCGTGAGCTGCAAAAGGCAGAGACGCATGCGATGGTGTGCCATTTATTACGTTAGATCGCTACTGGCGTAATCAATCCTGCTTCTTGCGGCACGCGGCGTTCGGAGTGGAAGAAAACGCCGCCGAGATCCGGACTCTGCTAATAACATTTGATGCAATATTAGTCATGCTAACTTGTAATGTAAGGCTATATAATAATTGAATATATTCTGCGTAGTATTTAGGACAAAATTTAGAGGAACTAAGAGGAAGGACTTTATTGGATGATGGCATTTATATGAATCTACCATTATTAGTAAAACAGTCTGTGTTATTCCCTGGACAAACGTTGCCCATGACAGTTTTTGGCACGCAGACTATAGAGATGTTACAAGCTTGTATACAAAACGATCGTACTTTTGGTGTTGTGTGTTACGGTTATCCAGAGATGGAACGAATAGGAACAACTGCGGAGATCTATGAATACACGGACGGAAGTACATGGTTGGATCATGGTCGGCGAGAGTTTCGTTTAAAAGCTAAAGGCAGACAACGCTTTAAGATATTACGTATTATTTCACAGGTTTGTTTTTTTATATAAAATGTTTATAGCATCTGTTAGACTGTATTAAGTTACTTAAAAAGTTTGAAGCATCTTTGAATAGAAGCTTTAGTTAAATATCTTATATAGCACAGAAACATTACAGAAATATTTCATTACAATACTGCAACATTTCAAAAACGTTTATACAGCGAAATATGACTGTAACATTGCAACAATGATAAAATATCTATTTTTAGAAATATTGCAATACAATACTTTACAGTAGTATTACATAGAATGTATACTTGATAACACTTCATGGTGTTATAACAATTAAGATATTTTTAATTTGTACAAATACTCTATAGGATTTGTACACAAGTATCAAAAATTAAGAAACTAGTTTTTTATGAATGATAAAAAATTTACAATATACAATAATAATATATTTATATAATATACTATTATATACTATAAAGTGTTAAAAGAATGCTAGAAAGTCATTAATGAAGAATGTTAAGTGAAGGCCATTTTTGATCCCGAACTGACACCTAAATTATTTATTAGAAATTTTATGGAACTCTCTAATTGCAGAAAATAATTATTATTTTTTGCCCAGGCCCAGTATTGTACCATTCTACTCCGAAACTGTCAAACCAACAGATTTTAAACTCGCATAACTTTGTCAATTTTTGTCAAATTAACTTGAAACTTTTAGAAAATATTTTGAAATAATTTACTTTAAGAAAATGTCAAAACGCGTTTTTCTGAAGTTTACGGGTAGATATAACCCCTTAGATGTCATCAACTAATCACAAAGCCGTTATTAGCATCTTCAAACATTACTTAAGATGGTCTTGAAATAAGAATCGATTATTGTCATAATATTGCATTATTTTATTTTATCTATTGTAGTATTTTAGATTTTTAAATTAAAGAAATAAAACTTTAATGCGATCATCTATTGATGATATCGCATAGTATACGTTCCGTTTTACGCAAGATGCATCATTTTATTCTTTTAATTCCCCAAATGTCAAATGAGGATGAAATAATACATCATGCATGAAATAGAACAGCCATACTGTTTGTTTGATCCTATTACAATAGAAAAAGGACTTCTTTCAGAGCAATTATAAAAAAAGTACGAAGAATGTTACATCTATGTTAAAAAATGTTATATAT
Source organism: Solenopsis invicta (assembly GCF_016802725.1). Lineage (NCBI taxonomy): Eukaryota > Metazoa > Arthropoda > Insecta > Hymenoptera > Formicidae > Solenopsis > Solenopsis invicta. The sequence goes on from NC_052667.1 coordinate 18,275,147, forward strand.
ATGAATTTCCTAAATTTTTTATTTTATTATATTAGGAGTATAAATAAGTTTCCGCCGTTTTTTTATCAAACATTGGGCATTTATTGTGAAAGAACGGTACCTAATGTTTTATTCGAAGTGTTGTCCATCGCTAGCCACTACTTTTTCCCATCTTTCTGGCAGCATACGGATACCGCGTCGGAAGAATGCTTCATCTTTTGAAGCTATCCACAAATCGACCCAATTTTTTGTATCTTCATATGATATGAAGTGTTGCTCAGACAGGCCATGCTCCATCGATCGAAACAGGTAGTAATCAGAAGGAGCAATGTCTGGTGAATACGGCGGGTGGGATAAAACTTCCCAATTGAGTGTTTTCAGGTAGGTTTTGACCGGCGCCGCAACATGTGGACGAGCATTATCATGCAGAAGAATAACTTTGTCGTGTCTGGAGTAGTAGTGGACACGTTTTTCCTTGAGTACTCGGCTCAATCTCATCAATTGTGTTTGGTAGAGAGCCCCAGTAATGGTTTCATTCGGTTTGAGCAACTCATAATACACGATACCAAGCTGATCCCACCAAATACACAACATGAGCTTTTTTCTATGAATGTTCGGCTTGGCTGTCGATGTTGAAGCATGGCCAGGTGGTCCCCATGATTTCTTCTTCTTTGGGTTATCGTAGTGGATCCATTTTTTATCACCAGTGACTATACGATGCAAAAAACCCTTTCGTTTATGCCTGGCAAGCAGCATTTCACATGTGAAAAATCGGCGTTCAACGTTTCTCGGCTTCAGTTTATATGGACCCCAGTTTCCTTGTTTTTGAATCATTCCCAATGATTTTAAGCGATGTGAAACTGCTGGTTGAGTCACTCCTAATGTAAGTGCAAGTGCTTCTTGCGTTTGGCACGAATCTTCATCTAATAATGTTTCCAATTCCGCGTTTTCGTACACTTTCGGCCTTCCGCTACGTTCTTTGTCTTCGACGTCAAATTCACCGTTCTTAAACTTGTGAAACCACTCACGGCAACTTCTCTCACTTAAGGCAGCCTCACCATATGCTTCTACAAGCAATCGATGTGCCTCGGCTGCAGATTTCTTCAAATTAAAGAAGTAAATCAAAAGCTCTCGCAAATGACGCTTATTCGGCTCAAAACTCGACATTTTCGCACGAAAAAAGATATATAATGCTGATACAAAATCGCTAATATTTTAAGGTTATGTTGTTGCCAGATGTCCAACCTTACGATATAACGTTTTACAACAGACAATTTCAACCATAACATACTAGTTGCTCCATTTTTTGTGAAACGGCGGAAACTTATTTATACTCCTAATATAATTTCTGAAAAACTTAAATCTAAAAGAATTTTAAGTTCTTTTTTAGAAATTTTAAATTTAAAACATGAAAAATTCTGATAAAAATGTTCAGATATATGGAAGATTGCAATATTGCTGCAAGGTTTTGTGCTATTGGATAAAATGAGTTATTATAAAAACTTTATGTTAAATGAAGATATGATGTGTGTGCATGTATGTATGTGTGTAGTTTGCAATACATTTTAGAATGTTTTTAATAAAAAAAAACTGCCAGTTTTGGAAGCTTTAACGGAATTTTTGTGTGTAATTTATATAAAAATATACGAAATAATTTAAGTATACATTAGTTTGGTGAAGGTATTTACTGCAAGGTAAACTCGGGAAAACTTTTTAAGTTTTCTTTTCTGCTTTTAAAAATTATAGCATTTCATGGGATTTTATGGTACTCAGGGAAATTTTCGGAATTTTACTTTTAAATTAAAATTTTATTTTTTTGATAAAATCATTTCTTTGATCATTTTTTTTGTGAAGTGTCAACAGTCGATTAATGATAAATATGGCATATACATCTATGTATGTTGTTATTAATTACTTAATATCAGTTTCTTATAAAGTGCATAGTTACATAATACACATTTTGTAATTTATGTATGATATTTTTGAATAAATTATAAATAATATACAGAGTGATTTAGATCAGAGGAGTCGGTGCGTACGTATTTCTCAAGAAAAATAAAGTCGAAAATGTTAATTGCAAAATGTTGTGGCGTCAATAGTTTTTAAATAGTGAGCGTTTGAAATCGTTCAACCACAGGGCGTGATGTTCGCGCCGTCAAGTGCGGCGCAACCAAGCAGCCGGCTGGGCATTTTGACGGACACTGTTAAACGGCATGGTGCCGAACAAATATTATATAGGTTCCGTGAAATCTCTATTAACATCTCCTGCTGTATCCTTGCGTTCAGTTTAATAGAAGTAATGTCAATTGCAAATTCGATGAAACATCATTTATATGAGTAAAAAAGTATATTTTTAAAATGCACTTTATGTGTAAACAAATAAATAAATAAAATCAATATTAATTAAATTATCTGATCAAATAATATTAAAAGTATCAGTCGACAAACATTTCCAAAACATCTTCATAAAAACAAATTATAAAGAAAAGAACAACCAATTTACGAGCAAATTATTTGATCTTGTAAATTACATAAGTATTAAGGGTTTATTCTGTTAATAAAGTGTCATACAAGGTTTTGATTATACTTAAACTTCATTGATTTTACATGAAGTATTCTGCTAATATAATAACTATTTTAATCTGCATAATTGAATAACACTTTTGAGCCTTATACATCGTACACACTCTCACAAGAGTACATATGGTAACAATTGGCTGTAACTTGGGTCTTCAAGTCCTCAAAACGGTCCAAAAAATAAAAATTTTTTTATGCCATTTTTTTGGTCAGAGGCAAGAATTTTATTAAGTCCAAGCAATACGTTAAAAGATAAAACCAATAAAAGTCGATTTATACATATAAATAAAAAAAAATCGGTCAAAAATTAAAATAGAATGAAATAAAATAAAATGCTTAAGAATGCTAAAAGAATGCTTAACAGAATTGATAACAGCAAAATTGTTATTTAGTTATGCAAGTTAAAATAGTTATTGTATTTGCAGAATAGTTCGGGTAAAACTGATGAAAATTAAATATAATTGAAACGTTTTGTGACACTTTGTTAGTAAAATAAACTCTTAATATTTATGTTGTATTGATGCAACCCGGAATTGCATCGTCCCCGGCTAACACCAGTCGGGGAAAAAGCCGCTGGGTTATAACCGGGGGCATTTCGAGTGTCCACTTGTAATACCGCGCCAAAGTATAAGTTCTGCCTGACGGCAGGCGCCGCCAGAGGAACAGCGCCGAATCAGCGCGCACGCGCACTCGAGTATAGCTACCCTACCCTGACGACTCCGTTGTCAAGCGCCGGAAAATAACGGAGGCGATCGGAGTCGCCGTGTATAAATAGGGGTGTTGTCCGAGAGGAAGGCGACCAGGCGACTTCATCGTCAACCAGCAAATCCGCCTGATTCGCTGTGTTGCGATACATATTCCCATTCGAAAATAATGATCGAAGGTGCTTGGCCACGGCAAAGGTACTTTGCTTACGAAAACCGATCCTCTCTGCTTTCTCGTATCTCGAGAGCGGGAACTTTGACTCAAACTAAGCATTTTGGTCTGACAAAACAAGGCTCCGTCTTCTCGGTGATATAGAAAATATCATTCTCACCCTGTGGCAGCAACTCAAACCGAGATTGCCGTGTTCGGGATTTCGGTGCCGAGCTACTTGGCAACTGTCACGAGTCCAGCCTCTTCTCTCTTTGCGACATCCTGTTGTTCGAAATCGCACGTGGTTGATCGACCCGATTAGGTCACCGGGGCTAACACACGGAACCACGCAGTAGGTTCCGCCCACGCTGAAACCGCGAGATCGTGTCCGCTAAGATCCACGCCCGCGCGACACGTCGACAAGCTTTTCTCGGCAGATAACGACATTCCGCAACAACATACGCGTTCGCGCATCCTATACATAAACCCGTTGTAATGTATTCGCGTTAAGCATTGTCCGTCCAATTATCGCATATATAGGGTAATTCAAAGTAACATATTGGTCCCGAAACTGGCATATTCGTAATCGAATTCTGAGACGATTTTTCCTTTGGCAAAAATTTATCCGGAGCTTAGTTTTTAAATTAAGAAAAATTAGCGTATGATGGGTCGGATACAAGTGGTAGACAGGGGCGGCGCAACTCACTGTTACACGCAGGTGTTTCCGTGAGGCGCCTGCTGCGCTCAAATGACTGACAACACGAACAACACATTTCCATTTAAACTTTCTCTCTCTCTCTCTCTCTCTCTCTCTCTCTCTCTCTCTGTCACTTTAGGAATGCTATATTTAACTTGTCAACTATTGAGATGATCGTGAAATCTTCAAATTTACATTATTATAATAAATTTACGCTCACGAATAATAAAATTTAATATAAATGGGATTACTTAAATATTATTTGCAAGTTAAAAATAGCACATTTTAAAACGCACAAGAAGAAATATTTTCATGGTTTTCGCAAATAATAAAAAATAAAAAATAAATAAAATACTTAAAAAAAATTTGATTTTGGTAAAATCAATTTTGTAAATATTTTGAATAAATAATAATTATCCTGATAAAGTCACTTATGGATCATACAATTTTTAATGAATAATGATAAACATGCATTTGCAACATTTTTCTAATAAATTGTATTAATGTAAATCATATTAATCAATATTTTGATTTTGAATTGCTGCGTTTTGACTTATGACTTTAACCAATCATTTGACCTTGTTATAGTACCTAGTCAACTGCTTGATATTGTCAAGTGAACACGTGTTGTGTGATTGTAACGTAAACACGTGTTTCTTTGAGTAATTTTAATGCGTCGAATGATTGTAGTGATCAGTAGTGATTAATAGTAATTAATAAAATTGATTGATCGATTTGTTGCGTCGTTCCGCGTTTATCGATCAAGTGAGTAAATAGTACAAATATGGTGAAATGAAAAACAACTTCAAGAGATAGATCCGGATAGAGGATAAATTTTAATTGAACTGTCGCATCGTGGAAACAATAAGCTGATCGCCGTGTGGAATGGTGCGTGTAACCGTGCGAGTAAACGTGTTCAAACTTGTTCGAACGCCTTCCTTCCCTCCCTCTTTTCTCTCTCATTCTCTCTCCTTCTTTCCCTTCTTGTGTGTTTTAAATGTGCTACTTTTAACTTGCAAATGATATTTAAGTAATTCCATTTGCATTAAATTTTATTATTTGCGGGCGTATATTTATTATAATAATGTAAACTTGAAGATTTCACGGTCTTCTCGATATTTGACAAGTTAAATATAGCATACTTAAAATGACAGAGAAAGAGAGAAAGTTTAAATGGGAATGTGTTGTGTGTCAGTCATTTGCATTGTTGTCAGTCATTTGAGCGCAGCAGGCGCCTCATGGAAATACCCGCGTATAACAGTAAATTGCGTCGCCCCTGTCTACCACTTGTATCCGACCTGTCATATGCTAATTAATTTTTTTTTATAATTTGAAAATTAAATTCTGGACAAATTTTTGTCAAAAGAAAAATCGTCTCAGAATTCGATTACGAACATGCTAGTTTCGAGACCAATATGTTATTTTGAATCACCCTGTAGTTGTTATCAATCTGTTCACTTTCTATTTTTACGTATTTTATGTATTTTTACCGCAACTGCGAGCTACTGTACTTTAAATGTCGGTCTTCTATAATAAATTAGTAGTCTGCATATCAACGCTACGTTATTATTCAAGCGAGACTCTTTTCTCTTTTCTGTTCGAACCTTTGCTCTTGCACCGCTTCGGCGAGTTAACTCGCGCAGGGAAAATCGATTTATCACAATGTAATTTACAAAACCAATTAATTTTCTCGTAAATTGGCTGTTTTTTTCTTTGTATTTTGTTTTTGTAAAGATGTTTTGGAAATGTTTGTTGACTGATGCTTTTAATATTACTTGATCAAATAATTGAATTAATATGGATTTGTTATAATAATTTATTTATTTACACATAAAAAGTATTTTAAAACACACATTTTTTACTCATAAATGATGTTTCATCGAGTTTGCAATTGACATTACTTCTTGTCAATTAAACTGAACTCAAGCATATAGCAGAAGATGTTAATAGAGATTTTTCGGAACCTTTATAATACTTGTTCAGTACCGAGCCGTTTAGCGGTAGCCGTCAAAGCGCCTGGCGTCTTGGTTGCATCGCACTTGACGACGCGAATATCACGCTCTGTGGTTAGACAGCTTCAAATGCTTACCATTTAAAAATGATTGACTCCATAACATTTTGATTTTAACATTTTTGATTCAATTTTTTTAGGAATACGTATGCCAACTTCTCTGACCGACTTGAATCACCCTGTATATAAATTGTATGTATAATTCGTAATAGTAATCATACTCGTTAACGTTCTAGATTATTCAAAACTTAAGTGGCTCTTTTTATGGTTGTATAATTATAGAACATTAAAAATCGCATATAAGGAAATAAATTTATTTTAAAAATACATTAAAAAATTCTCTAATTTTATTTGGAATTTTGAATAAAATTTCTGGAAAATCCGAGAATTCTCAGAGAAATTTTATACAATATTTGAGTAAACACCTTAACACTTTACAATAAGCTACGTTCATTGTAATTTGTTTATGATAATTTAATATTACTTATAATCAGGATAACAACAAAATTTCGGCCAATGTTAAAGTGTTACCAGAGATAACACTTGAGCCACCGTTTTTGGACCAACGCTTAGCCTCATTAGATCATTTAAGAATTTCTGTCGAGTCTGAAGAAGACATGAAAAAGCAGGAGAGAGTAGAAAATTTGGATGCTGCTGTAACTGCTTGGCCGGCTTGGGTTTATAGACAATATGATCCTACAAGGCTCTCTTTTAAAATACGTCAACATTTACAATTTCTTGAAACAAGTAAGTATTGCAACTTATATAAATAAAATTCTATTATTTCGATATTTATTACGATTTGTTTCTTTAACATTGTAATCCTTTACATAGTATTGTATACAGGTACACTTGTCTCTTGGCAGTTATTCTATACTCTATTCATTGAGAGAAACCGAATCGGTTTGCGCACGTGGACAGTATAGTGAAGAGCGCAGACATTACAAGTTTATACGGGTCTTCTCTGTGCGAGCAGAGAAGAACGGAGCTTACTAGTCGTTTTGCAGGCAGAGCCTACGCAAAACGGACAAGTTTTTGAGCAGTTTGGTTTTTCTCAGTGAATAGAATATGTTTTTACTGTTTTTCTGCTCTCTTGTAGTAGTAATTTATTTCTCTTTAGCTTACAATGCCGGACTTGGTTTATAAAAATTTTCTAAATCACTCATTTATCCATATCCTAGTTTATTTTTATGTTTTACTCTCTTCTTATCTATACCCTACCTCGCTTTTACATTTGTTTTCTTTCTTTTTACATCACCTTTAACATTCTACCATTTCTCACATTTACATTTTTATTTCTTTTACCTTTACATTTACCTTTACATTTTTATTTCCTTACTTATTGTCTAATATTACTTTTTACAGCCTTTCACAGCCTTTGTCTTTTAATACATTATGTATTTAATACATTATTATTTTTTAATACTACCCTATAATACATAAAACTATATTCCAATCTTATTCTATCCTCTCTCTCCCCCCCTCCCCCCTCTCTCCTTCTCCCCCTTTCTCCCCCTTCCCCCTTCCTCTCTCTTCCCCTCTCTTGCTCTCTCTCTCTCTCTCTCTCTCTCTCTCTCTCTCTCCTTCCCTCCCTCCCCCATCATTATCTTAATCAAAGTTCTTACGATGAAATTGAGGATGTGATAATAAAAATAATTTTATTACAACCATACCAACAATAATATCCTTTTGATGACACAAGGGATGGTGTGAGAAAAAATTTAAGTATCTTCCCGAGAAAGTTGGTTTGCGATACTGATCGAAAATAATCTTATTATTCTTTACAAACATGACATTAAGAAAACCAATTTTTCTTTTTATCTTTTTCCATAGTAAATTGTATTGTATGTTTATTTCTTTTAACTATTTAATTTGTACTGTTGTCTGTTACAATTTTAAGAGTCGTCATTTTATATAATCGTCAATATCACCTTTTTATTTATTTATTGGTTAGCAATTAAGTCATGCTGATTTTACGAAGCTTTTATCTCTGCACACGCTTTGTGAAATTGTTTATTAGGTTAAGACGTTGAAAGAAGATGAACATCGCAGTTTCGCACAATTTCTATTTGTGTGCTAACTTGTTTTTATTTTTTACCTTTATTTGTTTATTTTGATAAATTTATATCTTAATTAGTGCGATTATTTTTTTGTTTTATAGACTTTTAAATCTGAGAAAGACCGTCATTAAAGGTCGAAGCATTTGCTTGACATTGGATTTATGCTGCGATTTATTTATTTGCGTCTGACATCCCGTGGCTCTTGAGCTCATTATTTTCTATTTTTAATTGAATCAGTATATTTTAGAATATTTACTTCTGGGAAAAAAGTGGGACAATTTGGTATTCCTTTTTATCGTAAAAAAATAATTTTTAGAAATTTAATATTCAGAGAAACATTTAAATTTTAATTCTTTCTCTCCCTCCCCCCCTCTCTCCCTCTCTCTCTCTTTCTCTTGTCCAACAAAATTATTTCTTTGATCATTTTTTTTTTATGATGTAAAAATCTACAATTAGTTGACAATAAATATGATATTTTTCCATAAAGTGTACATTGTATATATAGGGTGTCAGGTAAATACCGCCCCTGGTTTCGTGGATTGATAGATCAAGTAAAACTGAGTAGAAAAGTCCTCTACCATTTTTTAATACTCGCCATAATTAACGAAATAAAAATTAATAAAATCTGCGAATAAACGCGTATCACCGCGCGCAAGGACCGCTCGTCGATCGCCGAGACATAGACAGCCATGGCTGGCGGCGCGGCGCGGTGAGGAGGGAAAAACAGCAGTAGCTACGGCCCGCGAGCGGCGCGGCAAGAAGGGAGAAGACTCCCCCGGCTGCCTACGTCTCGGCGACCGGTGGGCGGTTCTTGCGCGCGGTGATACGCGCTTATTCTCAGATTTTATTAATTCTTACCTCGTTAACTATGGCGAGTATTAAAAAATGGTAAAGGACTTTTCTGCTCAGTTTTACTTGATCTATCAATTCACGAAACCAGGGGCGGTATTTACCTTACACTCTGTATATTCATGTATACCATATTTTTGTGTGGCTTGCAAACTTTTATTAAAAAATCAGTCACAATCAAAGACAATACATCATTCCAAATTAACTTATGTTTGATTATTTCCGAATTTTGTACTTCTTACGAGTTAAATCCGTTTATTGTGAACAGATTGTTATATTCCGCTTAAAGTTCATACTATTTTTTCCAATTTTATATTAAAAATTAATGTTAAAAACTCAAGTAGTTTCATGATTTTATTTGAAAAAAGTTAATAAATATAATAAAGTAAATTTATTCCAAAATTTAATTTTTAAAATCCTCTAATCTTATCCGAAATGTTGAATTAAAATTCCTAAACAACTCGAAAATTATTTGATTATTATTGAATTCACATCAAGTACTTTAATATACAGAGTCCCAGTCGCAGTCAACAATACAATGTAATATAACACACGTATTATATCACATTATATTGTTGACTGCAAAATTTTAACATAAATATAATATAACGATTTGTGTCAACTGAAAATTTTTGAGTGACAAAATTACACCAGACAACAAAATTATCGCAACACTCATTTATACCAAAATTTCACACTACTTTAAATTATCATAACTTCGTTAAAAATTATCGTACTTGAAAACAATTTTTCTTTAAAGCTTAAAGTCTGTACTTTAAGGTGCATTTGGCCAATTTTGAATTTCTGCTTTCCTTCTTCCACCGTTTCTTTAAAAGTAAAGGCGTATTTTGTTTCCAAACATTTGCATAGTTTGACGCACTCCACGGGGTAGGATGAATTTTTTTCGCAAATGTCATAATAACAATCGTAAAAAAAAACGTGCATACTTGATTTTTTTTTAATTTGCAGGGAAAACTCCAAATTTTACGATCGCTATTGTGACATTTGCGAAAAAAATTATTTTACCCCGTGGATTGCGTCAAACTATGCAAATGTTTAGAAACAAAACACGTCTTTTAATTGAAAAAATTAAAAAATTACACTGCGACACAAAAAATGACTTTTTTTACGAACACAAAAACGAGGTTAGTCGTTTTCTTTAGTGTTTTGAGTACAATATGAATCCGCTATACAAATTGTTTTATCATAATTTTGAGAAATTTGCAATTAAAATTGTAAGAAAAGATGATTGAAAGACTATTTTTACATATTATGATTACGATATATAGCGTTTTGAAAAAGTTTGATTGCAATGAAAATTAAATATGTTGTTCGACTTTCAAAAGAATTTTTGGTGTCGGTGATGAGATACACTCGGCGCTAAAATTAAAGCATCACCTATTCTGATTTCTAAAAATAAGCGAAATTCAAGAGAGTGTAATTTTGTCAATAATGGTCGTAAAAAGTGTTTAAAAAGCATTTTAAAGCTTGAAATTTCTAGTTTTGAGATTGATAATTCATTAACCCTTTTGCTATGAGTAGACACTATAGTAGCCGTTCACGAACTTGTCGCTACGTATGAGCAGCCACTAAAGTGACCATCCACGAATTCTACGGCACAATGTAGCACAAGGCTCGCACAATCTAGCACAACGTTTATTTTTTTTGTTTTCCAAAATGGTGTTAATTTCATGAACATCGAATCCTGTTGCTATATAGGAGCGGCCACTATCCCGTACAGCACACTAATATTGTATCAACATCTCAGCAATATTTAATCACAAGATTGCGAATATTGCAGCAACATTGTGAAATATTTATACAATATTGATAAGACATTGCAGCAATGTTCCTTGAATCAATGTCTTATAGACATTAATTTCAACATTAATTCAATATTGATTCAATATCTGTTTAACATATAAAAAAATTTCTTTGAAATATCCATGTAAATATATTAATATGATTACACCACATAATTTTAATGCAAAACAATATTTTTGTAGCATTTTAAAAAACACTTTTTGCACTGAAAAGAAATTCCTCTTTCGGAGAATTTTTTTCGAAAATTTTCAAGCGGTCACCCATCTAAGTCGCAATCACATTAAACGTTGCTGGACCTCTGCAAACTGAATTCTAACGATGATCTGTGAACACTTTGTGTTACTACTCTTATATAACTAATAGATCATGTCAATATGTTATCGAAAAAATAAAACATTAATAAAGCATAATATTTATATAAAATTATAGTTTTTTTTACTGATTGTCATCAATGCGGAATAGCATTTAGAATAACTTTTCTGTCATTTCTATAAATAAGAATACAATTAAAAGAAAGTCAATGTGACGCAATAATTAAACTAAATATAAAAAAAATTTTTTTAAAACATTTAAAAGCATTAAAAAAATATTGTCTGATTGTTTAAATAAAGGTTTTTTTTATCCACGAACCTATTTCGTGATTGATAATATTTGTTTTTGGATTTACACAACTTTTAATTTTGTCCATTTTTTACAAGATAAAAAAATATCGATAATAATTTGTTTAATGTTGTTTAAACGTTACAGCAACATTAATAATTAATGTCGAAAAATCAACATAGATTCAATATTGAACAAACATTCACACTAAACATTCAACATCGTAATGTTTCTACAATATCTCCGCAATAATGCATTGCAATTTGCGACATTGTAACATTGCTGCAATGTTCTGTGCTATATGAGTATCGTTTATAATGAATTGCTTAATGATGTTATATTATTTTTTATATTTAAAACATTTGGTCTTTTTCAACTTTTTTGCGATAAATAACTGTACTGCTCGTTTGTGAAACTGTCCTGTGTACTATATACGTATGTAAGCACCTTTTCCATACAGCGATGACTTGCTTACGACGAATACTTCTATGCAGCGCTAGCGCTGGCGTTGCTGCCGCAGCGCAAGGGTTGAACGACTAATGCCTATTTCATCAATATAGATTAACTTTGTTCTCAGTTTAACTTTTCTTTTATCTTTTTTCAATTCTTAGAACTAAAGAAAGATAAAGAGTAAGTTAAACTGAAATTAAAGTTAATCTTTATTCGTGGAAATAGGTATTATTGATTGTTTACGAAGCTACGTAGGCTGCTCCTAAGTTTTGCGACTTGGCAGCACTAGCGTTGCTAGGTAAAATCTAACCTTATCATAAAATTTTTTCATTCTTTAAGAGCCCTAAACCTTGTATTTATTTTCTAATTTCTTATCATCAAAATTTGACAGTTTAGAAGATTTTTTTACTTGAAACGTTTTGTCACGCACATTGGCCATGTGCGTACGTGCGCGCGCGCGCGCGCGTATATATGTAATATATGTATGTATGTATATATATATATATATATATATATAGATTATTTTTTAAATATATATAACAGTGTTTTACATTTTTTTTGTTATATCTAGAAAATATTGTAAATATAAAACATATTTCACATTTTAAAAAATTTTATAATATAAACATTTTTATTTAATGTTAATAATATTTTAGAAAATAATTTAAAAAAATTTTTTTTTATTTATTTGTCACATAGAATCCAATATAATTTTTTTAATTTTAATTTTTTTAATTTGCAATCAGCAATCCCAAAAATCTCCAGTTACTGTATTTCAGCAAACTATGTTTATCATAAAGACTTGTCTAACAAAGAATTGCAATTTATATTTTAGGAGGTGGTAGTGTACCTAAAGATCCCATAGATTTGTCTTTTTGGGTTGCACAAAATATCCTAATGGATCACAATGAGAGACTCATGCTGTTAACTTATGATTGTGCTATTTCTCGCTTACAAAGAGAAATAAAATATCTTGTAGAGGTATGTATAAAATAATATACAATAAAAAATTCTTATGTGAAATTTAACATGTGTTTAAAGTCTACTCAAATCTTTGTGTTAATTTAACACAAAATAAGTTAACACATATTTTTTTAGTAAAATTAATATTTAGAACACATATTTTAAAATTATATTTTAAAATAACATTTTTGTTATTTATTTATAAATAACAAAAATAATGTTATTTTATTACAGAGTTTAGTAAAAAATGGACATTTACTCGATATTCAGATCGGCTCTTCCTATCACTATTCCTGTTACCTCACCGCCTCGCGAACATGCAAGTGCTATTCAATACTCGTACTGATACTCTTACATATATGTTTCTAATAGATTTTTGTTATCTATGAGATACAACTATTAACACGTTTTTTTTTATAGTATACTTACAAGGAGTAGGCAAGAACTGTAAAATGCCAAATGAGATAAATCATAGCTCATTCGAAAGGGGGGAACAAGTATATTAAAAGTGTAACAGGGTTAGCATGAATGGGCCTTACTTTTTAAGAAAATTGCAATTAAAATTTAATATTTGAACGTTTGTACATTAAGTACTAGAATCTTGAACTACTATCCAAGAGAGCGTCGTGGCTGTGCAGGCTAAATTCTAGCGTTACATTTTTCCCTTCATGACGGACCGGGTTTGAATCTCCGCAGTATCAATTTTTTTTTTTTTTTTTTTTAAACCTTTTGCTATTATATTTTACAATTGCATTATCTTTAGTATTTTCTAAATTAATTAATAATAATGTACTTATACTAATAAAATAAGCAACTTTTTATTAATAAAAAATTAATAAAAAAGTTTTAGAACTTAGCCTTCTCAGCCACGACGCTCTCTTGGATAGTGGTTCAAGATTTTAGTACTTAACGTACAAACGTCCAAATATTAAATTTTAATTGCAATTTTCTTAAAAAGTAAGGCCCATTCACGCTAATCCTTTTACACTTTTAATATACTTGTTCTCCCCTTTTGAATAAGCTATAATTTATCTCATTTGGCATTTTACAGTTCTTGCCTACTCCTTGTTAGTAAGGAGTTTAAATTATTAACGATTTATACAATTCTTTAAAGAATTAAACGTAAGCAGAATGAGATGGATATTTAGTTAAATTTTGAGTATTTTTTGTAAACGAGAGCGCGCAAAACCTTGTAATCAAAATATTGCATGTAATAAAGCAACGCCTCTCTAAAATAAAATAGAGAATCATTGCGTCAGGAAAAATTTTTCATTTTTTATCAATTTTTTGTAAGAATCGGCACTAGTTTTTCTAACCATTTTGAGTGAAATATTTTCATTCGTAGCACATATAGAAAAAAAATAGAAACATTAAAATATAGTTTACAAATCCCAGTTGTCGCGTTTATCATGGACTAAGTCTATTAAGAATACTTAAAAAATAACGCGTCAATAATAATATGAGATGGAAATCTATTATAAACGTATATGTATGTACGAACATCATACGATCCTGAGTGTCAATCGACACTTGGACGCTCGCGGGTCAATGAGGTAAAGCAGTGAGCGATATGAAAATCGGTTAAAATGTACATTTTTTATAGATCTCTGTTTTAAATTACTAAGAAACGTTAAATGTTATATGACAAAATATTAAAATAACAATCACGTTATGTTAAATTATTAAACACTGTTATATAGATATATTAAATTAATACTTGGATATGTTAAAATTTTAATACAAAAATTCCAACAAGAGTCGATTTTAATACAAATCTGAAATCTTTTTATTTTATAGAGAAAGATCGCCATAAATCGCAATATTATTCATATCATTTTGTTTTTAAATTATATTTCTTATAAGAAAATGCCGCGAACTGTAAAATATGAAATAAGATGAGCCATGGTTTATTAGAAAGGGGATGGGGGGGGTCAAGGGTATAAAAAGTGTCAGAGCGTTTGAGTGCATGGGTCTTCGTTTTAAAGAAATTTACATGTAAAGTTTGGCATTTGCCACGCAGTACGTTAAGTACTATTGTGCGGTAGGTTAAAGTGTGAAGCGCGATGGCTAAGAAGACTAAGGCGCACGCTTTCTGTTTTGTCCTCTGCGACCACGTGAAGAAAGGTATTCGAAATCTTGCAGTGCCAATTGTTTTTTAATAATAGCTATATTTATCAATTGTAAATAATTTTTATTATTTTTAGCAAGATATTAATCGTTATTTATTATTCGTTACATGTAACAAAATATAATGATCAGAAAGTTTGCATATTTATTCAAGATTATTTATTTATTTTTATTTATTATACAATATTGACATTGCTGTATAATGTTATGGGTTAAAATTTACGTAAAAGCATTGGAAATATTTATGTATATACAGTGGTGGCCATAAAAGTAGAGCCATCTATATAAAAATTAATAAATTCATTAGTTTACCCGTTTATTTTCATTTGTCGGTAATAGTTTATTGTACAAATAACAACAATTTATAACAACTAAAAAACATAAACTACTGCCGAAATAAAGTGCATGTCATATTGAGAAAATCCTAAAGTGCTCTGTGGTATAAATAGGTCATAATAATAGAATCTAATTATTAATATAAGTTTATTAATATAAAAATAATTTGTTAAAAATATTAATGTGATTTAATAGGTTAAAAATATTAATGTGATTTAATAAGTTAGGTATAGTAATACTGTAATGCAATTTAGTCAATTATTTCAAAATGCAGCGAAAATGGGGCGAAATATTTATTGTATAGCTGATGAGAGAATAAAAATTTAAACTTTACGCAGTGAAGGAAGATTGTAACGAGAAATTGCAAAAATTATTGGTCGCTATAGAAAAATGATAGAAAATGTATTAAGATGCAAAAATAATGAAGAAACTTGAGATCTAAAGCAAAAAATTATATCTCAAATTGATCGTAATATTGCACGTGCTTCTAAAATAGATCTATTCAAGTTATTAAATGAAATTAAAAATGAATTGAATGTTTCTATAACTGCACGTACAATTCGATGAAGAATCCAAGAATGTTATTTAAATGATAGAGTTGTTAGGAAAGTTCCATATTTAAGTTCAAAGAATGAAATGCAAATTACAATTTGCAAAAGATTATGTGGAATAGAGTGATCCTGAAGGAATTAAAAACTGGAGAAATATTTCATGGTCAGAAACTAAAATAAATCTGATGGGATCTGATGGAAGATATTTTGTGAAAAGGCCACCAAATCAAGAATTGCTACCAAAGTATACTATAAAGACTGTAAAACATGGTGGTAATATAAAGCTGTGGAAAACATTTTCATGATACGGAGTTGGTCTAATTTATTGGATTAAAAATACTTTGAATCAAAATAAATGTGTACATATTCTTGAAAATATTATACCGTCAAATGGGGCAATTAGTAACAAAAAAAAAGTTCAAACTCATTTCTTTCGACATTTTAAAAGGAGCGATATGCGGTTTGAAGCAGATTCCACATGATGTGAGTCTGAACTTTAGATACATCTGGTGTTTATATATATTTTTACTTATTATCCTATATTTTTCTTAAAAAAAGTGGTGTTTTTTGCAAAAGTCTAAAATGGGGCAATAAGTAACACGCATAGATTTATATTAATAGAAACGTAATTTTTATCTAGAACCCATTGGAAATATATTAAAATAAAGTATGTGAAAAAATAAATATGATAAAATAAATGAATTAAAAACATGGAATTTTATCTTAACCCTACGATGAATCGGAGTCCAAACAAGCGTTCACGTTTCTTGCTCTCAATGTTCGAGCTCTGGTTGATTTTCTGGAAGCCTGTGGAGCTGGTTCTTGCTGTTTTTTCGGTCTTCCACGCTTCTTAGGTTGGTTCCAGTTCTGTTGAGTGCCAGAGGTTGATGGCTGCGGTTCCAGCAACTCGGCCATCGCTTTTGGATTTAACAAATCTTCGACAGAAACACTTTTGTCCGCAGCGACTTTTTGCTTCTTTTTTTGTTGCTGTGCAGGCTGCTCGGTTGGTTGCAGCGATTGCATGAAAGCGATAAAACTGTTGTCTGGAGCTTCTTCTACGTTTGGTCCGTTCTGGTGCGGAGTTTCAGGCGCTTTTGGCAGACGGCTCAACATCTCTGTTAAATTCAGTGGATGTATGCCGCATTTACGGAAACCACTGATGACATTTGCCTTAAGTGTTGGAGTCGCTTTGTCCATCAGCTTCGTGAGAAGCGATGGAAATACGCTTTTGGAAACCGTAGTAGCGATCATCCCAGACGATTTCTTCCAATCAGTGAGTATTGTACGCCAGTAATGCTTTAATGGCGCATACACGGCCACATCTAATGGCTGCAGTAGATGCGTGGAATTTGACGGCAAAAATACAAATTTTATGTAATGCAATTCGCAAAGGCGAATGACTTCCAGCGACAAATGAGACGACAAATTGTCGCCAATTAGAATTTTAATGCCGTCAAGGCGTCGAAGCGCAGGAATCACGATAGTTTTAATCCAATCTTCGAAGGTGACTTTATCGAACCATCCATTCTTCATTCGGTTAAATCGCGTTTGTGGAGGCCCACCTGACATCCAAGAATCATACATATTGGTAGCCTTATACACGACATAGATCGGCAGCATTTGACCAAGAGCATTTCCACAAAACATTACTGAGTGGGCGGTTTTCGAATTGTTCATAATTCTTTCAACGTATTTCACCTTTCGTTTGCACAAGACATTTTGTTCACTGGGGTTATCGCTGAAATTTGTTTCATCATAATTGAAAATGTTTTCGACAGGAACTCCCTTTAATGATTTGGCTAATTCATCGTAATACTCCGTAACGATCTCTGCGTTCACGGCGGCACGTTTTCTTTTAATATTTTGGCACAACCGAAAGGTTAGAGTGTCGCGGTGGCGCTTCAAAAACCCACGCAAATAGTCAGTTCCTGGAATGTTGTTTGTAAATCGTGGTACTTCGATGTTATTATCTGCCAGAAATTGAGAAATCAATTGTTGCAATTCCAACATTGTCAACGGATATCCCCATTCAGCACAAATAATCAAACGTTTACAAATTCTGATCTCAGTTGAATGTGTTAGTGCTGTTGTTCTACCTGCTTTATTTTGTGTGTCGGGAAATTTTAATCGACGATGAATGCTAACGTAATTTACTTTAAATTTGTTTGCTGCTTCACGTAGTGTCATATGGTCTTCCGTGACCGCCTTTAGCGCTTCGCGTAGCCTATCCAAGTCGACTGTCGCTCTGCCTCCTTTGCCGACGATCCTTTTGTACGTCCTTACCATCTGACAAAATGATAAATGTCACAACAGATATTGCAATCGAAATTACGTCATTTAGCGTTGCCATAACTCTCACAAACACGTGTTACTTATTACCCCACTTTCCTAAAAATGTTGACTTTTTTCACGTTTTACGTTTCACCAGACGC
Source organism: Solenopsis invicta (assembly GCF_016802725.1). Classification (NCBI taxonomy): domain Eukaryota; kingdom Metazoa; phylum Arthropoda; class Insecta; order Hymenoptera; family Formicidae; genus Solenopsis; species Solenopsis invicta. The sequence goes on from NC_052667.1 coordinate 18,293,458, forward strand.
AAATATTATACTATCTTCATCAAATCCGTTTTTTTTTAATCACAAAGAAATAAAGAACAACGTATGGGTTTATGGTGTAATTCGTAACGCTCCTACTTACCTGTACAAGTAAAGTTTTTCAGATAAAATTCAACAAAAATTACGTTTACTTTCATTATACAACAGATTAACTAAAACGTCATCAAGTTATGGCAAGTGTCACAGAATCCGATAGTCAGTGCTGCCACCTTTCGAAAACTGTTCAATTTACGAACATCGGATAACAACAACGTCGATAAAAAAAATCCCGAAACAGAATTTAAAGTGCTGTTACTTAATGCCCCAGTGTTACTAATTGCCCCATTTGACGGTACTGCTTTTTGCTAAGGGGAACGTGACACTTATATGAAAATTTCAAAATTACAACGATCCCAAACACACTTCTAAGAAGGCAAAAAAGTTTTTTAAGAATTATAAAATATTTGTATGATACCATGGCCTTCTCACCAGATCTCAACCCGATTGATTTGTGGAGACTTAAAGATTATTATTTCTAAACATAAAGTTCGAAATTAAAATAAACTGTTGGAAAAAATACAAAGAGAATGGATGTCTATACCCGTTGAGCAAAGTCGCAATCTTGTTGAGTCTATATCAAGGCATTGTGAGGCAGTAATTAAAAATCGTGGTCACACGACAAAATATTAAATATACATAACTGATTTAATAACAAAATTCTGTGTCAATTTTTAGTTTTAAATGTTTCAGTGTTATTTTCTTGTTATGGCTCTATTTTTATGACCAACGAATAAGATGTATTTATATTAATTTATTATTTTTTTCCTTTTAATATAAGTTGCAAAAAATAAAAAGTAGTTTTTAGTTTCTTATGTTTGAAATAAATGACATGATGAAATAAATTTAGTATAAATTTAAACTTCAGTATTTATTTTTTATTATTATAATTCTTTTCTTTGTTAGTGGCTCTATTTTCATGACCACCACTGTATATTGTTTCGAGGGATGAGATCCAAATAAAATAAATCTTTTATATCTGCGTTAGAAAAGATTCTGGATCAGGTATCTGTTCTCATGTCAGCATATGATTGCAAAGATCACAACTTAAAAAATCCGTTGGGACTACATAGCGTAAAAAAAAAATAAAATAAATATCGAAATTTTTAGTAATGTGAATCAATTATATTTTCCTGTAAACATGCATAATATTAAATGTTCTTATACAACATATTCTTTTATATAATGTTTATGGTGTACAGTAAATTTCTGCTTCCAATATTTTTAAATTTTTACCCACAATATTGTACAGCAATGTCAAAACTGTATAATAAGTAAAAATAAATAAATAAACTTGAATAAATATGCAAACATTTTGGTTATTACATTTTGTTACATGTAACGAATAACATATAACAATTAATATTTTGCTAAGAATAACAGAAATTATTTACAATTGATAAATGTTGTTATTATGCAGAGAGAGAAAAGAAATAGTGAAAAGAACGGGAAAGTATATATGTTATTTACGGATTTGAAGGCGCCCTTCGATAAAGTGGATAGAGAGATGTTGTGGAAGGTATTGAGGAATATGAATATAAATGAGCAGTTAATAGGAAAAATAGAGAACATATATGAAGTAACACAGACAGTGATAAGAACGAACCAAGGAATCACAGAAAGGGTCTCAACAGGAAATGGCATTAGGCAAGGATGTGTGATGAGTCCACTCTTGTTTAATTTGTACATAGCGAAACTAGAGCAGGTATTAAGGAACAGAGGGATAGGAGGGGTAGTAATAGGAAAATCTAGGATATGGGAATTAGCGTATGCGGTCGACATAGTGTTAATTGCGAAGAATAGAGAAGTAATGTAGGATATGATGGGTGCATTCAAGCGCTTTTTGGTACATAGGAAATTAAAATTGTGCTCGGATAAAACAAAGATAATGGTTTTTAATAGGAAAAGGAAAGAAAAAATAAAAAAATGGAATTAGGGTAAAAAAAATTGAAGAAGTACAATTGTTTAAATATTTAGGTTTTGTATTAAATAATAAGGATAATTATAAGGAACATATGAAAGAACTCTGTGATAAATAGCGGCTAGAAAAGTATGGGGATTAGGGGAGAGAATATGTAGGAATGATATGAAGAGAAGATGGTTTTTGTTCACTTATCTAATGCAAAATATTATGGCGTATGGTATAGAAATATGGGGGTAGAAATGGAGAAATTAGAGAAAATAATGATGGATTATGTCAGATGGTTATTCGGGTTAGAATTCTATACACCGAGATACATAACAACAAGAAAACTGATGATGGATAAACTAAGAGTAGGATGGGGGATCAGAGCTAGGAGATACGAAAATAGGATTAAAGAAGGAAGGGCAAGAGAAATAGTCAAGGAGTGTTGGTGGAAGAAAGAGCATTATAACTGGAACGATACGTATGGGAAAGAAAAGGAAAGGTATTACAATAGGAACGACTGGGGGATAGAGGCAAATGAGGTAAGAGAAGATGTTGGAGATGACTTAGAAACAGAATTAATAGACAGGGAAAGGGATACTCAGAGACAATGGGAAGATGAAAAAATTGCAAAGGCAAAATATAATAGGATATATAGAATGATAGGTTTAAAAGGTAGGATGCTAAAATATTTAGAAAGTAGTAATATAGAAGGTACAAGTAGAGGTGGTGAGATAAGAGCTAGGATGAAACTACGGTGCGGGAATTTAGAACAAGCGAATAAATATTGGTTAGAAAAAACGCAATGGTTTTGTATATTTTGCGGAAAAGACAGGGATTGTATAGAACACTATGTCAAAGAATGTGAGAAAACCAGCGGATGGTTTGAGATATTAGGTGGAGGCAAAGACAGGGTTATAGATCGAATATATGATAAAGTAGCCACAAGGGAGAAGTAGTAAAGAAACTATGGAAGGAGAGAGAAAGAGAACTAAAAAGGAGGGAGGAGACGAAAGAGAGATAATGAACAAAAACAATAGAAGTAAATAATATAAACAAAAGGAAGAAAATTGATTTAATCATTATTTCAAAAATCTTGTAAATAATGATTAAAGTGTAGATTATATTTTAAATTGATGTGTGTATAAAAAATAACGTTAATAACGGTATTAGTTATATAAAAAAAACGGGCGCGCCAAGTACGCTGCTGCTAGAGATTTTGCCCATCTTTGATTTTATTTGTCACATAATTTACTACTCATCGGTACGGAAGTGACCCATTTGACCACGTTGCGATTGATCACAGTCATTTGAGCGGTTGGTGCCTAAAGTTTTTCCACTGTTTAACATTGTAAGTGGCAGGTGGTTAATTGCAACGTGGTCATAAGACTCCCATCCTATCGGTAATGAATATACTTAGAATATTTTTTATTTCACTTCTTTTTGATGATATTATATTTGGTTTTATTTATTGTAATTTTGGTTTGGTTCTATATTACAAAAAATATCTATATTACATACAATCCTTTCGCTTCTTTTTACATTTTTAATGTTTTTTAGACGGATTTTACGAATTTTTGCTAAGTATGTTGGTACAGTAACAATATATATCACAGATATAGTAAGGTTGTATAGACCTAAAAGAAAATGTATGTTTTATAGTCACGAAAGTAAATATTTGGACACTAAGAGAGAGAAAGAGAAAAAGCGAATGAGTTTGGTAAAGAGCGAGGAAGATCGAGAGAAGGCGAGGAAAAGCGATAGAGAGCGAAGGAGGGCGGTAGAGAGCGAAGAAGAGCGGTAGAGAACGAAGTGGTACAGAACGAGGAAGAGCGGGAGAAAGCGGTAGAGAGCGAGGGAGAGCGGTAGAGAGCGAGAGACAGTAGTAGAGAACGAAGGAAAGCGAGGGAGAACGAGAGAAGGCGAGGAAGAGCGGTATAGAGCGAGAGAGAGCGGTAAAGAACGTGAAAAGTTGTGGGAGAGAGGTAGAGAGAGAGCGAGGAAAAGCGGTAGAGTGCGAGAGAGCGGTAGAAAACGGAGTCGAGCAAGAGAGGGCGAGGAAAAGCGGTAGAAAGCAAGAGAGAACGTGGGAAAGCGGTAGAGAACGAAAAGAGCATGGGAGAACGAAGGAAAGAGGTAAAGAACGAGAGATAGCGTGGAAGAGCGATAGAGAGCGAGAAAGAGCATGGAAGAGCGAAGGAGAGCAATAGAGAGCGTGGAAGAGCAATAGAGAGCGTGAGAGGGCGGGCGAAAACGGTAGAGAGCGAGGGAGAGCAGTAGAGAATGAGAGAGAGAGAGCATTAGAGAACGATGGAGAGCAGAGGAGAGCGAGAGAGACGGAGAACGAGAGTAAGCGAAGGAGAGAATGAAAAACAGAGAGGGAGAGAGACCAAGTCTGAAATATTTTTTATATACATTCGTATATTTTTTCAAAATTACCGCCAAAGGGGACAAATCTGAAATTTTTCAAAGATATTGAATAACTTTATAGGGGTTGGTGATAGAGGGTTGGTACTGAAGATCAATGTTAGAGTACTCGAGGAACGCTATTTACCCCCGTTGGATTCATCCCCGTATAATTCCCCATTCGGGTTGTGTATACTTAGACCAAGGGGGACAAATCTGAAATTTTGCGAAGATGGAGACAACGATGACGACGACGTATCTGAATTTTTTTATGACATAAATCGGACTGAAAAATACATGCATAATTCATATCTCAGCATCGAATGCACATACGGACATCATTCTTGTCATTTTGCTCGGAAAAATCGATATTTGTCCCCACTATATTCATTTTTTATTTAAATTAATTTGTTCAAGAAAAACAACTATTTATTTGTAAAAAACTGTGTTCCTTTTTGTAAATAATACGCGGTAGCGTCTTTTACATGGAAGGACGAAAAATATATACTTAGCTCGAGCCGCTACTATCTTGATTTAAGTGTAAAAATGCAGAGGCACTATTAATTACTAGGACATGGAATAAATAAATAAGATTTAGGTCGAATTTTAGGTAGAAGACTAGTCATAGTACAGATATTACACGCGGTTTTAGGAATGGATGGATGAGTGCGTTAGATTGGATTGTAAACCAAGTCCACTTTTCGACTAATTGTATGCTGAAATTAATAAATATATATGATAAATGTAGCTATTATTGAAAAAAAATAGCACTGCGAGGTTTCGAACACCTCTTTTCACACGGCCGCCGAGGACAAAATAGAAAGCGCCTTAGTCTCTTCAGTCACCGCGCTTCACGCTTTAACCTACCGCACAATAGTACTCAACATACTGCGCGACGAATGCCAAACTTTACATGTAAATTTCTTTAAAACGAAGACCCATGCACTCAAACGCTCTGACACTTTTTATATCTTTCACCCCCTTTCCCCTTTCTAATAAACAATGGCTCATCTTATTTCGTATTTTACAGTTTGCAGCATCTCCTTATTAGACATAAAACTACAAATAAAACTTTAAAAATATAAATTTAAAGTGTCTTCTGTCAAATAAAATAGCAATTTTTTAAATACTTATTTATCTTTTGCAATAATTAATGTTTCTATAAGAAGTAATCAAAAGTGGACATCTATGAAATTGAACTGCTCTAAACTGATATACATATCAAGCAGTAATGGCAAAATTCAGATGTGGCTATAGTAAAGAAGTTAATTATGAGGTCAATTGATAAATAAGGAAAAGCAAAGTGTCCAGTTCTGATTTTAATGAAACTTCGTATGTATAGATGAATTTAGAAATAAAATATTTGTTAATAATTGTTAAAAATTTTTTTTAAAGAGTAACACAAAAAAGACCTGTTTTTTGGCCCATTTTTTGGACCTCGAATTTTAAACTTTTTTATGCCAAATAGTACTATGTAATGGAACATTAATCCCAGAGAAATTTTAAGATGAGCATAAGCGTAGTTCCGGAGATATAAAGGGTTGAAAGTGATGGTTTCTTATAACAGGGTGCCGTTTTTAGACTTCTTTTCTGTTGTTTGAACAAAAGTTATTATTTCCTATGTATTTTTGCGCGCTGAACACGAATCTGGTAAGCAAATTGCTTTATCGCGTCAGATTTCTTAGAAAAGTGTCAAAAATGATTATTATTACTTTACCATGGCATAAAAAAAATCTATTTTGTACAAAAATCGATTGGGTGTACAACTTAATTTGGTCCGTTTTTTTGCTTGAAAAACGCATTTATTTGAACGATAAAATGAATTAATACCTTATTCAAAGTATTGCCCATTGTTAGCCACTACTTTTTTTCATCTTTCTGGCAATTTATGGATTCCGCCGCGGAAGAAGCGTTCATCTTTTGAAGCCAAGAATGAATCGAGCCAATTTTTGATACTCTGTTTTGAAGTGAAACGTATTCCAGTCAAAGCGTTTTTCATTGATCGAAACAAATGGTACTCGGAAGGGGCAAAGTCTATAAGGCGGGTAAACCAGAACTTCCCATCCGCTATTTTCCAATTAGTTTTTAACCGGAACAGCAATATGAGGCCGAGCGTTGTCATGGTGAAAGATTATGGACTCGTGTCTGGGGGTCGATCATGAAACTTTTTCCCTAAGGCGGAAACGTGAAAAATGAAAAATTTCTCTATTCACTTCAATGGTAAAGATTTTCACTTTTCACGTTTTCGCCCTAGAGAAAAAGTTTCATGATCGACCCCCTGGTCGCATATTCTGGACGTTTTTCGGTTATAGCTTGCTTTAAACGGATCAATTGTTGCCTGTAAAAGTCTCTCGTAATGGTTTGACCAAGTTTTAGCAGCTCATAGTGGATGCTTCTGTTCCCATCAAATACAGAGCATTACCATGGATATTCAGCTTCGGCGTTGATATTCCCGGTTGGCCGGGCTTTACATACGATTTTTTGTGTTTTGGATTGTTGTAGTGAATTCATTTTTCGTTCCTGATAATGATTCAATGCAAAAAAAACTTCTTTTTGTACCGTTCAAGCAACATTTCGAACATGCAAAATCGTCGTCCAATATTTCTCGGTTTCAATTTGTATGGACCCAATTTCCTTGCTTTTGGATGTATCCCGCGGCTTTGAGTCGTTTCGAAATAGTTTGTTGAGAAACTTCCAATGTTTTTGCGAGCTCTTCTTGCGTTTGACACGAATCTGGATTGAGTAATGTTTCTAATTCATCTTCAACAAACTTTTTCGGTTGACCCGAACGTTCTTTGTTTTCAACACTAAAATCACCACTTTTAAATCGTTGAAACCATTCTCTGCAAGATTTATTCGATGGTGCAGATTCACCATATACTTCCACAAACATTCGATGCGTTTTAGCTGTACTTTTCTTCTAATTGAAACAGAAAATCAAAACTTCCCCCAAATGGTGCTTATTTGAAACGAAACTCGACATTTTCAACGCAGTAAAAATTAAACTTGTTGTGCAAAACTTAAAGACTTGTAAACAATATTTGGTTGACAGATGTTGACAGATGTTCACGATACAGCAAAAATCAGCTGTCGCCGTCAACTATTTATAGCACTTAGTGCCATCTTTTGAAAACAGATCGAATTAAGTTGCACACCCAATATGTAAAAGTCTAAAATATATATATATATATATATATATATATATATATATATATATATATATATATATATATATATATAGATAGATTGGGGTGCTTTATTAATGTGAGTCCCTTTGCCTCTCACAGATTGGGGTGCTTTTCTAATATGAGTGATAGATTTTCAGATAGATAGAAATAGATTTTTTTTAACGCCATAGTGAAGTAAAAATGATTTTTAACACTTCTAAGAAATCTAACGTGATACAACAGAAAAAAGGTTTAAAAACGGCGCCCTGTGTTATGAGAAATCATCATTTTCAACCCTTTATATCTCCGGAATAGCCCTTATGTTCATCTTAAAATTTCTCTGGGATTAATGTTCCATTATATGTATAATACTATTTGGCAAAAAAGAAAGTTTGTTTGAGGTCAAGAAATAGGCCAAATTTGGTGTTACTCTTTGAAAATTATTTTTTTTATATAATGGCATGGATGAATAGAGATAGTTTTATTGTACAGCTTTTGTATAAGACATTTTTTGATATTTTGAATAATTTTTGAGGAAAATGGAAAAAACTGTAAACCGCTTTACACATAAAAGGTGATTTCGTCCCTTTACGCCAGGTGTGAACCATATCATGAATATAAGAATTATGAGTTTTTATTCCAATTAGTTTGTTATTTAAGCTAATCGTGTTTTTATCAGTATTAATATAGTATATACCGTGTTTAATTTTTGAGAAATAGGCAAATGTGTTCTTTAAGAAATCTATATTAGTAACGATGACTTTCTTTTTTCATGCTATATAACAATTAGGCTGTATTTTTTGTATACTTCTTTTAATATCAATGTTTGTTTGTAGGATAAGATATATGTATGTGTTAATTGTGAATCCTTTATTGGGCGACAGTCACACATGTTCCCAATGAATAAAGAAGGCCCGCAGGGTACTTACGTCAATCCCGGTGGTGTTATACATGAAACTATAACTTTTTATCATGTTCAAGGAGTTGTACTTAACAATTCGGATCCTTCGACAGAATATAGTTGGTTTCCAGGGTAAAATACAACATTTTAGCGTGTTCTACATGGCACAGAATTTTGTTATATTGCAGAGACATTGCAATTTTGCATATAGCAGTGTAATGTTTAAGAAACGTTGTTAAAACGTAGATATATAATAATGTTGCAGCAGTATTTTAAATACATTGTGAAAATAAACTGCTATGATTTTATATATAAATATTTGTGTACGTATGCACATTTTCTGATTTAACATACAGGAGTTTTATATCCCATTTACATGAGTCCAACAATTTTATACTTGTGTTACATTTCCATCAACAAGTTTTTTATGCTTACAAGAGCAATTCTTGACAGTGATCTTGCCGATTTTAATAAAATTTTATGGTTGTGTAGTATTCACTTATGCCTTTACTGTAGTAAAGCCGTTTTTTGCAAAACTTAGGCGTTCTCGAAAAAACGACGATTAAATATTTTCAGCACCTATAGTATCGTTACAGAAAAATAATTATCGAATAAGCGACGTAAGGTAGGGTGTTAGGACGTCGACTGGTACGCTCGGGATCCAGGTTTGATCCCCGCGGATAAAACTTTTTTTATTTAAATCTTATATTTTTTAATTGTTATATATAATTTTTAAATCATGTTTAATTATTTAATATAAAATGTTATTTTAAAAAATTTAAAGAATTTAAAAATGCTCTTCTATTATTAATAAAAATAAAATTTCTCATAAACAAAAAAATATATTTACAATAAAAATATATTTACAATGACCGTTTTAAGAACGTCCAAATAAATGTTTATAAATTGTTATATCTACAACGGTCTCCGAGTATAACGGTTTTGTTGGGTTTTTTTTTTCCCCCTAAACCTTATGTGTGTTAGTTGATATACGAAACTCCTTACTTCTTTAATGGTACTATAATGGTTCTTCTGTAATAGTATATAGGTGTTGAAAATATTTAATCGTTATTTTTTTTAGAATGCCTAAGTGCAACAAATGGCTTTACTACAGTAAAGGTGTGAGTGAATACTACACACTCATAAAATTTTATTAAAATCGGCGAGATCATTATCAAAGGTTTCCCTTGTTAATTACATAAAGCCAAAAATTAAGTAAAAAATAACAAAAATAATTATATAGATATAACTTTACACTTGCGCTATTAATAATGTATTAACACGTATTATAGTACATATTTTATATGAAGTAACAAAATATTGTATATATTTTATTCATTGTAACGGTTTGAACGATTTTTTTTAGGTACTTTTGACAGTTTAAAAAAAGTTGAAAGATGAATATTTATCTTTTTCATACAGGTTACAATATATAACAAAAAAAGTAAAAATTTTGTTAAATAAGAAGCCGAAATTATCTTGAATATTTTAAATAGCACCATATAATTTTTTTTTATAGTATTGTAGGAATCTTCAAGATGAATTCAATGCACTATTGAAAATATCACTATTATTGATATTTCATTTATTTTGATACATAAATAATCGTATAGTATCTATCATAAATGTCTGTTAATGAAGAAAAACTGTATAATTTATGTGAACAAATTGTATTGATTTTATTGATATTGAATATTAAATTGCAGCGTTATTTGTAACAACAATACTTACAAGCTTTGACTAGAAATGTACACAGAACATAAACACGGTATATGTATGTATTACGGTACATATGTATGTATTATGGTACATATGTATGTATTACTATATTGTGTATCTATTAATAAAAAAAGCATAAACAATAATAAAGAAAAATTAACTTATGTAAGCAAATATTCAATTGCTTGCCTCCTTCTGCAACACAAAATTCTGTTTTTTTTTAATAAATTACTATGCGTTGCAGCTATTGTACTAGTTTGATTCAAAGTTGGCTGTAATTATTCTTTTGCTAAGATCTTGAATGTAAATATTGCTTGTAAATACTACTGTTACAAATAATGCTGCAATTTGATATTAAATATTAATAAAATCAATAAGACATAGATAAAAGTGACATTCTCAATAGTATATTGAATTTGTTTTGAAAAACCTTACAATATTATTTAAAAAAATGTATAGTGCTATTTAAAAAATTCAAAATAACTTCGATTTTTTATTAAAAAAAGTTTTTTAATTTTTTATTGTATGTGTGGTCTGCATGAAACAAATAAATATTCACCTTTTAACTCATTTTTTTAACTGTTAAATATACCTAAAAAATCATGTGGAGATCATTACACTGAATCTCTGTGTAACATCTTGTATAATAGTATATTATATGTATATTATATACAGGATAATTCAGAATAACCTTATGTCTTTGAAGAGACATATTTCTGAGGATATTTTGAAACAACTTTCACTGTGGCAAAACCTTGTCCGGAGCTTAGTTTTAAACCTAACCTAATAAAAAGAAATAGTTATCCAATAACCGGGCGCGTGAGGCAGGGCCGACACAACTCACCGTTCGATATAGGCGATTACGTGAGGCGATCAGCTGACAGCTCGAACACTGTTCCCTCCCCCCTCTCTCCCGCTCTCTCAACATCTCTATTCCATTCTCATTCTCATTTTTTTTTATTTATCAATTTATGCACTGACACTAAAATAATGGTAGAATTAAAAACGATATTTAATTATTTGACGTTTTGCTTCTAATAATTTTGTACGAAAAATTGTGCTTCTAAAAATTTTTTTAAGTCAAAAATAGCATATTTAAAATGCGTGATTGAAAAATAAAAATACAGAGTGAGAAAGAAAGAGAGAGAAAGAGACGAGATTAAATTTGAACGTGTATGCTCGCTTATTATTTTGCACAACAATCAGCCTTCACGAAGACAGAATATCCATATTAAGGCTCCTGACTCCTCAGCCGAGAACTCCGTGTTGACGGTAGCGACATTCTGTCGCGGACAAAATTAGAACTAATACACGTGAAACGTGACAGATTAACGATGAGATGTTGTCATGCATGTCATTTTGTTTCATTGTGAAAATATGACTTGTTTCGTATTTATCAAATTCATAAAAATGGACCGCGAGAAAAGTTTCTTTGAATTTTATATATAAAAGTACTTTACTCCTTTCAATAGCTATCCGTGTGTTTTTCTGTCTGAATAGGCGTCACTTTACGTGCTTTTTACGACTAGTTACGACTGTTAGGCGGAAAAAGGATAGTCACGACCGATATTTAGAAGTTTTTTAAAGCCATCTGCTTAGTCTGTTTTATCGAAATTGGTTTTATTTACAAGTGGCATATTTGACAATATTACGTGTCATTTTACGCAATTTCTCGCTTTTGACGTCACGATTTCAATATGGCCGCAGCGAGTACTCAGGAGTACTTTAAACTCAAGATTTTCCTTTTTTCTTCTTAAATCACATCACTTGTCACTTGTCACATTCACTGCAATCATTCTCTTGATCGAAAATTACTAACGCATCACTTTATACAAATCACTATTGTCAATTACTATTAGTAAATACTAATCATGCGTGAAAATTACTCAAAAAAAGAAACACGTGTTTATACGACAAACACACGACATGTATTTACAACAAAGGGGTTCGGTTAGGTTAGGTTATATCCTGTTTGCTTCACGAGCGAGCGGTGGACTAGTTTTATTGTTCGCGGTATCACTGCGTGATTGACGTTCTCAAAGTCAGAACGCGATAATTAAAAATTAAAAATACTGTTTTGCCCGTGTGCCATGTCTATGACCATGAACTCGAAGATTTCATGGTCATCCCGGACGAGCCCCTAAACGTTGCACTCGCGGCGCGTTCACGGCTCACGTTTCTCGAGCTGTTTCTTGTCTCGTATCAAACTCACAAGGAAAGGACCCGATAACGATCTCGTCGATTTTAATAAAATTGTATGGTTATGTAATATTCACTCACACCTTTACAGTGGTAAAGCCGTTTGTTGCATAACTTAAGCATAATCGAGAAAATGACAATTAAATATTTTCAGCATTGCATAGTACCATTACAGAAAAACGATTCTCGATTAAGCGACGTGGCGTAAGGCATTAGGACGTTGATTGTTACGCTTGGAATCTCAGGTTTGATCCCCGCGGATGCGATTTTTTTTATCTTATATTTTTTAAATTATATATATAATTTTTAAACCGTTTTTATTACTTAACATAAAATGTTATTATGTTTTTAAAAAATGAAGGAATTGTTGTACCCAGTACAACCACGTTAATAACGCGCATAGCAACAGGAAATTGAGATTCCTATTGCTATGCATACGCGTAGCGAATTCAAATTCCGCATACGCAAAAGAATTGAAAGACGCTGATGGTCTGTCGGGCTTCCGGCCCGAAATACCATCGCGCTACTGCTGAGTCGCTTTCCGGTATTCTGATTTCGACTAACCGTGGAAACTGCATGTTGCAGAAACATGATTGGCCGAGCCAAACGACAGATTTCTGCATAAATATCGCGACAAAATCGGAAAGCGAAGAGAATCTAACGAACAGCTGTCCGGTGTGTTACTCGCGTGACTTGCACATCGAGCCGATAACACAATCCGGAGATAAGAGTTGACCTATATATACCGGGCCTTCCGGGAAGAAAGTGTACAAGTGACACGCCTCGACATCGAGCAAATAACAAGGTATATTAGAAGAAATATACATTTACATTAACGTTGGAACAGCAAGTGTTTCATCTTCGACCACCAAACGACCTTTCCTAAGAATCCTAACTCCTAAGGCGCTGTAAACGATCCTGAAATACCTACCGACGTACCTGGACCACCACCGGGCACAACAGAATTTAAAAATGTTTTCTTATTATTAATTAAATTAAAATTTTTAATGAACACAAAAAATATATAACACAAGAATAAAAGACCTAAAAAATAAGAACAAAAAAAATATTTACAATAAAAATTTACAATGACTGTTTCACAATCTTAAACAAGGAGTTTTGTAAAAAACCGTTTTACTCGGAGACCGTGGTAGGTAGTAGGTATAACGATTTATAGAAACATTTAATTTGACGTTCTTAAAAAGTCATTGTAAATTTTTATTGCAAATATATTTTTTGTGTTTATGAGAAATTTTAATTTAAATAATAAAAAAGCATTTAAAAATTTTTTTCATTTTTTAAAAATAACATTTTATATTAAATAATTAAAAACGGTTTAAAAATTATATATAACATTTAAAAAGTGTAAGAAAAAAAAATCGCCGCGGGGATAAAATCTCGAATCCCAAGCGTACCAGTCAACGTCCTAATGCCTTACGCCATGTCACTTATTCGAGAATCGTTCTTCTATAACGGTACTATAGAATGCTGAAAATATTTAATTGTTATTTTCTCGAGAATACCTAAGTTGTGCAACAAACGGATTTATCACAATAAAGGTGTGAGTGAATACTACACATACATAAAATTTTAATAAAATTGGCGAGATTATTGTCGGGTCCTTCCCTTGTCAGTCTTTTGGTCGTCAAAAACCGGGATGACCTTGAAATCTTCGAGGTTACGGTCACATGCACGTGTTTCTTTTTTTTTTTGAGTATTTCTCACGCGTGATTAGTAGTGACTAATAATAATTGACGATAGTGATTTATATGAAATGATGCGTTAGTATTTTTTGATCAAGAGAATGATTGCAGTGAATGTAACAAATGATGTGATTTAAGAAGAAAAGAGAAAAATCTCGAGTTTAATATGGATATTCTGTCTTCGTGAAGATAAAGGCTAATTGCTGTGCAGGATGATAAGTGAGTATACACGTTCTAAGTTGATTAGACTCGTTTCTCTCTCTTTTACTCTCACTCTGTATTTTTATTTTTTGATCACGCATTTTAAATATGCTATTTTTGACTTAAAAAAAATATTTTTTTACACATACAAATTTATTAAAAGCAAGACGTCAAATAATTAAGAATCGTTTTTAATTCTAGCATTTTATTTAGTCTGTGTATAAACTGATAAATAAATAAGAAAAGAATGAGAATGGGATAGATGCTTTGAAGGTGCGGGAAAAAGAGAGAGATAAAAGGGGGGAGGAAGGAAAAGTAGTGTTCGAGTTGTCAACTTATCACTGCGATTGCCTCACGTAATCGCCCATATCGAACGGTGAGTTGCGCCGGCCCTGCCTCACGCGCCCGGTAATTGGATAACATATTTCTTTTTATAATTTAAAAACTAAGCTTCGGACAAGTTTTTGCTAAAGTAAAAGTTGTTTCAGAATAACCTCAGGAATGTCTCTTCAAGGACATAAGGTTATTCTGAATCACTCTGTGACACACATTATATTAATACGTTACATATATTATATATAATGTATTATTATTAATAACATATTATAAATTATGCGATAAATTATATAATTCCGCAATTCTGTGCTTGTGATACGCGTGTGTTTACTCACCCGCGCGCGCGCGCGCGCGTACACACGCACTCTCTCTCTTTCTCTTGCTTTTTCTTATTTAGACGAAAAAAAAACACTTTAAGAAACTGAACATGTTTATTGAAAAACGAAAATAAATACGAACACCAAAACCCCTGACCTAACCGAAACCAAAACCTATAAACGGATCATAACCGTTATTTTAGTCACACCGAAACTGAAATATTGTACAGGCTAATAGACCGTAACCGTAACCAAATCACAAATATTTTTCCGATTTTTTTCGGTTAGATTTTTTAAAATGTTAAAGATCATACTGAAGAACATGTAAAAAAAGGAGAAAAAGCGCGTGCTGTGTAGACTTTTTTCTCTCTAGGAGATAAGAATAAGAGAAAAAGATATACGACATCTATATTTCATCTTTTTTTTTAAATATTTTTAACGCTCATAGATGCAGTTGATTTTAAAGATTAATTTTCCCTTCAATTTGTGAACATAAAATGATTACAAAAGAATAAGATCTTTGTAATATTAAAACTAAATTTTTAAAGCTAAAATTATATTTCAATTTTTCCGGCTCTTTTAGAGCATTGAAAAAGTTTGATAATTTTAATTGAATTTTTAAGACCGTAGGTATTTACTTCTAGGTTCTTAATAAATAGCGATATTACAGATTGTCTACAGAGGGTTACTTTTTTATTTCTTTGCTTTTATTATAATAATTTGATTAAGATTAATATGTTATTTTATAGAGAAAAACTACCATTAACCTCTTGGGTACACTTGACGACTGAGATTCGTCATGCACTTGTTTCTGTAAATCTGGACCCAAGGGGTTAATATTAGTAAAAAAAATCCATTAACGTCGCAAGTTGCTGAGAATATTGAAGTAAAACAAAAAAAGAGATTTTGAAACACCCGGAACCTCCAATGATTTTTAAACATTTAATACGAGTTATATGTATTTTGTACAGAAATTTAATGAATTTATTCAGTAGAAATAAGTATACAAAAATAAAACTTGATTGCTTCAGCTATAGTCGTTCCTGAAAAGTGTTTTTAGTAAAAAAAAAGTTATGTAAATAAAAGATATTTACTTGCAAAATTTCAGGCTGCTAAGACCACTAGAACTTAAAAGTTAACCTGTTTTATATTTATGTTTAATAAAAAAAAAATTGTTTTACAAATGAAATGAGTGACCGGGTATCCCTTTGCTAAAGATTAAATATATGTTGTATTATTGCTGCAACATTTTAGAAATATTTCTAAAAGTAGACATTTTACTATTACAATATTACAATATTACAACATAGCAATATTTCACAATGTTTTTATAATGTTTTTGTAAAGTTTCTGCAATTTCTCTGTGCTGTATGAGGTCAGAAATCACGCACATGTTTTATTTGAACTTTAATATCATTTCAGATATGCTTGGACAATAGCTATCTGTAAAAGCTGCCGTCATCATGTCGGTTGGAAGTTCACAGCAGTGCAAAATAATTTAAGGCCCAAGGAATTTTGGGGTCTAACACGCAGGAGTTTGAAAAATAAAGACTTGAAAGTTAAGAAGAAAAAATAAAAAGAATCAAAATATGAATGTACATTAGGCGTCGTAAATGTCTACATTGCAGTGAATAGATAATTTTTAAAGTAGTATGTCATATTGACATACACGGGGTGCTTAGTAACAAATGGAAGAAAATTTAAGGAGTGATTTTAGATGGTAAAATAAATAAAGGATAACAAAGTTGCGACTAAAGGTTTATTTTGTAATTAAACGTCTAAATGTTTACGTGCTTTAATCACTTTCTATAACAATGTATAAACATTTATGATTTAAAAAACAAAGCTTTAGATGCAATTCTGTTATTCTTAATTTTGATCTTATTTTCATTGTATAGAATTCTTGAATTTTCTTCAAACCGTTGTGTATATTAGTGTGTATTACGATCAAATGCCATTTTGAAAATAAAGTAATTGATAGTTTATACGCCAAAAGATTATATTTTATAAAAGTGACTTTTTATAATGATGAATTTGATTACTTGCTCTACACTGAATTAGTACACATAAAATGCTACTGCTTATAAAATATCTAAGGACAGCAGTATAATATAATCAACAATAAAATTTATATAGGGGAATGTGCAGTGAAATGGGACACATTTTTATTTTTCCATAAAAAATTTAAAAAAATCATAATTTTGTAAACTTGTGATATTCATTCGTTAGAGAATTTTATTAGTTAACTTTTTATGCTCACAGATTTTCAAAATTAGATTTTTTATTATATTCTTGTTCGGATTTTCCAAAATTAGATTTTTTATTATATTCTTGTTCGGATTTTCCAAAAAGTGAGTTTTTAACTCAAAAAATTGTGGGGTGAAGTAGGACACACTGTGTAGTGGAACACGATAATTTTTGGCCAAATTTGATCAAAAATCACGTAAGAATCGTCTGAAATAGATTTTGTAATGTTTATTTAATGATTAGAAAATGAAAATATTTCAATAGGTACTTGTGAACCGAGGTATCAAGCACCTAAGTTGAGAACTATTGAGATTAGGATACCTGTCATCGATGAGATGTAGCAACTTAAGCATGCGCTATGGTTAGCATGCATTTGATCTTTAGCTTTAATAATGTGTCCCACTTCACCCTACAAAAAATGTCTCACTTCATCCCAAATGCAATGTTTCGAAATTATGACGCGTATCGAAAATATATTAGCTTCGTATAAAAACTCTTTGCAACTACGAAACTAAACAACAAATGAGAACTTATTTACCTTCTTCAAATTGTAGGAAAGATCATTGAAAAACTTCGTAAATATGTTGGAAAAAACTTTTTTACAAAAAAGCTGTAGTTATGACAAAGCAGCAAAATGTGCGTGCACGTTTAAAGACTAATCTAAAATGGTTTGGCTTGACGCACAATAAATGACAGCTATATATATTAGGATGGTCCAAAAAAACCGACTATTTTTTTCTTTATGTACTTCATGGTATATTGAAAGTATATGTTGCGAAAGTAAATTTCGTTTTTTTGTTTAGATATTTTAAAAAATGTAGAGGTCGCTGTAGTCGTTTAAACCCGAAAATTGACGTAACATAGTATTTTAATTTTTTTAAATCATTTTGAGGCATATCCTGTTGAGTTGATCATTGAAATATTGTTGCCAAGAATCAAATATATAAGCTTGAACTTTTGTAGCCAAAAATACTTACAGAAAGTCATTTATTTAATCCTTCAAAACTTGAATTTTCATGAAAATGTTTTTTTTATCGACAATTTGTCAAGAAAATTAAATCTGGTGTTGGTATAAAGGCCAAGTTAGGTTTAAGAAAAATCGCATTTTTTAAGCATTTTATGACCGCTATCTATCAATAAATTAAAATTTCTGTATATCATAATATATTCTCCATTGAACAAGAAAATTGATACCACAAACGATTTTCGATTGCGATTGATCAAAATAGATTTTGTAAGCTTTTAAATGTTCATTTTTGTAAAAATTCGAGTTTTGAAAAATTATATAAATAACTTTCTGTCAGTATTTTTGGCTACAAAAATTTAAACTTATATATTTGATTCCTGGCAAAAATATCTCAATGATCAACTCAACAGGATATGCCTCAATGTGATTAAAAAAAATTAAAATATTATGTTACGTCAATTTTCGTGTTTAAATGACTACAACGACCTCTAAAACATTTTTTAAAAAAACGAAAAAACGAAATTTACTTTTGCAACATGTACTTTCGATTTCAGGTGAAGCACATAAAGAAAAAAATAGTCGGTTATTTTGGATCACACACATACACGCGCGCGCGCGCGCGCGCGTGCGTGCGTGCGTGCGAGCGTGCGTATATGTATGTATATATATATATGTATATATATATATATATATATATATATATATATTATATGTATACTGTTAAGTAATGTGACAGTATTATTTGGATATTTACGTTTAATTTTCCTACCTTTATGTAGCTTTTTGTATGCAAGTATGCATTAAATTTAGTGTAATGCAAGTGATTGAATTCGTTAAAAGAAGTAAAATGCGTTTATTTGAGAAGAGTATTTAGTACATTTTTATGAAGTCACATATATGAATTCTTTAAGGGAGATATTAATACGTGTATATTAATCTGTTTAGTATATATTTTTATATTTTTAACATCGAATTTTGACTTTTTTTAGTTCTCATTCTATTTTGATAACACAGCTGAAATCAAAATGTCTTAACCGTACACACTATCATTTTATTTATACAGGGTTGGGCAGAGGAACCTGACACATTTTAATAACCACTTGCGCGGCCGCTATTAATCGGAAGAGGTTGAAACTCCGGGAGAATAAACTAGACACTTGAAGGTTTTTTTTGTTTATTTACCAAAAATTATATCGGCTAAATGATGGCCGTTACAAGCAATACAATTTTCGAGGCGTTTTTCGAAATTATCATACACTTTTTTCAACATCGCTGGCTTTATTTCTGCAATTTCTCTCCGAATATTGGCTCTCAGCTGGTCCAAGGTTCGAGGTTTGTTAGCGTAGACACGTTGCTTCAAATAGCCCTACAAAAAGAAGTCGCACACTGAGAGATCGGGCGAACGTGATGGCCATGGAAACTCAGTGTTGCGAGACAGCAGACGGGTGCCGAATTCTTCGCGTAGGAAATCCAACGTCTTTTTCGCCGTATGGCACGTGGCTAAACGATCGACGAGACATTCCGAGAGCTTGAGCATGTTTACCGGCAGAACGGCGTGGACTTCGTTGCAAAGAGATGCGAATGCGTGTCTCATTTTCAGGGGTTCTTACCATTCTTGGTTGCCCTGGAGGCTTTTGTTTCGTGGCTGTGGCTGTTTGTCGGAAGTTTTTGACCCACAGATTCACAGAATTACGAGAGGGAACCGGATCTCGTGGACGAAGAGAATATTCAATACGAAAATCGCGAATTGCTTGAACGTAGGACTGAGTTATGAAAAAACGCTCGCAAACGAACGCGCGTTGTTGCGGCGGCCACTTCTCCATACTGGAACTGTACTGATATGTAAACATAAACCTCCAACCATCTATTTTTCGCTCCCGGAGTTACAGCGCCCTCTTTTCACTTGGAGGGGAATAACGATTTTTTAAAATGTGTCAGGTTTTTCTGCCCAACCCTGTACATGACCAAGTAGTAAACGTAAGACTAAAATAGCAGCGCAAGACATATATTATACAGGAAGAAGTCAAAAGTTAAGAATATAAAAATAATAAAAGAAATCAATTAAATATTGTTTTATTTATTATAAAAGGTTAAGCAATTTTAAATTGAAAAAAATTCTTTAAAAATTTATTTAACTTATTAATATGAACAAAACGTTTATGACGCTTAATGTATAAACTATGCTGAAGTTTCATTTTATTTGAAATTTAGTTTCCCTTGGACATAAGATTTATAAAAAATATTTTGTATGTATAATGGATAGTTGTTAATTAATAACAGTAAAAATTATAATAGAAAGTTTTTGAGATAGATTAATGCTGCAGTTGATCAGTTAATTTTGCCATTTATGTTAATCAAATTTTATGTAAATCTTTTTTTCAACAGTGTCAATGTAAATTACAGAAAAATTACATGTGTGTGTGTGTGTGCGTGTTTGTGCGCGCGTGCGTGTGTGATGGTAATAAAAAGATTCGATATAATATGTTTTATCTATTATTTTATATATTATTAAAAAATTATACAAAATCGTATTTACAATTATACATGCGCACATATATGTAGAGGAGACTGGGGCACCATGTGCTATCGAGATACTATGGGTCGATAATTTACAGAAATTTAGAATAATTAAATTGATACAATTGGTTTTATATGGTTGTTAAATTAATTTTGTTTATATAGGGTTATGTTTCTTCTCCACTAGGAATGTATGTTACATTATACAAATAAGCAGGGATCTGAAACCGAAATCGTTAACCAGATTGTAACCGTTATTTTAATTGGACCGAAATCGAAATATCGTACAGGCTAATGGACCGGGACCAAAAATATCTTTTTTGGTCTACTTTTCAGTTTGGGGTTTTTTAAACATTGTTAAATATCACAGTGGAGATAAAAAAGGACAAAAAGTACGCGCTGTATAGCGCGCGCGCGCGCTCTCTCTCTCTCTCTCTCTCTCTATTATTACTATTTTTTTTATTTTTGTCTTGTAAATGGCAGAAGGGGCGAATATTCTTTTAATTTTATTTTCTTTTTTTTCTTTCCTTTCTTTTTTTCTCCACTTCTTTACGTAGGCTCCTTCGCTCTTCCAGTCATCTTATCATTCTTTTATTATTGTATTATATATATTTATATATTTTCTTTTTGTTTTTTTTTTTATTTTATCTTGTTATTTTTATTCAATTTTCTCACCTGTACAAATTGCTAATTGCTTGTCCTTAGAGGGCTGACCCTAGGACAGTAGTGTGTATTCAATTTCTCTCTCCCTCTCCTCTCCTCCCTCTCCCTTTCTCTGTCCATCTGTTTATCTACCTATCTATATATGAAGAAAAAGGAAAGAGAAAATGATACATGGAACCTAGCTTCCATCTCTTCCTGATCGTTATATTGCAAATTTCTAGAATTTTTTAGAATTTGTATTAACAAAGATGACACATTGTAATCTTACATTTATGCTTTTAACGCTAGATACGTGGTTGATTTTAAAGAGTAATTTTTCCTTTAATTACTAAATATAAAATATATATGTATAAAAGAATATGAAATTTTTATATGAAAGTAAATTTTTACAGCTTGAAAACTTTATTTTATTTTTTCTGGCTCTTATAAGCACCGAAAAAGTTTGAAAATCTTAATTGAACTTTTAAGATTGTAAGTATTTAGTTCTAAGTTTTACATAAATCGCGATATTACATGGTGTCTAAAGATTATTTTTTTATTTCTTTGCTTTTTATAATTGCTATGATAATTAACGATTAGTAGATTTTTGTGATTATGATTAGTACATTATTTTATAGCCAAACTACTTAAAAAAGCAATTGACGATGCTGCAAGTTGCTGGGATAAAATAGCAACAGGAAAAGAAAAGAAATGACTTCGAAAAAAGACCCGGAATCTCCCATTCCAATGATTTATAAACTTTTTGTACAACAAATGAATTTTTTAATAATCTGCACCTTATACTTGTATTATCATATTTATACATTATAAATTTTACAATATGTAATTGTACACCCATAACCGAAATCCAAACGGTTACGGTCACCGTTATCGGCAAAAAGACCAGAATCGAAAAAGAAAATTGAATATAAGAAATTTTATTTTGGCCCAGTTCCCTGAAAACAAGATTACTCAAGATAATAATAATGATAAAACAGAATTTAGTTAATTTCTTTTTATTATGACTTTTTTGTGATTTAACAGATTTTTCTGGGGTTTTTTTTTTTGTTTTTTCTTTTCTTTATTAAGGCCGCCGTTCACTTGATGGTACAAATGCTTTGTAGAGAGAAAAGCTATACACCACGCGCTTTTTGTTCTTTTGCAGCTTTTTTTATCTTCACCGTGATACTTAACAACATTTTTAAAAAATGCGAACTGAAAATTAGACCGAAAAAATGTTTTTGGTCCGATTATGGATCCAATCTATTAAATCTGTAGAATATTTTGGTTTCGGTACAGATCCCTTTACTTTTTTGCAGTGCCCTAATGACTGATGCATGGTTTCCCAAATGCAGGTACCTTGCATCATTTTTTTATGTATTTTTATTTTTTTTCTAAAAAACCAATGTTTATTATTAAATATGATTAATAAATTTTAAAATATACATAATTCTTTAATTATGTAGAAAAATTGAAATAAATCTTATATTTAAAAGAACTTTTGGCTGTATAAATTTTTGTTGCTCTGGTCTCCCCTATATACTAATGTATATACAGTATATACAGCTTTGACCAAAAATATTAGGCTCCTTATAATTTTTTAAATATTTTTAATTCAAAGGATTTAAACAAATTAACATGTGAATTATTTATTTAAAAAATTTTTTTTATTTATGTATGATGCCAGTAATCAATATGAAATAATAAAGATAAAGAATTCCAAATAAACGAAAAAATAAAGGTGTCTAATAATTTTGGCTATTCACAATCTTTTATACCTGGGCTACATGCAAAAACATCCTCTGAAGAAAATTTTACTCAATATAATATGGTATACATTACATACAATATATTTTGAGTATAATTTTCCTTGAAAAAGACGTTTTGGAACCTAACCTAACTTAACCTTGATTTATAATACATAAAGCATATGTATCTTTGTATAAACATATCCGCTACGGTACAAAAATATTTTGAGAATATTTCAAGAGTATTAGGGTGCCGTCACATGGGGCGTAACTTGCGTAAGGGTAACTTGCGCCGACCAATAATATCGTTTTACTGGAACATCAGCTTCCGCCTAGTTACTTTACGCTTTTTACGTTATTATCGTTACGTCGAATCCAATTTCCTGCGTAAAGGTGCGATTTCACGAGCCGCTCGAATCAACTGTTTCGAGCGACAAATTTGTCGCTCTTACTTTAGCGGCTAAAATTTTATAGATGGAACAGTTCCAACTAGGCGCAAGTTCACGCAGCGAATAAAAGCTGGCGTTTTACCCCCTCTCCATCAATTTGGCGAATCCAGCGAATAAACGCTCAAAGTTCGACACAGTCCAACTTTTAGCGACTAAACGCTGGCGTTTACCCCTTCTCCATCAATTTTCATCAATGTGGCAAATTCAGAGAATAAACGCTCAAAGTTCGACACAGTCCAACTTTTAGCAAAATGACGCTGAAATTTAAATATTACATTCCAAATTAATTACCTTCCAAAAGAGAATATATAGGAAAAAAATTATGACTGAAAGGTTAAATCAATCGATATCACCTGAAAATACAAACAAAATTAATATATATTATATACATATAGTAAGCATACTTTTAGGCTAGGTTGCTTTTTGTTTTTTATTTATGTTAGATAGCTTTATTTGTTATATTGTGTTAATAACTGTGTTTTTTATATTGTAGGAAATTCTGTTATACTTCTGTTATACCCTCATATACTTGTGGTGTGTGCAAAACAATTGTTTGTACCATACAAGAAAGTAAAGAAATATATCGGCACTTTTGTATGGAGGGATGAATGTTACATAGATAAAATTTCATATTATTTTTATCTTAAAAGCGGTAAATACATTAGTAACAATTTCGGCCCAATGCAAAAAAGAAACTGTGCTCATTACGATTTACAAAAATCGGAGCTACCCAAAACTTTTTTTTTATATCTATTTCTTTTTCTTTTTTTAACAAATACATTGCAGCAATTGCAACAGTTATACGTCGTCTTCTAATTTCAACAATAACCGCCACTGTGCGTTTATAATATTTTACATACTCGATATATTGATTATAATATTCCAACTCTATTTTTGCGGTTATGTCAGATTATGTACTTAGCAATTGCCGCTTTTAACGCTGCTTTGCGTTGCGGTGGAGTTGGGTAGAGTAAGGGTAAAACGCCAGCTTTTATTCGCTACATGAAAAGGATAGAGGCGATAGCGTTTAGCTTTTTAACGCTGCTTTGCGTTGCGATTGAGTGGGGGTAAAACGCCAGCTTTTACTCGCTGCGTGGGGGAAAAGTAACGCCAGCGTCAAGTATCTGTCGCTTTTCTCCTAGTACATATTCATGTGGCGACAAATCGCTAGCGACTAAAAGTACAATAAATATAAAAAAAAGTATTAAAAAAGTATAAAATAAAATAAGTATTATTTTTATTAAAAATAATACTTATTAATCTGTAATTATTAACTAATAATTTACTGAGTTGATTGCAAAAGGCGCAATAGGCGTTTAGTGTCAATAAGCGCAATCAACTCAGTAAATTATTAGTTAATAATTACAGAGTAATAAGTATTATTTTTAATATAAATTGAAGAGTGAAGAAAAATAAAAGTGACAATACGTTCAAATAAGGTGTATTCTGCTGAATGCGCAAATATTTTGGGAACAGCAGTAGCAAGAGCAATTAAAAAGAGACGAATAGTGATTACAACTGCTATAATGTTGGAATTGCAAAAAACACAAGAGAAACGGCATTACAAAAAGAAACAGTATTGGGTAGCTCCATACTTAAAAGACCGTCAGGATCATAGCTTTTTTCACGTATCCGTTCCTAAACTGGTATTTGAAGATTCCATACTGCTCACGATTGTGTCAACTTGTCGCTGAAGTTCAACCAAGTTGAACTTCTGACGATTTGTCGACGGATTCCAACGGATTCGGCACAAGTATGTGTAGAAGGGGAAAATCGAGGTAGAAGGGGAAAGTCGCCAGCGATTTATCGCTGCATGAATTCGCACCTTTATTAAGCGTTTGACGCTGAAACGCTCTGCGATGTGAACAGTGCTGCCGCGAAGTCGATATCACAATACATAATCTTCATTTCGGTTTGTTTCTTTAATAAGCGTCATGTAACCTAAGATCCGAATTTATAGTCGTTTCTTAATTTCAGAATAAATTTGAGAACGTTTATGAATTCGGATATAATTCTTTAAATTGTGTTGATAACATGCGAAAATAATTAAAAAATCTTGCACTTTCTAATTTTAAATACGGTAAATTAGCTTCATAAAATCCGTGATCATGATTTTGAAACAATGGTGCCACCCAAACCTTTTTTTTGGAATAATGTTTTTTCATCTCTTGATTCTCCAAAAGCGCAATAATAGCAAGCACATCATTATTTTAATATTCCATTTCACGTTCCCAAATCATTTTATTACAATCTAATAACCACTTATAATATTTCTTTTTTCTTGAAGCCATTATTAATAACTGTTTAATGAAAAGCACAGTGTGTTTAACAAAACATTAATACTACAGTGACACATAAAGACACAGGCAATACGAATCTGTCGCTCAATCGTCATATTTGTCGCTTCTTATCCTTTTTCATGTACAGTCGTGTTCATTATAGTTGCGACACTTTTTCTTAGATGCGTTTCTGAATGCGCAATTATAACGAGAGCTGAGAAGGTGATTGGTTCTTACTTGTGGATCTAACCAATTACGTTTGCCGCTCGATGAGAAAGGCTGCATTCCAAAAATCATCGAAAAAAAAGTGTCGCAACTATAATGCAGGCGACTGTACACCCAAGGACTTTGATTTTGTCCATGGGGAAATTTTCCAAACTGAGAAGTCGCTATCTTTCTACATACTTACAGTTCATAATTAACGTAACGACCAATAAACTCTAGTCGTTTCATTAACTGCGAGTATATAGAAAGTGGTGACTTCTCAGTTTAGAAAATTTCCCCATGGACAGAATCAAAGTCCTTGGGTGTACACCCATAGAATTTGATTCTGTCCACGGGGAAATTTTCCAAACTAAGAAGTCACCACTTTCTACATACTCGCAGTTTATGATTAAAGTAACGACCAATAAGCTCTAGTCGTTTTATTAATCATGAACTGCGAGTATGTAGAAAGTGGTGACTTCTCAGTTTGAAAAATTTCCCCATGGACAGAATCAAAGTCCTTGGGTGTACATGTAATAATACATGTATTGGTAACACATGTATTCTTAACTTAATAATATAATGCTGCTATGCTCATATAATGCTGCTATATTACTTTAAGACAACTCAAGTTTTGGAGAACTTATTGTATGAACGATATCTTCAACAATCTTTTAACACACAAAGCATTATAATTAATTTAATTAGCAGTTTTAGCAGTAAAAAAAATATATTTTAAGTGCAATATTTTAAAAAAAGTGAATCTATTTTTTTAGATTTAGGTTATATGGTAACCTAAGAACAATTATTTTTTTAACAAATGTAAAAACTATTTGTTAACAGGAGTTATTTTAATAGACAAAATTTCCAATTTCTTAACTTAAGAGTTTAGGTTTTAACCTAGGTGCAATGTATGCCCGTACATAGATGATTCACACATACTCTGTTTGTTTTCTGTTCCTGAACTCCCTGAATTAGTGTGCACTTAAAGTGAAATAGATATATATTTGAAAGTTAGTGAAAACAAGAAGGAACGTTTCGGTGCAGTCTAGTGCAGGAATAGAAAACAAGCCTACTAGTGTGCAGAGTATGTCCTAGTTTACACCGAGCACTTGATACGCGTACTAAATAGTAATTTTCTATTAAATTATCTTAATTTCGGAAATAAATTTAAAAAATGGTATATTAAGTTGGTACAATATGAATCGAGATAATTAAATATATGTATTATGTATACACGCATTGTCGAAAGTAAGATAAATTAATAGAAAGTTACGAGTTAGTACGCGTATCAAGTGCTCGGTGTAAACTAGGCCTATCAGTTTCACATGAGGCGTACTTTCCGAGACGCGTAAATTACAAAAACCAATCGTAAATTTGTTTAGCATTTCTGTTAGAGAGTACAAGAAAAACCTTAATCAGCAATTGGTTGCATTAGATACGAATTTCTTGAAATTCCGCGAAATACCTTCATGTGAAAGAAGGCTTTTAAAATGGCGTAACGTATTTTAGAAGTTACTAAAATATGCAAATTACGCTACGCAAATTTTGTACACCAATGCCGATTTTTGGCATTGCTGTAAAACACTGCCGACATTTTTGTACACTGCCGACAATGCTTATTGTTAGTCAATGCCTACAATGCCGTCAATCCTATATTAAAATTAAGGCAATGTCATGCAATTATGAACACTACCGCGTGCCCATTATCATACGCCAATGCCTGCACAAGAATTCTAAAGCTTTCCCGAAGTATTCAAAAATTTTTGTGCTCAACCCCATGATCGAAAAACCGAATCTGAAGTGAGCTCACCACTCCCCAACCACTGACGACAATGCCGTCAATATTATAGATCACTGCTTACTTTTTTCGGCAGTCCACTGCCGAAATTTTGTACACCAATTCCGCGAAATACCTTCATGTGAAAGAAGGCTTTTAAAATGGCGTAACGTATTTTAGAAGTTACTAAAATATGCAAATTACGCTACGCAACTTACGCTCCATGTAACGGCACCCTAAGGCCGGTTCTATAATGCGTCGTGTGTCGCTGTTGGATGTCGTGTCGTAAAAGGTGGAAGATGTTTATTCGTTCCGAAGGCGTCTGCCGACTAGCCGACAATACAATACGCATGCGCCTGACATCCGAATCCGTCATACGACGTAATTGTAGAATAGGCTTTAAGACTATAACACACACCTTTCATAACCGTAACCATAAGACGTACCGTAAGAATTAGCTAATCACAGTCGAGAATTCAGATTCTTATTTCTTAATTCTCGACTGTGATTGACCTAATTTTTATGGTACGTTTTATGGTTACGGAGTGTATTCCGAAAGTTCTATCGAAAATATCCCTTTTAATAATAAAGTTGGTAACACTGTAACTAACTACGCTGTGTTCTGTAATAAAAGTTGAATTTGTGATTTTGTTAGCTTGTAGAAACCATCAGAGAAGTTAGTTTAATTTCTTGTAATTTAATTATTTATAAAATAATTTTAATGACGTATTATTTATTAAAATAATTCTAATCATGTATTATTAAAATAATATTTAGTAACAATAATTTTTATTTTAAAATAGGAATTAAGCAAAAGATAGATTTCCAAAAATTCCGTGAAACTAAAAATCGCAAATTTTGCTTAATTTTAAATTATTAATTGTAAGTAAATTAGATTATATCCGTTTGTGTGCACTAATAGTGCATGATAAAATTTATCCTGTTTAAGTAGTTAGAGAGGCTACAGTAGCTTAGTTGGCATGCTTAAAATTGTTAGACTTTTATTAAATATTATTATAATATAATTTCATATTTATTTTATACAAAATCAAATAAGTGTAAGATTATAAAAAAAGTAATATTAATATTGGCAATATCAAAAAATTTATCCTACAAACAAACTTTGTAGTTAATTTTCAGTCTTTGGAAGTTCTTGTGCTCTTCAATTCCTATTTTAAAATCAAAATTATTGTCAGTAAATAATATTTTAATCAATAATACATAATTACAATTATTTTATAAATAATTAGAATACAAGAAATTAAACTAACTTTTTTGCTGATCTTTGCAAGCCAACGATAATTACAAATTCAACTTACATTACGGAACACAGCGTAGTTAGTTACAGTACTACCAACTTTATGATTAAAAAAACTATTTTCAATAGAACTTTTGGAATACACCCACGGTTACGGAAGGTGTGTGTTATAGCCTTTATACATTTTATGTGCGATAGGCCTTAAGGGCCTCGCACATGAAATGCATAACGTAACATAAGCACAACATAAGACCGACGGACCAATGAAAATGCTATGTAAATCAATATGGCGACTTTATGTTAGATGCTCATTGGCCCATCGGTCTTATGTTGTGCTTATGTTATGTTATGCATTTCATGTGCGAGGTCCTTTAATACGAATGGTGTTTGACGACGTTGAGCGGTCCCAAAATGGCGGTGGAGGACTCAATTGGATACTGAAGGTTGTAGTAGGAGTTTGATGTCGCTTCTCTCTTTATATAGGACTCTAATGAGCACAACATAAGACCAATGGACCAATAAGCATCCAGCATAAAGTCGCCATATTGATTTACATAAGATACCCATTGTTCTTGAGGCCTTTTGCTACGCTTATGCTCTGGGTGTTTACGATAACTAATCGGATCTCGGATTGGATTGAACAATGGTACTCAACGTAAGTATAGAAAATTTCCCTAGGCTAATCGGATTGACGATTGCTGTCTCAAATGAAATCCGATTGATGACGAAAGCGTGGAGACCAAGAAGCATGCTTGAAAAGTAAGTCTCTTTATTTTTTTAAATAATAACACAAAAAATCAAAGATAAAATTAAAAATAATGATTTAAATTTATTGTAATTTTTTTTGTCTAAACACTGGATTTCGTTTAAATTTTTGTTTGTAAAAATTATTTAATCTAATCTAAAGTTTGTGGTTATATCGGAAACAAATCAAAATTAATAAAACAATTATTAATTGTTAACTACATATTAAAGCACATAATATTTCAAGCATATCATATAGAATTCCTGTTTATTATAAACTTAGTAAAAATAACTTTGAAATAATTCAACTACATTACACATTAATCAATATTAATTTATATGTTAAAAATCAATAATGTCTCTGAAAATGTCTTTTTTATTCTTTTCCAGATCGTAAATAAACTTCAACTCCAAGAATAAATAAAAATTACTGGAAAATGGATTGACATGAAAAGGGTATTATTGAACAATATCAATTTGTACTAACTTAAAATTTGTAAAATCTGCTATTCTTTGTTAGTTGTTCATTAGAGAGTAATAATATAAGAACGGAATATACATAAATAAAATTCAAATAATTGTATGCATATATGATGCGTATATTCCATTTTTATATTATTACTCTCTAATAAACAATTAATAAAGAAAAGTAGATTTTACAAATTTTAAGATAGCACAAATTGATATTGTTCAATAATGCCCTCTTCATATAAATCCATTTTCTAGTAATTTTTATTTATTCATGAAATTGAAGTTTATTTACGATCTGGAAAAGAATAATAAGAACATTTTTAGAAACATTATTGATTTTTAACATATAAATTAATATTGATTAATGTAGTAAGTTGAATGATGTCAGTTGAATGATTTTAAAGTTATTTTTATTAAGTTTATAATAAACAGGAATTTTATATGATGTGCTTAAAATATTATATGCTTTAATTTGTACCTAACAATTAATAATTGTTTTATTAATTTTGATTTGTTTCCGATATAACCACAAACTTTAGAATAGATTAATTAATTTTTACAAATAGAACTTTAAACAAAATTTAGTGTTTAGACAAAAAATATTACAATAAATCTAAATTCAAATCATTCTTTTTAACTTTATCTTTGATTTTTTGTGTTATTATTTAAAAAAATAAAGAGACTTACTTTTCGAGCATGCTTCTCGGTCTCCACGCTTTCGTCATCAATCGGATTACATTTGAGACAGCAATCGTCAATCCGATTAGCCTAGGGAAATTTTCTATACCTACGTTGAGTACCATTGTTCAATCCAATCCGAAATCCGATTAGTTATCGTAAACACTCTCTGTTATGTATTTCATGTGCGTGGTCCTTTAAGTTACGAAATGAGGTTACATATATAAATGTCTATATATTCAAAGTTTGCTTAGGTTTGCTCTGATTTTTGCAATTCTAACCTAAGTCCAGACTTGTCTAAGATATCAGTTACTATCATAATTTTAAAAATTTGTACACAAGTAAAAAAAAAAGGATAGTGAAAGTAAAACGGCACTGATTTTTTTTAGAAAATCGATTCGTAAAGGTAAAAATAGCAAAATTTGCCAAGGATGGACGAGGACGCACGCACACTTTATTGTGGAAATCTAAGTGAAAAAGTCACAGAGGATATTCTGTATGAATTATTTTTACAAGTTAGTACATTTTATACTTTAATTAGTACAAAATGATCTAGGAGTAATAACATGTAAATATCTGCACCAACTGGTGTTTTTATTTCTTATATACGTATACTTGATATAGCCAATTTATCAAAGATGGAGTTTGTTACAAAAATGCGTTTGTTACAAATCTTATAAATAAAAGGATTAGAGCTGATTTCATAACCTCATAACCGGTAAATTATTTTAATCTATCGGTTGAATGTCATTAATCATAAGTAGTTATTTCTGATTAATTCTGCTTAATAACAAATGTGATTAGCCAATTTCAATATAAAAAAAGCTTAGCTGATTAAGTTAAGCGGAAGTTGTGAAACTAGTCCTCAATACAGGTTTGTCATATGCAATGGTTCTGATAAAATATTGAAATATATTGCAAATTTATTAACAGCAAAATTAAATGTTTAACTGTAAATTTTTTTAAATATTTTTGTCTCTGATGTACTATTATGTTTGCAAGATATCTAAAGTATAGAACATTGAAAGAATTACTGAGGCGTAATAGTAGATCTGTTCACATTGCTTGAAATCTAAAAATGTGTTTTTACTTAAAGTGACAAATATACATTCAGAAGTTAAAGAGAGAGAAAGCAAAGATTATATGTGCAAAAGCAATATAAAGATGCTGTTGAATGTAAAGGCTAACTTACAATATATTCTTTGCTTTTTGCTTTTTGTCTATTTACCTTCTTCCCATACTATTTTATTGACAACCATGTTACCTATCTTTTTTGGAGCTTGTCTTCCTTTTGAATCTACACACGGAGTATATGTAGCCAGTTTTGAGTTTGTCAACTTGTATCTTGTCAATTTTAATAAAACATTCTGCAAAGAGATAAAAAGGCAAGAAAACATGAAAAAAAAGAAACAGGAAAAAAGAGTGCACTGTAAATCAGCTTTCAAGGGAAATCTTAAAATAAATCAACATTTTTTTATTTTTAGATATTTTTTAATTGATTTTATAAAATTACAAAGTTTTTATACAATTAACCGAGCAAACAAAGTTGAAATTATAATGAGTAGTGTATATATATTAAAGGTACTTTCCAGCTATGCGACACTGTGTAACACAAGGCTCCTGACCCCTTAGCCGAGAACTCTGCGTTGACTGCGCTCTGCAGTCAAAGTCTTACTACAAATGATTTGAAGCATTTGATTAATCAATCAAAATAAAGAATTTTACATATTGACCAATCAAAAATGTTTCAAAGCATTTGCAGCATCATCTTGACCATATCCAACTACATAGTATTGCGATAAAAATTAGAATAGACGTGAAATGTCACATATTGATGATGAAATTTTGTCTCACATGTCGTTTCGTGTTGTTTCATTATGAAAATGTAACTTGTCTTGCATTTAATATTTCCGTAAAAATGGATATGTTAAGTTTCTTTGAAGTTACTTTATACATAAAAGCACATTTTTCATTCTTCAATAGCTATCAGTGTGTTTCCCTGTCTGAATAGGCTTCATTTTACATCCTTTTTACCCTTATTTACTGACTAGGCAGAAAAAGGATAGTCGACACTTAATTTTACAAGTATTTTAAAGTCATCTCATTAGTCTGTTTTATTCAAATTCTCCTTATTTACAAATGGCACATCGAATAAAATTACATATTATTTCACGTTTATTATGACGTCATGACTTCAATATGGCCGCGACGAGTAGACAAGAACTTTTTAAGATCGCGGTCGCGGTCAAAATGACTGTTTCAGTAGTAGTTTATATAAACGATTAAATAAAGGCAATTTATTATTTTTAAATGTCCGTTTAACCAGGGCATGTACCTGATAATTATTGTTAAAATTATATTAATTTAAGCGTTAATTTTTAATGAGTGGTCAAGTTGACCTCTGCTGCGGTTTCAGGTAGAGATTTTACCGCGGTTCCAGTATTGGTTTAAGGAAATATTATCTTAATAGAACGGACAAAAGATACAATAAATCTTCAACGTGGTCAAAGTATAAAAAATCCATAATCTATTTGTTGTTTGATGGCGACAATGAATTCAATTAAAATATTAGTTATACCTGTTATATCAATATTAGTTAAATTATAGTTACACTGATTTTATTTTGGTATGTTATAAAAGTGATGGTACTGATCAACTTTTTCTTATAAAATAATCAGGGGTCTCGTATAGTTTTTGAGACATACCTACATAAAGTTTATTTTTGAAATTTTAATGATAAATGAATATAACTTTTAAATCATTGTTTTGCGTGGAAAGTAAATGCTCGGGCGGGAGAGAGCTAGGCGAAGCCCTTAAAAGCTTAAAAAATCATACATTAAAAACTACTGCATTTACACGCGTGTTTCAACTTTGCGCACTTTTCGTATGCGTATGTGACCACGAAGCATGTTTTTAAATTAGACAATTTGTGTTTGTAAAGCAATGAATTCATGTTTTTATTGACCCTGTATTGTGTAAACTATAGAGATAATTTTTACAATCTTTATGATTATAACTTTTTAACGGATAACGAGCGATGGCTAAAACTTTCCTAAGGTGATTCAGGGTCAAAATCATTGGAAGGGGCTCCCCTAAACAATTTTACCACTATCCGTCATGTACAAGGTGTCATAACAAAAATAATGACGTTTTGAAAATAAACCTTATGTAGGTATAGTTTGAAAACTACACGAGATCCCCGATTATTTTATAAGAAAAAGATGATCAGTATTTTCACCTCTATAACATATACTAAGATCAATGAAATTGACGAGGTGTAACCTTTTCTGCATATTTATCAAATATTAATGAAACAGAGTCAAAATAAGTATAAATTTGATAATAAATCAGAGATAAAAATTACATAATATTAACAGGATTTTAAGTTATTACCAAAAAACGAAGTGAAAAAATTTATAACTTACCTTGCGAGTGGTTGAATAAGTAAAAAAAATGTAAGATAAAGAACTTTCAAAAATCAGTTGTCGACCTATCTGTTTCGAAAAAAGTCGAATAAATAACTGTGGCTCGTGAAAAATATAAATAATCTATTATTAGCTGACTGATGCAAAGGTTGTCGAATATAAACATTGCAAATCTTTATTTCCGCGAGCACATTGAATATGTCAAAATATATATCATCGAGCAGCAAGTATAATGTATGGTCTGTCTTCGCTTCGCGTGTCTGGCGCAAGGTGCGCACAAATGATTTTAAGCGTTTTATTACCTTCTCAATAGCATATTCGCATTAATATTTATTATATTACTATAACACACACGCTTTTGTCATATCGTTAAACCATTATAACATGAATTTTATTTCTTACATATGTTTAAAAAATTTACTCTCGTTTGTTGAAGAAGATATGTAGTCAAAACGTTCAAAATTTAATTTTGATATTATTTGAACTACATGCTTATAAACAAAGATGATAAAGGAACTTATATTATTTTTGTTCTGATCGTTAACCTTCTCTTGATTATATTTATAATAAAAGTGAGTTTGTCCCTGTACTTATTAAAATAATCATTTTATGTATAAGCAAGAATATAATTTTTTCTATAAGAAACGATGATTGTTAAATAGATTAGATCGGTTTTGATTTGACATTCATGTTTGATACTGTTTTTTTTTCTATGTAGGGAGGTCCTGTACAAAAAATAACCATTCCAAAAGATCGTGAAGGCAAACAAAGAACATATGGATTTATCACGTACAAGCACATGAAGTCTGTGGAATATGCTCTGCTCTTGTTTGACGGCACAATGCTTTACAATCGTACTCTCAATATGAAACCGAGGAATAATACAGAGTCACAACAAGCTGAACAATTTTCAAATCCTGTTCGCAATATGAATTATATGCTGGAACTGGGCCAGCAAATGATGTTGGGAAATTATTCACCGCAGACTGGCAGTGGCGATGGCGGCGGTGCCATATTTGGTATAAATATTTTACAGGATGGCCCGATATATCCAAGGCAATTAGATACAAATTCTGGCAATGATACTAGGATTAGAAGTCATCCTTATCAGAGAAATAGAGATAGAAATCAAGATAGAGATAGAGACAGAAATCAAGAAAGAGGTAGAAATCGGGAGAGAAACAGAGACAGAGAGAGGGAGAAGGAAAAGGGAAGGAGTAAAGAACGAAATCATAGTGATCATAGAGATGAAAGATCGTACTATAATCGAGATAATGGTTATCGTTTTAATGACTACTTTCGATATAATGATAATAGAAAAAGATGGACTTATCATTGATAATAATTATTTTGCAACTAATTGCTGCTAAAATTAGATTTTCAGTTAATTTTTAAATTACAAGAAATGTAAATGGTTTTAATTATCGTTTATTTTTTTCTTTATACTTATTCTATAATAACCATGCACATCATTATTTTGTTACCAATGACTTATAATTTTTACTATTATATATGTAGTTAAGTAAGGATTATACATATTTATATATTTTGTATTATATAGACAAAATTATGTATTAACTCATACGACGAGAAAAAGTTATGTAATTACGTAATAAGCTAATATCCAACATTAAAACTATTCAAGGTACTAAAAGAATTCTTAATAATTTCATGACAAGAAAGAATGCATCATTTATGAATTTTAAAATTATTTTCTTTATTGTATATACATACAGTGACAGTATAAGAATTATATATTGCAATATAAATTCTTTCTTATACTGTGATACAGTGATCATGAAAATAGAACCATCTATATAAACATTGATGCAATTATATTTTTTTATTAGGAGTATAAATAAGTTTCCGCCGTTTCACAAAAAATGGCGCCACTAGTATGTTATGATTGAAATTGTCTGTTGTAAAACGTTATATCGTAAGGTTTGACATCTGGCAACAACATAACCTTAAAATATTTTGTATCCGCATCATATACCTTTTCGTGCGAAAATGTCGAGTTTTGAGCCGAATAAGCGTCATTTGCGGGAGCTTTTGATTTACTTCTTTAATTTAAAGAAATCTACAGCCGAGGCGCATCGATTGCTTGTAGAAGCATATGGTGAGGCTGCCTTAAGTGAGAGTTGCCGTGAGTGGTTTCACAAGTTTAAGAACGGTGAATTTGACGTCGAAAACAAAGAATGTAGCGGAAGGCCGAAAGTGTACGAAGACGCGGAATTGGAAACATTATTAAATGAAGATTCGTGCCAAACGCAAGAAGCACTTGCACTTACATTAGGAGTGACTCAACCAGCAATTTCACATCGCTTAAAATCATTGAATGATTCAAAAACAAGGAAACTGGGTTCCATATGAACTGAAGCCGAGAAACGTTGAATGCCGATTTTTCACATGTGAAATGCTGCTTGCCAGACATAAAGGAAAGGGTTTTTTGCATCGTATAGTCACTGGTAATGAAAAATGGATCCACTATGATAACTCAAAGAAGAAAAAATCATGGGGATCATCTGGCCATGCTTCAACATCGACAGCCAAGCCAAACATTCATGGAAAAAAGCTCATGTTGTGTATTTGGTGGGATCAGCTTGGTGGTATTATGAGTTGCTCAAACCGAATGAAACCATTACTGGGGCTCTCTACCGAACACAATTGATGAGATTGAGCCGAGTACTCAAGGAAAAACGTGCCCACTACTACTCCAGACACGACAAAGTTATTCTTCTGCATGATAATGCTCGTCCACATGTTGCGGTGCCGGTCAAAACCTACCTGAAAACACTCAATTGGGAAGTTTTATCCCACCCGCCGTATTCACCAGACATTCCTCCTTCTGATTACTACCTGTTTCGATCGATGGAGCATGGCCTGTCTGAACAACACTTCACATCATATGAAGATACAAAAAATTGGTCGATTTGTGGATAGCTTCAAAAGATGAAGCATTCTTCCGACGCGGTATCCGTATGCTGCCAGAAAGATGGGAAAAAATAGTGGCTAGCGATGGACAATGCTTCGAATAAAACATTAGGTACCGTTCTTTCACAATAAATGCCCAATTTTTGATAAAAAAACGGCGGAAACTTATTTATACTCCTAATAATTTTAATATGAGTTATAATAGAATGAAAATTTGTTTTTAGTCTCTTATATTAAGAATAAATATGATACATTTAGACTTTAGTAGTTTTATTAATAATTGTCTTGCTTTCTCAATGGCTCTATTTTAATGGTTATTGTTGTATATTGGGCGAATGCAAAAATTTTAAGATAGGTTTTTAACAAATGTAACTAACTTTTTTTACAATATTAACAGTAATCAATCTGTCAGCATTTAAATTATCAGTCATTTCTATCGAAATTCTATCGAAAAAAACTTAAAAAATTACGCATGTCACCACAATCGCGCATTCACTTAAATTATCTAGACAGGATTCAGTTTGACTAAACGGAGTAGCAACTAAAATTGTCATCACTTAAAAAACTAGAAATCACAGTAGGGAAGACAAAATAAGATAGGAAACAGAACATCATAACCTTAAGTGATTGTAAAAAACTACATTTACTGTCATAGGGTAAATCTGTACCGATTCAGGTACCATTGGTGGCGAAGCCATGATAATACTTAATATGAGTCTAGTTACTATTGCGGTACAGTTAATATAATATAAGAATAGACATAACTATATATGCAACAAATAGACATATAAGGTGAAAAATAACAATAACAGTTAAAAATAGAAATTAAAGTAAAAAATAATTCAAGTTTGAATTGAGTTGGCCCCGGCGTCATAACTGAACTCAAAATGTTCATTTTCGAGTTTAGGCCTGTCTTACTACACATAATACGTAATACTTAGGTCTATGAATAGAGATAAAGTTAAAAAGCTGCGTACAAGCAAGTAACCTTAGCTTAGAATAAGGTTACAGTAAGTATAAGAGAGTAACAAGTGGATGGGTCGCTTTTTCCTTTTTTCAGTTACAATTCCTTGCTATTGGAAATTTACAAGACGAGTCCGAGATCCAAAGATCGAAGCATAGACCGCGGGGAGGGGGAGGGAAAGTAAAAAGACAAATGTAATTAGACGTAAACGGTAGCTCCTTAAATCTTAACCGAAATGGCATCAATAAAAATGGTAAGCGCAAAAATGATATCCAGAATCATAGTATGCAGAAGTTGTTCGATGCAGAAAGGGCCCATAAAATCGTGAGCATAAAGAGTGCTCAAAAGGTTCTTTCTCTGCATATCCAACAGTTCACACTGCCAGAAAATGTGATTAGGAGATTGAATTTCCCCGCAATGACATAACGGTGAATCCACCACGTTATGCTTAAACAAGCATTCTGCTAGGGTGGTATGTTTGGATCTCAATCTATTTATTGACACAACACTTTTACGCCTGAATTTAAAACCATTGAACCACGGTTTGCGACTTCTCACCGGGAAACGTTCAAAAAATATGATCCCTTCGTCAGACTTCGGTTCTCAGCCCATTCAAACAATCTATCATACAACTTGATCTTCCAAGACGCCCTCAGGTCTGAGGGAGGGGGGGGGGAGAAGATCAGATCCCTTCCTATCTCAATAGCCTCCTTGGCCGCGCAGTCCGCCTGCTCGTTCCCTGCGATGCCCAGATGAGCAGGGATCCATATGAGAGAGGCATCCTTTCCACTGAGTTTCATTTCCTCGAGAACATACAGAATTTCAAGAATCAGGCCAGGACATTTTTTCTTATTCTTTTTGGAAGGTAGAAGAGCGCTCAGTACACTCTTAGAATCAGAGAAGACGGTTATTTTCCCAGTTGTGGAACTAGAAGCAATTTTTAGCGCAGAGAGAATTGCCTTCGCACGTAAAAATAGACGCCTTATTTGTAACACGGTATCGAAGAGTATAGTAATCCCCTGATAAATCCAACACGGCAAAGCCCGCAAAAGGACGGTCTGCCACCTTGGATCCGTCCGTGAAGAAACGGCTTTCGTCAGGCGATGGCGGGAATAGTCGATTGAAGCACGCCAGGGGATCGGGGTCGTCACGAATGATGCTCCCTTCTTCCAGAAGGACCTGTGGTGAGGCGGATAAAACTGAAAACGGAAACGTACAGTATATCAGACATGTTGATAAGGTGTGAGAATCGGGAACAAATAATAAAACATTTATATAAAAAGGGAAGGGAAAATCTCATGACATTATTAGGACATCAGTGAAATTTTGAATATCCTGCATAATCGAAATTAATTCATGATTAGAGCAAGCAAAAGCCCTAGACATAAAATTGCAGCCCAAGAACTCCACGCTAGCCTCCAGTAGGGGTTTCCCGGCCTCATAGAGCATGACATTGATAGGCGTAGTCCTCCTGTAACCCATCGCTATACGAATAGCCTAAGATTGTATGATCTCCAATTTCTTAACGAGATATTGAGGAAGGTTAAACCATGCGAACGCACCATACTCCATACGCGATCTTATCAAACCCTTGTATAGCATTAATAGAAGGGAGGGGTCAGACCCCCACCATGTGGTCCTAAGAAAATTCAAAATGACTAACGGTTTGCTGCAGCTAGCGATTACCTTGCTTACCTGGTTGTTCTATTTCAGGTTATTTTGAAACAGTATACCCAAGAATCGTACGCACGGCACGGCTCGAATAATTGTGTTTTTAACACATATGAACCAGAAGCGGTCTCTGAGATTATTTCTTTTGCCAAAAATACAAAGTTGAGATTTGTCGGGAGCAAGCTCCAGGCCCTTCAAACCAAGCAGCAATCCTATTATCCGCTTCCTCTAGTTCCGATAGCGCAGCGGTACGATTTTTATGAGCGGGTGGGTGCCGATAGCGCACATCCCGATAGCCCACTAACCAATCATATTGACTTATCTAACCCAACCTACGGAAAATCTCTAGGCATCTGCCATTGTGAGTGGTTTGTGTGCTATCGGGATGTGCGCTATCGGGACCCTTTATGAGCTACATAAAGGCAGACATCGTCCGCGTATTGTAAGATTTTAACGTTAGTGTTATAATGAAATAATTTTTCCAATTCAACGACATAGATAGAGTATAAAATAGGGCTCAGTACTGAACCCTGCGGTAAGCCTTTCTTAGCATGTCTAATTTCATCGATGTCATTAAACTTACATTGAACCACCCTAGAAGAAATAAGATTAAAAATAAATTTAATAAAAGAGGGAGGTAGCTTTAGTTGGATCAATTTCTGAATTAAGATATCCCATAACACGTTGTCATACGCGCCTTTAATATCAAGAAATAGAGCATACGTATCTTTGTTGTAACACCAGTTGCGACAGATGTCTGAGTGTAAGATTGCTATGTTGTCTGCACAGGATCTATTATTTCTAAATCCTGCCTGACTATAAAGGCTGCGTTCCGAAATTCACTGCCAGTACTGAAAATCTATAGTATACGTAACGTGAACTATAGATTTTCAGTACTTGCAGTGTATATCGGAACGCAGCCTAAGTAACACGTTAGTCCTTTCAAGCCACCAACAAAGGCGGTTATTGATTAGCCTTTCTGCTAGTTTCATGGTGCACTGAGCGAGAGAGATTGGGCGAAACTTATTGGAATCCTTTTTTGGAATAAAGAAAACCTAAAACCTGTTCCACTCCACTGGGAATGATCCAAATTCCACAATCTCGGAGATGAGATTCAATAAACATTTACGGATGACAGGAGGCAGCACCTGCAGAACGCGATAATCTATGCCATCGGAGCCAGGAGACGAGTCAGGTCTGGCAGAGTCAATGATTGCGTCAAGTTCC
Organism: Solenopsis invicta; assembly: GCF_016802725.1. Taxonomy (NCBI): domain Eukaryota; kingdom Metazoa; phylum Arthropoda; class Insecta; order Hymenoptera; family Formicidae; genus Solenopsis; species Solenopsis invicta. Next base: position 18,334,572 of record NC_052667.1, read on the forward strand.
ACCAACGAGAACGGCGGAAATTGAATGTGATCGTACGATAGCAGATTTAAGCGAGGCGGTTCAAGAGAGCACCAGGGAGGACACAGCTCGTTTATTTGGCTTAGGATAACACGTGATGAAGACTCATCGTAAGCATTTGCAGTTTCTTTCCTGTGGAATTTATTACCCATGGCTCTAATTTTTTGCCAAACATATTTCAAGCTTGAGAACCTATTCAATGAACCGCAGAAGTCAAGACAGTAACTACGTTTCCTTTTTCTAAAATGAGATTTTGCAATGGCGTCAGCTTGTTCGTAGCTGAGAAAGTTCTCCCTTAATGGGATGAGTTTAAATTTAAGAAAGGACGCCTTCCTAAGCCTACAGAGTTTCTCGCATTCCTCGTCCCATCATGAAGAGGCCTTAGTCTTCGAGTTTAGCCGAGAGGGAAGGGACGGCTTCCTAGCCGGGATATTGCAGCGGAGTGTATCCTCGATGAGCCCCATAAACGAGCCGTATCTCACTTGAATTTCGAGAGAGGGATCATTCACAATCCCCTCACAAACCTCGCCCAACAAAGCCAGTTTTTCCTTGACCTTGGACCAATCCGTCTTTTTGGAATGCATCCGGTAGGAAGAGTGGAATTGTAATTTGTTAATAGAGAATTCCAGTAGTTCTATCTTAATTGGCATATGGTCGCTACCCCATGGTTCTTTAAACGTTTCCCAGTGGGAAGATATAAAAGAAGGACTGTTTGTAATGGATAAATCCACAGCTGAGCCCCGAGAGTGTGGCGTTTCAAATCGGGTCAAAGATATTCACCGTCATTTATGATATATAAATTTAACTCTAAGCAAATATCCATCACCTTTTGGCCCTCAGGACACGTATATGGACTACCCCATGACGTGTGGTGCACATTAAAATAGCCACCGATGAGGAATTCACCGTTGAACTGCGATAGGAATCTTCTCCAGTCCGTTAAAGAAACATTGACCTGTGGCGGTTTGTATACAGACAAAATGATAATCTTTTTAGATTTATGATAAATTGTGATACCGCAAGCCTCAATTAACTTTCCCGCATCGAACATATTCTCAAGATTAAAAATGCAATACTTGATGCCATTTCTTACCAAAATCGTAACGCCGCCTCCGCGACGGTCTATCCTGTCTTTTCTTATCACATCAAAGTTTTTGAAGAGCCACTTAGATTGGGGATCTAACCATATATGTTTTGGATAGCAGGGTTAAGTCAAAATCCTTGGATCTCGCCTCGAGTTCCGGACGCTTATTCCGTATACTTTGGCAATTCCACTGTAAAATATGAACAGGCATAAATGTAAATATATAAGGAGGAACTCTTTTTCCTTAAGTTGACAAAAAATTCTAAGACGAAAACGTGGGCATATCATTACCCTTCTTAAGCTTATTATTTAATACATGTAACTTTATAGTTTTTTTAATACGATCACAAAGTACCTCGCCGTCTGAATCTGTTAAAATAACTTCTATAATTTTATTTAACTTTTCTCTAATAATATTCTTAGATTCTCCTAAAACAATATTACTATACGTAGTGAGACTCTCTCTTGTAATCTGCGATGATCCATGACCGTTGTCTAATGATCCGTTCCTGCCAGGAAAAATAGGAAATTCTCTTACCGTTTTGTGTGGTGTTTCTTTTGAGAGGCCCCCGCCTCTCTTTACCAGGGATCGTGCTTCGAGGAAGAGGAGGTTGTCATGTGCCATGACCCTAGCTATTTCTTGATGCTTCCTAAAAATTGGACACCCTTGGTCCAATGTGGTGTGAGGGCCTCCACAATTGATACATTTTTTGATCGCTGAGCATGGTGCTTCACTTGACGATTGATGATCTTCGGCGCATAACAGACATGCCGCGGGACTTTCGCAAAATTTGCTAACGTGGCCTATGCGGCCACACTTAAAGCATGCGCGTACCGATTGTATGTATGGGTTAACTGGGATAATGGCTCTTAAAATCGAGATCTTCTGAAGAATAATTTCGCCTCTCAACTCCATACATACAGTCTCCGAGTCTTCCAACTCTCTAGTAACTCTGTTACGTCGTCTCAATCTGAAGATATTAGATATCAGGAGGTTAGAATTCTTCTCCTCTACAATTTCCTTGATTTCTGATAGCGACATATCGACTGGATTTTCCTTATGATTGCCTTTCTGCTGATTTTAAATCTTGAGACAAAGGCAGATATCCCAGCCTTTTGCACCAACTTGTTGTGTTAGAGATTGCGCTATTCGCTAGTGTATGTATGTATGTATGTAATACGAGGTGTGTTCAAAAAGTATCGCGAATTTTGAATTTTCACGGGTTACGTATATTCGAATTTCGATCTTTTTGTGGCGTTATGTTGGTACTCATGTCTCTCACTTATGCCGACAAGCTCGGCCATTTTGAATGTTCACTTAATTGTTGACAGCTGCTTTGCTTGCACGTGTTTTAGATCGTCTTCGATTTTTACCTATTCAAAAAAATGGATCAAAGAACCTGTATCAAATTTTGTGTGAAAAACGAAATTAAGTGCGCGGATGCATTCCGAATGTTGACTGTGGCATACGGAGAAGCTACCTTGGACCGAAGCAACGTTTATCGGTGGTACAAAATGTTCTCAGAAGGCCGAGAAGATGTGAACGACGAAGAGCGTGCCGGACGCCCGAGCACTTCAACAACAGACGAAAAAATTTATGAAGTGGAGAAAATGGTATTGGCCAATCGTCGAATCACCGTTAGAGAAGTTGCTGAGGACCTAAACATATCGATTGGCTCGTGCCATTCGATTTTTATCAATGATTTGGGCATCAGACGGGTCGCCGCGAAATTCGTACCAAAATTGCTCAATTGCGACCAAAAACAGCATCGCATGAACATTGCTAATGAGATGTTGGACTCTGTCCGCGACGACCCAAATTTGCTCCAGAGGGTCATAACTGGTGACGAATCGTGGGTTTATGGTTATGACGTGGAAACCAAAGCTCAATCATCTCAATGGAAGCTGCCGCACGAACCAAGACCGAAAAAAGCGCGCCAAGTTCGGTCGAATGTGAAAGTTTTGCTGACAGTTTTCTTCGATTGCAGGGGCGTGGTGCATCATGAGTTCTTGCCACAGGGTAGAACGGTCAATAAGGAATATTACCTGCAAGTTATGCGCAATTTGCGCGAAGCAATCCGCCAGAAACGCCCGGATTTGTGGAAGAACAAAAATTGGCTTTTGCACCATGATAACGCCCCTGCTCACACATCGTTGCTTGTGCGCGACTTTTTGGCCAAAAACAACACACTAATGATGCCGCAGCCACCGTATTCCCCAGATCTGGCCGCCTGTGACTTTTTCTTGTTCCCTAAACTGAAGAGGCCCATGAAAGGACGACGTTACGCTACGCTTGACGAGATAAAGACGGCATCGAAGGAGGAGCTGAACAAGATAAAAAAAAATGATTTTTTGAAGTGCTTCGAAGATTGGAAAAACCGTTGGCACAAGTGTATAATATCTCATGGGGATTACTTTGAAGGGGACAAAATAGATATTCATGAATAAATAAATAATTTTTGAAAAAACACAAAATTCGCGATACTTTTTGAACACACCTCGTATATTTATGATCCCCTTGAGGTTACATATACTTACAGGTCAACTTACATCTAACTTAGCCTACTCTTATTCTAATCTTATACTACTACCGCCTCGCACGCATGCCCTGCCTGTCCGGCCATTACGCTCGCTCCTACCTAATGCCTCTCTCTCTCTCTCTCTCTCATTATCGCAACCCTAGGGACTTCCGCTTCCGTTTACAATCTCTGCTCTTTCACCCCTCACTCACTCCCTCTCTGACACTCGTCCTCTCATTCATACCCTCCTTCTTCCTCTCATCCTCCCAAATCCTCCCCTCCCCTCGCCCTCTCGCCCCTCCCCCTCCCTCTATTTCTCTCCTCTTCCACCTCTCTCAGCCACCCCTCCCCTTCTCCCTCCTCTCCTAAAATCCTTTCACACGCTTCCTGCCATGTTTCCTCCCCTCCCTCTCTCCCTACACTCCTCCCACACGTGTTCCCAGGATTCCAAGTGACCCCCACATAACCTGCACAACTTTTTATCCTCCTCCTCCCAACATCTTCCTTCTAACATTTCATTCCCCAGCCTAAATCTCACTAATCTCCTCCACCTACTCTCCCTCCAGTCCATTTCTAGATATCTTAGGATACCCTCTCCTTTTACTCTTCCGTACCATCTGCTAAACCTCCCGTTTCTAATCCTTTCCCAGCTCTCCTCTCTTTGGTTTTCTCTATTCCTTCTTTCTATCTCCTCAAAATCCACCCCTTCCGCCCTCCTCCTTCTCTCCCAATCTAATGCTTCCATTCCCCTCTCCCTAAAAAAACTGGCCCTTTTCCTCTCCCACTTCGATCCCTCCTTTTTCTTTTTCATCCTTTCTTTCAACTCTTCCAAACACATCCTTGCTAACAAGCTTCCCCCCCCTCCCTCCAGTCTCTCTTCAAACCCCAAAACTCTCTTCCCCGCTCTACCTCTCAACTTCTCTCTTTGCGTTTCTTCTTTCACCAAATATCCTGGTGTTCCCTCTATTCTTCCCTCTACACCCAACACCCATCTCAGATACCTTTCGTGTAATCTCTCTACCTCCTCCCTTTCCTTTCATCCCCAAATTTCCACTCCGTACCCCATTACCGTCCACACTAAGGTATCGAACAGCCATACTCTCCTTTTCCAGTCCCTCCCAAATTTCCTCTTTCCAATACCCCACACCTGTCCCATAACCGCCGCCGCCTTCGCTACCCTGTCTCTTATCTGTGCTTCCTGCCCCCCATTCCTTTGAAACATATACCCCAAATATTTATACTTTTTCACTTCCTCTATCCTTTTTCTTTTCCATCTCCATTCCGCCTTACTCATCCTACCGCCCCCCTCCCTGAACCTCAACACTTTTGTCTTCTCAACATTTACTTCCAAATCTTTCCTATCCATAAACCTTTCCAACCGCTCTAACATACTTTTCATTTCTCCCTCCCCTTCCGCCAGTAACACCACGTCATCCGCGTACGACAATGTATATACCCTAACTTTCCCTATTTTCACCCCTCCCCATTTCACTTTTCCCATCTCCTCCTCTAAGTCCGCTACTAGTAAGTTGAATAAGATGGGGCTTAGTGGGCACCCCTGTCTTACTCCTCTTGCAGTCCAGAAACCTTCCCCTACTTCTCCACTTACTCTTACTCTGCTCCTCGTTTCCCTCAAGACCTCTGCCACCCTCTCCACCAACCCCTCTCTTTCCCCCTCTCTCTCACTGCTTTTAGCAGAATTCCCCTGTCCACCGAATCAAACGCCGCTCTCAGGTCAACACTGCCACCATTTTCCTTCCCTTTCTTTCTATCTGCCTATTCACTAAATAATTCAAAATGTATATGTTATCCAGTGTCCCCATCCCCTTTCTGAACCCCGTCTGATTCGGTGGGATCAACTCTTTTCCTTCCACTTCTTCCCTTAGTCTTTCCGCCAATGCCGCTGTATAAATCTTATACATCGTCGGCATGATCGTCACCCCCCTATAGTCCCCCACTATTTTACCCTTCCCCCTCTTCAATATTGGCACTAACACCCCTTCATTCCAATCCTTCGGCCATCCTTCACCCCTCCAAATCTTATTACACATTTTCCAAATCCATTCATCTATCTCTTCTCCTCCATATTTCCAAGCCTCTCCCGGTACCCCATCCATTCCTATCGCTTTTCCCTCCTTTATTTTTCTCAAAACTCTATTTCCCCCCTATTCAACTCACTCTCTCCCTCCAGCCTCTCTTCTCTTCCCACCCCCCCCCATCACCCTACTCTCTGTTCCACCCATCAGTCTCTTAAAGTATTCTTCCCATTCCTTCATTTTTATCTCTCTGTTTATCCGCTTCCATTTCTTCCTTTCTCTATTTACTATCCTCCACACTTGCCCCACCGATCTTGCCTCTTCTGCCTCTCTTTCCCATCTCCTGTTCTCTCTTTTCTTCTCCTCGCATATCTCCTTATATTCCCTCCTTTCTTTCCTATACTCCTGCCCTTCTCTCCATCCCTTCCTCCACTCTCTTAGTGTCCTTCTAACTTTTCTCTTCTTCTCCCTACACTCCTCATCCCACCAACCTCTCCCTCTACTCTCCACCATTCTTCCCTCCTCTATTCTTTCCAACGTCTCTCTTATTCTCCTTCCTACGTCTTTTATTCCTTCTTGCACCCCTTCTTCTTTTACCTCTACCTTTCCTAACTCCCTCCTAAACCACTCTCTACCCTCTTCATCCCATCTTCCTCTATGCCCTACCTTGTACTTCCTTCCTTTCTGTTTTTTCTTTCCTTCTCCTTTTTTAAATCTTATTATCACTGGGTGATGATCCAAATCTCTTTGATCCCCTACCTTTAAGCTTTCAATCTCCTCCTCCACACCTTCATTTATTAAAATAACATCAATTACTGATTTTCCTCTACCCCCTGAATATGTCCAGTTACCCTCCTCATCCCCGCTTATTCCCCCGTTTAGAATCCGCCATCCCCTCTCTCTTATAAACTCTATCAACTTTCTTCCCTCTTTATTCACCTTCCTATCCATTGACTTCCTTTCTCTTTCTCCCCCATTCGTCTTCATTTAGTTTCCCTCCCTCCTCCCCGGTCCTAGCATTAAAATCCCCCCCACATATTGTTCTTATCCCTTCCTCATTTTCCTCCATCCAACCTCTCAGCCTTCTAATTTCTCTCCTAAATCCTGATTTGCATACACTCCTACTACTCTTAATCGCTCCCTCCCATACTTAAACTCCCCCTTTATGATCCCCTCTCTTTCCCCTCGGTCATCTCTACCCCCTTCCACCAACTCCCTCCTAATTCCTAGCATCATACCCCCTATCGCTCTTCCTTTCCTATTTCTCCTTTTCGCCCACTGTACCTTCCACTCATATCCTTTCGGTAACTTCTCTTCAATATATTTCCATCCCTTTTCCTCTATCCATGTTTCTATCAATACCATCACTTCCCACCTTTCTATTCCTTTCCAAAACTCCTTATCCTTATTCCTCAGACCTGCCACATTCCAAAAGGCTATACTGACTCCTTCATCCCTTCCCCTCTCCATCCTACCCCCGTTTCCCCTCTCCCTCTTCCCTTTACTTTTCTCTCCTCTCTTCCCCTTTCCCCTCTCTCCCATCCCATCTCCGTGTTCTCTCTATCTGTTCCCGCAACTCCCCTTTCCCCCTCCCCCCCAATTATTCCCCCTGCCTTTGTCTTCCCTCCTCCTCATTTCTTCCTTCTCCCCCCCCCCTCGCTCAACCCCCTTCCCCTTTCCTTGTCCCCGTCCCATTTTCTCCCTCTCCCATCCCTCAATTCCTCTTTCTCTTCATTCCATCTCCACCATATCCCCTCTATCCAAATCCCCCCTTACTCACTTTTACTCTCCTTCCTTTTAATTCCTCACTAACTGCTATCCTTTTCAGCCTCCATCTCGTTCTTCTCTCTTCCCATGTCAGGTCTTCCTCTATCCAAATTCCCCTTCCCCCCTTTATTTTCCATTTATTTTCCAAAATCTCCCTCTTCATTTCTTCTTTCTCTACTGTCACTACTAACATACATCCACCTTCTCTCTTGCCCTTTTCTATTCTTCTTATCCCCTCCACCTTAACCTTGCTTCTTAGTCCTAGCCCACTAAACAGCTCCTCTAATTCACCTTTTTTCTCCCCCTCTCTTCTTTCCAACCTTTTACTACAACGTTCCTTCTCCTGCTCTCTCTCTCTTTACTCTCCCATCTTTTCTCTAGCTTCTTTACTCTTTCCTTCCATTCTTCTTCCTCCGCCTCCCCACCCTTCCCCCCTCTCTCTTTCCTCATTTTTCCTATCCCACTCCGCCCCTCTCTCCAACTTCCCTTCCTTAACCTCCTCTAACTTTTTTTCTAACTTCCCAATTCTTTCTATCAACTCCCCTCTTTCTTTCCTCCACCCTTCCTCTCTGAACCTCAATTCCTCTCTCATCTTCTCCACTTCCTTTTTTAGCGTCTCCTTCTGCCCTTCCCCTGTCCTCCTTATTTCCTCCTTCACCCCCTCCAAACCTTCTCTCACCTCTAACTTTAGTTCCTCTCTCAAACTGGCAACTAACTCTTTTATTTCTCTCTCTAACCCCCCTCCCCCTTGCGGTGATTTGACCGTCTGATTACTCTTTTTAAATATCTCTGCTTCCTTCTTGTCTCCTAATGAGTCTCTACCTAGCCACTCTCTTTTCCTCTTCATATGCTCCTCTATATCCCCAGCGCTCCCCAATCTCTCTCTTCTCACTCTCCCTTTTATGTTTTCCATCGTACATCTCACGATCTGTGCTTCGTCACTCTCTTTATTCACCGCGTTATCTACTCTCTCCATTCTCTGTACTGTAGGATAATATGATTTTAAGAAGGATAAAATAGAAATAAATATAATGATTAAAGGTAGTTGTTATTAATAATGTCGCAATTTAATCAAATACGCGATTTAAATAGTTACATATATAGAGCGAATCTTGTCGCTTCAGTCAAATTAATAATATCAATCGTCTCTTGCAAAAGTTCACGTAAAAGGAAAAAACGAACTCGTGGCTAATTCTGAATTTCCGCACTCTGTCTCTGTTTATCTCTTACTCTGTCCTTATACACTCTGTCTCTGACACGGAGCACTGTCTCGGCTCGCGACTCACAGCGGACTCCCGCTCGCTCGCGCTCTTCCAAATTCCGACAACATATAAGGTCATTACGATTGTCGACCGATAACAATCGATCTTCGATCCCTCGATCCTTGTCCGATATCTATTCTCCTACAGCTCGGCCATTCCTGCTGCTACATTCGCCCTCGAATGTACATCTTCGACCTGCGTCATTCGGAAACCTCGTCATCATCTTCAGAATAATCATGATCGTCCTCGCTAACCCATGGCTTCATGTAGTCAGCCGACGTCGTTGTCCGACTTGGACCCTCACTTTCACCAATTTTTTGCACCACATATCTATGGTTGCGTAGGACTCTGATAATCTCGTATGGTCCTAAGAACTTGCCAGAAAGCTTCATCCCTGGGCCTCGCTGAGTGCGCTTGATAGCGACCATCTCTCCTTCGCGATAATCTTTAGGCTTCTTTCTTCTCCTGTCGAAACTCCGCTTGTTCTCCTGCTGCATTTTGACGATGTTTTTCCTCGCCTCAGCTCGCAATTCTTCTCGGGCGTCTTGAAAAGACTCCAGTCGCTCCTTCTCCAATATCTCCTTAATTTCTGGACAATCCTTCAACCTCGGATGTGTCCCTAAAAGCACTTGGAACGGTGATAAACCTAAGCTTCGATGAGGTGCAGCATTCAGATACTGCTGTGCTGTATCAAGGTGCCGATACCATTCATGCGGTTTTGGAGCAGCCAACTTGGTCAGTAGCGGTATGAGCGTTCTGTTGACTCGCTCAACCTGTCCATTCGCTCTCGGTACACCTGTTGTTATTAAAATGTGCTCGATGTTTTGTACCTTACAGTACTCCTCAAACTCGCTTGATGTAAAAGCAGTTCCTCGGTCAGTGACAATCCGTCGTGGATTGCAAAAAACTGCCGCTTGTTTCCTCAGGCGCGTTAAAACCTCATGCGTACTCGTAGACTTTGTAGCGTAGAGCCACACAAACTTGGAGAAAGCGTCGATAACTACGAGAATGTGATGATAAGTCTTCTTCGTCGACGGCAACGGTCCCAGATGATCCATATGCAGGGTATCCAACGGAACCTTCCCCTTCTCAATGGGATGCAAAAAACACTCCTGCTTTCCTTGCTTTCTCTCGGCTAGAATGCACGCAACACAATTGCGCACAATTTCCTCGACTCTTCGTCGTAAATTTGGAATCCAGTAGTCATTCTTTACTAAATTTTCAGTCTTGTTCACCGAAAAATGGCCTTGCTCATGTGCTCGACGAATAATCTGCGCCTACATTCTTCTTGGTACCACAAGCTGTAGATCACTATCGGATTCTCTAAAGAGTAGGTCACCTCGTAACGTGTACTCCTGTGCTTGTCCGCGAGAAACTAATTCGCGAAGCCTCTTCACACCATCGTCTTCCTCTTGAGCTCTCCTGAGCCTAGCTGTCAACCCAGCGTCTGTCTCGTCGATAACCAAACACGCCGGTAACGGATTACGACTGAGCGCATCAACATGCACCATGCTCTTTCCAGGACGATGCTCTATGGTATAGTGGAACGCCTCCAGAAGCAATGCCCATCTGGCAACCCGTACGCACAGGTCCCTTTTATTCATTGTCAACGTGAAAGCACGACAGTCGGTCACGATTTTGAATGTGATGCCCAGCAAATAAACGTGAAATTTCTTCAACGCCTTTATTATAGCCAAGACCTCCAACTCGTAGCTCGGGTATTTAGCTTCAGCCGATGTCGTTTTCCCGCTTGAATAATAAACAGGATGAAAAAGGTTGTCCTCGTTGCCTCTCTGAAGTAATATTGCACCATATCCAAGCGCCGAAGCGTCCGTATGCAACTCAGTCTCTGCTCCCGCCCGGTACAGACTTAATACTGGTCCTTCGCTCAGCATCTTCTTCAACCTCTCGAAGGCATTCTTCTCTGCCGCGCCAAAATTGAATTTTACGTCTGTTTTCAGCAGACTCGACAATGGATGTGCTATTGCAGCATAACCTGGAATAAATTTTCTAAAGTAGCCGCTCAAGCCCAGAAAACTTTGTACCTGCTTAACATTAGTCGGCTCCGGAAAACGTCGAACTGCCTCAGTCTTTTTATTGGATGGGCGCACTTGTCCCACCTCAATAACGTGCCCCAAAAACTCCACTCTCGTCTGTAGAAAGCAGCATTTCTTCCAGTTGATGTCAAGGCCAGCCTCACTGGCAACCTTGAACACTCTCTCGAGCCTCTTCAGTCCGATATCAACATCATTTGAAGGAATGATCAAATCGTCCATGTACGCCATCACTATCTCTTCTCGTATCAGGTCTCTAAAAATTAAATTAACAAATCTTTGAAATACGGCCGGCGAATTACACAAGCCAAACGGAACCTTCAAGAATTCGTAGTGTCCGTCAGGGACAACAAAAGCCGTATATTTTCGACTCGACTCCTCTACTGCTACGTGGAAGAAACCATTTCTCAGGTCAAGCGTGGTAAACAACAGAGCGCCTTGCAATAGGTCTATCTCGTCCTCTATTAACGGTAACGGATACCGATCCTTGAGAATCTTTTTATTTAGATGACGATAATCCACACATAACCTGGCCGCCCCGTCCTTCTTCCGGACCAATACCACAAGACTGGCATACTCCGATATCGATGGCTGAATAATTCCCTCCGCAAGCCATTCGTCGATTTGTGCGTTGACCTCCTCTCTTTCCGACGGAGATAATCGCCTGGCAGACTGATAGACTGGCTCTTCGTCTGTTAGTATAAGTTTCATTTTAATATTAGTTTCGCGCGCTTTATTCGGCTTATAATTTTCAATAAGGTTTTGTAACGATGCTCTTTGCTCCGCATTTCCCGCGCCGGTCACGTCCACGTGATTTATCTCAAAATCCGCGTGTGTCAAATTTATATTAAATATTTCCGGTATCGAATGCTTATTCTCGCATGTTGACTCTTGTAACGGACTAATGGAAATTTTTCCTGCTTTGAAATTGACCTCGACAGCATCCAAGAAGTTGGTTCCCAATAACATTTGATGTCGCATTAACGTGTCCGAGACTACTTGTATACACACGGAAAAGTTGTGTTCGTCAACACGAATTTCGGCCTCGAATTCTCCTAGGGTCGTGTTATTATCTGATCCCACTCCACGGAATCGCATTCCGCCTAATTTCACCGCATTCCGCGGTGAGCCTAATTTTACGTATTCATCCGCGCGCATCAGCGTAAGATCGCTTCCGGAATCTATTAATGCCTTTATTTGATGACCTTGGATCGAAATGTCTTTAACATATTTTTGGTTCCTAGATCGCGTTGCGGTAAGACAGCTTTTCGAGGTTCCCGCTTTTTTCGGGCATTTAGACGCAATGTGTCCGCGTTCGTTACATGCAAAGCATTTCGCGCCTTGATCTTTAGTCGGACAGTTTGCCCCCAGATGATCTCGCCTACCACAATTATGGCAATGTCTAACTGTATTTGTCGGCCTTCTTTTCGCGTCACCTTTCTCAGTCTTCTCCTCTCTATTCGCGACACCGTTTCTTTTTTCAAATTTTGCCGAGTTAAACGCACCTCGCTCTCGCAGGGTTACCTTTTCAAATGCATTCAGAAGCGCCCCCACTGTGTCAAACCTTTGGATACGTGCCTGGTTTCGAAGCGCATCGTCTGGTATGCCCTCGACAATATATTCCAGTATCTCGTCGTCGTTGATAGGAACACGGTTGCCGGTAATGATCTTCTCGTGGACATACTCATGGAACGTCTCTTCTTTTTTCCACATCCGGTCCTCGAATTTTTTCCTTAGTGCCATCTTGGACTGACGGTGCTGAAACATGCTCCGCAATTCACCGAGAAGAGCGTCGAACGACATCGCAACATATTCCGGTTTCAAATGTATCCATTCCAGCGCTTTGCCCTTCAGTCGCATAGCGATTATTAGTCTAGCCGTATCATCTTCTAGTTTATACGTTGTCTTCAATAAACGGATCTGATTTTCCCATGTCTCGTAATGCACTGATTTACCATCAAAATAACCGAGTAAATCCGCGATAGCAGTTACATTTATTTTTGATTGTGCAGATTGAGTTCGTACGATATCATTGTTAGCGTTTTGATTTTCGTTAATTGCCACGCGTTCCATCCGCTGATTTTGTCGCAACATCTCTATTTCGCGCCGCGCTAATTCTAACTCGCGTCGCGCTATTTCTCTCTCTCTTTCGTAAAGCTCAATTTCCGATAGTCGTGCGCTTGTACCTTGCTGCGTCCTTGAAACGCTAGCCTGTGAGACATCCTCCGCATCGCCACGCCGATCGCGAGACTCTTCGTTATCCTCGCGTAGCCACTCGCCATTCGGATCAGACTCCATCAGACGACAGATCAATTCGTTCTTCGTTCCCGCCGTCGATAGATTATGTCTTTTTAGCATCTCCTTAAGTGCCTCTACTTTGTACTTAGTCGGATCCTTCATTATTGCCTGCTGAATATTGTCCATTGCGACTTGCACGCAACTCACTTATAAGTCTCACAATATATTACACAATAACAGGTGTCTTTGTCTCTCGCGAAATTTCCTTGTGAGTCACTTATGTACACAACACTCTGTTTTCGTGTTTGTCTTTTTGTCCGATATCACTGTGTAACGACGCGCGTTGAACTGTTCTCGCATTCCAACGGTTTTCGCATGTAATATGTAATATAATATAATATGCGTTACGGCACTTATCGCTGGACGATCCTTATCGCTGGACGAGCCTTATCGCTGGACGAGCTTTATCGCTAGATGAGCTTTATCGCTGGATGATCCTTATCGCTGGACGAGCTTTATCGCTGGATGATCCTTATCGCTGGACGAGCTTTATCGCTGGATGAGCTTTATCGCTGGACGAGCTTTATCGCTGAATGATCCTTATCGCTGGACGAGCTTTATCGCTGGATGATCCTTATCGCTGGACGAGCTTTATCGCTGAATGAGCTTTATCGCTGGACGAGCCCCCAGATTGTAGGATAATATGATTTTAAGAAGGATAAAATAGAAATAAATATAATGATTAAAGGTAGTTGTTATTAATAATGTCGCAATTTAATCAAATACGCGATTTAAATAGTTACATATATAGAGCGAATCTTGTCGCTTCAGTCAAATTAATAATATCAATCGTCTCTTGCAAAAGTTCACGTAAAAGGAAAAAACGAACTCGTGGCTAATTCTGAATTTCCGCACTCTGTCTCTGTTTATCTCTTACTCTGTCCTTATACACTCTGTCTCTGACACGGAGCACTGTCTCGGCTCGCGACTCACAGCGGACTCCCGCTCGCTCGCGCTCTTCCAAATTCCGACAACATATAAGGTCATTACGATTGTCGACCGATAACAATCGATCTTCGATCCCTCGATCCTTGTCCGATATCTATTCTCCTACAGTACTCTATGCCCAAAGCCTCTCTCCGATAAATTCCCTAGATTCTCTGTCTCACTTCCTTCTTACCTAACTCCTAATTTACCTTTTAACCTCACTATCGCCCGACTTTTCTTCCCTCCCTATTACCTTAACCCCTTCAGCCCCTCTCTCCCTTCACTCCTCCACCCCCCTCGTCCCGTCCTCTAGCTCCTCTCACACACTCACTCTCACTACTCTACTCCACCTCTCACAATCGCACTTCGCACCTTCACTCAACCACGCTGTCAACTCACACCCAATCAACCGGAAACGGAAGTCCGCTATTCGCTAATGTTTTGGAAGAAAATGTTGCCATCCAGGTATATCTAGAGTATTTCAAAATCTTGGTAAATTTAACGTTACAATGGTCTAGCTTTTTAGAGATTTAAATCAGCGACGTACGAAGTCTGCCGACTTCATTAGCTGATTTGATACGGAAGTATACAATAAAGGGCGCTCTTGAGAAGGCGTCGTATTAAAAATTTTTAGTCGTCTCCACCAGAATGTACCTACCTTCTTGTTTTGGGCCTGTACATTCATGACTTTGGATTTGTCTGCCTGTTTTGGCTCGACTGAATGCGCGCCCAGCTTAGCTATTACAGGCGATTTCGGCAAAGACAATGACAGATCCTTTGATTTATCTTTAATATCTTTAGTAGTACGAGGAGTTTTTCTGTTACCATCTTTCAGGGCGGTTGCGTCATCCTCATCCGTCGTTGGATGACCTCGCTTATTCGCACTTTGCATGTCCACATCATCAGTCTCCTCCATACTGGTATCGCCCAAGAACAGATTGGCTATGAAATTTTGTAAATCTGAACCAATGTCTTCATATTGTGGGGACGGCACTTGCACGCCTGCCGGTGAGCCCGTGGCGTCGAGGTTAAGGTCGGCCACTTCTTTAGGCTTGTTTTCTATTCCTGCACTAAACTGCACTGGAACGTTCCTTCTTGCTTTCACTAACTTTCAAATATACATCTATTTCAATTTAAGTGTACACTAATTCAGGGAGTTCAAGAACAGAAAACAAACGGTTTGTCCCACACGCAGAACAGGCACAATAGTATATATATAGGCCCTTCGGGAAGCCAAAAAAGATGGGTTGATAATACTACCGAATGAGTAATATAAAACACCGTATCTCACGGATAAAAGAGATTTCAGTTGCAAGAAAAGGCGCGAGCGACCGCTCGTTAGCACCGCTTCACCGGAAGTCCCTCTGAATACTTCACATTAGAGTCCCTAGAAGTAAAGAGTCTGGACATCTGCCCCTCAAATGTCGGTGATGAATATGTCAGTGTATGTACGTGAGTTTTATGTGTGTGTATGTTTATCATTGTGTGCACTTGAACGTGTTGTATGCTGTTATCGCATTGGCTAAAGAGGACTAAACAGGGATCCGTATTGGTGCTGCCATTTTAGGTGCACAATCACGTGCATCCAATCACGTGGAACCCAGAGATGTCCAGACTCTCTACTTCTAGGGACTCTACTTCACATATAATCTTCGCGCCGCCAGCTGTCGGACTAACAGATATAACAATTTTGAAGGTGCCATTCGTTTGCTAGTCATTTGCTAGTGTTTCCATGTTTTTTTGTTTTGTTTGCATATTAATTAGTTTAAACCAGAGAGAAACCTGAGAGCGGCCACGCCGGTTTTTTTCTTATAACGCTAAAATTTTCGGCGCACTAACGACGCACATCCATTCTGGTCGGAATATGAACTAAAATTACATCCATTTTGTGACTCTGTCGATAAAAATGGTTCAAGTTTGTGCTAAAATCATATGGTGGGGGTACCCCCACTACATAATTTTAGCACAGACTTGAACCATTTTTTATCAACAGAGTCACAAAATGGATATAATTTTAATTCATATTCCGACCAGAATAGATGTGCGTCGTTAGTGCGCCGAGAATTTTAGCGTTATAAGAAAAAGGCCAACATGGCCGTTCTCAGGTTCCTCAGTTCCTGGTTTAAACAAAAAAATTGAAATTAAAATTTGGACAAGTAAAAAGCCGTTTTAGCCTTTACCTCGTAATTTCGGGTGGGTGCCGATAGCGCACATCCCGATAGCCCACTAACCAATCATATTGACTTATCTAACCCAACCTACGGAAAATCTCTAGGCATCTGCCATTGTGAGTGGTTTGTGTGCTATCGGGATGTGCGCTATCGGGACCTACCCGTAATTTCCTGAATAATTTAGTGTCGATTTGTTTGCTAGTCGTTTGCTAGTTCCGAATATATAAGTTATATTCTAATTATATTAATAAATAATGTAATAATTTATTTATTAATAAATGGAATTTTTATTAGGTGACTTGATCACCTAAAAAGTTACTAGGGCTAAAGTTACTATAGAAATCCCATTTATTAATAAATAAATTATTACATTATTTATCAATATAATTAAAATAATACTTATATATTTGGAACTAGCAAACGATTCGACACTGAATTATTCAGGAAATCAGATAAAAACTAAAACGGCTTTTTACTTGTCCAAATTTGTCCAAATTTTAATTTCGATTTTATGCTACCCACAGATTTTATTGAGGATAAAACTGGCGCATGCGCATCGAGTTACCTAGAAAGTTACTAGGGCTAAAGTTACTATAGAAATCCTATTTATTAATAAATAAATTATTACATTATTTATTGATGTAGGGTGCTTTCCAGCGGGAAGGTACCGATAGCGCACAGTACTATTGCACACAGCCAATCACAGCGGCTGGTGCCTAGTGATATTCTTCTGTTCAAGTGCTATGAGTGATTGTGAGTGGCTTGTGTGCAATAGTACTGTGCGCTATTGGTACCTTTCCCTTTCCAGCTACGACACAAGTCAACACTGACCTAATTTACACCGAACACTTGACACGCATACTAACAAGTAACTTTCTAAATTGTCTTAATTTCGACAATACGTGTAAATGTATACGTGATATCTATATTTAATTAATTATCTTGATTTACATTGTACCAGCTTAATATACTATTCATTAAATTTATTACCGAAATTAAGATAATTGAATAAAAAGTTACTAAATATTACGCGTATCAAGTATTCGGTGTAAACAAAGCCACTGTGTAACACAGTGTCCATTAATGTAAGATAAAACATTTAATTGTCTTACACTAATGGACACTGTAATGAGCGGATCCCGATAGCGTACGGGACCGATAGCCCACCACCACTCACAGTGGCCGATGCTTAGAGTTTTTCCGTTGGTTGGGTTAGATAAGTCAAGATGATTGGTTGGTGGGCTATCGCACCGTGCGCTATCGGATCTCATCCCACTGTGTTACACAGTGTTAACTTGTGTCATAGCTGGAAAACACTCATAATTAAAATAATACTTATGTATTCGGAACTAGCAAACGACTAGCAAACGATTCGACACTGAATTATTCAAGAAATCACGAAGTAAAGGTTAAAACGGCTTTTTTTGTCCAAATTTGTCCAAATTTTAATTTTGATTTTTTGTTTAAACTAATTAATATGCAAACAAAACAAAAAACATGCAAACACTAGCAAACGACTAGCAAACGAATGGCACCTTCAAAATTGTTGTATCTGTTAGTCCAACAGCTGGCAGCGCGGGGTGGGTGCCGATAGCGCACATCCCGATAGCCCACCAACCAATCATATTGACTTATCTAACCCAACCTACGGAAAATCTCTAGGCATCTGCCATTGTGAGTGGTTTGTGTGCTATCGGGATGTGCGCTATCGGGACCCACCCGCAGCGCGGAGGTTCACATTCCGTTTGTTTTCTGTTCCTAAACTCCCTGAATTAGTGTGCACTTAAAATGAAATAGATATATATTTAAAAGTTAGTAAAAGCAAGAAGGAACGTTCTAGTGCAGTCTAGTACAGGAATAGAAAACAAGCCTATATATATATATTTTTTTTTTTTATAATAATGCTCAAGCTTTCAGACGGCCGCCGCGCGCTACGTTCGGCGCAGCAGTTCTCAACTAGGTTTTTGTTTACAACATCTGCGTTAAAAAATTGTTCTAAGCAGATAATTTCATAGCATACAATTATATACCACTACAGGGACCATATTCTTGAGCACATACGATCATTTTCGTATACGAATAATTTCGCATGAAAGTTTTCGTATGCAATTGATGAAGTAAATTCTTGATCACTATACGAATTAACGTAGGAAAACTAATCGCATACGAATACTAGAGCGTTGTTGCCAAATCTTCATGAAATGAGTGAACCAATGAAATACTAGCTTTAGTTATTCTTGTTGATACATAAGAAATCTGTTGAAAAAAAAACATTACAACCTGTAAATTAATTGCTTATTAGTAATTATTTTGAAGATAAAAATTTAAGAAGAAAACTACACGATTAAATTATTTAGATTGTATTATAACCTTAAAAAGAGGTTACACATATCGTTTACAACGTTTACGTTTAAGGAGAAATTGAAAGTTAAATTTTATTGCCTATTAAATATTTGTATTGCATACAAAATATTGAAATTGTTATTAATAAGGTAATTATAAAAAATTATTTTATTATTTCATAAATTATTTATTTAAATTTACTTTTTATTGAGTTTTATACTTCCTGCTACAATATTTAAAAATTAAAAAATAATTTTTTATATATGTATTTTTAATTTATATTAGGTGTATGCATTAATTTTAAAAGATTTTAAGGTAAACTTACGGCTTTGCTATAACAAAGTAGTTACCAAATTGATCATTCAAAATATTTCCCATACCTAGCCACTATTTTTTCCCATCTTTCTGGAAATAGATGGATTCCACGTTGAAAGAATGATACAGCTTTAGAAGCTATCCACGAATCGACCCATTTTTTGATATCTTTATAATAATGGAAACGTTGCTCTGTCAGACATGAGCGATCGATCGAAAAAGGTGATAATCCGAAAGAACAATATCTGGAGAGTACGGGTGTGGTAGAACATCTCAGTTAAGCGCTTCCAATGTTTCCTTGACCGGTTTCGCAACATGAGGCTGAGCATTGTCGTGCTGGAAAATCACTTTGTCGTGTCTTTTCGCAAAATCTGGCCTTTTTTGCTTTAATACTTGGCTCAATTGCATTAATTGTTGTTGGTAGCGTTCTCCAGTGATAGTTTCGTTAGGTTGGAACAGCTCATAATACAGTACACCCAGCTGATCCCACCAAATACAGAGCATGAGCTTGGCGCCATGAATATTCGGCTTTGCCGTCGATGTTGATGGTTCGCCTGGCCTGCACCATATTTTTTTGTGCTTCGAATTATCGTAATGTATCCATTTTTCATCACCCGACACGATACGATGCAAAAAACTTTGGTAATTGTTAAGAATACCCACTGCACCTCCGATTCTGACGAAATTAGGCTCATTCGACGCGTTTTCACTCAAAATGAAAGAATCTGGCAAGAAAAAGTGTCGCTCTGGCCCACGAATCGAGATATCAAGCGTTAAAGTTGGCGATTGCACAGGTTAAGATACCTGTCATCTCGGCGTTATGTAGCAAACTGAGCATGCGCTTTGGGCACATTTGCATGCTCCATGAGCACACACATACAAAAAGTGCGCGAATTTGAAACATAAATACAGAGCAATAAGTGATTCAATGATAAATGAATAAATTAATTAAGTTATCATGCGGAAAGTAAATGCTTAAAAGGGGGAAGGGCTTCGCCCCTCCCCCCGCCCCCCTTTTTTTAACCCAACCCAACCTGAATCTTAGTTTTAAATAAAAAATTGTTTTGCATGGAAGTTGAAATTACCGATGTCTGTTTTACAGTGAAATTAACTTTTATCTTAATTTACATGATACAAAGCACTTTCCACGTGAAGCGAGGTCCATCCCCATCCCACTTTCTCCACCCCTAGCGTACCCTCCTCCACAGATGTCTGCTTTGCAGCCAAATTAATTGTTATTTTAATTTACATGATATAGGGGACTTCTTACGCGGAGCGAGATCCATCCCCACCCCACCTTTTCCACCCCCACCTCCCCCCGCGCGCGCGGGATGGGGATGGACCTCGCTTCACGTGGAAACCCTAACAGCAAAACCATTCATATGTCGACTGTAAGTCTACTTTTCTAAGTCAGGCTTTCAGAGTTGACTGCAAGTCGACTTTGCATAGACGTCTGCAGACGTCTTTCAAAAGTTGACTTTAAGACGTCTAGAAAAAGACATTTTGAAATCGACTCGACTGAGCGCCACTGTAGTGAGCGAGCACCGCTGTCACCGCTGCTGCATGTAGCGCCAAGCGAGAGTCATCAAGTTTCTTGCAAGAGTCAATCCGCGTTGTTGTAATCCTACCCGTCTGTCGGGTCTTGTGCTTATTGAATAAAGACTATTAGCTGCAGCCGTTCGGACATACAAAATTCTCTTGTACTCTCCGCTATTTTTTATTATCCATCGGAGCGTGTGCAGCCATACCGGTCATGTGCGGCGATTGCCATTGTGAGCCGTTGTTGAGGGACAGACGAGTCGTGAAGTAGGACTATAGTATGTATTTTTTTGTAAAACCATATCAATTAGATATAAATCCGAATATTTAAACGATCAATTACGAATATTTTAGTTTTGAGATCAGTGGTGCCGAAGCAGTTAAAAACACTGGAGATATGTGTATCGAGATTTCTCTGCCAAAGCATTTCCAATCCATGGTATTTATGTCGATGTCGAGGTTGAGTGGCACGAAAACTGGCAGAGTCATAAAGAACTTTACGTGACGGAGAAAAGAAGCTACAACTGAACATATTTACTACAAGTGAGCTTTGTCTTCAAAACAAAAATTAATTTGTTCATTTGAAAAACAACATACGTCAACAACTCTCACTTTTAGAGAATTAAAGATGTCTAGTTTTTACAACTGCAGCACTAAAATTAATTAAAAATTGATATTAATTAAATATTGTTATAGATATTAACATCTTGATTTTGACGCTCAATTAATTTTTTTTTTTATTTAAGTTGAATTATTTTTTAAATGATTGATTCAATTGTTTTTTTAATAATATCACTTTCAATTTGTGCATTCTAATTGCAAAAAAGAACACAAGGAATTAATGTACCAGCAATCAAGATAAACAAATTATCCCTCAATATCTTGAGTAAAACAAAGTGACATTCTTTATCCACTAGAGATTCGAGTTGCAGAATGCAAAATAAAAAAGAATATTTTATCTTTGCAGCATCTACAACAAAGGATCCATTTCTTAAAAAGTTAGCTAAGTTCTATAATTTATATAGAAAGAACATTTTACATTGACATTGTATAAATTTAGAATCTATACATGTATACAGGATATTTAAGGAGAGGTGAGAAATAAAGATTTTTTTTCTTATGTGACGTCCATTAATATAATATAGTTAAAAGTTTTTATTATTATTTTTATTATTATTTTTCTTAACAAATGCATCTGTATACAATAATAATATTATGCGAGATAATTTTGTATACATTAAGTTATTGTGATATACATATACACACACAAAGTTAAACAAATGCGCACAATACATATACACAGATATACACATTTATATTTGCTTTACATATTATAACAATTTTCTTTTTTTTTTAAATAAAACGAATCAAACAAGTAAAAAATGTTATAACATATTTTCTCAATTTCAATATTACTTCCTTTACAACTGCATAGAATGTCTGTAGGATGGCTAACTATAGTCGACTTATAGTTGTCTTCAAATGTATGACTTAAAGACGTCTCTAAAAGTCGACTTATAGTTGTCGATTAAAGTGGGACATTGTATGACTTATAGACGTCTTTAAGTCGTCTAAAGTCGATTTATGGACGTCCATTTTCCAGACGTCTAGCAGTTATGGCCGACTCATAGTCGACTTAAAGTCGACTTTGTGCTGTTAGGGAAGTGCTTTGTATCATGTAAATTAAAATAAAAGTCAATTTCACTGTAAAACAGACATCGGTAATTTCAACTTCCATGCAAAACAATTTTTTATTTAAAACTAAGATTTAGGTTGGGTTATTATAAGAAATATTGTACAGATTCATAAATTTCAAAATTTTTATTTAACATTTTTTAAATAAATTAAATTACTAAAACGCATGCGCATGCGGTCACCAGCATGCAAACGTGACCACAGCGCATGCTCAGTTCGCTACATAACGCCGAGATGACAGGTATCTTAACCTGTGCAATCGCCAACTTTAACGCTTGATATCTCGGTTCGCGGGCCAGAGCGACACTTTTTCTTGCCAGATTCTTTCATTTTGAGTGAAAACGCGTCGACTGAGTCTAATTTCGTCAAAATCGGAGGTGCAGTGGGTATTCTTAACAATTACCAAAACTTTTTCTTCTGTGTCTTTGAAGCAACAATTCACAGGTCATTTTGCGTCTTTCGATGTCCCTCAGCTTCAATTCATACAGCACTCAATATCCTTGCTTTTGAATCATTCCAATAGCCTTCAAACGTCTGGGAATCGTTGATTGATCAACATTTAATGATTCTGCAAGTTCTTCTTGCGTTTGACTCGGATCTTGATCGAGGAAAACTTCCAATTCCTTATCCTCAAACTTTTTCGGCTGACCTAGACGTTCCTTGTCTTCCGTGTTAAAATCACCTTTTTTATAGCGTCGAAACCAGTACTCGCATATTGAAATCGACCTATACAGCACAGAAGACTGCAGAAATATTGTTGTAACATTGCTGCAACGTTGTAATATTACTGCAACGTTGCAACAATATTGTTGCAAGTTTTCTGCTGTATGGGGATGGAGCATAATCACCATAAGCTTCCGACAACATTCGTTGACTATCAGCAACACTTTTCTTCAAATGGTAGCAAAAAAGCAAAGCTTCCCGCAAATGCCGTTTTGTTGGCACAAATTTCGACATATTTAATGCTCAAAAACACAATATTGTTTACAATTCGGCACAATGGCGCCTACAAAAAACTAAAGCCACTTGATGGTGCTTTGACATAAAGTTAGCAACAATTTGGCCCGAGAGAGATAATAGTTTATTGGCCAGACTTTTTGTATACATCTATATTACATTGCGTATTGCTTGTAGGGAACATTGTAGATGAAGCTTATTTGCCCCGATGAGATATAGTATTAGTTACGCCATCTCTTGTAAATCATTTAAAATTAATGCATACACTTAATATATATATATATATACATATGTATATACACCCAGGTAGCCAAATGATTGCAAATTGTCGGCAACTTGCCACAAATATCGTTCATAAGTTGTCAGCAAAGCAACAGAAAGGAGTATCCTCTTTTCAGTATGTTTTTGTCAGTAACAATTTTCAAAATATAATAATGGCAAGTTTCCAACAATCTATTGGCAATAGACTTTAAACTCAGTTTTCAGCAACTTGCTGGCAACTGGCGAGCAACACGTCAGGAATCCTTAAAATCTAAACAATGGGTAGGAAACAAGTGTTGCTGTTAGGTTGCCCTCAGATTGCAGACAATGCAAGAAACTTGTCGGCAATCTGATGACAACGATTTTCAGCAATTTGTGAACAACTGACGTGCAACATATTGTGTTTTTAAATTGCCATCATGTTATAAACAACAGGTAAAAAGATTTTTAATCCTTTTCATATCCCTTCTATAAATACCATATAGATCTTGTTGCAAAATCTGTGTCATATCAAGACTTATGTTCAATAGATAGATCAGATCGGTAATTCGAATCAATCGGGATTTCTGCACCGAAAATACGGTATTAAAATCGATTGAAAAATAAGATCCGAACTCAGATAGATTTATTAAAACAGAATACATTAATGTAAACGTAATAAATGTTTAGTTTACAAAAAAAAAATATTTCTTGTATTCTTTTTGTTAAAAAAGATTTTAAAAAATTAAATTTGAATTAAACATTTAATTTATGTACAAAATTAAATAACAATACAAATTGTTATTTATATGTAAAAATATAAAATTTTATGTGGAACAACGTTTCACACACACGCCATGTTTCAAAAAAATGAGAGCGAGTATTCGTCTCGAGGTTACAAAAAACAGCTCTTAAAAGTGTCACTAAAGTATGAGCTGACGAGTCGGCGGTGGTAATTCCTAGATATAACGCCGTGGCTGCACTCAACTCACGAGAAAATCTTCTGCGGCGTGGCCGCGTAGCTGTGGCGTTAGCACTCACTTGTTAAATCCATTTCAATCTGAAATTACAGAATTTCAACTTGCGGGCAGTGTTCTCAGATGGGACGGAATTTTAGCGCATGCGCGGTGGTTTCAGCATCAGTAAAGTATTTATTTAATTAAGTAAAGGTATTAATGAGTAGTATGAGTACCCTTGTTGGGAAGATACCGATAGCGCACAGTACTATTGCACACAAGCCACTCACAACCATTCATAGCGCTTGAACAGAAGAATATCACTAGGCACCAGCCGCTGTGATTGGCTGTGTGCAATAGTACTGTGCGCTATCGGTACCTTCCCCCCTTGTTAACTGGTCTAATCAATTTAATATGTTGCATAATTTTAGAATCTTTTAATAGTGAAATTAAGTGATGTTTTCGCATAAACATTCTCGCGCATGCGCAAAAATCCCGTCCCATTTGGGGGTCAATCATGTAATTTCACGTGGAACTTTTCACGTTTCACTTTTCACTTTTCATTTTTCATTTTTCACTCATAGAGAGTTCACATGAATCTTTTCACGCACAGCGATTATGTATGAATAATGCGCGGAAGTTTAGTTTGCGTTCCGAAATTCACCATTAGAGGCTCTGTCATTGCAACTATCAAGCGATCGTGAAAAAGATTTCTACCTGCTTTTACAGTATAACTTTTACTGTAAAAATTTTATTATATAAAAAAAAATTGTAAAAAAAATATTCATAAATAAATAGCAATATTTCTTAGTTATATTGCATAAACTTAATTTACAAATATAATATATATTACATTTATTTACATTTTATTATGTAGTAATCTAATATTCAAAATTACATTGTAATTTAATTCAAGCATTGTTTTTCAAAATTAATTTTAACTAGTTTTTTATGTGTGCAAATTTTAAAGTAAATTAATTTCATTAGTCATTAAATTTAACTTTGTTTAATTAAAAAATATTGAATAATTTAGAATACGGACCTTGATGAAAACTGAATTCACGGCTCACACGTGTATTTTCCAAATTTATAAGTTATAAACACTTACATGATTGATTAATATTCTTTTTCACAAGGCGCACCTTTCTTATATCATTATGTATCAAAACGCGTTTAAAGTATATTTTCATCTAAATTTGCATTTGATGAAACCTCATTCTATATAATTATCAAGATATCAATTTGTCAAATATAAATATCAAACCTAATTACATCACAAAAGCATTCCCACATAGCACGTAATATTGCAGTGATATCATAGCAATATCACTTTTACATTGCAATATTACAAATGAAATATTGCAGAAATATCACGAAATATTACTGTGATATCACAGTAATATCAAAATGTCCGCGAAAACGCATCACAGTAATATTACTGTGATATTTCATAGTAATATTACTGTGATATTTCACAATATTTCTGTGATGTTTATGTGATATTTAAATAATATTGTAAAAAATTAAATAAATAAATTATTTCAATTTATTTTATTTTTATTGTTATTCTTAATATTATTTTCATATCGTTACATGTAATATATATTAAACATAAAGAAATAATTATATTTATTAAAACAGAATACAATAATGTAAACGTAATAAATGTTTAATTTACAAAAAAAATCTCTTGTATCCTTTTTCATTTTTGTTAAAAAAGATTCAATTTAAATTATAATTTTAATTTATGTTCAAGATTAAATAACAATACAAAATATTATTTACATGTAAAAATATAAAATTTTATATGGAACAGCGTTTCACACGTACCCCTTAAAAAAAAATTGATAAACTTGTTTTAATAAACTGATTACTGATCAGTAACTGACAAAATATAATCAGTTACTGATCAGTAATCAGTTTATTGAAACAAGTTTATTAACTTTTTTTTCAAGGGACGTTACATTGGAAAAAAATTAGAACAAGTATTCGTTTCCAAATTACAACAAGCAACAATTTTCTTTAAAATCTCACTGAAGTGTGAGCTAGTGAGTCGTGGTGAGTCGGCCCGGTCGGCCGCAGTGGCGTCTAGATATAACACCTGGGGGTCGATCATGAAACTTTTTCCCTAAGGCGGAAACGTGAAAAATGAAAAATTTCTCCATTAACTTCAATGGTAAAGATTTTCACTTTTCACGTTTCCGCCCTAGGGAAAAAGTTTCATAATCGATCCTCTGAGGCTGCACTTGACTCACGAAAAGGTCTCCAGCGGCGCGGCCATCTAGCGGTGGTGCCAGCACTCACTTGTTTGCGTGGAGTCTTATACACACGGCGGGACCGCATAGCGGCTGTGTACGCGCTCGCTTGTTTCGTCGTATGTTGTGACGGTCGGTGACCGAGCCGCAACATTATATACATACATATAATTAATGAACATTGTAAAATACCTAATTAATGATAGAATATATATAATCATATTTTTTAATAGAGTTGAAAAAAAGTGAAATCTAAAGAAAAATTTGTTAGAAATTTAATATTTTAATTAACTTGAAAAACCTTTTACTGTGGTGTATAATAGTCTAATCAATATTAATGAATAAACTATTTCACAAAATAATGTACCGAGCAGTAAATATTAAATGACGTAAAAATGTATATTTTTTTAAAAACTTCTTAATATACTTTGAAATATTTATTGCCAAGTAAATAATAAATGTGTATTAACAAAACTTTTTGTAAACATTTTTTTTTTAAATTCCTCATGATAAAAATTTTTAAAAATTAAAATCAATTTTGTGCTCCTGTAAAAATTATAAATGACAATAAGATAAATACAAAGGTTTTTCTGTAATTTTTTAATAAAATCATTATTGATCGAGTTGTAAAGCAACAATTAAATTGATAGATTACATAGAAGAGCGTACATTATAGTTTATACATATATACAGTTTAAGGAATAAATTAAGTAAATATCTAAACTAATAATAAAGTTAATTAATTTTTTTTCTTAACATTTACTTTTATTCCACGAAAGGGCAAAGACATACGAGGTGTGTTCAAAAAGTATCGCGAATTTTGTGTTTTTTCAAAAATTATTTATTTTCTCATGAATATCTATTTTGTCCCCTTCAAAGTAATCCCCATGAGATATTATACACTTGTGCCAACGGTTTTTCCAATCTTCGAAGCACTTCAAAAAATCATTTTTTTTTATCTTGTTCAGCTCCTCCTTCGATGCCGTCTTTATCTCGTCAAGCGTAGCGTAACGTCGTCCTTTCATGGGCCTCTTCAGTTTAGGGAACAAGAAAAAGTCACAGGGGGCCAGATCTGGGGAATACGGTGGCTGCGGCATCATTAGTGTGTTGTTTTTGGCCAAAAAGTCGTGCACAAGCAACGATGTGTGAGCAGAGGCGTTTGGTACGAATTTCGCGGCGACCCGTCTCATGCCCAAATCATTGATAAAAATCGAATGGCACGAGCCAATCGATATGTTTAGGTCCTCAGCAACTTCTCTAACGGTGATTCGACGATTGGCCAATACCATTTTCTCCACTTCATTAATTTTTTCGTCTGTTGTTGAAGTGCTCGGGCGTCCGGCACGCTCTTCGTCGTTCACATCTTCTCGGCCTTCTGAGAACATTTTGTACCACCGATAAACGTTACTTCGGTCCAAGGTAGCTTCTCCGTATGCCACAGTCAACATTCGGAATGCATCCGCGCACTTAATTTCGTTTTTCACACAAAATTTGATACAGGTTCTTTGATCCATTTTTTTTAATAGGTAAAAATCGAAGACGATCCAAAACACGTGCAAGCAAACCAGCTGTCAACAATTAAGTGAACATACAAAATGGCCGAGCTTGTCGGCATAAGTGAAAGACATGAGTACCAACATAACGCCACAAAAAGATCGAAATTCGAATATACGTAACCCGCGAAAATTCAAAATTCGCGATACTTTTTGAACACACCTCGTAATTATTTTATTTGTAAGTTGATTTCTTCTATAGGATACCGAAATTACCAAGAATATTAAGGATACTAAAAATATCGAAATTAATCAAAGAGATAGTGACGTTGCATTAATAAGACATAATAAAAACGTGGTTTGACATTACCTTGTTCTTTGAAATTAAATATTGCAACAATATATTGCAATGATATCATTGGAATATTTTAATGTTATTATCACTGTGTAATATCACAATAATATTTCTGTGATATTTCTGTGATATCAGTGGAATATTTCAATGTTATTATCACTGTGTAATATCACAATAATATTTCTGTGATATTTCACAGTAATATGTAATATTTCTGTGATATTGCAATGATTCTGTGATATCACAGAAATATTACGTGCTATGTGGGTTATTTTTATTTATGTATGTATTACTTTATCCTATCAACGCAATGCAATACCAAAAAGGTTAACCTCTTCAATAATACCTCTTCAAACTGTTACCACACTGTTACCACACTTTCATTCTTATTTCAAAATACATACAATTTATTAATTCCCTAAATTTTCACCTTTTCGCCATCACGGCTGATGGCGAAAAAGTTCACGTGAAAAAGTTCATATTTCCGCTCATGAGTGAGTTACATGATTCCGTGGAATCGTACATGATTGTGCAGTTCACGTGAAACTTTTCACTTTTCACGTTTCCGCCCTAGGGGAAATATTACATGATAGACCCCCTGAGAACACTGCTTGCGGGCAAAACTCACGCAAACCGCGTATACAGTTTACATGCATAAGACGCGCAAACTTTGCACGCAAAAAATGTTATTTGGGTACAAGCAAATATAATTATCCGATACATGGTATCCATTTGCATGTGATATGCTGGTGTATCGGACAATACATGAGCTTAACCAACTTGAGGGGCAAAACTCACGCAAACCGCGTGCACAGTTTACATGCATAAGATACGCAAACTTTGCGCGCAAAAAATGTTATCTGGGGAGCAAACGACTAGCAATATGTTAGCCATCTGCATGTAATTTGCCAGTACATGGGACAATACATGAGCTAGCTACTTGTAAGCAATATACACGATGTAACACGTTCTACGAACAAAACGCAAATCTGTTACAAAGTTCGCATGCACATCGCGCGCAAAACTTGCCAGCAAGAAATGTTATCTGGGATGCTTCGCTTCAGTTGGTCGCTTAGGTACTGGCGTTTACGTGCACTTCTCTCACTCAATAATAATGCACATTATTATCAACTAAATGCTGAAAACTTTTCAGCAATTATTATTATAGTAGAGTTGCTATTCGCTTACCGACATGTTGCTCACAACTTATGAATAATAGTAATACTCGCATGTTTCTGTTAATTTTATATTACCATTCGGTTGCCGACACGTTGCTCACAACTCATGAATGATAATCGTTGTTCACATATTGCTATCAGATTGCTATAAACATTGGTTGCAACAATTGTTCTACCATTGTTTAACAATAAAACTCAGCATATTAATACTGAATTAACAAAAACATTTTTGTTTCATTAAATTATAGGCAACATAATAGCAATTGACGAGCAACTTAATTTCTGCAATTATTTGATTTAGATTGAGTATTCACGTTTGGCTATCTGGGTATATATATATATATATATATATATATATACATATATAAAAGATGGCAGAAAAACGAGTAGAAAATATATCAAATAGACAAAGAAAAATTCTTATCGAATTTCTGAATAATCATTCGGAATTAGTATCGGCAAAATTTACATCAACATTTTTATATCAAGATGCTCAAAAACTATGGTGTGAAATTATTAATATATTAAATGCCCTTCCTGGAGCTAAAAAGACTTGGGAGCAATGGCGAAAGGTAAATATATGCGGTAACTTTATATTACAACTACGACATCATCTGTATCCAAGAGTCCATTTTACATGAAAATAATGACTTTCATTTGGAAGGTTTTCAGGTAGTTAGAAAAGACATCGTTGGCCATAATAAACGTGGTGTCTGTATTCTCATAACTAACGACATCGCATACTCTTCTATTGAGCTGGATCATATTACTGATTCTTCTTTCGAAATTTTGGATATTATAATTAAAGTTAATAATACTCATTGTCTCATTGCCAACGTGTATTGACACCCTGGTAAACGTACCCCGTTCAGTGTATTTAACAAAATATTCGAGCTTCAGGACAATTTTCAACTCATGTTTTTAATTGGTGATTTTAATTGCCATCATTCCTACTGGAATAATTCATATGATGATGGTCCCGGCAAATTACTGGCCAAGGCTATTGATCATCACAACTTTGTTATTCTTAATGATCAAAACCCTACTCTTCTGCTTCTTCCTGGCTTTCAAGACTCGACCATTGACCTTTCCCTTTCTTCTAATAAGCTAACCACCTTATGTTTATCTAAGACGTTAGCCGATACCTGGAGTAGCGATCACTACCCTATGGTTACCCAAATTAATGGTTTGTTATTAACCCGGAATAAAGTTTAACGCCACGGTATAAACTTCTATCGCGTTTCACAACCAGATTTTAACTCTAGGTTACATAAACCTATAATCTATGCGAAGAAACTTCAACAGACTTATCTTTCTTCTAGAACAAGTAGTGTGATTGGTTGTTACCGAAGAGTAGGGAATGAGATATTACAGGTTCTATACACCAAGGCAAAAAATAATGAACAAATTTAAAAGTTTTAAAGTTTTCTTCTTACATGTTTCCAAATCAGTTTGAACTAAACAATTAAATTCAATTGTTACTGTAAAAATTTACACTTTATTAAGTACATTAAACATTGGAACACTAATTAGAAAAAAATTTCTCATAAAATAAAGAACAACAGATTAGAATAAAAGACAAAATTGAGTTTTGAAAAAAATAAATAAATCTAAAAGACAGCCACTCGAAATAAAAAAAAAACTGTTCTTTGGAAAAACACATATATGGCCATCGTAATTATAGTATGTAATCTATAAGTACTAATTTAATAATATTACAAAACTATTTTTACTGTTCTGTTTTATGAGAAATTTCTTCTTTGATTTCTCTTAAGACTGCAGTAACAGATTCCTTGGTTAAGCGAAATCGAGCATAAAAATCAATGTCATCAAATTCTTCAAAATATGACGGTCGTCTTCTAATTATTCTCGGGCGTCGATTTATTATTTGCACAAAATCTTCATCGTCAGATGACGATAACATATATTCCAGAGCCATATCTTGCAACATAACCTTTTTACAATTCCGTGGAGATATCAGCCATGAAGTACAATACTCGAAAGATTACTGAAAGCAGTGGCGCTGCAGTATTAAACCTCGATTATCTACCTTAAACGCCCGAATTTCGCCGTTCAACTTTAACCGCAGTTTAACAACGTTAACCGAGGTTTAAGACAGTTGTGGGACACAATATTTACCGTAATCCAAGCTTAAAGGTTTAAACTCCGGTTAAACTAAGTTGTGAAACTGGCCCTAAGACGTTAGCCGATACCTGGAGTAGCGATCACTACCCTATGGTTACCCAAATTAATGGTTTGTTATTAACCCGGAATAAATTCGTCTATAAATGGCATCTTTCGCGTAGCCAATTGAATGACTTTGGCGCCACGTGTCTTAAAAATCCAATTTCTTATGACGACTTACCCGGTTCTAATGCTTGCGAGAAATACAACAACTTTATTGCTCACATCACAAATATTTTATTTAACTTTATTCCAGACCACCAGAGGTTTCCCAAATCTTCTATAATCAAATCTTCTAAAAATCCTCCCCCCTGGTGGAATAGTGATTGTCAGAGGGCTGTCAATCTCCGCAGTGAGGCGACTGCCATTTATAAACAATTTCCCTCTACGGATAACTTTAATCAATTTGTTCAAGCTAAAAGATCATGCTTTAACATTCTTAAAAAATAGAAAAGAAACAGTTGGAAAAATTTTTGTAAACCTTTAATTCTAAAACCCCCTCTGCAGAACTATGGTTGCTTGTTAAACGTTTTAAAAAACGCAATTTAACTCAATCATTACCTCCTAATGATCGTACAGAATTCACCAATTCTCAAATGGCTTGCATCGGCAAACTTTGCCCGCCCTCATGCTCACATAATCCATTCACACTTAACTCTATTGGCTTTTATTCTTCAGGACACTCTTCTTTTATTCCTAACATCACCCCTAAGGCTCAATGCACACAGGACGCGTCAACGCGTTACGCGTGTCGAATAGCCAATCATTTTTTCGTTTTTATGACAAGAAATAAGAAAGCAAAAGAATGATTGGCTATTCGCCATGCGTAACGCGTTGACGCGTCCTGTGTGCATTGAGCCTAAAGAAAACTCTTCCGAAAGTTTTTGTCTTCTAAACTCAGACATCACTTCCTCAGAAATAACCTCCTTTCTTTACAGTATGAAAATTCCCTCTGCTCCAGGCCTCGATCAGTTCACATACAGCATCATAAAAGCACTTCCAGACTTCTTCCTCTCTACTTTGGCAGACATGGAAGGGTCCCGATAGCGCACATCCTGATAGCTCACCAACCAATCATCTTGACTTATCTAATCCAACCTACGGAAAATCTCTAGGCATCTGCCATTGTGAGTGGTTTGTGTGCTATCAGAGGCTTGTTTTCTATTCCTGCACTAGACTGCACTGGAACGTTCCTTCTTGCTTTCGCTAACTTTGAAACATCTATCTATTTCATTTTAAGTTTACACTTATTTAGAGAGTTCAGGAACAGAAAACAAACGGCAGGATGTGCGCTATCGGGACCCGCCGGGCAGACATACATAACGCTCTAATCAAGGAAGATCTCTTTCCAGAACAATGGTCTCAGTCACTTGTTGTTCTTATCTCTAAACCTTCAGGCGGAGTAAGACCCATTTCTCTTTTGTCCAACTTTCTCAAAATCTTGGAAAAGATTTTATACTTTAGACTTAAGCCTGCCGCAGACGATACGTTTTTTCTTACGAGATTGCTTACGTGCTCCTATACTGGCAGTCTTACGTGCTCCCGTACTGGAAATGGATAGCTTACGGGCTACGCTACTGGCTCGCGTACTGGATTTTCGTAATAGATCATGTCCTATTTTTCTTACGTGATTCTGTACTGGTTTATTGTGAAAGCCAATCAGGACGCAGTCTTATAGGTTATACTGGGTTATACCAGGTTATACTGTCAAAGTTTTGTCAAAGTTCAAACGTGAATTCACTTCGCAAACATAACATCGTGCAGAAATGAAAAGACTTCAAAATAGTCCAAAGAAAGTATTTTATGTTTAATAGAGGCCTACTAATAAGAACCATGTTTATATGCGATAAACACACCAAATTACCATAATAAACACAGTAAAAGTGAGGCATTAAAGAATGTATTGACTGTCGACTCCATAAACGTCGGCGATATTTATTTCGTTGTCGCAATTTTTCAATAATTAAAAATAATGCAATTTTACGACAATGTACAACTGTTGCAATAATTTCATCCATCTCATCTATCTCATCCATATTTAAGCGTGCCGCTTCTATGAAACAAATTTCAGTTGCTTAGCCCGTACGAAAACTCGCACCGTGTGAAGCCACGGCCAGTAGCACTGCCAGTACCATTGCCCGTACGGTAGCAAGAAAATCCAATTAGAAATCCAGTAAGAAAAAACGTATCGTCTGCGGCAGGCTTTAGATGAGTCACTAAAAATAATTGCTCTATACCTGAATTTCAGGTCGGTTTCAGATCGTGTAGATCATTGACAACCTTGTCTTTCTTTCCATCTTTACAAACTCTGCCCTTATCAAGGGCGAATCCGTTGTGTTTTTCTGGATATCAAAGGAGCATTTGATAATATCGTTCCCTCTATATTAGTTCAAGATCTGCTGGACTTGGATCTACCTTTAATCTTTTGTAGATTTATTGCCAACCTTACTTCAGAAAGAAAATTCTTTTTCATCATTTCATAGCGAGCTTAAAGGTCCATTTTTCTCGCGTAAGGGCACCCCTTCCCTCAGGGTTCCACATTAAGTCCAACACTCTTTAATATATATCTAAGACATATAAGTAAACATTTAACTAAAGAGGGACAGATTCTGCAATACGCAGACGATATCGCTCTATTTGTATCCTCCGACGAGATTAGTAATGCTGTTGGTCTCCTTCAAAAGAACGTTGACCGTGTGAATGCCTTTCTTAAAGACAGAGGTCTAACTCTTTCCCCCGACAAATCACAACTTTTGATCTTTTCTCGAAATCGACAGGCTACACTCAACACACATACACAAAGTTCCCCGGACATCTTTATAAATGGCACACGCGTTTCCAAAGTTTCCAGCGCTCGCTTTTTAGGTGTCTAGTTTGACGACAGGCTTAAAGGAGACTTTCATCTAAAATACCTTATAAATAAGAGCAGAAAACTGGCGGACATCATTTCTTCTTTGTCGGGTGTTTGGTGGTTCGCCCACCCCCGTTTACTTCTGCAAATTTTCCGCGCCACCTTTAGAAGTTCCATAGAATACGGCGGTCAGATTTTCCAATTTTGTAACAACTCAAAGGATTTTTTGAAACTTAAAAGATTAATTTTTAGATGCATTAGGGTTGCTCTCGGTTATAGAATTTCCACTCCCACCAACATAATGCTTTATGAAGCTAAAGAGCTCCTTCATTGGAAACTAGAATCTTGCATATCTCTTTTAGATATATATACAAAGCACTTTTTAACAAAACTAATCCCGTTATCTTCTTCTTATCACTCAAAGGCGCGGTGGTTTCAGTCTATGATAAAATTAAACTTATTAAAAAATTTCTCATCTTTGGAATCTATATTCAGGCTTCTGGAGATAAGAGAAACTTATTTCGCAGTACTATTCCTCCCAGGTTCCAATATTCCTATTTCGCTTATTTCTTCACCCCACGCATCGACTATTTACTCAAGAAGCTCGACAAAAATACCTCCAACAATCTAGTCAATCAAAGTTTTCTTTGCATGATTGATAATTCCTTCAAAGAACACATTCAACTTTATACAGACGGCTCGAAATCTGAACACTCAGTGGCCGTTGGAGCCAGTGTCTTTGTCCCCTACTTAAACAAAGCAATCAAACACAAATTACCGGCCGAGTCTTCCATCTTTTCTGCCGAAGCTTGGGCGCTACTTGAAGCCACTGGAATCATCGAAGAACTTCACTGGACTAACTCTGTTATCTTCACTGACTCTTTGAGTGTGCTGCAAGCCATCTCAATGTAATCACAAGGCAGATAACAATATCGTATATTGTCTGAAATATAAGCTCTTTTTTTTAAACAACGCACATTTTAATCTGACTCTTTGCTGGGTTCCGGCTCACAAAGGGATTCCTGGAAATGAAAACGCTGACAAGGCCGCTAAACTAGCGGCTTGACATGGATACGCCCCTCCTTGCCGCATTCCTTATGCGGATTATTTTGCCCAAGTAAATCGCTCTACAATCAACAAGTTTAAAGCATACCTGGAGGAGGCGGCACTCACTAAAGGCACCCAACATGCTTCTCTGTACCAACATACTCTATAATGTTGTGCCCCGGTGATGGCTTCAGGGACGTCGGTAGGTATATCGGAATCTTTTTGGCGCCTTAGGAGTTAGGACTCGTAGGAAGGGCCGCTCGGTGGTTGAAGATAAAACACTTGCTTGTTCCAACGTTAAAATAATGTATTTTCTTCAGTATTGCCTTCGTTACACTTGTAGTATGATTATGTATGTCGCTCGTTTTCTTGTTCTCCCGGACGGCCCGGTATATATAGGTCGACTGTTATCTCCGGATTGTGTTACAAGCTCGACGTGTAAGTCACGCACGGCGAGTAACACACCGGACAGCTGTTTGTCAAACTCTTCCGTCGCTTTCCGATTTTGTCGCGATATTTATACGGAAATTCGTCGTTTGGTTCGGCCAATCGTGTTCCTTGCGGCATGCAGCTCCCACGCTTAGCCGAAATCCGAATACCGGAAAGCGACTCAGCATTAGCTGGCGCAGCGCGATGGTGTTGCGGGCCGGAAGCCCGACAGACCATCAGCGTCTTTTCGATATTTTTAGCGTATGCGGAATTCGAGTCCGCTACGCGTATGCATAGCAATAGGAATCTTGATTTCCTGTTGCTATGCGTATAATTATCGTAGTTGTACAGGGTACAACAATACAAACGTCCATGGTTTCATTGTAAACCTCTTGAAAGAGAAGAAATAGTGATTATCAATCGACTTAGAAGCAATCACTATAACTTGAATTATTCCAGTAAACACAATTATAAAACAGTTATATTACCTTAATGAAACAGAAAGTAACGGCAATATAACGTGTGCGTTACATGTAACTTGCATGTTAGTTTTAATTTCCCACTCATACGAAATTGCAGTTATATAACATCCATATGACGTGTTACTAAAACATTATATTAATTGAACCAAACATTTATATAACAACTTTATAAATTTATTTTAATGTTATATAAATGTAGTATAAGTTGTTGCTTTGTTATATAATTATTATATGATAATAAGGTAACTGTTGTATTGGAATTTACTAATGCCTTATTTCAGCTTATAACACATTGTTAAAAATACACACAATTAAATAAATGCACAGGGCGTTTAGCATAATAATCCGCACAATTTTTAGTATAATTCAACTTTTTTTTTAAACTATTTAAAGCGTCTCAAATATCGTGTGAACTGTTACGCTGAACATAATTTCTGTCCATTTGATTGCGTGTATTTCTAACAATCTGATTTAAGCTAAAATAAAAAGGCAATAATAAATTCCTATTATATAAAAATATCCATAAGCAAACGCAAATTCCAAAAAAATTTCTCTTATATTATGGAAAAATTACATTTTAATTTTGTAAATAATTAACATATCCTTAAATAATGAGTGACATAATTGTAAGAAATAATCAAAATATGGTAGTATACAATTATTAAAATATTTGATTTATTTTAATTATAATAAAATTAGAAATATTTCCGAACATTGCGCTTACTAAATGTATTTAACAGTACGAGTTAAAGTTTATACAATTAAAAATGCTCATATGTAAAATTAATTTATATATTTATTTATAATGTTCTATACAAAACAATGTTCGAAACACTTAATCAAGTTACAAATATGTTATTGGACCAATAGTGTAACAACACAATGATAGTAAGAAAGCCTTCTTCGGTCGTAGCTAGGTCTTAAAGTGCCTTTTCATACGACGCTGAAACGCTCAACGCTTGTTTTGTTTATGTTCACTCTATGTAATTTTATCTTATGGTTGACGCTAAAATGTTTGTTTCTAATCAACTTTCCAGCGTCCAGCGTCGGCAGTAGTTGACGGAGTTATTGGAGATCCCTTGATTGATATAAATTCAATTTGATATAAATTCATTTGTGCAATTTTTTAGTTGAAAATTTTTGTTTGCTCCAGTTTCATCATGCACAGCAAAGAAAGGGAGGTAAATTATTAAACATGAAGTAATAGTTTGAATATCTGTTACAATACTGCTAATACCATATATGTAATACTCCTATATTGCTAGTTCCGTATCTTCACAATGAGCGGGACGAGCCCCGTAAAAAAGAGATGCACGAATTCCAAATATGGGCATGGACGGTCAAGCCTCATTATGCTCAGGCGCGTCTATTGAGTGAGTGTGAGCGAGAGACAAGGATTAGGAAATGAGACGGAAAGGACGCGAAACAGAAAAAACATTACCCGGTCGCGACCGAATGCTTATTTGCAACTTCTAACGGATAAATGTTAATTAACGAATAATAATATTTGAAGAGAATGATTGAAATTATAGGTGTAGGGTTTTTCATTTTAATGGACATTCTAAAATATCTCGAGAATAAGATATGGAATAGGAAAATGTAATCTTTTTAGATAAAAGCGTTTTTAATAGTTCAAGCAAGTCATTATTACTGTTATTAATAAATCAACATGGATTACGTTCAACTAAAGCTATAACAACTCCTTTCAGTATTTAGTACCCTCAAGAAAAATAGTTTAGTTTTAAATTTACGTGTCTCATCCATCACATTCTTGGATGTTGAAAATTCCAGTTCTCCTACATTTGAAACTGATGTGAAATCTGGAGGAACATCAATAGAAGGCACTGATTCTATAAAACAATATAAATAATGTTGAACCATAGCTGTAACAATACTCTTGTCAGTATTTCCTACCCTCAATAAAAAAAATTTTTATGTTTCAATCTTACGTGTCTCGTCCATTGTATAATCAGATGTTAACTGGAACTGCAGTTCGGCAGCTGAAGGATTTGGAACATCAATAGAAGGCACTAATCCTATAAAACAATATGAATAATGTTGAACCATAGCTGTAACAATTCTGTTGTCAGTATTTACTACCCTCAATAAAAAAATTTGTATGTTTTCAATCTTACATGTCTCGTCCATTATAATCTCAGATGTTGACTGGAACTGCAATTCGGCAGCTGGAGGATTTGGCACATTAACGGAAGGCACTGCTCCTGGTTTCAATAACCACTTTCTGCTACACAGTCCTATGCTATTTTTATAATCACTTGGTACAAAGTGATCGGAGCAAATGTGTACATGTATCACATTGTCCTTGTCAGATAATTTGCAGGCATGTAACCACTGTGCCCGAATGCTCACTTCTTTTGGAAATCTACAAATAATTATTATTTATTCCATCATGCTGTTAACTGCTTGATAATCCAATCATGTGTTACAGTAAATCTAGTGTAATAATGCTATGCAAATAAGTTGAATTAGAGAAAATAAGTATAACGTTTTATAAATATACATTTTACATGTAAGATTTACTTGTGCATTGCAAAATTTCCATCCTTTGCTGCCTTTTTCTGACACAAAAAACAAATTCGCACCATTGTAAATTTTTTCTTTGGTTTGTCTCACTTGGGACGCTTATAATATGCGTTGTTTACCGTCGCACACACGCACAAATCACGAAAACAGGTTATGTGAAAATCGCGCCTAATGGTGTTTTAAAAAATGTAACCGCATGCGCACAAATCAGCTGGGCCGTTCGCGAGAGAGAGGCTATTATACGTCTGCACCGTAATGTTTGGGCTGACGGTCAACACTCTTCTAGCAATATAGGAGTATTACATATATGGCTAATACAATCTGCTGATTACAATCTGCTAATACAATATGAGAATGCATGTAAAATTTTTGAGGTTGTACATGATTGAATTAATAATTTTAGAATTTTCTCGTAAAATGTGGATATTGTAAGAAAACATGTTTAAATAATGAAGCTGTTCTTATGTATCTTGTAAATATAAGGACCAATAATACTCAAAAGTTTTTCGAATTGAGTTGAAGACATTCTAAAATAATTTTTAAAATCGTAAATCTTCAAGTTGTAACACAGTAAATATCTTATTGTAAAATCCATGTAAATTTTTTTCTCTAAATATAGGTTCGATCCAGTATCGTTTTGGAGTATACGATCTCTTTTTCTTTTTTTTCATTATTGCTACTATTACTGATAAAATAACTGCATGAGTTACGTTCTTTTCCCGATTTCCTTTTCGAATTAAATTTGCACATTCTGTCAACCATGCATGATATTTATAATTATACATGATGAACTTTAGTGATACACAGTGATACACAGCAAAGATATATTTAATATTGTTTCCTCGCACGGACTAGGTTAGGTTATTTCTTGACGCTGGAAAATGAACGTTTCAGCGTCGCATGAAAAGGCACCTTTAGTGCTTATATTTATTTATGTGATTTTATATATTTCTCCGAATTCAACCAGAATGTGCGCCGAATTAATTTTCGGTCATAACACAGCATG
Organism: Solenopsis invicta; assembly: GCF_016802725.1. Taxonomy (NCBI): domain Eukaryota; kingdom Metazoa; phylum Arthropoda; class Insecta; order Hymenoptera; family Formicidae; genus Solenopsis; species Solenopsis invicta. The sequence goes on from NC_052667.1 coordinate 18,374,577, forward strand.
TCGAATAAGAATTAGTAATATCACTATTTATATTAAATTAATTAATTTAATATTATAATTGATGCTGATTTGCATCTATATACTATATATACTATATATATAGTTCAAGATTACAATAAATAACAATACAAAATATTATTTACATGTAAAAATATAAAATTTTATGTGGAACAGCGTTCCACACACACGTCACGTTGGGAAAAGAATCAGAACGAGTATTCGTCTCCAAATTACAATAAGCAACAATTTTCCTTAAAATCTCATTGAAATGTGAGCTAGTGAGTCGGCCGCGGTGGCATCTAGATATAAGATTTGTGGCTGCAGGCTGCACTCTGCACTCGACTAACGAGAAGGTTGTAGCCACCTCAGAAACATAACTAGTAGAGTTTCTAAAATAAGAGTTAGGCAAATGTAGTGGCGATTTTTGATTGGTTGCCTCAATCTGCCATATGTAACAGCCAAACAACCGCAAATTTTAAATATGACGTTTGTAAAAAGAAACTAATAAAAAAATAATAATTAAGACAAAAATACTTTATAGCTAATATATTATTCAATATTATATTTTGTAAATATTTCACAATATTATATATGTATAATTAAATTAATAAATGATTAATGGGTGTTTACGATAACTAATCGGATCTCGGATTGGATTGAACAATGGTACTCAACGTAAGTATAGAAAATTTTCCTAGGCTAATCAGATTGACGATCTCTGTCTCAAATGTGATCCGATTAATGACGAAAGCGTGGAGACGCAGAAGCATGCTTGAAAAATAAGTCTCTTTATTTTTTTAAATAATCACACGAAAATCAAAGATAAAGTTAAAAAGAATGATTTGAATTTAGATTTATTGTAATTTTGTTTAAACACTGGATTTCGTTTAAATTTCTGTTTGTAAAAATTAATTAATCTATTCTAAAGTTTGTGGTTATATCGGAAACAAATCAAAATTAATAAAACAATTATTAATTGTTAGGTAAAAATTAAAGCATATAATATTTTAAGCATATCATATAAAATTTCTGTTTATTATAAACTTAGTAAAAATAACTTTGAAATCATTCAACTACATTACACATTAATCAATATTAATTTATATGTTAAAAATTAATAATGTTTCTAAAAATGTTCTTTTTATTCTTTTCCAGATCGTAAATAAACTTCAATTCCATGAATAAATAAAAATTACTGGAAAATGGATTTATATGAAGAGGGCATTATTGAACAATATCAATTTGTGCCAACTTAAAATTTGTAAAATCTACTTTTCTTTATTAATTGTTTATTAGAGAGTAATAATATAAAAATGGAATATACGCATCATATGTGCATACAATTATTTTAATTTTAATTATGTATATTCCGTTCTTATATTATTACTCTCTAATGAACAACTAACAAAGAATAGCAGATTTTACAAATTTTAAGTTAGCACAAATTGATATTGTACAATAATGCCCTTTTCATGTCAATCCATTTTCCAGTAATTTTTATTTATTCTTGGAGTTGAAGTTTATTTACGATCTGGAAAAGAATAAAAAAAACATTTTCAGAGACATTATTGATTTTTAATCAATATTAATATAAATTAATTTTGATTAATGTATAATGTAGTTAAATAATTTCAAATTTATTTTTACTAAGTTTATAATAAACAGGAATTCTATATGATATGCTTGAAATATTATATGCTTTAATACGCCTAATAATTAATAATTGTTTTATTAATTTTGATTTGTTTCCGATATAACCACAAACTTTAGAATAGATTAATTAATTTTTACAAACAGAAATTTAAACGAAATCCAGTGTTTAGACAAAAAAAATTACAATAAATCTAAATTCAAATCATCCTTTTTAACTTTATCTTTAATTTTTTGTGTTATTATTTAAAAAAATAAAGAGACTTACTTTTCAAGCATGCTTCTCGGTCTCCACGCTTTCGTCATCAATCGGATTACATTTGAAACAGCAATCGTCAATCCGATTAGCCTAGGGAAATTTTCTATACCTACGTTGAGTACCATTGTTCAATCCAATCCGAGATCCGATTAGTTATCGTAATAATTTAATGTTGATTAATTTATCCACCTATGATCTTAGCAACCAATTTATAAACAATCTAAATTAGATTACACATTAGGTTAATAAGCACATAATAAAAAATTAAAATGCCAGGGTGTGCGGCTCCAGGATGTTTCAATTTATCCTCAAAAGGATTCAAAACGAGACACTTTTCATTAAAAGATGTAAAAAGATATATTCTTTGGGTACTTCATATTAAACGAAAAAATTGGACACCAACTAAATTTTATACATTATGTGAGGTAAAAAGCAAATCTTCATAGATTAATAAATATTCTTAATAAATACAGAAACAACTGAAACAAAATACAGAAACAAAATTAATATTAATAAACACGTCCGAACATGTAGACGGCCCATGACATGACTACTACACGTGGTTACACGAATTGACACGAAGTATGTATGTACAGTGCGTTGCATTGATACCTGGGGCAGAGAGGAACCTGAGAGCGGTCATGCTTCGATTTTAGGTGCGACTTTATTTTGAGAGGGCCTCTGTGATTCACGAAAAATGGACCTTGAACTACGTAGCCAAGGTCCATTTTCCACGTCGGTAATGTCCACGTTTTCGTGGTTCTCAGCAGCGTTATGTCGATATTACGGTTCTCCTCCGTGCTATGTGCAGGAGTGAGAGATGCGTTAGTTAGATAAAGACGGACAATCGGTCTCTGTCCGTCGTCTGTTTAGACCATCGGTTCGAGAGAGAAAGCATCATGGTGGCAAACACGGAGCGAGCGGCGATGTTATCTCTACGGATACCTTCCTCTCCACTCCCCTCTCGCCCATCTCGTTTTCCGCGCTACGTTTTGGCCGTAAAATTCAGAGAGAGGATTTCGGACGATTTCTGGACAGGGACGTAGAGAGGTCAGAAAGCGCCCACTTTTTATACATGTCTTATATTTTGTTATAATGGCATATGCGTACAATTCTTACACAAAATAATTGTAATCATAATGAATCAAACAAGTTTATACATTATATATTATATATATATATATATATATATATTTTTTTTCCATTTAAAAAAACTTATACATTTTCCTTTAGGTATCCATTGCTTTAAAAATTCTTTTTCTGTGAATTGCTGTCTATTTAAAATAAAACTATGTAAAAATGTTTACATCTAGAAACGTAAGAATATCACGAATAATTTCACTTTGAACAAATTATTCATAAGTCTTACATTTGGACATATGTAAAAATATTTAATTTTATTTATATGATATACGCAGTAATTTTTTGGAAATGTTTTTTTAAGGCAAATGATAACAAATATATATAAACCCGTGTGATTTTTACAATTATTTTATGTAAAGTTGCACATTTTGATTTGAAAAAAAAAATTCATTGACTTCGTCGTCCAAGTGATGACGTATTTTGTCAATCTTTCCGTACGACGACAGGTGAAAAATCATCAGCTTTGATCACCGCGTGGTCTCTCCTTGTCAGTACCCGCAGTGTACAATATGTAATGTAATTAAAAAATTATTTTTATTATAATCATATGTATACACACGCGCGCGCGCGCGTGTGTGTGTGTGTGTGTGTGTGGGTGTGTGTGTGTGTATGTGGCCAGAATCCAGTGTCATCTCTTCATAATCACGATACAGCAAGACAGAGAGTAAACGAAAAAGGATAGACGCTAACGTGCCTGAATTGGAAGCTCTATGCTTTTTTGTTTACTTTCCGTCACGCTACCGCGGCGACGGACAAGTGCTTTGACTCGCGAGCATTATACACGTACAAGTTTGCCAGGTTTTCGGCAAGCTTTTGTGTGTATAATGTTTGCGGTTGTTCCTGTAATTTAAAAATCTGAATTGTTATACTAATCTACTTAGAAAACAATAAAAAATTTATTTTAAAAATATAATATTTATTTTATTACGTTGTACTTTACATAAAATTATAGAATAAAAGATAGGATGTAAGGTGTAGGTTGTACATAAGCGTATAGAATAAAATAGAATATAGAATACAGAATAGATATAAGTACAAATAGATATCTAAGTATAGAGCTAAAAGTGTTAGAAATAAAAATAAATAAATAAGTTCCTTTCTACATATATTTATTTTTTATTGTAACGTTTATTTTTACATAATTTTAATCTCTTTCTCTTCAAAAATGTTTCTTTTTTTCTTTTTAAAAGTAAAGTTACAATTCATCTTGAATTTGCAATTATAAATATGCATGTTTTTATTTATACTCGCTCATTATCATTAGTATACACATAGTATACACACCATTAGTATACGCACCTTGTATACAAAGTATAAAGCACATATTAACATGCAATAAAATATATATAGAAAATATTCTTTTACATTCATCTTTAAAAAAAAAATTCTTTGTGTCACACACAGCACACACACATACACACAAACACACGGCACGTGTATGATGCACAAATTGAAATTAATATAGTTACGATTTAATTGTAATAATATTCATTTAATTGTAATAATTTACATAATTCGTCATAAAACTGATATACACACATGCGAATTAAATTATGTTTGCATCATACTCGTACATGAGAATCTTAGCAGCTTAAATAGCTGAGCCCCTTCACCACGTCAAGGTGATTCTCATGAAGGGGAAAATATGGGAAGCAACATCAGCTAGAAATTAAATTTGTATTTTCTTTAAAATATAAAAATAGAGAAAAAAGACGTAAGAAGTTAGAAAGAGCGTACCCCTCTCTTGGTTTGTCAAATATAACCTATATATCTATTTTCAACGTAGAACGCATGTTTACAGAAATACGAATTTCTTTAAAATCATAAAATTCTACTTAATGTTGGAATTTTTGTTATTAAGCATGTTATAAAAATCGCAATCACAATTGAAATAATTGCATAAATCTTAGATTAGCAGATGTTATGACAGAGAAGTTTACTATGTAAACTTCTTTGAAATAACTGATATAATGATATCAGTTTTTTGTGTTTGTTTTTCTGAAATATTTTGTATATTTAATACACATGTGTATTAAAATATTTTTGTATCTTATTATTAAATACTGTGATTTGTAAAAATCACGGTATATAATATATGTATATACATAATACATAATACATATCAACATATTAACATATGTATGTACTTGCATGTATAATTTATTACCAACATAGAATGTATTTAATGTATTTCCTTTCATTCTTTTTTACTTTGCGTCTTGCATTACATCATTAGTAATAAGTAAATGTATGATTTTACAATTTCGTAGCATGATCACATTAATCTTTTATTTGTCTTGTGATAACATCTGCGAATCTAAGATTTATGCAATTATTTCAATTGTGATTGCGATCTTTATAACATGCTTAATAACAAAAATACCAACATTAAGTAGAATTTTATGATTTTAAAGAAATTCGTATTTCTGTAAACATGCGTTCTACGTTGAAAATAGATATATAGGTTATATTTGACAAACCAAGAGAGGGGTACGCTCTTTCTAACTTCTTACGTCTTTTTTCTCTATTTTTATATTTTAAAGAAAATACAAATTTAATTTCTAGCTGATGTTGCTTCCCATATTTTCCCCTTCATGAGAATCACCTTGACGTGGTGAAGGGGCTCAGCTATTTAAGCTGCTAAGATTCTCATGTACGAGTATGATGCAAACATAATTTAATTCGCATGTGTGTATATCAGTTTTATGACGAATTATGTAAATTATTACAATTAAATGAATATTATTACAATTAAATCGTAACTATATTAATTTCAATTTGTGTATCATACACGTGCCGTGTGTTTGTGTGTATGTGTGTGTGCTGTGTGTGACACAAAGAATTTTTTTTTTAAAGATGAATGTAAAAGAATATTTTCTATATATATTTTATTGCATGTTAATATGTGCTTTATACTTTGTATACAAGGTGCGTATACTAATGGTGTGTATACTATGTGTATACTAATGATAATGAGCGAGTATAAATAAAAACATGCATATTTATAATTGCAAATTCAAGATGAATTGTAACTTTACTTTTAAAAAGAAAAAAAGAAACATTTTTGAAGAGAAAGAGATTAAAATTATGTAAAAATAAACGTTACAATAAAAAATAAATATATGTAGAAAGGAACTTATTTATTTATTTTTATTTCTAACACTTTTAGCTCTATACTTAGATATCTATTTGTACTTATATCTATTCTGTATTCTATATTCTATTTTATTCTATACGCTTATGTACAACCTACACCTTACATCCTATCTTTTATTCTATAATTTTATGTAAAGTACAACGTAATAAAATAAATATTATATTTTTAAAATAAATTTTTTATTGTTTTCTAAGTAGATTAGTATAACAATTCAGATTTTTAAATTACAGGAACAACCGCAAACATTATACACACAAAAGCTTGCCGAAAACCTGGCAAACTTGTACGTGTATAATGCTCGCGAGTCAAAGCACTTGTCCGTCGCCGCGGTAGCGTGACGGAAAGTAAACAAAAAAGCATAGAGCTTCCAATTCAGGCACGTTAGCGTCTATCCTTTTTCGTTTACTCTCTGTCTTGCTGTATCGTGATTATGAAGAGATGACACTGGATTCTGGCCACATACACACACACACACACACACACACACACACACGCGCGCGCGCGTGTGTATACATATGATTATAATAAAAATAATTTTTTAATTACATTACATATTGTACACTGCGGGTACTGACAAGGAGAGACCACGCGGTGATCAAAGCTGATGATTTTTCACCTGTCGTCGTACGGAAAGATTGACAAAATACGTCATCACTTGGACGACGAAGTCAATGAATTTTTTTTTTTCAAATCAAAATGTGCAACTTTACATAAAATAATTGTAAAAATCACACGGGTTTATATATATTTGTTATCATTTGCCTTAAAAAAACATTTCCAAAAAATTACTGCGTATATCATATAAATAAAATTAAATATTTTTACATATGTCCAAATGTAAGACTTATGAATAATTTGTTCAAAGTGAAATTATTCGTGATATTCTTACGTTTCTAGATGTAAACATTTTTACATAGTTTTATTTTAAATAGACAGCAATTCACAGAAAAAGAATTTTTAAAGCAATGGATACCTAAAGGAAAATGTATAAGTTTTTTTAAATGGAAAAAAAAATATATATATATATATATATATATATAATGTATAAACTTGTTTGATTCATTATGATTACAATTATTTTGTGTAAGAATTGTACGCATATGCCATTATAACAAAATATAAGACATGTATAAAAAGTGGGCGCTTTCTGACCTCTCTACGTCCCTGTCCAGAAATCGTCCGAAATCCTCTCTCTGAATTTTACGGCCAAAACGTAGCGCGGAAAACGAGATGGGCGAGAGGGGAGTGGAGAGGAAGGTATCCGTAGAGATAACATCGCCGCTCGCTCCGTGTTTGCCACCATGATGCTTTCTCTCTCGAACCGATGGTCTAAACAGACGACGGACAGAGACCGATTGTCCGTCTTTATCTAACTAACGTATCTCTCACTCCTGCACATAGCACGGAGGAGAACCGTAATATCGACATAGCGCTGCTGAGAACCACGAAAACGTGGACATTACCGACGTGGAAAATGGACCTTGGCTACGTAGTTCAAGGTCCATTTTTCGTGAATCACAGAGGCCCTCTCAAAATAAAGTCGCACCTAAAATCGAAGCATGACCGCTCTCAGGTTCCTCTCTGCCTGGGGTACCGATTTTAAGGACCACGTTTCTTTCTTAGTTATTTTTACGTTCATGACCAAATGCTGCTGTCAACGATCACCGCAGCATTCAGTCATGAACATAAAAATAATCAAGAAAGAAACGTGGTCCCTAAAATTAGAGTCCTATATAAAGAGAGAAGCGACATCAAACCCCCACTACAACCTTCAGTATCCAATTGAGTCCTCCACCGCCATTTTGGGACCGCTCAACGTCATCAAACACCATTCGTATCATTCTGCAAACAGCTGTGGTCACAATATGGCTGCTCGCTTAGCCAATTAAGTATCTATCAGATTACCAATCAGAGCTTTGGACATCAATGTCGCTTCTCTCTTTATATAGGACTCTACCTAAAATCGGTACCCCAGGCATCAATGCAACGCACTGTACACCCAAGGACTTTGATTCTGTCCATGGGGAAATTTTTCAAACTGAAAAGTCGCTATCTTTCTACATACTTACAGTTCATGATTAACGTAACAACCAATAAGCTCTAGTTGTTTCATTAATCATGAACTGCGAGTATGTAGAAAGTGGTGACTTCTCAGTTTGGAAAATTTCCCCATGGACAGAATCAGTCCTTGGGTGTACAGTTGTGTTCATTATAGTTGCGACACTTTTTCTTAGATGCGTTTCTGAACGCTCAACTATAACGAGAGCTGAGGACATGATTGGTTCTTACTTGTGGATCCAGCCAATTACGTTCGCAGCTCGATGAGCAAGGCTACATTCCAAAAACCATCAAAGAAAAAGTGTCGCAACTATAATGAACACGACTGTACACCCATAGAATTTGATTCTGTCCACGGGGAAATTTTCCAAACTAAGAAGTCACCACTTTCTACATACTCGCAGTTTATGATTAAAGTAACGACTAGAGCTTATTGGTCATTACGTTAATCATAAATTGTGAGTATGTAGAAAGATAGCGACTTCTTAGATTGGAAAATTTCCCCATGGAAAGAATCAAATTCTATGGGTGTACGATATAACCAACCTAAAAATGAGAAATCAGTATAACCAACGTAATTTGGTTGTATATGGCGACGGTGTTGCCTAACCAGTTATATCGGAACACAGCCTGAATAAGATACAGAAAACAAATAGCCAATCCGTAATTATTCCGTTTGTTTTCTGTTCCTGAACTCTCTAAATAAGTGTACACTTAAAATGAAATAGATAGATGTTTCAAAGTTAGCGAAAGCAAGAAGGAACGTTCTAGTGCAGTCTAGTGCAGGAACAGAAAACAAGCCTATTGATTCAAATGGATTACGGATAGAAAACAGTTTCAAAAAATCCAAAAACTTGGTTCAATTTTGTTCTATTTAATAATCCTAAACATTTTTTAATTGTTTCTCGTTTGTTGGGAAATAATATTAAAAACTGAAAATACGAGTTGCTTTCTTTAATCTGCGACAAACTTAAAAAGATCAACTTAAAATTATACATTATTTTTAAATAATTAATCACATATTTAATTTCTTATGAATAAAAATAAAATAGAAAAATTTCTTTTACATATATAATATAATTAAATGTTAATTTTACAATTTCAAACATATAAATATTTAGAGCCGCTGTTTATATATCATTAAAAATTAATTGGCTGCGTTTATCGGAAAATACAGCTTTGCAATTGTCGTCAAATTCTTTAATATAAATGGTTACACATTCAAACAAGAAAAGTAAGAGCAAATGTTAATTGTATCAAAGAATTTTACAACGGTATCAATAGACAAAATAGATCTATGAATAAAGAAACATTAATTTACATCCCAATAAGCAGACAATATTTTTTAAATGTTTTTTATTAAAAATTTTTTTGCACTTAATTTAATTATTGTATTTTCTAGTTGCATTTTTATTTAAACAAATAATAACAGAAAAGTTATTCCAGATGCCAATCCGCATTTGTAAAAATCAGTAGAAAAACTATAATTTTATATAATTTTATATAAATAATATGGTTTAATTATACATATTTCATCTTTTCGATAATATAAATTTACTTAATCTATCAGTTATTTACACTTATTAGCATAAAGTGTTCACAAATCATTACGAAGGATCCAGTTCGCAACGATCACGGAGGTCAAGCGACGTTCACCGGAGTCGCGACTTGGATGGGTAAGTGCTTGGGAATTTTCGAGAAAAAATTCCCGATTTTTTTGCGAAAAATGTTTTTTAAAATGTTATTAAAATATTGTTTTGCTTAATTGGAATTATGTGGTGTAATAATATAATATATTTATGCGGATATTTCTTAAATATCTTAAAATAGTCCTGAAATGCGTATGTATATCCCGAGGATTGCGAATGGACATCTTTAAGACTGCCGATAGATGTCTACAGGATGTCCATAGGCAAGAATGAGGCGCTTATTTGCTAATAGCACGGGACGTCCTATGGACGTCTCGGGACTGTAACAGGTAATTTCTAGGATATCCCGCTTGTCTCGACAGGTCGTCCTTAGGACGTCCCTGTGCTATTAGGGTTGGAAACACAATGTTCTCGCATCTTACGAAAAGTTAAATATCTCGATAAAAAAAAAATCGTAGATAAGTTTTCAATCACGCATTTTAAAGAGCAAAAATAAGACTATAAATCTGTGAATTTTGTTTTTACGTTTTATTCTTAAATTACATACAATTGAAAATTAAAAATATATTTTGCAATATTTTTATTTTATTTTAAAGCGTTGCAGTTTGATGAAACACCATTGAACAAGATTTAATATAAAAATATTTTAAAGTAGACTTTGTGAGCTTTAAAATGATTTTTGGAAAAAATTAATACTATCATTTTTAACAATATCGAATTTTTATATAAAAATTCATTTTTAATAAAATGTTTTTTAACTTCAAAGCTAAAGAGTTTACGGAAAAAGAGCAAAGAAAAAAAACATTTGTTATAAAGTCCTGAATTCGTACAAATTTTTTCAAATGTTTCAAAAACTTTTTTTGACTATTAATGACTTTGTTTAATATGAAACAATAACAAAATTAATTACTAAACTGGTAAAAACTGTCGTTAAACATAAAGGAATGTATGTATATGTATCTACACATGCACATAAATATGTATTACTATATTTTGTCAAAGGTATACAGGGTGATTCGGAACGACTCATGTGTCCCTGTAAAGACGTGTTCTGGGATAAATTCTGAGACGATTTTTCCTGTACGAAAATTTTGTCCGACGCTCACTTTTTAAATAATAAGAGGATAAACTTAGCGAACCATGGGTAAACGCCACGTCAGACGGTGAGTTGCGCCGCCTTTATCTACCATGTGTACAGTCATGTTCATTATAGTTGCGACACTTTTTCTTTGATTGTTTTTGGAATGTAGCCTTGCTCATCGAGCGGCAAACGTAATTGGTTGAATCCATAAGTAAGAACCAATCATGTTCTCAGCTCTCGTTATAGTTGCGCGTTCAGAAACGCATCGAAGAAAAAGTGTCGCAACTATAATGAACACGACTGTACACGGCCCGTAATTCGCTAAGTTTATCGTCTTATTATTCAAAAAGTAAGCATCAGACAAAATTTTCGTACAAGAAAAATTGTCTCAGAATTTCCAAGAACACATCTTTACAGGGACACATGGGTCGTTCCGAATGATCCTGTATAGTTATGCATTTTTGATTAAATTTTTCAACCAAATTTAAACAATAAATTAATGATTTTATTGATACTAAAACGCTCTACATAAATACGTTTAGTTTCTTTCTATTTATCATTTATGAAAAAATGTACTTGGAGCCAAATTGGCTTTTACGATTCTTCTAGGGGGCTTGTCAAACCCAATCCTTTTAGTGTTAAGGGCTAATAATAAAACGCCATTAATCAAAATTTTACAATTTTTCTACAAAAGTATTATCAATAGCTAATAGGTAAAATAAAAACATCAAAGTTATTTTGTATTGTCAGCGTATGACATCATTTTATATTATAAATTATTATGACAACATAATACAATTTTTTAATCAAATTTGAAGATTTTAAACCACAGCATAAATTGCCAAGTTGCTATTTAAAAATGTCATATAATAAATGCACATATCAACAAGTATAAACTCAATTGCTACAATTCTGGTGATAACTTATGCTACTAGCAATATGCCAGTGACAATACACTCATTTTTTGGACTGTAAAAAATCTATTTTTAAAAAAGCTAGTTTCAAAATTCATGTATCATTAAATTTTACAGAAATTGCTTAATTATAATTCTATCAATTAATGCATATTATATTTCATGTTATTATATTTTATATTATACAATATTACTCTCCTTAAGCTTTACTTAAGCTTAACAATAATACAATAATGCTATTTATTTATGAAAGAATTTTAAATATATAATTATACCAAGAATGGCTAATTCTAGTAATATAATCAATATCAGCACAATTTTGTTTGTCAAAACCTTCAGTTGCATAACATTCAAAATTTTTCTAGTTTTATTTAATTCTTCGTCCGTCTGTGACAATCTCCGCTTTGCTCGTAAGAGACGATCTCTTTGTTCGCCCAATTCAGAAATCACTTCTGTGCCAATCTGTTCGCTCTCTGCTGCGACAGCCTGCGATCTTGCGACCGACTGTGCTGAACGTTCCAATGCTGCATTTCCATCCAACAAAATACGCCGATGTTCAGCATCCCAATTCATACCAAAATTCATTTTCTTTATATTATTTAATCAGCATACAACAATGAATGAGAAATCATTATGATCAAACGGTTGTTCCTAAATTTTACGTATTCTTCTTCATTGCGTCATAAACATCGAAACTATTGCAATAAAAAATATAACCTTAAATGTAATATATAAAAAAGGAAATACTTTCATAGAATATTTTAAAATAGAAAAAATTACCTTACCTGTGCTGAGAAATATTGATTCTTCACTTTAATAAATTATGTTTTTTATCGTTTGTTAACAATTAAAAATTATTTGATCAGAAATTGTTTATCTTTTTCCTGTTAGTTAGCATCGAACTACTTCATATCAGGCCAATTTAATCACAATTTAACTGAATTTAACCGAGAACTAATTTATCTTTTATCACTTGTTATTATTCGTATAACTCATACATGCTCGTACAACTGACAAGAAATGACTAGTTACCATAGTGGAACGTTGGAAGGTGGAGGGGATAGCATGGTGTGTTCATTTTACAGCCTTCTTTCTTTAAAATCTGCGCTCTCTGTCGTTTTTCTGCCTCTTATTCCAGAGAGCTGCCAACTGCTGCCAACTGTGAAAAGTTGAATACAATAAATATATATGTATATAAGTGGTGACCGGTACGATGTGAATACAGTTATTTGCACCGTGATAATTTTATTTACTTTCCAATAAATACATGACGATGTCCGTTTAATAGTTTATTTTTCAAGCATGATGACACGCGTCACGTTTCTGCATCCCGATCTCGGTATTGGCGGCGCGGAGAGGCTCGTCGTCGATGCGGCCCTAGCGTTGAAGAAAAACGGCCACGACGTAAACTTTGTGACAACCCATTATGACCTGGAACACTGTTTTTCGGAAACCAAAGACGGCACGATTCCCGTCACTGTTGTGGGTAATTGGCTACCTAGACACATTCTGGGCAGATTCTATGCGCTCTTCGCTTACATACGCATGGTAAGAAGTTAACAATAAAATAAAAATTATTGAGAAAAATTTGCTTCACGGAAAACCATGATTAAAACTGAATTACACATATTTTAAAAATAATAAAAGATTATGAAAAATTTATCGATTATCTCATAGTGCATTTAAAAATACAAAAAATTTGGCGGCAGTTTTCTACTTGAATAAAAAAGTTAAGAGGTAACAATATACTCTAGAGATGTAAATGTATTTAAAAAATATTTACAAAAATTTTTTTTGTTAATGTTCTTTAAGACCAGTATTCAAAACATTTTTGTAAAGATGGTAGTGTTTTTATGTCATTCTATTTTTATCATTAATTAAATGTAAAACAAGGATAGAATGAAAAGCAGTATAACATTCTATCTTATTTTCTTCTAATTTTGTAATTTGTATTTTTGTGCGTAGGATATGTTCCAAAAAGGAAAATCATAAAAATTATAGTTGTAAGAACCACAGTTTTTATGATAAATGAGCATATCTTAATAATTGTATTCAATTGTAATATCTTAACTTAAATTCACATATATTTCTTTTCCAAACATAGAGAACATTGTGATAACAACCATAGCAATTTCTTTCATAAAGCATTTTTTTTATTGCTAAGGAACTTATTTTTTTCCTTTAACTCAAGAACTGAATTATTTAGTCCCAGTCCTGTAGAATGTCTTGATTAAAAAAAAAATTATATATTGTTAGCAATAGTTATAACTAAAATAAGTTTTGTGGCATTTATTTTTCTAGATATATGCAGCCAGCTATATAATCTTCTGTGATCAACGACCAGAAGTTGTTTTCTGTGACCTAGTGTCCATCTGTATACCTATATTGAGACTGCGCATTCCATATGTGATATTTTACTGTCACTATCCAGATCAACTGCTCTCACAGCCTGGTGGCTGTATCAAACAGTTGTACCGCATACCACTGAATTACCTTGAGGAAATCACAACTGGCATGGCACATAAAGTATTTGTAAATAGCAATTACACAAACAGTGTGTTCAGAAACACATTCAAGAGACTGAAAATTAAACCAGAAATTTTGTATCCCTCCATTAACACAGACTTCTTCAATAAGACGAGAATAGTATCTCTAGAGAGGGTGCTTGACAGAAAATTACCAGATGATAGCATTATACTGTTGTCTATCAATAGGTATGAGCGTAAGAAAAAACTGTCTCTTGCGATAGAGGCTCTGGCGGAACTGGAAAATCTTTTAACAAAGGAAATATATAAAAAAGTGTACTTGATAATGGCCGGTGGATATGATAAGAGAGTCGAGGAAAACGTGGAGTATCACTTGGAATTGATAGGACTCGCCGATGAGCTGCATGTAACGGACAAAGTGATATTTCTACGTTCACCCTCCGATATAGATAAGATCTCTATACTTCATCATTGCAAAATTGTGATATACACCCCGCCGAATGAACACTTCGGAATAGTACCCTTGGAGGCGATGTTCATGGGCAAACCAGTGATCGCTCACAACTCCGGCGGTCCCACGGAATCGATAATTTCCGGAGAGACTGGTTTTCTAGTCGATTTGTTCGGCGAAGAGTTTGCTTTGAAAATAGCTTATTTAATTACAAATCCAAATCAGCTTGAGAATTTTGGTAGATCGGGTCAGTATAGATTTCTGGTGACATTCAGTTTTGCTGCTTTTAGTGCTCAATTAAATAAGGCGATAAGCGACTTAACTGATAGGCAATAAAATAATGGAAGTTGTTAAAAGATTATCATGTTATTTTTTTTATTTTTTTACATGCTATTAGATCCGGAACGCTGATTAAATATGAATGATGCTATAAAAAAATAAAAAATTTTTTAAATGTTATTTATTTATATTTCATATTAAATATATTTGATTTGAAAGAGATTTATGTTTTCTACTGGACTTTGTGGCCTAAACGTAAACTGTAGCTTGTTTAATTATATTTTATATCGAAATAAAATTTATTGTAATTTATGTTTCAAGACACATAGTCATGTCTTACAAATACACTTGGAAAAATGAACAAATTTTCAGAATAAATTCAAGCAGCAGGAAAAAGTTTATTACATCAGGATATTTGCTATGTATTGTCAGTTTCTATAATTTTTTGGATTTTTGAGTTTGAAACTTTTTCTTGTGAAATAAATTGGACATATTTAACATAAGTAAAAAATGTCGGATCTATTTGCAGTTTTTGCTTTCTATAAGACGCAAATAAAGTCCGATCGTAAAACCGAAAGTGCTGTTGGAAAGATAATTCAATCCCCTTCATTTTTGCTTCAGATCATTTTGATGTATCTCTCATCCATGTTAAACTATAATGAAAAATGTAAAAATGCTTTTTCCAGTCCAATTTAAAACCAGTGGTTTTATTTTTACTGACTTTTAGATAGAATTTTAAAAGATTTTTATGTATTTTTTTAGTATTATTGAATAAAAACAAGCAATTGGAGGCACAAATAAAAATTTTATTAAAAACAAATTAGTAATTTTTTATGTATGTATACAGGGTGTCCCAGAACTGCGTATTTTCCCACTATGAGAGACACAGAGGAGATGAAAAGAATAAAAAAAAGTCTTATACCATTTTGCGATATTCGTTATAATTATTGATTTATAAAATAAAACGTTTGAACTGGTGACGCCGCGCCATCGCGCTTAGCTTATAAGCGCGGGAAAGTGCGGTGGGAAAGGCATCACTGTCTAAATTTGCACACGCGACGGTCTGAATTCCGTCGCACCGCGTATACATACACTGCAAAAATCAAATGTGTTATTTACAAAGAGATTATATGTTATTTATCATAGATTTACACTTTATCAAATGTGTAAGGAGAAGCTTTAGCTAAAATAACACATTTGATTTTTGCAGTGTATGTATGTACATGCGGTGCGGCGGAATTCAGATAGCGACGCGTCACTTTTCCCACCGCATGCCGCGCCTATAAGCTAAATGCGATGGCGCGGCGTCACCGGCTTAGACCGGTTTATTTTATAACTCAATAATTATAACGAATATCGCAAAATGGTATAAGACTTTTTTTGATTCTTTTCATCTCCTCTATGTTTCCCATAACGGGAAAATACGCAGTTCTGGAACACCCTGTATAATTAAACGTTTCTCAGTCATGTTATTATATTATTAGAATTAAAATTAATAAAATTTAATTATTCTGAGTCTGATGACTCATATTTTATTAATTTAACATTTTTAAGATTAGATTTGTTCGGCCGATCACTAGTGCTACAATCAGGTTGCAAATTGATGTAAAAGTCTGATTTAGACATGAGTTTCTTTGAACTTTGGAACAAATTTTACAATAAACCGCAAAAATGATCATAAAATACTTGAAATTGTTGAATTCTTTAATTATCTTAAATCAATTACCCTTCAAAATTTTAACACTTTTAAATAATTATTTACAAGGATTTTCTTTTTTTCTTTTTTTAATTTTTGCACGACGGCTGAAAATATATCCGCGTCTATTCTGCTATGATATGAATGTTATGACAAAACTGTCAAATTGCTGTCACATGTTCAGTGTCTTGTAAGGACTTTACATTATAAATAGTACGTAAATCCGCTTAACCGTATTCATTTAAATTAAAAAGATTGGAACACTATTTGGAACACTGCTCAATTTGCCCTACTCTTCCCTATAATGTATCTAATGTAAAAATCAATTGTACATTGAAAAAGAAGCAATTAATTTTAATTTTCAAACATTTTTTACTTACAATGTTAAATACATCTAATTATTTATATATATTCATTATTGTTTATTATATAAATTATTTTAATAAGATTATATATAAATGCTTCTTTTTTAATTAAATTTTGTATACATCATCGAAATAGATTATCAAAACAAGTATATATCTCATATAATTTATAATTGTAAATATTGAAAAAATAAATTCTTTGTCATATTTGGAAAAAAATTATTTTTTCTACTGGATTTGTCAATATTACATAATGGAAAAATAATAAAATATTTTATACAATTTTCAAAGAAACATTGAAGTTTGAAATTCTTTTTTTGAAACATAAAATTAATCCATCAATTGTAAGTTATCAAGTTTCTCACTAGAATAGAATCCTGCTTTAACTTGTCTGCCACCGAAGAAACGTCCATTCAAATCAACCACAGCTTTAATAGCACTTTCTATTCTTTTGAATTCAACAAATATTCGTACTGCTTCCTCTGGAGTAGCTTCTATTACTTCGTGAATAATAACACGCGCAACATCGCCATATTTGGTGTTGCATTCATCCTTCACTTCTGGTTCAAGATCGTCGTCAACTTCTCCAGGGCCAACCATGTTGCGCAAAAGAACAACCTACAATAATAGATGTAATCAAGATAACAAATATGTCTTAAATTATACGGCAAGCAATATATTAAGGCTCCTGAATAGTTGTGACCATATTGAAATCGTGACGTCATAAGCGAAAAATCACACATAAAAATTTCTTGCGTATTATTTGTAAATAAAGAGAATTTGGATAAGACAAAATGGCTTTAAAATGCAAAAATGGGTTTCAACTCTCCTTTTCCTCCTTGACAATTAATAAATAGTCGTAAAAGTAACGTGAAATGAAGCCTTCTCCTTCTATAAGGATAACTTGCGGTCCATTTTTACGAATTTACTAAATACGATACAAGTCACATTTTCACAATAAAGCACATAATAAAATAACATGCAAGAGAAATCATCGTCAATATATTACTTTTTACGCCTATTAGTTCTAATTCTTTCCGCGATACTACGTCACCATCAACACGGAGTTCTCAGCCAACCACTCAGGAGCCTTGAGATCTATAAAATTACAGTATACATATTTTATTTCACAAATTAACAAAGAATAATTTATAAGTAGAGAAAAGACGGTGGTCACGAGATATGTGTTGAGTGGTGAGATATCATGATAGCTCGTATAATTCGCATTTTGAATTCTAAGAGCAGCCTTTAAAATTATTTCGTTACAGTCTATTTAAATATTATAGAATGGTTACTAATCATTAGCGTATTTTTCAGTGTGTTTTTATAAAAGCCGAATTTCAGTTTTGCAAGCAGCATAGATATATACTCTACGTTATTTTAAGAAATACGTTAGGTATTAATTTTTTAATTTTATAGCGTTTTTGAATGGAGTGGGTTTTAACCCAGGTTCGATCGTCCGTTCTAATTGGACGATTCCGGCAAATGGCGTCAAATCTGAGTTAAAACCCATTGCACTCGAAAACGTTATAAAGTTTAACTTGAAGGCCTTGAATGTGGTTTTCAAATAATGTAATTAAATTTAATGTGTGCCATAATGTATGTATGATTTCAACATATAAATTTATATCATGTGAGAAGGATCGTAAGCCATTTGCATTATAAACACAAGACCGCTCTTGCAATTTTACAACCTTATCGTGGACATAACGTTTACTAACACAGCAAGGAAATAATTTTTAAAAAAATCATCTTTAAAAAAACACCGTTAATAACGTCATGTGTTCCAACTCAAAATTGTATGTGTCGTCAAGATCATGATCAAGATCGTTTACTATCGACAATAGTCTAGACGATATGCGAGAACGACAATTGTTCAATTGACATAATATACATATTTTGTGATAATATCGATGTTTTCATCTTTCGCAATTCACTACCATAATAATTTCTTTAAATTTTTTGTTCAATGTGTAATATGCGATTTAACTTCAAGTAAATAATTTCCTAATAATTTGGTGACTGAGGAAGGCTTAATATAACCGAAACGTTCCATTAGACATGTAAATGTAACATTTATCGAATTAAAGATTTTTTGTTAACACCCATAATTTTGTAGGCTCGTAAACTTGACTAGTTATTAAATTATTGTATTTGACAACAATTCGAGCGATTCTTAATTTTAATATTTCTTAAAAAAGCATTTAAAAAAATATATATATTTTTTATAAAACATTCAAAAATGTTATAAAACCTTGTTTTGTAACATTATTAGTGTGCAAGATCTATGAAGGATCATTAATTTGTGATTTGTGTGTATTTAATGTGTATAATTAAAAGTGCCTTTTATGACATTAGCATTCCACGATTCTCATTCTGCTCTCACAAATGCATCCTTCTTTCCCCTCTTCCCAGTAAATTGTAAATTACGTTCATTTTATATATCTGATGAACTTCTATCTATTGAGCGATTGATAGAACTCTATGATTAACAAACTGATGTTGATAAGAACCGTGTTGCTTTAATATTTACTGAGTTATTTTACAAAAGTAAAATATAATGTTACCATGCTTTTTCTTCCTTTATAAGTATCAAGAATAACAAAATTGCAACAAAGGCTTTATTTTTTAAATATAAACGTTAAATTTAAATATTCATATAAAAAGTGCTTGAAACACGTGAATATTTAGATATTATAATTATAAAAAATGGAACTTTATTTTGTTATTCTCTTGACTTTTATCTTATCATCTAGAATTGTTAAGCTTACTTTGCACAATATAATTTGCAACAGAATTTTATTTATAATTTTATATCAAATTACGTATGGAATATTTGATTATTTTTTTGACATAATTGAGTTATTAAAAAATGACATGGTTATTAAAAAATACATTTAAAATATAATAAAAGTATATCATAGAGAATTCTTTAATAACATCAGTTTCAATAATAACATAATTACAGCAATATCCACTTGTAAAAATAAACTTCGTAAACATAAAGGAAATATTTGGTGTAAGTTATGCTACATAACAAACTCTTAGTCAAAGATCCAATAACATATAAATTTTTTTAAAATTAAATAAAACAATTAAAAAATTTAAGTGACATTTTAAAAAGAATCTTTTCTAATGCATCGGTACAAGCATCTTTATTTTTGTAATTGATAGATTTTACTATGTATAGGTAAAAATATTTTGTTCAGTTAATAAAGAAGTAACTTGCTCCAGCACCAAGGCATTGTCACATAAATGATAAAATACGACAGTAGGTTAAGTTATAAATTATGTAATTTACAATTCACGAGTACTTATAGACTGTGCATATTTCATGTGTCTTATTTGTTCCCATGTTTTCTGTATAAAATTATAAATAAAATTCTCTCAAATTTTGTCGCAAATTATAGATCATGTAAAGTTTAAATTTTTGTTTCATTTATTGTCGAACACTTTGTATATATTGATATAAGATTTCACTAACTTTGCTTGGACATTTCATTATCTCTGTAATGCTTGGTTCTTCCTGGGGTTGTTGTGATTGTGATAGTACTTGTAATTGCATCTGCGGTGGAGATGCAGTAAGTGGTGGTGGTGGAGGCATCAACTGTTCCCTCTCGCCAACTATTCTACCACCACGTTTACTAGTTTTCTCCACTTGCAATGCAACCGACATGCCCTGTTCCTTCTTGCCAAGACCCTGTCCTTCTTTAAAACCGTACTTTGCCATTATCTTTGCTGCCACGGACGACGTTGAATAGCCGAGATTAGACGGCTGCCGCGATGGTGGAGGTGGCAATTCCGTGGATTCTTGTAACGATGGTGGCGGTGCTATAGCTGCACCTCCTACTATACCTCTCGAAGTCGGTGTTCTTTCCTCGTCTCTTTCAGGAGGGATCATTGTACTGTTTCCACCAGCAGTCTGTTACATATAACACACATAAAAGTTCAATATTATTACAATCAGAATTGAATAAGTTAATATTTTGTGTGTAAATTAAGTTTAACTAAATCAAGTTAAAATTAATAAAGTAAAAATTAACATAAGAAAAAAAAACATTTTTCAGCCGAAGCAAATCTTAATAATGTTTCTATATTAAATATTAAATTTTTCAGCTCTATAAGCTACATATGCCAATAAACAGGGTGATTCAGAACCTTATGTGCTCGAAGAACCATATTCCTAAGGTTATTCTAAAACAACTTTTTCTTTGGCAAAAACTTGTCCAAAGCATAGTTTTTAAATAATAAAAGGAAATAGTTATTCAAAAACCGGGCGCATATAGCGGTGAGGCAGGGCCGGCGCAACTCAGCATTCGATACAGGCGATTACATGAGGCGATCGCAGTGATAAGCTGACAGCTAGAACACTGCTTTTCCTCCCTTCCCCCTCACTCTTACTCTCTCCCGCTCTTTCAAAGCCTCTAATCAATTGTCATTCTCATTTTTTTCTTATTTATTTATCAATTCATACACTAACACTGAAATAATGCTAGAATTAAAAACGATATTTAATAATTTGACGTCTTGTTTTATAATTCTGTATGTACAAAAAATATTTTCTTTTAGTCAAAAATACCATATTTAAAATGCGTGATTGAAAAACAAAAATGCAAAGTGAAAGAGAAAGAGAGAGAGAGACGAGTTCGATCAAATTTGAACGTGTATTTTTATTTTTCAATCATGCATTTTAAATATGCTATTTTTGACTTAAAAAGAATATTTTTTACTCGTACAAAATTATTAAAAGACGTCAAATAATTAAATATCGTTTTTAATTCTAGCATTATTTTAGTGTTAGTGTATGAATTGATAAATAAGAAAAAAATGAGAATGAGAATGGGATAAAGGTTTTGAAAAAGCGGGGGAGAGAGAGAGAGAGATTGAGAGAGCGGGGAGGAAGAGGGGGGAGAAACAGTGTTCGAGCTGTCAGCTGATCATTGCAATCGTTTCACGTAATCGCTCATATCGAACGGTGAATTGGCCCTGTCTCACTGCTATACGCGCCCGGTTATTGGATAAGTATTTCTTTTTATAATTTAAAAACTAAGCTTCGGACAAGTTTTTGCCAAAGAAAAAATTGTTTCAGAATAACCTCATAGGTGTATTGAGGGATCGAAATCCTTAACTGCATTTAAGTCGCGACGTAAAGCTCGAAAAATCGTCTGCGGCCCCCGGTTTTGCCGTGATGGGTTTTCTTGTCCATGTTGCTTTATGAAAGATTGCCATTTTGCGGATTAAGAAAAATTCCAATTAATAAAGAAATAAAAATAAATTCTGACCGTTTTCCGTTCGATTAAATTAATTTAGAGAGAGAGAAGATGGCTTAAAAAGCGTATGCGTAGGAGTACGGCGTGAGGCAGGAGTGAACTTGAAAATTATATATTAAATTATTAACTAATCAAATATTTAGATTGACAATTGAATTTAATTCTGATTTAAAATTAAACGTTTTAGTTAAATTTTAAATTTGAATATTCGAGCATCGAAGAATAAATCAGAATGCCGGTGGGGTTTTTAAAGAAGGGGTGTTTACGATAACTAATCGGATCTCGGATTGGATTGAACAATGGTACTCAACGTAGGTATAGAAAATTTCCCTAGATTCGGATTGACGATTGCTGTCTCAAATGTAATCCGATTGATGACGAACGCGTGGAGACCGAGAAGCGTGCTTGAAAAGTAAGTCTTTTTATTTTTTTAAATAATAACACAAAAAATCAAAGATAAAGTTAAAAAGAATGATTTGAATTTAGATTTATTGTAATTTTTTTTTGTCTAAACACTGGATTTCGTTTAAATTTCTGTTTGTAAAAATTAATTAATCTATTCTAAAGTTTGTTATATCGGAAACAAATTAAAATTAATAAAACAATTATTAATTGTTAGGTACATATTAAAGCATATAATATTTCAAGCATATCATATAGAATTCCTGTTTATTATAAACTTAGTAAAAATAACTTTGAAATTATTCAACTACATTACACATTAATCAATATTAATTTATATGTTAAAAATCAATAATGTCTCTGAAAATGTTCTTTTTATTCTTTTCCAGATCGTAGATAAACTTCAACTCCAAGAATAAATAAAAATTACTGGAAAATGTATTTGCATAAAAAGGACATTATTGAACAACATCAAGTTGTGCTAACTTAAAATTTGTAAAATCTGCTATTTTTTGTTAGTTGTTCATTAGAGAGTAATAATATAAGAACATAATATATACATAAATAAAATTTAAATAATTGTATGCATACATGACTTTTATTGTAAAATGTACATATTTTTCATCTATAGGAAAAAAAAAATTTTTTTTGTGATAAAATCACACAAACAATACAAGTACAAAGATCTAGCTACAACCGTTAAAGGCAAAGATTATATTAAAATTTACATAAAATTTTTATTTTTGTTATGAATGACTGATATGTACCTTTGGTTACAATAAAAGTCATATACAATTATTTGAATTATATTTGTGTATATTCCGTTTTTATATTATTACTTTCTAATAAACAGCTAACAAAGCAGATTTTACAAATTTTAAGTTAGCATAAATTAATATTGTTCAATAATGCCCTCTTCATATAAATCCATTTTCCAGTAATTTTTATTTATTCATGGAATTGAAGTTTATTTACAATCTGCAAAAGAATAAAAAGAACATTTTCAGAAACATTATTGATTTTTAACATATAAATTAATATTGATTAATGTGTAGTTGAATTAATATTGATTAATGTAGTTGAATGATTTCAAAATTATTTTTACTAACAATAAGTTTACCCTTACAAAAAAGACGCACGGACTAGAAATTGTAATCTCTGTGATTATTGTAATATTTTCCTGTGATCCATTCGTAATACGAAAAAACCACACAAGTTTATTGTAATATTAACACGTTATTGTAATATTTATGTGTGGTTATTGTAGTATTTTTCTGTAGTCATTGTAATATAAGATTACAATTTCCAGTCCGTGCGTCTTTCGTAAGAGTAAACAGGAATTCCATATAATATGCTTGAAATATTATATGATACGCTTTAATTTATATCTAACAATTAATAATTGTTTAATTAATTTTGATTCGTTTCCGATATAACCACAAACTTAAGAATAGATTAATTAATTTTTACGAACAGAAATTTAAACAAAATCCGGTGTTTAAACAAAAAATATTGCAATAAATCTAAATTTAAATCATTCCTTTTAACTTTATCTTGGATCTTTCGTGTTATTATTTAAAAAAATAAAGAGATTTACTTTTCAAGCGTGCTTCTGTGTCTCCACGCTTTCGTCATCAATCGGATTACATTTGAGACAGCGATTGTCAATCCGATTAGTCTAAGGAAGTTTTCTATAATTAGGTTGAGTACCATTGTTCAATTCAATCCGAGATCCGATCAGTTATCGTAAACACCCAAGGAAAAGCGGATCCCGATAGCGCACGGGACCGATAGCCCACCACCACTCACAGTAGTCGATGCCTAGAGTTTTTCCGTTGGTTGGGTTAGATAAGTCAAGATGATTGGTTGGTGGGCTATCGCACCGTGCGCTATCGAATCCCATCCGGTTAGGAAATGTCATAGAAGGGAAAAAAGGTGACAAAGAAGGCGCAAACGCAAGTGTGAAGCTCGATCGCGCACAGCTCGAAAAACCTCTCTTAGGTTAGGTTCTCCCTTAGATTAGGTTATCAATAGGAAGGCCAATTGTATGGTGCAGGCATCGCAGATTAACGGTAAACAAAAAATTTTTATCTGTTACATAAAACTTTAAACGTGTTTTTTTCAAAATCACTTTCAAAATCACTAAGCTTGCCACACTCATAATTTCCATGACTTGACCGATTTACTTGAAATTTTAACTGTAGCTTCTAAAATACATTTGTCAGCGAAGTACGGATTTTACATTTCGTTATAAACTTTCTTTTATAAACAATTTTCTGCAAAATTTTTCGCAAAAAAATATTTTTTTTCAAACTTGTCATTTATACAAAAAAAATTATTTTTTAATTTCCGTACGTTTTTCGCTAGCTAATGACATAAAGAATTTTTAAAAATGATTTTTTGTTCTAAAGCAAAAATTGTAGCAGATTTTGGTGCGATAGTAAGGCACCTTCTGAAACGAGTAATCATCATTGCCAAGCTTTGTCATCGCCATTTTGTAATAAAAAAAATACAAAAAAATTTTTGTTAATACTTCAAAGTATGTAGAATAAGGTACTTAAAATATTTTGCGTTACCGTTTTCGTTTTCCCGTAAAAAACGATCAAAAATAGGTTTTTTTTGGAGGTTCTACAGTGGTGTTATCCCTTAATATAATTTCGATGCCCTAGAAGCATCTATAGAATCCCCCTTTCGAAAAAATTGTAAAAGATTTTATTATGAAAAAATTAATTCAGTTATATTAAACATTGAATAAACAAAGAATTAACTCCTAAAAGAAAGTTGCGTTACAATTAAATTAGCTTAAGGTAAATTAAAAGTTAATTTTGAAAAGCATTGTTTATATTAAATTAGAATATCACAATATTTTTAGATATTTTTAGATAACATTAAATAAGTTTTATTTTATTTGTAAATTAAGTTTACATGAAGTAACAAAGAAATATTTTTTACATGAGTATTTTTTTCTTTTTTCACATAAATAAATATTTAACTTACAAGGTAAACTCGCGACCTTCGAATCACCAATTTTAATAAAATTTCATAGGTGTGTATTTACTCAAACATTTAATAAAGCCGTAAGTTGCGAAAATTAGACATTTGCGAGAAAATGACGAATAAATATTTCCAATGCCTATAATACCATTACAGCTTTTAGCTTTTTTATAAGGTCTAGATAAAAAAAAAACAATAAACTGTGTGTGTCTGTGTGCGCGCGCGCGTGTGCGTGCGTGCGTGCGTGCGTGCGTGTGTGTGTGTGTGTGTGTGTGTGTGTGTGTGTGTGCGCGCGCGCGCGCGCGCGCGTTTGTTTTACTCATTATCAGAGGCCGTTGTATGACGATTTTCCTAACACCGGACGCTACGCCGTTGATTCGACAATACTTTTTCTGTAACGATACTATAGGTACTGGAAATATTTAATCGTCATTTTCTCGAGAAAGCCTAATTTCCGCAACTTATGGTTTTATTATAGAAAATGTTTGAGTAAATACTACACACCCATAAAATTTTATTAAAAATTTTAATGACCTGAAGGATTCTCCTTGGTCGTGTGTTTTTCATGTTAAAAAAAGCTAATAAATTAAAATTTAGATTTTTAAAATAACTAGTTAAAGATAAAAATTAACTAAGTTAAATTAAAAGTTATTAATTTTATTATTTAATAATGATATCCTAATATGACCAGAAAACGTATAAACACATTTAAATAATAAGAAGGCTATACATGGTCTAAAAAAGATCTTTGGGCTCAATAATTTTTTAGATAAATTTATGAACATTTTACAAAATTACCTAAATTGCGCGCCGCATATTTTGCTGGAGTTACAACACAGCTATTTTAAGAAGAATAAAAAAATGTAATATCATAAAAATTAAAATTGCTAACCAATTTTAAAAATTTTGATTAAGGTAATATTTTTCGCAATAATTTCTTTACAGTTTTTCGGGATAAAAGGGGATAACAGAGATGCTTATAAACATCAAAAATTTATTCAATCCTGAGCACAAAGATCTACTGCATGCAAAGACCTTGGTAGCCTCCTCATTATTTAAATGTTTATTATTTAATTTTTGAACTGGTTAGCATCTGATTATAATATATTACATTACAACACAATATTGTTATATTACTGTACAAAAAATTATAATTTGTTTTGAACTTTTCTGCATTATTGTTCAAAAATATCAATATATTTAAAATTTTGTTGCTTTTTAAAAGTGTAAGAAAAATTTTTAAAAATGTTTAAACTTTATGCAAATTAAACATGTTATAACATTATCCTCTTTTATTTTTTGTTTGAACTCTTAAAACACGTTTTCACTTGTATCATATCATTGTATCGTATCATAATCAGTTAAGTGTGGAGAGGGCAAATTATTTTGATACACAGATATGATATAACTATGTTCCACTTGAAGTCAGTATTTCGCAAAACATTAAAAAAATGATACGGATACAGTCAGTGTGGACTTATTCTGATTCTGTTCCAATTTTGTCTCCATCTAACAACATAATAACATAACACCACTCACTTTATTCCAAAAATTCAGTTGCACGTTGTCTCAAGACAGTGAAAAGTCAATAAATGATGAAGAAAAATATAGCTAGCAGCAACTAACTGTACAGAGAAAAACATTGTATCTAGAACAAGCAACTTCAAATTTAAAATACAGATGTATTAAGTGAAAAACTAAATGAAAAATACAAATATGAGATACAAATACAAGTTAAAAACAAGATCTTAAATATGTTGAAGCTAGCAGCGGATTCGCAGCAGCAGATTCGTCAAAGCAGGGATTCTCATTCAAAATAAAATACATAAGAAACTTTGACATATAAAGGCAAACTAGCAAGTAACTGCACAACATACACTTATACGCTTCTAAATAGATCAGACTATCGAGAACAATTAACAAAAATGCGCAGGTCTACTAAATTGTTTAAATTATATAACGAGTTATTGCAGAAACAAGGGAAGGAAGCCTCGGTCGGGGCTGTAAATTTTTTTAGAACATCATTGTAGGCTTCTAAATAAATCCCGACTAGCAAGAAAAATTAAAAAAAATGCGCACGCCTACGAAAAATTATTTAAACAATATAAAGTTTATTGCAAAAACAGGAAAACGAAGTCGCGGTCGGGGCTGCAAATTTTTTTAGAACATTATTGTAAGTTTCTAAATCAATCCCGACTAGCAAGAAAAATTAAAAAAAATGCGCACGCCTACAAAAAATTATTTAAACAATATAAAGTTTATTGCAAAAACAGGAAAACGAAGTCGCGGTCGGGGCTGCAAATTTTTTTAGAACATTATTGTAAGCTTCTAAATCAATCCTGACTAGCAAGAAAAATTAAAAAAAATGCGCACGCCTACAAAAAATTATTTAAACAATATAAAGTTTATTGCAAAAACAGGAAAACGAAGTCGCGGTCGGGGCTGCAAATTTTTTTAGAACATTATTGTAGGCTTCTAAATCAATCCCGACTAGCAAGAAAAATTGAAAAAAATGCGCACGCCTACAAAAAATTATTTAAACAATATAAAGTTTATTGCAAAAACAGGAAAACGAAGTCGCGGTCGGGGCTGCAAATTTTTTTAGAACATCATTATAACCTTCTAAATCAATCCCGACTAGCAAGAAAAATTAAAAAAATGCGCACGCCTACGAAAAATTATTTAAACAATATAAAGTTTATTGCAAAAACAGGAAAACGAAGTCGCGGTCGGGGCTGCAAATTTTTTTAGAACATCATTATAACCTTCTAAATCAATCCCGACTAGCAAGAAAAATTAAAAAAATGCGCACGCCTACGAAAAATTATTTAAACAATATAAAGTTTATTGCAAAAACAGGAAAACGAAGTCGCGGTCGGGGCTGCAAATTTTTTTAGAACATCATTATAACCTTCTAAATCAATCCCGACTAGCAAGAAAAATTAAAAAAAATGCGCACGCCTACGAAAAATTATTTAAACAATATAAAGTTTATTGCAAAAACAGGAAAACGAAGTCGCGGTCGGGGCTGCAAATTTTTTTAGAACATCATTATAACCTTCTAAATCAATCCCGACTAGCAAGAAAAATTAAAAAAATGCGCACGCCTACGAAAAATTATTTAAACAATATAAAGTTTATTGCAAAAACAGGAAAACGAAGTCGCGGTCGGGGCTGCAAATTTTTTTAGAACATCATTGTAGGCTTCTAAATAAATCCCAACTAGCAAGAAAAATTAAAAAAAATGCGCACGCCTACGAAAAATTATTTAAACAATATAAAGTTTATTGCAAAAACAGGAAAACGAAGTCGCGGTCGGGGCTGCAAATTTTTTTAGAACATCATTATAACCTTCTAAATCAATCCCGACTAGCAAGAAAAATTAAAAAAATGCGCACGCCTACGAAAAATTATTTAAACAATATAAAGTTTATTGCAAAAACAGGAAAACGAAGTCGCGGTCGGGGCTGCAAATTTTTTTAGAACATCATTATAACCTTCTAAATCAATCCCGACTAGCAAGAAAAATTAAAAAAAATGCGCACGCCTACGAAAAATTATTTAAACAATATAAAGTTTATTGCAAAAACAGGAAAACGAAGTCGCGGTCGGGGCTGCAAATTTTTTTAGAACATTATTGTAGGCTTCTAAATCAATCCCGACTAGCAAGAAAAATTAAAAAAAATGCGCACGCCTACAAAAAATTATTTAAACAATGTAAAGTTTATTGCAAAAACAGGAAAACGAAGTCGCGGTCGGGGCTGCAAATTTTTTTAGAACATCATTGTAGGCTTCTAAATAAATCCCGACTAGCAAGAAAAATTAAAAAAAATGCGCACGGCTACTAAATTGTTTTAATTATATAACGAGTTATTGCAGAAACAAGGGCTTGGTCGGCGCTGGAAATTTATTAGCAATCATATTAAGGTTGGCTGCTTGCGCCGTATAGGAATAATATTGTCATTATAGAAAAGAAATAGTATGATTTCCCAATTTTCTACTTTGATGTAAATTATAGATCAGAAATATAATTTGACTGCTAAACATACATATTGTTCTCTCTCTTTGCGCTACCCAAGACCAACCAACGAGGAGGTGGCGAGAATATGGTCTCTTTTTTTGTTATGTTCTTACTGTTTGTGAATGTTAAAATTTTTTTTACTTTTTTATATTAAAATTTATTTGCGTTTTTGGTATTAGAATTTTTTTATTTTTTAGTTTTTGCAATAAATTTTATATTGTTTAAATAATTTTTCATTGCCGTGCGCATTTTTTTAAATTTTTCTTACTAGTCGGGATTGATTTAGAAGCCTACAATAATGTTCTAAAAAAATTTGCAGCCCCGACCGCGACTTCGTTTCCCTGTTTTTGCAATAAACTTTATATTGTTTAAATAATTTTTCGTAGGCGTGCGCATTTTTTTTAATTTTTCTTGCTAGTCGGGATTTATTTAGAAGCCTACAATGATGTTCTAAAAAAATTTGCAGCCCCGACCGCGACTTCGTTTTCCTGTTTTTGCAATAAACTTTATATTGTTTAAATAATTTTTCGTAGGCGTGCGCATTTTTTTTAATTTTTCTTGCTAGTCGGGATTGATTTAGAAGGTTATAATGATGTTCTAAAAAAATTTGCAGCCCCGACCGCGACTTCGTTTTCCTGTTTTTGCAATAAACTTTATATTGTTTAAATAATTTTTCGTAGGCGTGCGCATTTTTTTTAATTTTTCTTGCTAGTCGGGATTGATTTAGAAGGTTATAATGATGTTCTAAAAAAATTTGCAGCCCCGACCGCGACTTCGTTTTCCTGTTTTTGCAATAAACTTTATATTGTTTAAATAATTTTTCGTAGGCGTGCGCATTTTTTTTAATTTTTCTTGCTAGTCGGGATTGATTTAGAAGCTTACAATAATGTTCTAAAAAAATTTGCAGCCCCGACCGCGACTTCGTTTTCCTGTTTTTGCAATAAACTTTATATTGTTTAAATAATTTTTCGTAGGCGTGCGCATTTTTTTTAATTTTTCTTGCTAGTTGGGATTTATTTAGAAGCCTACAATGATGTTCTAAAAAAATTTGCAGCCCCGACCGCGACTTCGTTTTCCTGTTTTTGCAATAAACTTTATATTGTTTAAATAATTTTTCGTAGGCGTGCGCATTTTTTTTAATTTTTCTTGCTAGTCGGGATTGATTTAGAAGGTTATAATGATGTTCTAAAAAAATTTGCAGCCCCGACCGCGACTTCGTTTTCCTGTTTTTGCAATAAACTTTATATTGTTTAAATAATTTTTCGTAGGCGTGCGCATTTTTTTTAATTTTTCTTGCTAGTCGGGATTGATTTAGAAGGTTATAATGATGTTCTAAAAAAATTTGCAGCCCCGACCGCGACTTCGTTTTCCTGTTTTTGCAATAAACTTTATATTGTTTAAATAATTTTTTGTAGGCGTGCGCATTTTTTTCAATTTTTCTTGCTAGTCGGGATTGATTTAGAAGCCTACAATAATGTTCTAAAAAAATTTGCAGCCCCGACCGCGACTTCGTTTTCCTGTTTTTGCAATAAACTTTATATTGTTTAAATAATTTTTCGTAGGCGTGCGCATTTTTTTTAATTTTTCTTGCTAGTCGGGATTGATTTAGAAGGTTATAATGATGTTCTAAAAAAATTTGCAGCCCCGACCGCGACTTCGTTTTCCTGTTTTTGCAATAAACTTTATATTGTTTAAATAATTTTTCGTAGGCGTGCGCATTTTTTTTAATTTTTCTTGCTAGTCGGGATTGATTTAGAAGGTTATAATGATGTTCTAAAAAAATTTGCAGCCCCGACCGCGACTTCGTTTTCCTGTTTTTGCAATAAACTTTATATTGTTTAAATAATTTTTCGTAGGCGTGCGCATTTTTTTTAATTTTTCTTGCTAGTCGGGATTGATTTAGAAGCTTACAATAATGTTCTAAAAAAATTTGCAGCCCCGACCGCGACTTCGTTTTCCTGTTTTTGCAATAAACTTTATATTGTTTAAATAATTTTTCGTAGGCGTGCGCATTTTTTTTAATTTTTCTTGCTAGTTGGGATTTATTTAGAAGCCTACAATGATGTTCTAAAAAAATTTGCAGCCCCGACCGCGACTTCGTTTTCCTGTTTTTGCAATAAACTTTATATTGTTTAAATAATTTTTCGTAGGCGTGCGCATTTTTTTTAATTTTTCTTGCTAGTCGGGATTGATTTAGAAGGTTATAATGATGTTCTAAAAAAATTTGCAGCCCCGACCGCGACTTCGTTTTCCTGTTTTTGCAATAAACTTTATATTGTTTAAATAATTTTTCGTAGGCGTGCGCATTTTTTTTAATTTTTCTTGCTAGTCGGGATTGATTTAGAAGGTTATAATGATGTTCTAAAAAAATTTGCAGCCCCGACCGCGACTTCGTTTTCCTGTTTTTGCAATAAACTTTATATTGTTTAAATAATTTTTTGTAGGCGTGCGCATTTTTTTCAATTTTTCTTGCTAGTCGGGATTGATTTAGAAGCCTACAATAATGTTCTAAAAAAATTTGCAGCCCCGACCGCGACTTCGTTTTCCTGTTTTTGCAATAAACTTTATATTGTTTAAATAATTTTTTGTAGGCGTGCGCATTTTTTTTAATTTTTCTTGCTAGTCGGGATTTATTTAGAAGCCTACAATGATGTTCTAAAAAAATTTACAGCCCCGACCGAGGCTTCCTTCCCTTGTTTCTGCAATAACTCGTTATATAATTTAAACAATTTAGTAGACCTGCGCATTTTTGTTAATTGTTCTCGATAGTCTGATCTATTTAGAAGCGTATAAGTGTATGTTGTGCAGTTACTTGCTAGTTTGCCTTTATATGTCAAAGTTTCTTATGTATTTTATTTTGAATGAGAATCCCTGCTTTGACGAATCTGCTGCTGCGAATCCGCTGCTATTAAGTGAAAAACTAAATGAAAAATACAAATATGAGATACAAATACAAGTTAAAAACAAGATCTTAACATATTGTTATATAAAATCAAATATCTGCATTATGATACAACATAAGTGAAGATGCATCTTTAGTTTCAAACTGTTGGAAAAAATTTTGTAAGAGGTGAGTTTTTATACAAGAAATTTAATATTGTAAGAAATTATCACAATTTTTTAAAGAAATATTTTATAGCATTAGAAAGTCTATTTCACAATAATTTCAATTTTTATTGAATAATATCTTATCAAACTGTTTCAAAATAAAAACAAAATATTAGAAAATTATCAATTTTCAATTTTGTTATTTTAGTTTAAGAGCAATATATCATAGACAAAACTAAAATACTTTCAAAACTCTATTTCTTTTAAAATTTTTAACAATATCTCTTAAAATTTTTTTACCAAGACACTTTTTATGAGATATAAGAAAATCTCAAGCTTGTTTAAATGATAGTATATATATCATAGAAACATTTTTTTTTCTTTCATATATTACCTGAGTATCTTCAAAGCGAGTACTATCCCTCCTACGTTTGCGCATTTCCGTCTCCTGATCATGTTCTCTGTCCCTGATATCACGTAATTCTTTTACAACCTTCTCGTATTCATTGGGCCACATAGGATCATATTCATTCACTACATTCCAGTCAAATTCGCCACCAACTCCTATGCTACCGACACTGCCACTAGTCAGTGGATTGTTGTGAGCATTGTCATCTTCTCTGTCGACATCGCGGTTGGCTTTTGATTTCAAGTCTATCACCGGCGCTAATACTGCAGTAGCCTTTCTGTATTGTTCACGTTTAGGCTACGATAAGTAACAATTAGAAGCTTATTTTTAAATTATAAAGATTACGTTAATAAAGACTTCTCGTAAAGAATCATTGTTTGACACATATAATTTGACACATTTACCTGTGTTGTTGCGGCCTTTTTCAGTTGCAGTTGCGATTGCAATAATTTAATACCAGAAGACCATCCCGCAACCTTCTCTGTGGTACGATGCTTATCAAAATCATCGTATAAAGACATCGCGAATCCTATTTTAATGTTAGCTGCATTTAACTGACATTATAAATATAACCTCACATTCAAAAATTCACTCGTAAAGGGCCTCGCACATGAAATGCATAACATAACATAAGCACAACATAAGACCGACGGACCAATGAAAATATTCCGTTTGTTTTCTGTTCCTGAACTCTCTAAGCTGCGTTCAGATTCCTCACCCGGGTGTACTATGATGTCGTTTTATCTTTGTTGTTTACCAAATATTAAACAAGGATAGAATAATGTCTGGGTGCACCTTGGTGGAGAATCTGAACGCATCCCTAAATAAGTGTACACTTAAAATGAAATAGATAGATGTTTCAAAGTTAGCGAAAGCAAGAAGGAACGTTCCAGTGCAGTCTAGTGCAGGAACAGAAAACAAGCCTATTATGTAACTCAATATGGCGACTTTATACTGGATGTTCATTGGTCTATCGGTCTTATGTTGTGCTTATGTTATGTTATGCATTTTATGTGCGACGCCCTTAAGGGCCTCGCACATGAAATGCATAACGGCTGTGTTCCGTTTTTACTGTCAGTACTGAAAATTTATAGTTCACGTCACATATACTATACATTTTCAGTACTGGCAGTTAATATCGGAACACAACCAACATAACATAGGCACAACATAAGACCGATGGACCAATGAGCATCCAGCATAAAGTCGCCATATTGATTTACATAAGATTCCCATTGGTCTAGAGGCCTTATGCTACGCTTATGCTCTGTTATGCATTTCATGTGCGAGGCCCTTAAGGCTTAGATTAAATAATCTCCAATAATCTCAAAGTCCCTTCTGTTGACGATTGACGACGCATGTCCCGAGTAAGATACCAATTTAAAAAAAACGGTGCGTAAATATTGCATAATTTATTTACAATATATACTTATATTATTTATATCTTATTATTTATTTATTGTTATTTATTATTTATATACTTATATAATTATTAATTTATTTATATACTTTATACAATTTTACAATGTATTATTTAGAATATATTATCTAGAATATTGAATGGATCCTGAGTACCTCTCAGTCTCCTTCTTAATAAATTTAAATTTCTTTTTCTAATTCGCATTTTCTTCTTGCTCGATAAAAAATAAAAGGTACTCTATTCTGAAACGATACAAGACTCCGTAAACTCAACCAAATTCGACACAGTTTGATTCAACTCAGCATCAAAATACTTGTCGAGCAATAGACCTGTTCGTGTTGCTGTCCTTTTTGAATTAATTTCTTTGTCGTCTCTCTCTTTCTTACGATCGAATATATATTTATCTCATCTCAAGTGCAAAAATTTTTGGGGATTTCAAGCAACTCGAACAAACCTAATGTCACGTGAAAAATGTCGCATTTCCACTATGGTGAAAAGTAGCCAATCGAGTGAGAGCTCACTTTTACCATTTTTACTAGGTTTTGGAATACGCCATTTGTTTTCTGTTCCTGGGGGTCAATCATGTAATTTCACGTGGAACTTTTCACGTTTCACTTTTCACGTTTCACTTTTCACTTTTCATTTTTCATTTTTCACTCATAGAGAGTTCACGTGAATCTTTTCACGTACAGCGATTATGCCGTTTGTTTTCTGTTCCTGAACTCTCTAAATAAGTGTACACTTAAAATGAAATAGATAGATGTTTCAAAGTTAGTGAAAGCAAGAAGGAACGTTCCAGTGCAGTCTAGTGCAGGAATAGAAAACAAGCCTATGTATGAATAATGCGCGGAAATTTAGTTTGCGTTCCGAAATTCACCATTAGAGGCTCTGTCATTGCAACTATCAAGCGATCGTGAAAAAGGTTTCTATCTGCTTTTACAGTATAACTTTTACTGTAAAAATTTTGTTATATAAAAAAAAATTGTAAAAAAAATATTCATAAATAAATAGCAATATTTCTTATATTGCATAAACTTAATTTACAAATATAATATATATTACATTTATTTTTAATGATCCATATATTGTAACAACTATTTTATTATATAGTAATCTAATACTCAAAATTACATTGTAATTTAATTCAAACATTGTTTTTCAAAATTAACTTTAATTTAGTTTTTTATTTATGCAAATTTTAAAGTAAATTAATTTCACTAGTCATTAAATTTAACTTTGTTTAATTAAAAAATATTGAATAATTTAGAATACGGACCTTGATCAAAACTGAATTCTCCGCTCACACATGTATTTTCCAAATTTATAAGTTATAAACACTTACATGATTGATTAATATTCTATTTCACAAGACGCACTTTTCTTATATCATTGTGTATCAAAACGCGTTTAAAATATATTTTTATTTAAATTTGCATTTGATGAAACCTCATTCTATATAATTATCAAAATATCAATTTGTCAAATATAAATATCAAATTACATCACAAAAGCATTATTTTTATTTATGTATGTATTACTTTATCTTATCAACGCAATGCAATACCAAAAAGATTAACCTTTTCAATAATACCTCTTCAAACTGTTACCACACTGTTACCACACTTTCATTCTTATTTCAAAATACATACAATTTATTAATTCCCTAAATTTTCACCTTTTCGGCATCACGGCTGATGGCGAAAAAGTTCACGTGAAAAAGTTCATATTTCCGCTCATAAGTGAGTTACATGAGGCTTGTTTTCTATTCCTGCACTAGACTGCACTGGAACGATCTTTCTTGCTTTCACTAACTTTCAAATATATATCTATTTCATTTTAAGTGCACACTAATTCAGGGAGTTCAGGAACAGAAAACAAACGGATGATTCCGTGGAATCGTACATGATCGTGCAGTTCACGTGAAACTTTTCACTTTTCACGTTTCCGCCCTAGGGAAAATGTTACATGCCGTTTGTTTTCTGTTCCTGAACTCTCTAAGGGCCAGTTTCACAACTTAGTTTAACCGGAGTTTAAACCTTTAAACTTGGTTTACGGAAAATATTGTGTCCCATAACTGTCTTAAACCTCGGTTAACGTTGTTAAACTGCGGTTAAAGTTGAACGGCGAAATTCGGGCGTTTAAGGTAGATAACCGAGGTTTAATACTGCAGCGCCACTGCTTTCAGTAATCTTTCGAGTATTGTACTTCATGACTGATATCTCCACGAAATTGTAAAAAGGTTATGTTGCAAGATATGGCTCTGGAATATATGTTATCGTCATCTGACGATGAAGATTTTGTGCAAATAATAAATCGACGCCCGAGAATAATTAGAAGACGACCGTCATATTTTGAAGAATTTGAAGAATTTGATGACATTGATTTTTATGCTCGATTTCGCTTAACCAAGGAATCTGTTACTGCAGTCTTAAGAGAAATCAAAGAAGAAATTTCTCATAAAACAGAACAGTAAAAATAGTTTTGTAATATTATTAAATTAGTACTTATAGATTACATACTATAATTACGATGACCATATATGTGTTTTTCCAAAGAACAGCTTTTTTTTATTTCGAGTGGCTGTCTTTTAGATTTATTTATTTTTTTCAAAACTCAATTTTGTCTTTTATTCTAATCTGTTGTTCTTTATTTTATGAGAAATTTTTTTCTAATTAGTGTTCCAATGTTTAATGTACTTAATAAAGTGTAAATTTTTACAGTAACAATTGAATTTAATTGTTTAGTTCAAACTGATTTGGAAACATGTAAGAAGAAAACTTTAAAACTTTTAAATTTGTTCATTATTTTTTGCTTTGGTGTATAGAACCTGTAATATCTCATTCCCTACTCTTCGGTAACAACCAATCACACTACTTGTTCTAGAAGAAAGATAAGTCTGTTGAAGTTTCTTTGCATAGATTATAGGTTTACGTAACCTAGAGTTAAAATCTGGTTGTGAAACGCGATAGAAGTTTAACCGTGGCGTTAAACTTGACGGTAGTTCAACTAAGCTCGGATTAAACCCAAAGTTGTGAAACTGGGCCTAAGGGCCAGTTTCACAACTTAGTTTAACCGGAGTTTAAATCTTTAAACTTGGTTTACGGTAAATATTGTGTTCCACAACTGTCTTAAACCTCGGTTAACGTTGTTAAACTGCGGTTAAAGTTGAACGGCGAAATTCGGGCGTTTAAAGTAGATAACCGAGGTTTAATACTGCAGCGCCACTGCTTTCAATAATCTTTCGAGTATTGTACTTCATGACTGATATCTCCACGAAATTGTAAAAAGGTTATGTTGCAAGATATGGCTCTGGAATATATGTTATCATCATCTGACGATGAAGATTTTGTGCAAATAATAAATCGACGCCCGAGAATAATTAGAAGACGACCGTCATATTTTGAAGAATTTGATGACATTGATTTTTATGCTCGATTTCGCTTAACCAAGGAATCTGTTACTGCAGTCTTAAGAGAAATCAAAGAAAAAATTTCTCATAAAACAGAACAGTAAAAATAGTTTTGTAATATTATTAAATTAGTACT
The DNA here is from genome assembly GCF_016802725.1 of Solenopsis invicta. Taxonomy (NCBI): domain Eukaryota; kingdom Metazoa; phylum Arthropoda; class Insecta; order Hymenoptera; family Formicidae; genus Solenopsis; species Solenopsis invicta. The sequence goes on from NC_052667.1 coordinate 18,412,874, forward strand.
TATAGATTACATACTATGATTACGATGACCATATATGTGTTTTTCCAAAGAACAGTTTTTTTTTATTTCGAGTGGCTGTCTTTTAGATTTATTTATTTTTTTCAAAACTCAATTTTGTCTTTTATTCTAATCTGTTGTTCTTTATTTTATGAGAAATTTTTTTCTAATTAGTGTTCCAATGTTTAATGTACTTAATAAAGTGTAAATTTTTACAGTAACAATTGAATTTAATTGTTTAGTTCAAACTGATTTGAAAACATGTAAGAAGAAAACTTTAAAACTTTTAAATTTGTTCATTATTTTTTGCCTTGGTGTATAGAACCTGTAATATCTCATTCCCTACTCTTCGGTAACAACCAATCACACTACTTGTTCTAGAAGAAAGATAAGTCTGTTGAAGTTTCTTCGCATAGATTATAGGTTTACGTAACCTAGAGTTAAAATCTGGTTGTGAAACGCGATAGAAGTTTAACCGTGGCGTTAAACTTGACGGTAGTTCAACTAAACTCGGGTTAAACCCAAAGTTGTGAAACTGGGCCTAAATAAGTGTACACTTAAAATGAAATAAATAGATGTTTCAAAGTTAACGAAAGCAAGAAAGAACGTTCCAGTGCAGTCTAGTGCAGGAATAGAAAACAAGCCTACGCAATCGACCCCCTAGGGGGGCCTATTCTCGAAAAATATCGCATACGAAAATATACGAAAATACTATAGTATACGTTACACATATTATAGAATTCCCTAGTATTTTCGCATGCGATATTTTTCGAGAATAGGCCCCCTGAAGACCTACAGTCTATTTAATTTCCCACTTCACCACCAGATGACAGTGTCTTGCTTTTTGTTTCCCATGTTAAATACAGAGCTTTTATTTCTTAAGGGCCTCGCACATGAAATGCATAACAGAGCATAAGCGTAACATAAAGCCTCTGGACCAATGGGAATCTTATGTAAATCAATATGGCGACTTTATGTTGGATGCTCATTGGTACAACGGTCTTATGTTGTGCTTATGTTATGTTATGTATTTCATGTGCGAGGCTCTTTAAGGGCCTGGCACATGAAATGCATAACAGAGCATACGCATAGCATAGGATCTCTGAACCAATGAGAATCTTATATAAATCAATATGGCAACTTTATGCTGGATGCTCATTGGTCCATCGGTCTTATGTTGTGCTTATGTTATGCATTTCATGTGCGAGGCCCTTTATAGTATATATTATGGTTTTACCCCACGTGATTTTTGCAACTGTTTGCAACGTTTGCGAAGGATGCCGGTAAAAACATCCACCGATTTAAGGAGAGATAATTGCAAGACATGGTAAATGTGACAAAGGGCATTTTAGTCGAATGGTATGTTTGTTCGTAAAAAATAATTTATTGACAAATTACATGAACTCAAATTCATTCTTTGTAATCCAAATCCTCGGGAATGTTGAATTGTTTGTTGAGAGCCTGCTCTGAAATGCCGAATTTATTTTTGCACCAGCTCTGTAGAGAAAATATGTTGTCTGTCCATATGTTCGCCACATCTTTGTATCTCTAAATGGAATATTATATAAAAAAAAAGGAGTATTACATAAAAAGGTAATTATGAAGGAGACGGTCCTTCTCACTGATTTTGATAAAATTTTACATATTTGTTCATTTTGAAACATACATTAAGAATCTGAAAGAAAAAATCGTCGCTCTCAAGCGGGTAAAAAGTTATGAAGTATTAAATAACGACGTTTGTGAGGTTAGGAAATCTGTCACACTGACATAGAGAGACCGAATATATTTTTTAATTATTGCACCTGAAAGTAAATGCTTAAAAGGGGGAGGGGCGAAGCCCCACCCCCTTTTAAGCATTTACTTTCAGGTGCGATAATTAATTTTGCTGTGTGACAGATTTCCTAACCTCACAAACGTCGTTATTTAATACTTTATAACTTTTTATCCCCTTGAGAGCAACGATTTTTTTTTTTAGATTCTTAATGTATGTTTCAAAATGAACAAATATGTAAAATTTTATCAAAATCGGTGAGAAGGACCGTCTCCTTCATAATTACCCATAAAAACAATAAATACAATGACACACAAAATAGCAACTTTCTTACTCTGATTTCATTTAATTTTATTATACATTGTACATACTTTAATACACAAAAAAAGGAACATTCTTGTTTCAAGAAAGTCTTATAAAAATGTTAAATATTGAAATAAGACTATGTAGCATTAAACAATTTGTTCACATGAAAAATCTTTTTATAATTTCATTAAGTAAAACATACTCTTATTATTTAATAATGATTATGACTTTAGAAGAAAAACTATCAGAGAGAAAATAATATTTTCAAAAATTAAAATTTTTTAATAATGTCAACAGAAACATTGTGCTCTCTATTTCTACCAATGTAGTTAAACTTATTTAATCTTAATTTAACTTGCTCTTTATCTTTTTCCAATTCTTAGAACTAAAGAAAGATAAAAAGCAAGTTAAAAGATCTGAGTTAATCTGGTAGAGGTAGGCATTAGACGTCTATTAAACAATATTGAAGTAAAATTAATTTTATTGAAATTTAAGATTATCAAATTTTTTAAAAATGATTAAATTATATGTAAGAAAGATTATTAAAATATTTTTTTCATATATGAGTGAAAATATAATTTTTTGCTTATGTATGAAACAATGACTGTTAAATAAAATATATTTTTTCAGGGGGGAAAATGGTTAATATAGAGGCTAGTGACCATCAAGTATTATTAAATTAATATTAATTTAATAAAAGTGATATTACTAACTCTTATTCGATTATAACTGTGTTATATGATCAAAAGTAATGGCGCACAGTTTGATTGAGTCTGAGAAAGTATATAAAATCACACGAATACATAAAAGCACTAATTGATCCAGCTACGACCAAAGAAGGCCTTCTTGTTTAGATTTGTATGTTACATGTATCTGTTAAATATCTTTCTAGTTTAAAATATATTACTTTTAATCTGAGGTCTTTTTTTGTATGAACAGAATGTAGAAACTGTAACGTACTTAAAGATCACTTAATGCTATAAAAAGAATAATAAAATGTTAAAAGTCTAATTTAAAATGTATGTATCTGATATAATGCATGTAATACAAAATTTCATTGATAGGAAGTTGTTTCTTTGTAATCTTGAATATTCATCTGTCATAATTTGTTATTTAGATTTATATTAAAACTGATTTCTATTAATGCTTCTGAACATTTTTCTTAGAATTTTCTCTATAATTTTTCAGAATTTTTGTATGAATTTCACAATTTTATATAATTTCATATGAAAACTTTAAAACATTTCTTGAATCTTTTGTATACAAATTGGAACACTACAAATGTTGAAAAAGTTTATGTCTTCTAGATTTCTTTGCATATAGAGCGTTCAGCAATAGGTGGAAGAAAAAGAGTGATTTAAAAGTGATTTAGATGATAAAAAAGTGAAAATCTAGAATAACAAAATTGAGATTAAAGTTTCATTTCTTTAATTATAAATGTTTAAGTATTCATGTAAAAAGTGTTAAAAATATGTGAATATGTAGACGTTGACAATTAAAAAGCAAAATCTCTGAAATGTTATTCATTTTGTAATTCTGAATATTTAAATCAACAATAGAATATTGAAATAATTTCACTAATAATTATATACCAGGGGGTCAATTCTGTATTATTCAACTTTATGACAATTACAAAAGTGAGTACATTTACTAGAATATTAGTAATTTTATTGGTCAAAAACTAGTAAATTTGCTTTTGTAATTTTTACTCAACCTATGTGATATAATAGAATTATATATACTTTATCTTTCTAATACCAATATTTTAAAAATCTTTAATGAATTGGACGTATGGAATATAACTAAAATTTTTACCAATATACATATAATTTTTTAATTAATACTGGTATTATATTAATATTGTTATTATGTATGTAGAACATTATTTTATATCTTATATAAGAACTTTCACATAAATATTTTTTATGATTATTTTGAGTTATGATTTGTAAATGTTATTTGTAATATGTATAGCATTTTATAATAGAGTTTACTTCGCAATCAATAAAAGTCATAAAAACAAAAATCATATAACCTCATTTTTATTTAATTTTAAAGAGTAATTCTAAAAATAACTTTTTGATCTCATGATTTTAGAACAGAATTGTATGCCAAATGATATTTTATGATCAGACATCCATTACAAAAAAATTTCAAATTGAGGCAATTCTTTAAAATATATTGAGATTTAAAGTAGTCAAAGTTTAGTAAAATGCCATACACTTTAATAATACAAATTTTTGTGTCCATTTGATAATTTAAAACTTTATTCCTTTTATTCCTCTTTGAAACTGTTTCCTAGTAGCATTTTCTGCAGAGCAGAATCTGCGTGCAGTTAAATGCAGCAAAATTGAATCAGATGTATGCAGAAATCGAACTTATTTGAAGCAGATTCTTTCCCTAATTACAGTCTGTAAATAGAATGTTACAATTCTTGCAGCAGATATGTGCAAATTTCTTGCAAGAATCTGCCTTACAGAATCTTTTGGAGGACTTGAACAGAATGAGGAAATAGATTATAACGTCCTGCTAGCAGAATTTGTCAAGATCAGTTGTAAGATTTACAGCAGTCTTGCAGCAAATTGCTACTAAGGTTGACAATGAATGTGAGGTTAAATATAAAAAATTCAAAATATCCGATTTAATATGGCGGATTATACATTTTTAAAAATGTTTTAATTTCTGTGAAAAATATACAAGAGCTTCTTGGACTGATTATAAATTTGAAATTCAGAAAAAAATGGCTGATCTAGTATAACGGACAAATTTTTTTTTAATGTATGTATGTAACTCAACTCATATTTAATACTCAACAAATGATTTGTTATACTAAACATGATCAAAATTAAGGAACCGAAACATTTATGTGTAATGCTTTTATAAAAAAAACATTTGTACACACGAATACCTTGTGTCGGACTCTTCATTGACATTATATTTTATGTTTATGATGTATTTCATTTGAGCCTATAATTTACAATTTTTAAAATTAAAACTTTATTTTTATAAAGATCAGTGCTCAGTCGATTTAAATTGACTAAATTTTTATAAAACACTTCTTTCATGATGTATATTGGGGTGTTGGTGATTGAAAGTCTCAATTCAGATTATAAGAAAAAACCCAAAAAACCCCTATATATTTTTCATAGAAATTAAAAAATTTTTTAATATATGGTCCGTCACATAAAAGCAGCCGTTTTAAATTTTGAAAATCTAATTTTCAATCTAATTAAATTTGTTTTCAGCAATTAGCAAAATCTCCAGACATGAAGCGGGTCATTTCACGCCATTTCAACTATGTAGTTCAGAATTAGTTACTTCATTATTTTTAAAAAATTTTTATTATAATAACTTATTTATCTACGTTTTGAATGTTTAAAATCGATTTTTAAAAAATTTTTTAACCTTACGTTTGGCTGCGGCGATTATTTTAAGTCGAAGGCATATAGCAATTTTTTAATTTTCAAGCATTTACGTTAAATAAGTAACTCTTATTTTATTTGTTTGATTTGAATAAATCAAAAGCTATTCTCTTCAACTTAAAATGCTATTACTTTAACCCTTAAACACGTAAGTGGGTCTGAAAGACCCCATATGAAGTTTTGAACGCTTGCTATGTGAAGACGGAATGAGATAAAAGGTTCGGACCAAGACATAAAAAAAGTTTGAAATCTCCTCTTTCGATTGATATGGTTGATCAACTTCTTTGGTCAACTAGAATTCGAACGACACGGCAGCAAAGTTTTGTTAGGGTCAATGTGACCCATATAGTGTGTAAGTAAAACCTTTTTTGTGAGTATTTTACATAAAAAAAGCTGGGCAAAATACGTTCGAACAGGTTGATTTGCGAATGTTACTCGCATGTACTTTGTCTAAAGTTGGAATACTATAAAATGCTGTAAAAAAAAAGTTTTCCCGAAGTATATCATGAAACACATCAATTTTCATTTGTTTTTTGTTGCAAAAATATGATTTTTTGAAGGAAAAGTGGATTTTTGACTAATTTCTCATTTTTGCTTAATGGTTTTTCTTTTATAACTTCGCAATAAATTATTTTTCGGCAATGCCGATTGTGCAGTCACACTTCTGAGATTTTGAACTTTCGTTTAAAAAAAAAAAATTGTAGAAAAATATTGATTGTAATCAAAGATATAGCTTCTCAAAGTTGAAAAAGTCTCCCAGACCCAAAAATGTGTTTCCGTATTTTACAGGATCGGTGTGTTTAAGGGTTAAGGTTATTACAACTTTTTTCTCTACAGTTAAGAGTTTTTATGTTATTTTGAATTTTTTCCGAAGTACTAATTTTATATGTTTTTCATGTTTAAGTCAAATGTCTGCGCGAAGAAGACAAAACACTTCAATCAGTTGTTATATGTGAACAGTGAGGTACCGAATAAGATTAAAAATAACAAATTCGATGTGTTTTGTTCTTCATTTTCTCTACAAGTTTTCAAAAATAAAGAATTAAAAAAAAAGACAAATATTTAGCTGTAACTAAAATGAGCTAAACTAAAATTTCAGATTCTAAACGAAATCTGAAATTTGCATCTTTAGTTAAACCTTTTCATGTGGAATATTATATTAAAAATTGATCGAAGTGATCTGCAGAATAAGAAATATAAATAATGTGAACTGCGCACTGCATATTTGTTGGTCTTGAAACATAATTCTTACATAAAGCCAGAATAATAAATTCAAAAATTAACGAGCAATTTAATAATTTTGATGCTAACAAAAGAAAGGTCCCTTCTATAAGAAAGGTCTTTGTGATAGTACAGGTGAAATTGTTAAATGATTGATTTCCAAGATTTTACTTTAAAAAGCATTCTGTGGACAGATTTTCCACAAAAGCCTTGTTTAAATTTTATAAACAAAATATTAATCTTATTTATATTTGTTAACATTCAAGTAATAATTTGTTAATATTCAAGAAGAATTTATATATGTTAACTCATGAGTAATAATTCGGCGTTATTAGAAGAAAGGTTTAATAATATGTTCTGAATATAAGAAAAACACACGTTTTTTCCCTATTATTAAAAATCGAATAAGATACGATAATACATCAGAGTCAAAACATATCGATATAAAAATAGCTCGAGTATACATATAAATAAATAAATATATATGTGTGTGTGTGTGTGTGTGTGTGTGTGTGTGTGTGTGTGTGTGTGTGTGTGTGCGTGTGAGTGAGTGAGTGAGTGAGTGAGTGAGTGAGTGTGTGAGAGTGTGTGTGTTTGTGTTTGTGTTTTCAAGCTATTTTTACATCGATATGTCATTATAGAAAAGCATTTATTTAATTCTTCAAAACTCGAATTTTTACAAAAATGAACATTAAAAAGCTTAAAAAATTTATTTTGACCAATTGCGGTCGAAAATCGTTTGTGGTATCAGTTTTCTTGTTCAATGGAGAATATATTATGATATACAGAAACTTTAACATTTATTGATAGATAGCGCAACAGTCATAAAATGCTTAAAAAATGCAATTTTTCTTAAGCCTGGCCCTTATATCAACAGCAGATTTAATTTTCTTGACAAATTTTTGTTAAAGAAAAATGTTTTTATATAAAATATACTTTTATAAAAAATATATTTTATAAAAAGTATTTTATAAAGTTTTTATAAAATATATTTCTATAAAAATTTTTAAAAATATTTTTTATAAAAGTATATTTTATATAAAAATGTTTTTCTTTAACGAAAATTCGTCACGGAAATTAAATCTGGTGTTAGTATGAAAGCCAAGTTTAAGAAAAATCGCATTTTTTAAGCATTTTATGACTGCAACGCTATCAATAAATGTTAAAGTTTCTGTATATCATAATATATACTCCATTGAACAAGGAAACCGATACCTCAAACGATTTTTGACTGCGATTGGTCAAAATAGGTTTTTTAAGCCTTTAAATATACATTTTCATGGAAATTTGAGTTTTAAAGGATTAAATAAATGACTTACTGTTAGTATTTTTGGCTACAAAAATTCAAGCTTTATATATTTGATTCTTGGCAACAATATCTCAATGATCAGCTCAACAGGATATGCCTCAATATGATTTTAAAAAATTAAAATACCATGTCACGTCGATTTTCGTGTTTAAATGACTACATCGATCTCTAAAACATTTAAAAAAAATCTAAACAAAAAACGAAATTTACTTTTGCAATATATACTTTCAATTTCCGGTGAAGCACATGAAGAAAAAAAATAATTGGTTTTTTTGGACCACCCTAATAAATATATAAATATATATGTACACACACACACACACACACACACACACACGCGCAAGCGCACGCACACACAACATGGGCTGAAAAGTCCCGGGATTTTTTAGTAGATGGTGCCACTACAAAACGAACATGATTTATTTCGAGAGGTTCATCTGTTACTAGTTTATGTGTGAAGTTTCATGACATTTCGTTCACAAGCTACAGTCCTTTAAGTGTTGTTACCTTCGCCTTCGTAAAAAAAAAAAAATGGAAAAACAGGAATGTCGCATATTGATTAAACATTGTTTTTTTTATGGGAAAAACTCCTGAACAATCAATGAAATGATTGAAGAAATGTTATCCCACATCTGCTCCTTTGAGAACAACAGTTTATCGATCATTTAGTGAATTTAAAATGGGTCGTACAAGCACCGAAGACGTACCTCTGGAAGACCAAAAGAGGCTACGAATCTGGAAATCGAATCGTATTGAGTGATCGTAAAGTTGCGCGAGTTAGCTGAGGCCGCTCTCAAAAGAACGGGTGGAATACATTTTGCACGATGTTTTGGATATGAAAAAGCTATCTGCGCGATAGGTGCCGCGTTTGCTGACCGTCAACCAAAAACAGCAACGCGTTGATGATTTAACGGCCGGTTTGGCATTGTTGCAACGTAATCGAGCGGACTTTTTTTGACGTTTTGTGACGATTGATGAAACGTGGATCCATTACCATACGCCTGATTCCACTAGGCAATCTTCAAAGTGGCTGAAAAGCCACGAAAGTCGACCAAAGCGGCCAAAAGATCAACGCTCAGCCGGGAAGGTTTTGGCCTCTGTTTTTTGGAATGCGCATGGCATAAATCTTCATCGATTACTCTCCCGTAACTGTTCTTCCCTGCAGAAGGGAAGAACAGTTTACAGGAGAGTATTATGCAGTGTTATTGGACAAACCAAACGACGGAATAAAGAAAAAACGGCCCCATTTGGCGAAAAAAAAAGTTCTGTACCATCACGATAACGCACCGTCACACACGTCCTTAAAAGCGATGGCTAAATTAGACAAATTACGATTCGAATTGGTTGTTCACCTGCCGTATTCTCCAGACTTGGCCCCCAGCAACTATTATCTGTTTCCAAACTTCAAGCGGTGGCTCAGGGAAAGAGATTCACATCGAATGAGAAAGTTATCGTGGAAACCGAGGCGTATTTCGAAGGCTTGGATGTTTCGTATTACAGAAAAGGCATTGAAATGTTGGAAAATTGCTATACCAAGTGTATTGCACTCGAAAGCAACTGAGTTGAGGAATAAATATAACTTTGTCCAAAAAACGCTTGTTTTCATTAAAAATCCCGGAACTTTTCAGCCCATGTAATATATTAGGTGCGCAACTAAGTTCCCGCTGTTTGTCAATAGATGGCTCCAGCAGTAAGCGCTGGTCTATTTAAACATATCCAAAACGTCATGAACCAAGCTTAGATATATGGTAAACAAACCGTGTTGACACGTTAGTGATTTTGTTTTGGCGTCATATACTTTTGATTATGTGAAAATGTCTGATTTCGTACCAAATAATCGTCATTTGTGGGAAGTGTTGATTTTCTTATTTCATTCGAAGAAAACGGCGGCTGAAGCGCATCGAGAGCTGCAAAAAGTTTATAGAGATGCTGCTCTAAGTGAAACAACGTGCCATGATTGGTTCCGTCGCTTCAAAGATGGTGATTTCGATGTTGACGACCGTCCGCGTGAAGGAAGGCTAAAAACATTCGAAGACGCTGAATTGGAGGCATTGCTCAATGAGGATCCGTGCCAAATGCAAAAACAGCTTACTTCAGCATTAGGAGTTACCCGCTAAGCCATTTCCAAGCGATTGCAGGCGTTAAGAATGATTTAAAAGCAAGGAACTTGGGTTCCTTATGATTTGAAGCCAAGGGACGTTGAGCGTCGTTTTTTCACCTATGAACAACTGCTCCAGTGGCAAAAAAAGGAAAGGTTTTCTTCATCGCATCCTGACGGGTGATGAAAAATGGATTCATTAAAGCGACCCAAAGAAAAGAAAGTCATAGGGACTGCCCGGTCACGCTTTTACGTCGTCGGCTCGGCCGAATATCTACGCTGCGAAAGTTATGCTGTGTATTTGGTGGGACCAGGTCAGTGTTATTTATTATGAGTTGTTGAAACCAAACGAAACCATCACTGGGGAACAGTATCGACTTCAATTGATGCGACTGAGCCGAGCACTACGCGAAAAACGGCCATAATACGAGCAGAGGCACGACAAAGTAATTCTACTGTATGAAAACGCTCGGCCTCATGTTGCCAAACCCGTTAAAACCTACGTGGAAACGCTCAAATGGGAAGTCCTACCCCACCCGCCATATTCCCCAGATATTGCGCCGTCCGATTATTACTTGTTACGTTCGATGGCACATGGTCTGGCTGATTAGCAGTTCCGCTCATATGAAGACATCAAAAAATAGCTTGATTCGTGGATAACCTCAAAAGACGAACACTTTTATCGTAACGGTATTCGAGTTCTGCCAGAAAGATGGGCAAAAGTTGTAGCTAGCAATGAGCAATACTTTGAATGATTCATTTGTAACCATGTTTTCACAATAAAGTTGCATTTTCATAAAAAAAACAGCGAGAACTTAGTTGCGCACCTAATATATATATATATATATAATATATATATATATATATAATACACCCAAGTCATATAATAAAGACAAAATACAAAATGTTATTATAACAACTAAATAAATAATTATTACTTAAATAATTTAATTCAATCACATATTGTTACTCATTCCCTCATATATGTGTTATACTTTACAAGTAAAACTCATGATTTTTTATAAAATTAAAATTACAATAATTTTTTATTTTGCAAATCGCCTTGACCATTTCAATATAATGCTGCACATGAAAAGATTTATTATGCAAATTTCAGATTTTTTTCTAGGTCCCCATTTTAGTTACAACTTCTCAAATATTGGATTTTTCTCATTTTTGAAAGCTTGTAAAAAAAAAACAGAACAAAACATCTAAAAAAAATACAGAACAAAACATCTAAAATTTGTTATTTTTATATTTATCTTAAATTTGTTTACATAAAAAAATTAATTGAGGTGTTTTGAGATACTATAAAATTAGTATCTCGGAAAGAATAACATAAAAAACTAATTTCAGGGAAAAAGTTGTAATAACCTAAGAGAAAGAGTATTTTAGGCTGAAGAGGCTTTTAATTCATTGGCTTTTAACTCATTCATAATGACTTTTAATTCAAATCGGATAAATAGAACAAAAATTACAGCAATTAACGTAAATGTTTGAGAATTGAAAAATCGCTATACTCCGCTGACTTAAAATAACTGTCGTAGCCAAATGTAATGTTAAAACATTTTTTTTTTTTAATTGACTTTGAACTTTGAAGCTTTAACTTTGAACTCAAAACGTAGTAAATGAAAATAATATCAACATTAAAAAAAAATATTAACCATTCTTGGTTGAAATGGCATGGAATGACTTGAGTTTTAAATTATTGGATAAATATAAAAAGTCGTATTTCAAGCATATGAGCTGACTTTAATGAACTTTGACTACTTTGATCCTCACATACCTCTTAAACCGATACTCAACTTGTAAATTTTTTGTGATTGATGTCAAGTTAAAATTTGTTACACATTAGAAAGATATAAGACCAGAAACGAGCAAAAAAAAAAACAAATGATTTTTGATCACTCTTTAAACATTAATAATATCATTTCATTGTAATATTTACATGAGAAGAATAAACAAATCTAGTATATCAACATTTTTCTTATAATGTTAAAAAAATTCATTGTAAAATAATGCTGCTGATATTTTATTTTTACGGATGTATTTATAAATATATATTATTTTTTATTTTTTTTTTAAAAGGTATATAAATGAAATTGATTTGTGACAATATTAATGTTTAATATCGCTATATTATCAATGTAATATCGCAAAATTAGATGTATACCGCTACTATGTTATACCGATATTTATTTTATACTAATCGGTTTTTATGTTGATTAAAATCGAATAAAAGTATCGGAATATTATTAACACTTTTTATATTGTTTTAAATCCTTTATTTAAATGTTCACGTAAAAAGTGTTTAAAACACGTGAATATTTAAACATTTATAATTAAGGTTCCTGAGTAATCGGCCGAGAACTTCGCGTTGACAATAACGGTGGCGATATAATATCGTGGAAAGAATTTGAACAAATAGACGTGAAAAATGACGTGTTGATGAAATTTTGTCTTGCATACAATTTCATGCATGTTATTATACTCATTATGGAACAGCAACTTGTCTCGTATTTATCAAGTTTATAAAAATGGACCGCAAGATAAAATTATCTTTGAATTTTACGTAAAAGCATATTTTTCACTCCTTTCAATAGTTGTTTGTATGTTTTCCTATCTGAATAGGTTTTACTTTATGTGCCTTTTACAACTATTTACTAGTCAGGAGGAGAAAGGAGAATTCAGACTCATTTTTACAAGGGTATTAAAGTGATCTCATTATTCTATTTTATCCAAATTTTTATTTACAAATGGCACGCAAAAAATTTCAGCTTAATCGTGTAGTTTATTTACTAAATAGGCTTAACTTCATGTGCCTTTTATGATTATTTACTAACTGTCAAGGGAGAAAAGGATAGTTAAGGCCCATTTTTACAAGCGTTTTAAAACTGTCGTTATTTTGTCTTATTCAAATTCTTTTTATTTACAAATGACACACAAGAAACTTTTACATGATTTCTCATTTATGACCTCACGATTTCAATATAGCGACTACTCGGGAGCTTTAAAAAACGAAATCTTTGTTATATATCACAATTTTGTTATTCTTGATTTTCATCTTTGTCATCTAAAATTATTCCTTAAAAAAGAAATTCTCAGATTTCTAATTTTATAATTTTCGAAGAAATCAAAATTCAAAGAAGTTTAAAGTACATTTTTTTAAATCTTCATAAATTTAAAACATAAAATTTTTCAAAATAGAAGATACGAATTTATCAGAGAGGTTTTTTTTATACCTGCACTTTTTCAACCATTTCTGCAACTACTTCTGGATCGACACTACTGAATTTTGAAATTTGCTTCTTTATTTCTTGTTCTTCTTTCCGCAGTTGTTCTACCTCCTTCAATATTGTTCTTTTCTCTTCTGTATCATTTTTTAATTCCTGACATTTTAGATGGATGAGAACAAAATTTAAATTAATAGTAAGCTAGTTATTAATAAGTTAGTTATTAATAAATTAGAATAATTGAGGAAAATCGCCAATACTGGTATAACCCTTCTAAAGCGGCATCTTTTCTTGGAAATCAAACATATTGTATTAATACTGATTTGCTTACAATGAGAGCCCTCGACCAATGTGTCACCGATTTTAATAAAATTTTATGGATGTGTAGTATTCCGACTAAAACGGTTTTATTTATTTTTGTCTAGACTGTATAAAAGAACTAAAAGCTGTACTATAAGTACTGAAAATATTTAATCGTTATTTTCTCGAAAATGTCGTAACTTGCGGTTTTACTGTAATAAATGTGTGAGTGAATACTACACACCCATAAAATTTTATTAAAATCAGTGACCCGTTGGTCGAGGGCTCCTTTTGTTAAATAATTAAAAAAATAAAAATCCGTAGTTCATACAGTTTTTTTTCTGTATAAAATCTATTAAAAACGAATTCATAAAAAGCAAAAAGAAAATTTGCACGATTTTCTCTTGCAAATTGTATAGTTTAAACAATAGTGAGCATTAGATAAATTTACATGTTTGTAGCTTTCTAAAACTGTTTTATATATTTTTTTTTTCTTCACATTTTTCTTATAATACATATATATATATATATATATATATATATATATATAATATATATATATATATATATGTATGTATGTATGTATGTATGTACACATACAAGATATCCGAAAACTAGGGAACTTACCGCTTTAAGAACATAGAGAAGATGAAGAGGAACAAAAAAGTCTTATACCATTTTGCAATATTCGTTATAATCATTGAGTTATAAAATAGAACGTCTGAGCCAATGTCCGATGACGCCGCGCCATTGCTCCTAGCTCCTAGACAATGGCGCGCGGCGGGAAAGGTGACGCGTTGTCTGAATTGGCACGGCGCGACGGTTTGAATTCGCCACAACGTGTATATATACACTACAAAAATCAAATATGTTATTTTAGCTAAAGCTTCTCTTTACACATTTCATAAAATGTAAGTCTATGATAAATAACACACTTGATTTTTGCAGTGTATGTACACGCAGTGCAACGGAATTCAGATCGTCGCGCGTGCAAATTCAGACAACGATGCGTCACCTTTCCCACTGCACACCGCGCCTAAGCTAAGCGCGATGGCGCGGCGTCACTGGCTTAGACATTTTATTTTATAACTCAATAATTATAATTCGCAAAGTGGTATAAGACTTTTTTTATCCTTTTCATCTTCTCTATGTCCTCCATAGCGGGAAAATACGCAGTTCTGGGACACCATGTATAATATTATATATATTTGAACTAAAATTAGAATTACAGACATTAAATTATCACGTAGAATTTAATCGTATCACACAGAAGTATGTGTATAAATCTTATTTTAAATTTCTTAAACGGAACAAAATTAAAAGTTACATTAAAAATAAAGAAAAAATTATATATGTATTTGAACTAAATTAGGACCACAGAAATAAAATTATCACGTAAAATTAAGTCATTATAAAGAAATATACTTATTATACTTATTTGAAGTATTTTATGTAGGATCTCTATAAATCTAAAAGTTACATTATAAATCGATTTGTGTTTAGTCTTCGACATATTACATAATCCGTTATCATGTCCACACATGACGTTGGACATCTTTTTTACTCAGTAATTGTTTATTTATTTATTAAAAATATATGTTTCAAAACTGAAAAATATGTATACGTTATTGTATATGTTTTTAGCCACACAATATTGTGATTTTATAAAGAAATTGAAAGTCTTTACTATAATTAAGTTCATTCCTCATGAACAAAACACCAAACAATTACATATAAGTAATTCCAAAATACATTTCTTATTATATTATCCACTCTTGTGGTCATATTAAAATTAAATTACTACAGATTATTTATTATCTAAAATGTCTTACTCTCTTTCCTTTTAATAATAATAATTATTACAAAATACGAAACAGTATTATAAAAACTGCTATACTATCTGATAGAAGATACTTTTTAACAGAGTTGGTAAATCATTTTAAGGCTCCTGAGTACTCGCCGCGACCATATTGAAGTCGTGACATTAGAAGCGAGAAATTGCATGAAATGACATGTAATTTTGTCCGACGTGCCATTTGTAAATAAAGTCGATTTGGGTAAAATAGACTAATCAAATGGCTTTAAAACACTTCTAAATATCGGTCACGACTATCCTTTTTTTCGCCTAGCAGTCAGTAAATAGTCGTAAAAAGCATGTAAAGTGACGCCTATTCTGACAGGAAAACACGGATAGCTATCGAAAAGAATGAAAAATGTGCTTTTATGTATAAAATTCCAAGAAATTTTATTTGCGGCCCATTTTCACGAATTTGGTAAATACGAAACAAGTCATATTTTCACAACAAAACACATAATAACAAAATGACATGCACGACAACATCTCATCGTCATCTGTCACATTTTACTGTCTATTAGTTCTAATTTTGTCCGCGGCGGAATATCGCTACCGTCAACGCGGAGTTCTCGGCTGAGAAGTCAGGAGCCTTAAATTATTTACACGAAATTTGAATTATATGTGACACTTAGAAGGACCATCCGAAGAAGATTGGAACGTTTGTCATAAATATAAATAGCATTAAAACTTTAAACAATTACTATTTTAATTTATAATTCGAGACATCTTTAATCGGCCTAGCTCAATAGCCCAGTTAGATTTATTTATTGAAATTTTTTCAATTGAAATCTATCAATTGTTTAATAATTGTTTTTATTTTCAATTTTTATTTATGAAATACCCAAAAACAAAGTAATATGCCAATATAGGTGATTTTCCTCTAATGAACTAAATGTCGATTTTTGTATTCACCTTCTCTTTCTGTATCTCTTTCTTCAGTTTCTCAAGATTAAATTCTGCCTCTACTATCTTTTTGCTCATATTAGCTATTCTGCGCTCTGTTGCAGTAATATTTTCTCTGTAGAATATTATATCATAAATAATTTTTTTCTACGATTCAGATGTAACCACGTAATTTTCGCACATTACCCTGGAAATCTCCAAAAATATGTTGAAGTACCAATTTTCTCTGATCGTACCAAACCATCGTCCACTAAAGCTTGTAACACATCCTTGACAGCTTGTATGATGATGTTCTTTTCCTTTGGCGCGATCTTTTCGAGTTCCTTTAACGTGAAAAATTCTTTCTTCTCGTAAAATATTTGCAACATCCTCACACGCTTCTCGTCGAGAGATACTCCTTTTTTCTTGGACATGATATCTGCACAAAAGAAACAATATCAAATTGAAACTAGTATTATAGAAAACGGGCTCAATAAACGGGCTGAAATAAATCACAAAAAGTATGAAGAAATAATATTAATAAGGAGCCAAATACTGAATGTTCGCATGTAATAAAAGTAATATGTTCTGCATAAAACACAACTCGAAACGTTTTGGCCCTAAATTTCTAGACTATCTTTAGTATAAATATTCGCATAAATATAAATAATCGTAGGTATTAAATTATGAATCGATATTACATACATTTTGATTGATTTATTATAACATTGAAGAATGAGATAGTTGGAGTAATTCACTTAGTTATCGGGATCCATAACTTAAAAAAGTATTTGTTAATTTGTAAAGCATGTTATGATACATGAATATGAGCAGTTAAAACTGAAATAATTTAGATAATGATATAAAAGCAACGATATAGAAATCGTTGCTGACAATACGGAAAAATTTTGTAGATATTTTAAAATTTTGGAGTGATCGTGATCGTGCCGAAGAAAGTTGTGCGTCTGCTCTCTGTACCGAAGATCCGGATTCAAATCCCACTGATCAAAAACATCTGATTTTATTTGATCGCTACCGTGGACATAGGAATATAGGGACAGCGCAGAAGATAGGCGAGGAGTGTGATGTTGAAATGCGGGGGGGGGGGGCGACTGTGCTTAAGTTTTATTGGCTACGATTATGAACATGCTTTCAGCCGTGTAACATAACGACTTAGCTGTCAGTTGCAAATAGTTAATGAAACAAATTAATATAATTTAATGACTTTGTTGAAGAAAGTTCATTGATTGCTTTTTCTTTATCAATACCATTTAAAGTGATGTAATTCAACTTAATTTTGACATAATTTTGTATTATTGTTCAAATTAAGTGAATAATATGATTTTCCATCATTGAATGATTATGAACGTGTTCTATCAGATTCTTAACATCAGTTCCTATAAAGTTTGTTAAAATTTTATTTGTTAAACAGTGGCAATGATATTTCTTTTTTATAAATGTGTTGCTATTGTAAAGAGCACAACAAGTTTTGATTTCATATTTATGAGCAATTAATATCACATCATGGGAAGGGATTAATCTTCCACAATTTTTCCTATTTATTAAATTATTTTTGTCGGCTTTTGCTATTAATACAGTAATACAATTCAATGTATTAATTAATGTATTTAAAATTTTCTCTGGCTGTTATTTTTACGAGATTTGAAATATTAATAGATTGTTTGCATGTACTGTCAACACATGCGCACGCGCACGGTAACGGTCAATCAGACTTAGGCACACTTTATTTCGTCGCAACGTCTCGCAATGGATTCCTTCCCCCCGCATCGCAATGCTCTATCCCTATGTTCTTATGTCCATGATCGCTACCTCTTGAAAAAACAACAGCAAACCACCGAGAATATCTTGTCAAGAGGACCCTTCTAAATCAGAACCGGCATTTAAACTGTAGGTCCCGTATATCTATATAAATTATAAAAAACACACACAAAATACATTGAGGGGTCACTATGCTCTGATAAAAGTTAAGGAGAGAGAATTTTGTAAATCTTTTTTTCGATTGATTAATTTATAGATCCCGACGACTAACAAGGAGAAAACCATGTGACTTAACCTGGGATTTTGACCCGAATTTTTTTAATTATTCTGGAGACGAAAAAAAGTTTACGTTTCCCGGCGTTTGATTGAATAGGCCTTAGTTTCAGAGTAACAAATTTGTAAAAATTGAAAATATTTGAAACGCGCCATATGAGTCTTCCCGGTAACTGTACTTCCAACCAGTGCAGTTGGCTCCGTGAGTTAGGTGCTTGCTTCATAATTGTAAGATCCGGATTTGCTCCCAGAAGTGAGCAGTAATTTTTTTTTAATGAGTGTTTTTATTTATTTTTATTTATTTTGATATATAGTATGCAAATTTTTTAAATAGAAAATTTAATATTATTTTAAACATTAATTTAAATTTAATTTGAAAGCAATTTTAATTCAAGTAATAATATTTGAAATAATAAATAGGTAATAATAATAATAATAATATATAAGTTATTTGTAATGGATAACATATAAAGGCAACGTATTTAAATTTTCAAATTGTTTAAATTTAAAACCGGTAAAAGAAGCGGATACAAAATGATAAATGAACGAGAAGTTTTTAATCCCCTTGCAGGTATGTATTTGGTTATAACACCGAAATTTTTTCATGTGTATTTTTTTTTTACAAGTAAAAAACTTCATCCGAAGAATCTAAACTTCTCTTGAAGTTTTACGCAAAACCGGCAGTTCTCTTCGCGAGAAGACGCAATAAAGACTCATTCTTTAATTTTTAATTCATTCACAATTATCAACGGGGACTTTTACAGATATAATCAAGTACGCTTGGTTTGCATTGAAATTAATTCCTGAAAGAAATGTATTTCGAAACGTCAACGAAATATGTTTTCTTTCGGACTTACAGAAAAATAAAATCATCAAAATAAATAAAAATAAATAAAAACACTCATTAAAAAAAAGTTATTGCTCACTTCTGGAACCTGGATCTTATGAAGCAAGCACCTAACTCACGGAGCCAACTGGTTGGAAGTACGGCTACCTGGAAGGCTCATATGACGCGCTTCGGATTTGGCCAATTTTTACAAATTTATTACTCTAAAACTAAGGCCTATTCAATCAAACAGCGGGAAACGTAAACTTTTTTTTTTCGTCTTCGGAATAATTTAAAAAATTGGGGTTGAAATCCCAGGGTGAGTCACCTGGTTTTCACCTTGTAAGTGAATCATGCAAATCATCTCGATCTTTAATTATGACAATCAAATGTACGCTAAAGAAAATAAATTCTATTCTTCGATAGATCAATTGAAATATATGTAATAACTATATAATTCATAATTGAATATCTGTGACAGTTATTTATACTGAAGGTAGTACGAAAACTTATGATCGAAATGTTTATATTTATAATTCTTTTATTTTTGTACTTGTCAACATCCAGTGGCTCTTTATTGGCATTATTTCATACTTATTGTAAATTAATATACGAGGTGTGTTCAAAAAGTATCGCGAATTTTGAATTTTCGCGGGTTACGTATATTCGAATTTCGATCTTTTTGTGGCGTTATGTTGGTACTCATGTCTCTCACTTATGCCGACAAGCTCGGCCATTTTGAATGTTCACTTAATTGTTGACAGCTGCTTTGCTTGCACGTGTTTTGGATCGTCTTCGATTTTTACCTATTCAAAAAAATGGATCAAAGAACCTGTATCAAATTTTGTGTGAAAAACGAAATTAAGTGCGCGGATGCTTTCCGAATGTTGACTGTGGCATACGGAGAAGCTACCTTGGACCGAAGCAACGTTTATCGGTGGTACAAAATGTTCTCAGAAGGCCGAGAAGATGTGAACGACGAAGAGCGTGCCGGACGCCCGAGCACTTCAACAACAGACGAAAAAATTAATGAAGTGGAGAAAATGGTATTGGCCAATCGTCGAATCACCGTTAGAGAAGTTGCTGAGGACCTAAACATATCGATTGGCTCGTGCCATTCGATTTTTATCAATGATTTGGGCATGAGACGGGTCGCCGCGAAATTCGTACCAAAATTGCTCAATTGCGACCAAAAACAGCATCGCATGAACATTGCTAATGAGATGTTGGACTCTGTCCGCGACGACCCAAATTTGCTCCAGAGGGTCATAACTGGTGACGAATCGTGGGTTTATGGTTATGACGTGGAAACCAAAGCTCAATCATCTCAATGGAAGCTGCCGCACGAACCAAGACCGAAAAAAGCGCGCCAAGTTCGGTCGAATGTGAAAGTTTTGCTGACAGTTTTCTTCGATTGCAGGGGCGTGGTGCATCATGAGTTCTTGCCACAGGGTAGAACGGTCAATAAGGAATATTACCTGCAAGTTATGCGCAATTTGCGCGAAGCAATCCGCCAGAAACGCCCGGATTTGTGGAAGAACAAAAATTGGCTTTTGCACCACGATAACGCCCCTGCTCACACATCGTTGCTTGTGCGCGACTTTTTGGCCAAAAACAACACACTAATGATGCCGCAGCCACCGTATTCCTCAGATCTGGCCCCCTGTGACTTTTTCTTGTTCCCTAAACTGAAGAGGCCCATGAAAGGACGACGTTACGCTACGCTTGACGAGATAAAGACGGCATCGAAGGAGGAGCTGAACAAGATAAAAAAAAATGATTTTTTGAAGTGCTTCGAAGATTGGAAAAACCGTTGGCACAAGTGTATAATATCTCATGGGGATTACTTTGAAGGGGACAAAATAGATATTCATGAATAAATAAATAATTTTTGAAAAAACACAAAATTCGCGATACTTTTTGAACACACCTCGTATTCTATTTAATAATTACCGTTTCATATGTAAGCAAGAAATTATATTCTTATTTATATATGATAATCTTGCTTATCATTTTAATTTTCTTTACAAAATTTGATCTTAAAGAAAGGTATTAGAAAAAGGCCTATTTTCGCTGTATCTGGGAAAAGTAGACATTATTTTTTAATAATTTATGAGACGAATCACTACACTACAGGGTAATTTTTAATGGTTGTACCCACTTTTTACCATAGGTGCACGCATTTGTAATTTCTAGTATAATAATATGTTAATTATAGCGATTTCGGCTGGGGCACACCGGTTGCACATTTCAAGTGTCGGTGCAACTTTTGTGTTTGGCTAGTCAAATAATGCCTCAATGGTGCCGCATGTTCGTTTGGGCTCGATACACCTCATAAGTGCATATTGGGTGTACATAAAATGGACCTGAGAAAATAGTCAGAGCCAGTTTGTGTGCCACTGGTAAGGTGGCACACCGATGTACCCCAGCCGAAATCGCTATTTGAAATATATGTCTGTCGATAAATCATATTCCTATGATAAAAAGTGGGTATAATTATTAAGAATTACCCTCTATATGTATTGATGATACATAATGTGATACATTACATTTTGATATTGTAAGTATAGATTATCTTATAAAAAATACTATAATAGTGAAATATCGGGCGAAAAAAAATTTTCGTTACACTTGCACGGCGATTCGCTAGAACTGTCTCGATCATGTACAAGCGTACGACCATTACGTATCTGATATTTTCGCTAATAAATATAATATTTTTATAAGATATTTATACTTTTAATGTCAAAACATGTATCATCACTATCTCACCAGTACAAAGAAATAAAAGTGATGAAAAATACTAGAATAACAAACTAGACTTTGGGTAAAAAAAAACTCAGTAAAAAACAATTTTCTACTTTAGTCTCAAAAATTTTTACTCAGATATGTATTTTATCTCGATATTTAATGTCATTATTGTTTGTAGAATTTTTGCACCTAAAAGATTTTTTATGTAAAGTTAGCAATAAACAATAAAAAATGTAGTACAATGACTAATTGTAAGTAGCGGTGGTTATGGATATATTTATATAGATGGTAAATCATTGTTGGAAGTAAAAACTGAATTTAACTGATTTTAAACTCATATTGTTTGATTAAATATATCTTTTTGTGTTTAATCACTAGAAATTTATAAATTAACCTTTAAACACGTAAGTGGGTCTGAGAGACCCTATATGAAGTTTTGAACGCTTGCTATGGGAAGACGGAATGAGATAGGAGGTTCGGACCAAAACGTAAAAAAAGTTTGAAATCTTCTCTTTCGATTGATATGGTTGATCAACTTTTTTGTTCAACTAGAATTCGAACGGCATGGCAGCAAAGTTTTGTTAGGGTCAATGCGACCCATATAGTGTGTAAGTGAAACTTTTTTGTGAGTATTTTATAAAAAAAAGCTGGACAAAATACGTTCGAACAGCCACGCAAGTGAATGCCGAAAGGCTATTCTCAGAATTAAAATTTGTACTATCCCTGCTAAGAATAAATATCGATGAAGCAATCCTGGAGGATCAACCTATATTGGTCAGAGCTAATCGAATTTTTATCAATGAAGTTTTTTGTAATCTTCTTTCATGTTTGTAACGCTCCGTATATACGTAATGAATTTTAAACAGTAATATTTCCTCCAATTTCTGAACATAAAATAAATAAAAAGAATGAGGTCTTCGATAAAACAAAATTTTTAAAGCTTTAAAAATTATATTTTAATTTTTCTGACACTTCTATAGCTGAAAAAGTTTAAAAATTTTAATTAAATTTTTAAGACCGTAGGTATTTAGTTTTAGATTCTAGATCTAAATATTAGAGGGTGTCAACGGAGAGTTACTTTCTTATTTCTTTGCTTTTATTATAATAATTTGCTAATAAGATTGCTATTTTATAGAAAACTAGTAAAAAAAAAACGACCACTGACGACACTGCAAGTTACTGAGATGAAACGACAGCAAAAAAAAGAGATAATCTTGAAAGACTCCAAACCTCCCATTCTAATAATTTATAAACTTTTTGTACAATAAACATGGGTTTTTTTTACAATATATGTATATTATGACTTTTATACATTTAAAAATTTTACAATAGGTAATTAAATATACCGGAAAAAAAAAAATTCAAATGGTTACGGTCCGAGGCTATACCTAATTTTCGGTTTTGTTTTCGAATTTCATTTAGGCCTGGGTCCGTGCGTAAAATATTACATTTTTATTTTAACATTATAATAATTATCTAAAAAATACAATATTGTTTTAATAATAATACAATTATCATACAATACAAATTCTAATTCTTGGTTTAACCCTTAGCGCTCCGTTGACTCCGCTACCATCTGTCATTTGTTTCGTAAACGTGCGGAGCGCTAAGGGTTCAAGATGATTTTTATCTGATATTTTTTCTTCTCAATTTACGAAAATTATTATTGATTAATGAGAATATATTTTTTTAAATAAAACTACAAAATTTCTTCATGTAAAAAAAGCAAATTTTGTTTGTTTAAGATTATTAAATTCTTTAAAGATTTTATATTTTTACTCGTATAATAATTTTTGCTTAATGATAAACTTGTATGTGTCTAGCGATGCGGCTATGAAACAGTTTCTCCTACATTTGGACGAAACGTCTGCCCTCGGAAGAAAATTTATAATTCAAGATTTGGATGAGAGACATTTATTTATATCTGCCGATATATTGGAAACTTTGCAAACAAAAGTGGATGATTTGATGGATCAGATATCATTTCCACTAGCAGAAAAGGGTATATAAAAAGAAAGAATTCACCTTTGTTTTGAGATATAATATCACAAATTTGAAAAATGGCTCGAGAATCTGGTAGAATAAAAGACGCGTGTCAAAAGAGAATTCTCGACGATGCTGCGCGTAAGCGTAGACAAAAAAAGGCATTGGAAGCATTGGAGCAAGACAATTTTCACGATGATCCACACGCCGACTTAGGTATGTGTTACATATGGAAAATGCTAGTATAAATCATTATACTTGAATTAAGGAAAATTATCTATTTTGCGCTGATTTTTTAAAGATTTTAGGGAATTTTTATTAAAAAACTAGGTAAATTTATTTCAAAATTACTTGTTTTGTATTTATTATTATTTAAAGATTGATTTTTAATTTTTTTAATGAAAAATGACTAATTTATTAACAACACATTTATTTAATCTTATATTCATCGATGATCATAATTTTGGATTTTCCTGTGAACTGAAATTAAAAACTTAAAGACACTTATCTACTTTTATGGCTGGGTTGTGCTTGGTTCGCATTAGTCCTTTCTCTTGAAACGTTTTTAATTTTTCCGACGAAAAGAAATCTTAGAAAAAGAAGCAAAAAAAATCTTTTTTTTTTTAATTGTTTTTCCAAAAATAAATTTTTGAACCTGATGGCTAATCGAATGAAAACTACATTAATATAGATAAATTTGTATACATTAAAAGTATTTCAAATAATTGCCAAAAATATATTTTTTAATATTTAAAAAAATATATATGAAGAATGTTCAAATATCAAAAAATAAATGTAAGCTTCAAAAGTTTATAATTCATATTTTTCTCAACAAAAATTTCTAAAAACAATATAAAAATAAAACCAAAAACAAAACTACTTCTTTAAGTGAAAACAAATATTCACTTTGCTTATTATCCTGATTTTTTTTAATATAATTTTGGAATATTCTTCAAAAGAACGTAAATTCTCTTTTTTAGCATATGATGAGTTTTCAAAATTTATGATAAGTAGAAGAGAATAGGGCAAATCATTGGACCGTGTTCCAAATAGGACGTTTTTAATTTAAATGAATACGGTTAAGTAGATTACGTGCCATTTCTAATCTAAAGTCCTTATAAGACACCGAATATGTGACAGCAGTTTGACAGTTTTCTATCATAATATTCATAAAATAGACACGAATATATATTTTCAACGATCGTGCGAGAACGTTTTAAAAATAGACAATTTTTGTAAATTATTATTTAAAAGGTGTTAAAATTTTGAAAGGTAATTGTTTTTAGATAAGTAAAAAGTGTAGAATTTAAAAAATATCAAGAGTTTTGTGTTTGTTTTGTAGTTTATATTGTAAAATTTGTTCCAAAGTTTGAAAGGACTCATATTCAAAATCGGATCTTTACATCAGAATTGCAACCTGATCGTACCAGATTTGATCCTAGAAATATTAAATTAATAAAATATGAGTCAGACTCGAAATAATTAAATTTTATTGATTTTGATTCTAATCATATAATAACGATATCATAAAATGATCGGAAAACGAAATTATATAAACTATCACAAATTTTTTCTTTTTAATAAAATTTTTATATTTTAACTGTCAAATTGCTCGTTTTTATACAATATTAAAAAAATACATTAAAATCTCTTAAAATTCTATCTAAAAATCGATAAAAATAGAATTGTCCGATTTAGACCAAGGAGTGGTCCGATTTGAAACTAATGGTTCCAACTTGTAGTTCGGACCGGAAAGTATTTTTACAGTATAGCTCAACAGGTGAGAGATACGTCAAAATTATTTTTCCAACGGTATTTTCGGTTTTACGATTAGACATCATTTGCGCCTTATAGTAAGCAAAAATTGTAAATAGGTCCGATTTACCCTACCTTCTTCTATATATTAAGACTATAAAAAAAATGTTCTTTATTAAGATAAAAAAGAAGTAAGTTGAGAGTAATCGCTTTTTTAGCAGTAGAATTTTGTATTTTTTGAATAAGTATGAATTTCTTTTTTGGGAATGTGATAATAAGTTATTCAAAAATTTGATAAGTACATTTTAAGATTGTTATAAAAAAAATTATTAGAAATAAAAGATAACTATTATTTAAATAAGAACAGAAATAAATTGTTTTCAAAATTGATATTTTTCTGTGTACAAAGCTGTTTTTTATTGAAAGCATCCTGTGCTACATAATTTTTTTTTTTTTTTCTTGTCGCGTAGTGATGAGCAAGAAAGTACCAAAATTCCAAGAGACGCTAGACAACAGAAGTGGCAGTAGAAAAAAGAAAACTCGCTCCGCGGAATATTATAAACAACGTTTTCGCAAGACTTTTGCTCAGCTCGTTGAGGAAGATCTCAATGTGAATCCTAATCCACCAAATTACGCCTGCGCTCAGGTACCGCCGTCCCGTTTACCCGAGAGACATTTTTGTGCGGTGTGCGGTTTTCCTAGTAATTACACATGTATACCTTGTGGTGCCAGATATTGCTGTGTCAAGTGTCTAGGCACTCATCTTGATACAAGATGTATGAAATGGACAGTTTAAGAATTTTTATATTGTTTACTCCGAGTATTAATTCAAATACAAAAGTATTTTAAAATCTTTTTCGAACAGAACAGATTTTACAATATATTATATTCTGATAATAAAGTATTTGAAAAAAGCTCTTTGACAGTAAATATTTAGTGGGCCCAGTAAGCAAAATGTTAACAGTATATTAATAGCATGCTACTTAAACCAAAAAATTAGCACTAACAAGGAGAGGATCAGGTGAGTCACCCTGGGATTTTGATCCCAATTTTTTTAGTTATTCTGGAAACGAAAAAAAAGTTTACGTCTCCCGGCGTTTGATCGAATATGCCTTAGTTTCGAAATAATAAATTTGTGAAAATTGGCCATACCGCGGCGCGTCATATGAATCTTCCCGGGAACTATTCTCCCAACCAGTGCATTCGGCTCCGTGCGTTAAGTGCTTGCTTCACAATCGTAAGATCCGGGTTCGCTCCCAGATGTGTGCAATATATATATATTTTTTAATTGTATTTATTTATCTTGATGATATTGATATAGTATGCAAATTTCTAAAATAGAAAATTTAATTTTATTTAAAATATTTTCTTTTTCTGCTATTGTTACAACTTTTCACATTGAAAACTTTTTTGATTGAGAAATAGCTGCGCATGTAGCTGCGGCTGTTTGCAAGGGCAAACTGGATAGGGCAGATGCCAATAGGTCTCCTCCCACCACCTAACTATAACCGTAACTTTTTAAAAGTTGTCATTGTTGCTCTACTTGAAGGTGCAGTTACATGCAAGCGTCGAGTTGCGCAGAGGTTATTGCGCAGCAAGGACAAAACGTCAAAGAATTTCGGCTTTATAACCGACTACATATCTGCAAGGGGATTAAAAACCTTTCGTTTATTTACCATTTTGTATCCGCTTCTTTTACCAGTGTTAAATTTAAACAATTTGAAAATTTAGATACGTTGCCTTTATATGTTATCCATTTCAAATAACTTATGTATTATTATTATTATTACCTATTTATTATTTCAAATATTATTATTTGAATTCAAATTAAATTTATTTCCCTTCAAATTAAATTTAAATTAATGTTTAGAAAGTAATATTAAATTAAATTTTCTATTTTAGAAATTTGCATACTATATCAATATCAAGATAAATACAATTAAAAAAAAAAAAAAAAAATATTGGACATATCCGAAAGCGAACTCGGATTTTACGATTGTGAAGCAAGCACCTAACGGAGCCGACTGCACTGGTTGGGAGAACAGTTACCGGGAAGGCTCATATAGCGCGCCGCGGTATAGACAATTTTCACAAATTTATTTCGAAACTAAAGCCTATTCGATCAAACGCCGGAAGACGTAAACTTTTTTTTCGTCTCCAGAATAACTAAAAAAATTGGGATCGAAATCCCAGGGTGATTCACCTGATCCTCCCCTTGTAAGTAGATTCTCTCTAGCTTAGAAGAAAATAGAAATAAGTCACATATTCTCATGACATTTCATTCGTAATATATTTTAACAAATGATCTTTTGACATTATTATCTTCAAAATAATAAGCATTTAAGCAATAAATACGATAATTTGTTATTTAAGAATATTTTCTTTGTGTTGATAAATATTGATGTAGAAAAAATTGAAAAAGAATTGTTTATTTTATAACAATTTTAAAAGTAGTAACAAGCGACAATGCCATATTTTCAGTGTAACGTCATATTTAAAGAAAATTGTATAATTCATAAAGATTTCATAGTCTTACATCAAAATGATACGATGACATTTTATTAATTCCATAAAATGATCTTTATGAATCTCCATTCTTTTTAAGTAATAGTTTTTCAAAATTTTTATATTTTATTTGCAATGAAATTATTTAAAATTCTCCTTGCTATAAGACTTAATTCTATTTTAGAAAGTTATTCAAAGAAAATTATGTGATCAAAACATTTGAAAAAAATTCAGAAAAACTGTTATATATATTAAGGCAAAATTAGAACTAATAAGCGTAAAATGTGACAGAAGATTGAAATTTTATTGTGCATGTCATTTTCTTATTATGTATTTTATTTTGAAAATGTGACTTGTCTCGTATTTACCAAATTCGTAAAAATGGACTGCAAGTAAAGTTTCTTTGAATTATATAGATAAAAGCATATTTTTCACTCCTTTCAATAACTATGCGTATGTTTTCCTGTCTGAATAGGCTTCACTTTATGTGGTTTTTACGACTATTTACTATTAGGCAAAAAAAGGATAATCAAAGTACACTTTTATAAGTGTATTAAAGTAATTTCGTTATTCTATTTTATTCAAATTCTCTTTATTTATAAATGCCACGGCGAAAACTTTTATGTGATTTCTCACTTATGTCGTCACGACTTCAACCCTGATAGCCACCTGTCTGTGTTGCTGCAATGTTGCCGAAAATAAAGGGCATTAGTTTTCAGCAAAACTTTTAGAATCAAGTGTGTGCCTCATTTGCCTTTGGTTTGACATTACACGAATTCAGCACGTTTTGCTGCCTATATGCTGCGTATTTGCTGCCAACGGTTTATCGCTATACATAAAGAGCAACAAGAGAGCAAGTTCCCAACAACATGTGCTAAGTCATAAATTTCAGCAAAAATTCAACATGTCGAAAACGGTTAAATATATGTTTTGTAGTCTTATTTATTTCAAATATATAAAAAATATAAAAAATGAACAAGTTAAATCTTCTTTCTACTGAATTGTCACTACCCTACCGAAAATGTACGATTAAAACTGATTTAAAAAAAAGTTATCCGAATCGATCGGGATTTCTGCACCGAAAATATGGTATTAAAACCGATTGAAAATAAGATCGGAACCCAGATAGATTTAATAAAACAGAATGCATTAATGTAAACGTAATAAACGTTTAGTTTACAAAAAAACATTTCTTGTATCCTTTTCGTTAAAAAAAATTAAATTTAAATTAAATATTTAATTTATGTACAAAATTAAATAACAATACAAATTGTTATTTACACGTAAAAATATTAAATTTTATGTGAAACAGCATTCCACACACACATACGCTAGAGCGCGCGCACGCACGCACGCACGCACGCACGCACGTCACATTTAAAAAGAGTGAAGGCTAGGACACATAAAAAAACTTAAGTAATAAGCGAATTAGCCAATGGCAGTTGAGAACTTAAACGTAAGCAGTAGGAAATCCAACACGTTGAATTTTTTAATGTCTTAATGATTAAGTTTTTCTATGTGCCATGGCCTTGAGAGCGAGTAATCGTTTCGAGGTTACAATATGCAGGTCCTAAAGGCTCACTGATGGGGAGTCGGCTGCGGTGGCGCGTAGATATAACGCCTGTGGCCGCACTCGACTCACGAGAAAATCCCCGCGGCGTAGCCGCCTAGCGGTGATGCCAGCACTCACTTGGCGCGTGGGGCCTTATACACATGCCTAGCGATGATGCGCACGCTCGTTTGTTTCGTCGTATGTTGTGACGGTTAGTGCCTGAGTCTCTACTTTTTTATATATATGTATGTATACACACACACACACACACACACACACACACACACACACACACACACACACACACACACACACACAGGGTGTCAAAAAACTAAAACTTATGCTCTCGTGGGTTGATAGAGCAAGTCATACTGAGAAGAAAAATACCATTTCTCATTATTCGCAATAGTTATCGAAATAAAAATTAGTAAAGTTCGTTAAATGAGCGCGTATTTTCCCTATCTACCGCACGCGGAGACCGCCCGTCCGTCGCCAAACCATAGGCAGCCGCGGCATGAGGATGAAGCGGATAAGACCCATTGCTGCTTCTCCCTTCTCACCACGCCGCCTGCCGCAACTGCTTATGGTTTAGCGACGGACGGGTGGTCTCCACGTGCGGTGGGTAGAGAAAATATGCACTCATTTGACGAACTTTACTAATTTTTATTTCGATAACTATTGCGGATAAACGGTAAAGGACTTTTCTTCTCAGTATGACTTGCTCAAAGCATACGTCAGGGTGGATGATTTGACATCTCAAGAATTTGCAGTCACCAAGGGAGTAAGACAAGGACATGCGTACTCTCACCAATTTTATTCAACATCTACGGAGAATCATTAGGAAGGCAACGGAAGATTGGATGGGAGGGGTGTCCATAGCGGGAAAGAAAAACGCTATGCAGATGATACCACCCTATTGACATCCTTGGAAAAAGAGATGGAAGAACTGTTGCAAAGAATATAAAAGGTCAGTGCGGAAGTGAGTCTGAAGTTAAATAAAACAAAATGCTCCTTAATGATAGGGCGGGAATGCTACCGGCTCACAGGAACATGCTAAGAAATATAGAAACAGAAACGAGCACGATATACCTCGGAGCCCATATACACGGAGATTGTGAGGCAGAAATTAAAAGAAGGATAGGAATTGCAAAAACATCTATGGCCAAACTAACAAAACTGTGGAAAGACCACAAATTAACCAAGCTCACACAGCTGAGACTGGTGAATTCCCGAATCTTCCCTATCATGAGGTACGGGTTAGAAACGTGGCCCATCAAGGCGGCTGACGCGGTAGGAGACGAATCGAGGGTTTCGAAATGATACCGGCAAATGATGCGGATACCATGGATAGCACATCGCACCAATCGATCGATTCTCAGAGAGCTCAAAATAAGAAATACGGAATGTCTCCTACCGCGTATTCAACGAGGTATCTTGGGTTTTGTCGGACACGTAATTCAAAGGAATGGGCTGGAGAAATTAACCATACAGGGAAAGGTGGATGGCAGAAGATGGAGGGAAAGATCACCCAACCGATTCATCGACCAGGTAACAGGCCTTACAAAGTTGTCCATCGTAGAAGTGATGAGAAACGCGAAGAACAGGGAATGGTTGGAGGAGGATTGTCAGCGGCGTGGATCCCGCGTGAGAATCTTGAGCCACGACGTTCGAAAGCGAACAACGACTACTACAATGACTTGCTCTATCAATCCACGAGAGCATAAGTTTTAGTTTTCTGTCACCCTGTATGTATGTGTGTGTATGTATGTATGTATATATGTGTATATATATATATATATATATATATATAGGGGCACGGGCGCTTACCCGTGTCGGACGATGAGTTGCGCCGTCTTTGTCTACCATGTGTACACGGCCCATGATTCGCTAATTTTATCCTCTTATTATTCAAAAAGTAAGCGTCAAACAAAATTTTCGTACAAGAAAAATCGTCTCAGAATTTATCCAAGAACACGTCTTTACAGGGACACATGGGTCGTTCTGAATCACCCTGTATATATATATATATATATATATATATATACAGTACGTACATACATACGCACACGCACACGCACACGCACACGCACACACACACGCACACACACACACACACACACACACACACACACACACACACACACACACACACACACACATATATATATATATATATATATATTAGTACAAATTGAAAACCGCCGTTTTTTGTCAAAATTTGAGGATTGATTGTTGAAAAATGGTTACATACTTATTCTTGAAAGTATTGTCCATCGCTGGCCACTACTTTCTCCCACCTTTCGGGTAGCATACAAATCCCGCGTCGAAAAAACTGCTCGTCTTTTGCGGCGATCCACGAATCGACCCAGTTTTTGGCCTCTTCGTAATAATGGAAGTGCTGCTCAGCCAGGTCGTGCGCCATTGATCGGAACAAGTGGTAATCTGAAAGGACGATGTCAGGAGAATACGGCGGATGAGGTAACACGTCCCATTTCAATGTTTCCAGATAGGTTTTAACGACCTGAGCAACATGCGGCCGAGCGTTGTCGTGCAGCAACATCACTTTTTCGTGTCTTTGCTCGTATTGTGGCCG
The DNA here is from genome assembly GCF_016802725.1 of Solenopsis invicta. Taxonomy (NCBI): domain Eukaryota; kingdom Metazoa; phylum Arthropoda; class Insecta; order Hymenoptera; family Formicidae; genus Solenopsis; species Solenopsis invicta. The sequence goes on from NC_052667.1 coordinate 18,445,285, forward strand.
TTTTTCCTGCAATGCTCGGCTCAAACGCATTAGTTGTGTTCGGTAGCGAGCTCCTGTGATGGTTTCACCCGGTTGCAACAGCTCATAATAAATCACGCCGAGCTGGTCCCACCAAATACACAGCATGAGCTTCGAGCCATGGATGTTTGGTTTGGCCGTCGATGTTGATGCATGGCCGCGGTAGCCCCACGATTTTTTTCGCTTTGGATTATCATAATGGATCCACTTTTCATCGCCGGTTACAATACGATGCAGAAAACCCTTCCGTTTTTGCCGTTGGAGCAGCTGTTCGCACGCGAAAAAACGCCGTTCGACGTCTCTCGGCTTTAATTCGTATGGCACCCAGTGTCCATGCTTTTGGATCATTCCCATGGTTTTCAAACGATATGAAATAGCTTGTTGAGTCACGCCCAATGAATCTGCAAGCTCCTGTTGCGTTTGAGATGAATCTTCATTCAGTAATGTTTCCAATTGTGCGTCTTCAAACTTTTTCACCTGTCCGGGACGCTCCTTGTCTTCTACGCCGAAATCACCACTTTTGAAGCGTTGGAACCATTCTCGACACGTTCTTTCACTAATGGAAGCCTCACCATAAGTTTTTACAATCATTCGACGCGCCTCAGCCGCAGATTTTTCGAATTGAAGGCAAAAAGCAAAACTTCCCGCAAATGACGCTTATTGGGCACAAATTTCGACATTTTCGATCACAAAAAAATATATAACGCCGATAAAAATTCACAACTGCAATGATAAGGAATTGTTGCCAGATGCCCAACCTTACATTTTTAATTTTTGATCTAACGTTTGGCGCCAGCATTTACCGCTGGCGCCATCTACTGGAAAACGGCGGTTTTCAATTTGTACTCCTAATATATATATATATATATATATATATATATATATATATATTAATGAACATTGTAAAATACCTAATTAATGATGGAATCATATTTTTTAACAGAATTAAATATATATTAGTATCAATAATAGCCCGTATAGAAATATAAAAAAAAATAAATAATTTTCTCCTGTTTATTTATTACATTACACATGCTCGCGCAAATACACAATCACAAACGCACACGCGCGCACACAAAAATGGATCATTTTCGATATTTTATTTGACTACAAGACAATAATTAATATATTTAAGGTTTTTAATAAATACACGACAAAAGCACAGCATCTTTTTTTATTATTATCATGTAACTCTTATGTTGTCGAAAACGATAAAGCAAAATGTTTTCCACGAATAAAAATTATTTTGTTGGCAACAGATTGAGCAACAGTTGCTCTCCATTTGCTTTGAATCTGCTAACAAAATGTTTCAAATCTGCTCTCATGTTGTTGAATACGTATGACTATGCGTTATGTTTTTAGCAAATACATAGCAACTAGTCGAAAATTCATGCTCAGCATTAAGTTGCCTAATTTTGCAAAACATACTTAGTTATCAGGGAATATGGCCGCCACGAGTAGATAGGAGCTTTAAAAAAGTGGAGAGAGTCACATGATTTTTTCATTCATATACAATCACTGCATCAGTCAATTAACACATAAAAACAATATAATTGTATTTTCAAATAGAAAATGATATTGTAATCAATTATCTGTATAAAAAATTAATTTAGAAAATATCAATTTGCAATTTATTATTTTAATCTTATTTTAATATTTTTCTAAAATATTTAATTGATAATTGTTCAACAACTGATGTAGTGACGGATATGGCGTGCTCACAAAAAGTTACGGCATGAACTTCGTCTGCATGAAATTTATGTTTCACAACAATGTCCATAAAATCAAATAAGGGAAAGGCGGGGAGAAATGTGTGGGGAGAGTGAGATACCATAATATTTCATATAATTCACGTTGAATTCTAAGAGCAATCGTTAAAATTACTGCGTTACAGTATATTTAGATATTGTACGATTATTACCACTCATTAGTATTTACTGCGTTTTTTATAAAAGCTGAATTTTAATTTTGCAAATAGCAATTTTTATAAATGATATGATTTTTATAAATGATTTTCTATGTAATTTTGAGAAATATGTTGAATATTCATTTTTTAACTTTAGTTTAGATTGAGGATCTTGAATGTGGCTTTCAAATAATGCAATTGAATTTAATATGTACCATAATATAATAATAATATAATATAATGTAATGTAATGTAACTTTATATGCCAAATTTATACACATTTTGGTATAAATTTGGCATATAAAGTTATATTATGTTACGAAAAAGAGATCATAAGAGGATCGTGAGTTATCTGCATTTGCGTAAGATTGCTCTTACAATTTAACAACCTCACAATAAACGATACATAATGTTTATTAATAGCAAAGAAATTATTTTAAAAAGTAATTTAAAAAATATATATTTTATAAAATATTCATAAAATCTTGTTTTGTGGCACTTATTATTAGTGTACAAAATTTACAAAGGACTATTAATTTATGATAATTAAACAAGTTTTTTATGACATTAGTTGTTAGTATTCCACGATTCTTCTGTTATCTTACAAATTCATCCTTTTTTTCCTTCTTCAGTAAATTGTAAGTTACGTTCGTTCTATAATACTCGATGAATTTTTACCTATAAAGTGATTGGTAGAGCTCTATGATTAACAAACTAGTGTTGATAAGAATTGTATCGCATTAATATTTATTGAGGCTAAAAAAAATAAAATAGTATTCCACCATACCCTTCCTTTAATATTTACTTTCTTTTATTTTCAATTTTACAATTTATACTATAATGCCGTTTTTTTTATCAAAATAAAGATTTAAGAAGCAAAAAATTAACAATCGGCATTGTAAAAAAAAAAATAAACGATGAAATTTATATTGAAACTTAGAAAATCTGTTGTATTGACGGAATGTCATTATGAGAATATGAGTAACGATCAAAATAATACAACGGGCATACATCACGATTGAAATAAGAAATCTAGTCACTGTATAACACTGTATGTTAACCTTACGAAGTCTCATGGGGGATTTGAAAATTCTAGCAAATTTTCAGTTTTAAATTATTCTGCCTCAAATAAAGAAAACGTTTGGGTGACAATTGTAAAATCATTCTGGAAGGTTGGAAAAATATACTAGAATTTTTTTAAAAAGCCAAAAATTTTTAACATCAGCCATTGGTGATGCCTTGTGTCCAGGAAAGCAGTAGAAAATAATAGTGTCTTCAAAGAGTTAGTCTTATGATATTATGGCTACTGTCGACAATATGGCTACCCCAATTATTTCCGTTATTAGATGACATATTCTAACAATTGCTTATGGAGTTATTCGTTAAGTAACCTGCCGTTTTTTAGTGATGCTAATATGCCAATACATGATGACTGACAAATATTTATTATTTAGGACATGATTTATAAAATCTATGCACTGCGGTGCATAATCGGTGAAAGAAAAAGTAGTTGTAATATGACTATCCATAAAAATAATTTTAAAAAATTAGTATAGTTTAAAAGAAACACTGTACCTTGTTACAAAATTATATATTTAGAATTTCCCTGATTTAAAATTTTCCTACGTTCAGAAGCTTTAGAAATAACAATTGTTACAAGGCATTTTTGCTTTTGAGCACTTCTAAACTTTTTCAAGATACTTTTAACCTTTAATTACATACACTTCCTCATTATTCTTAAACTTGAGTGTATTATCACACGAAGGTATGTACATACACTGAAGTGTTTTTTTGTTATTTAACTTTTTATTCGGCCGTATACATTTCAAGTTATATAAAGTTAAAACAATAACATGGAATTTTATTAATATGGTTTTTTAAACGAAATTTTTATATCGAAATATTTCTTCGATAAATTGATTGTCATTCTAAAGAGCGGTATTTAAAAACATTAGAGACATTATTTTATGCTTGTTGTTTAATATGAAACAGGGATAAAATGATATTTTTAATGAAATTTCTAACAGTATTTCTAAAGCTTCTGAACGCAGGAAAATTTTAAATCAGGGAAATTCTAAATATATAATTTTGTAACAAGGTACAGTGTTTCTTTTAAACTATACTAATTTTTTAAAATTATTTTTATAGATACTCATATTACAACTACTTTTTCTTTCACCGATTATGTATCGCAGTGCATAGATTTTATAAATCATGTCCTAAATAATAAATATTTCATTACTTTGAGTCTAGAATTTGTCAAACACTCTGAACGTAATCGTTCAAGTTTCAATAGAAAACATTAATTATAAACAAAGTTATTCAATAAAATAGGTGCCATATCACTCTTCTCCTCTACTTTCAAGAAAAAAATTATGGTATTGTCATTCCTATTAAAAAGTACAATATGTAACCAGACAAATATAAGGTATTTTTGATTAACACAAAGTGACTAAAATTGAAAATTGATGTGTTTCATGATGTATTTCAAACCTTGTGCAAAAACCTCTTCTTTACAACACTATATAGTACTCTAACTTTAGACAAATATATGCAAGTAACGCGAACGGACCTGTTCGAACGTGTTTTATCCAATTTTTTAATATAACTCACAAAAAAGTTACACTGACACACTATAGAGGTCCCTTGATCCTAACAAAACTTTGCTGCTGTCGTTTGAACTGTAGTTGATCAAAAAAGTTGATCAACCATATCAATCAAAAGGGAAGATTACAAACTTTTTTACACTCTGATTTGAACCTCCTGTCTCGTTCCATTTTCAGTAAGCGTTGAAAATATCATAGGAGTCAAATATCAAATCTCTCAGACCCAGTGTGTCTAAATGTTAAATGCTAAAGAAACTTAATTTTAATACTACTTTGCATAATCGCTTTTATTCTTTATACGCTTGAAGATGTTTTTCTTACTTAAATTTTTTTATTGTTATTCTATATAAATTTTACACTCTTGTTATATTTAGACATCTAGCAGTACCAAAGTTTTTACACATTAAAAAATTTTTTTATTTCAAAATTTGTATATTTTGTACTGTTTCCTCTTATATCTTTCAGATTAAATGTTACATTTGATATTGAAATTTGTTAAAATTAAATACATTTAATTTAGATTAAAATAGACTTTTTGATAGGAATACAAAAATAGTACTACTTGGGTTTTTACAAAAAAAATTAGAGACATGCACATACACGCACGCATAAAAACACACACACATACACACTTGGCATCTTTTTCTACTTTTTTTTAAAGGTTCTGTCTTAACATGAATGATTGCAAGGTTTATTTTACAGCGAAGTTTCAGATAATGAAACAGATAGTAAAAAAAGTCGAAGACAAGTATGATTATTAGCAAGATGCTAATGAACTTTTTGCCCTTAGAAATGTGATTAAAATCTTTTAAATAAAACCAATTTTATACTAAAATATTGATTTTTCTTTGCAAAAAATAATTTTTACGATCTTATATTACTTTTCTTCCTATTTCCTGGAAACCAAAATTACAGATTTTTATATTATCAAGTAATTATACCTTTTGAAGGTACCATTACACTATTTTTTCTGAAATATTAATCTTTGTTTGAAGCTAACAAGAAATTTTCATATTCATGTATAAAAAAGTTGGGAATGTTTTAGTGCAATAAATTTTGTCAATTTTACTTTAAATTTAGATATATACAAAAAAAGAAAAACGTTTTGAGTTATACCATTATAAATTTGAATCATATTACTATTGCATATTGAAAATGTGCCAACATTTTTTTAAAATTTATTAAAATCCAAAAACTTCAAAAAAGATAATCAGGCATTAATGTTATACTAGGAAAGTAGTAAAAAAAAGCTTTGAAACACAAATAGTTAACAATTTCTGTTTAATTACTTTTTTACAAATTGAATAACAATTCTTGCTTTTTAATCTTTCCTGGTAAAATTTTTCTCAGTATTTTTTAATATATTTTTCAGAATTTGTTATTTTATAACTTTCCGATTTTTTTATAAGAATTTCAACATTTCAGAAATATTCAGAAAGTCTACATCCTTTTTCAGAATTTTTTTTCATATATTGTTAATGAAATATTTTAAGATTTTTTGTTCTATAAAATTTCTAATGGTATAAAATTTAAAAAAAAAAGGAACATTTCTATACTTCAATGGCTTCTCCAGTTTCAATGAAATTAGGATCATATGACATGTTTTTGAATGAAATGAAAAAATCTAGTAGAAATAACCGTTATTTTACATTGCGAAATATTAATCGTTATTGACCACTACTCAGGTTAGAAAATCTGTCATACCGACGAAACCGTAGCCACATGCGCATGCTTCGTGTAACCCCAAATGCATACGAAAGTGCGCGAATTTGAAACATGTGTTTAATGCCTCACTTACGATGATTTCAATGATAAATGAATATATCCATTAAATTTTCGCGTGGAAAGTAAATGCTTGTGCGAGAAAAAAGCCTCTCACGCCACAGAAATTCCAAACTCTAACCTTGAAACCGCTACTACAGAGACGTCTAGCACATCGACATATAGAATGGGCCGTGGTGAGGGTAGAAAGACACATAGAGTGAGAAGCAGACAATACGAAAAACGTTCGTTCTCTGTCTACTAAGTCTGATTGGTTGTTGAGGCCCCAGCAGCGAAGCAAGGTCCGTGGATTGGCGTTGGAGGGGAAGGTCGTTGCATAGCCGCCATTTTCGAGACAGCGAGTCATTGCTAGTGTACGTAGGTACTACAGCTATTAGTTGTGTGAGTGAGCGAGTGTGCAGTAAAAGTATGGCGCCATTTTTGTTCCACATCGTTGAAGTGGATGCAACGACCTTCCTTCCCCTCCAACGCCAATCCACGGACCTTGCAGCGAAGTGCAGTCGAAAATGTCAGAAGCAGCGCTTCTATTTTTTTCTTCTTTTCACGGTCTTGAATTTCAGACTTATAACGTTTTTCATTGGGAGAACTAGTGCGCACTCGCCGCGGGTAACGTGTTTCATTGGGCGTTTCAGTACGCGCTAAAACGGTACGTGCTGTTTCATTGGGAAGTCTAGTGTCGAGTTTTTGCACTGTAGTGCGAGATTTCGGCACGAGCTCCGAGAGACTGTGGGTGTTTACGATAACTCAAGTTGAGTTGGTTTCCACGAGGGCCGAAAAATATTCGGCGCGATTCTCTCTAGTACCTTTATGATTCATGATAACTCAACGCTGTATCGTATTGCCTGAGTTAAGTTAGACCTCGTACTCAATCGGTAGACTGCGTAGAATAGTCGAAATATAAAACAGTACGATTATAAAGCACGAATTAATTTTAGAAATAGAAACATTATGTATCAAATAAAAATTAAATAAATGTTTTGAATATATTTCCAATTTAAAAGAAACTCCATATAGAAACATGCTCATTAATTCTTGTAGAAACGCTAGATTTTTAGGTTCTTGTATTTCAATTAAATGTTTAATGGAATTATGCTTTGCAAAAAACCAAATTCTTTGTTATAATATATTTCCCCTTACAAATTAAGTCAAGATCATTTAGAACTTATGTTTAGTATTATAAGACAGCAATTTAGATGCAACAATAACCCTAGTTCAAAGCAATTTCAAAGTGCAATGAAAAAAATTTTGCTTCATATGGAATTGAAAGAAGATTTATCTGGAAACTGTATTTCATTATCAAATATAAATATATTATATTTTACTTTTTCGTTAAATTTAATTACGACGATAAATAAAACCGTCAAAATGGAAAATAAACATTAGTAACTGATACATTAAATTGTGATAATAAAAACTTACAAATATATGATATTATTTTGTATTGTAAAAAAATAACTCGCAGTTAATTACGAGATGCTCCCGCAGTATTATATCATACATATCCAGGCATTGCGGTACGTTTTATAACAAAAAAAAATTGTGAACAATGTATCGACGCTTTGACAGAACTCCAGCTAAATTTTTACAACCATAATTTGTTTTCCATAAAAAATAAAAGAGGCTTATTATTTCCTTCAAAAGATGCAATATTTATGTGTGAGGTTTATGCGAAACTTATGCAAATAGCTATTATAAAATTTCTACATAGTACATACATTGGCTGAGCACGAGGTCTAACTTAACTCAGGCAAGGACATTAGGCTTGTTTTCTATTCCTGCACTAGACTGCACTGGAACGTTCCTTCTTGCTTTCGCTAACTTTGAAACATCTATCTATTTCATTTTAAGTGTACACTTATTTAGAGAGTTCAGGAACAGAAAACAAACGGCTTGTTTACACCGAGCACTTGATACACGTACTAACTAGTAATTTTCTATTAAATTGTCTTAATTTCGGCAATAAATTTAAAAAATAGTATATTAAGTTGGTACAATATGAATCAAGATAATTAAATATATGTATTATGTATACACGCATTGTCGACAGTAAGATAAATTAATAGAAAGTTACGAGTTAGTACGCGTATCAAGTGCTCGGTGTAAACTAGGGCAATACAGGGCAATACGATACAGCTAGAGTCCTATATAAAGAGAGAAGCGACATTGATGTCCGAAGCTCTGATTGGTAATCTGATTGATACTTGATTAGCTAAGCGAGCAACCATATTGTGACCACAGCTGTTTGTAGAATGATACGAATGATGTTTGATGACGTTAGAGCGGTCCCAAAATGGTGGTGGAGGACTCAATTGGAAACTGAAGGTTGTGGTGGGGGTTCGATGTCGCTTCTCTCTTTATATAGGACTCTAGATACAGCGTTGAGTTGTCATAAATCATAAAGGTACTAGAGAGAGTTACGCCCAACATTTTTCGGCCCTAGTGGAACCCAACTCAACTTGGATTATCGTAAACACCCGGTGTCAGTTTAGTGCAATATGCCGTTTGTTTTCTGTTCCTGAACTCTCTAAATAAGTGTACACTTAAAATGAAATAGATAGATGTTTCAAAGTTAGCGAAAGTAAGAAGGAACAGTGCAGTCTAGTGCAGGAATAGAAAACAAGCCTATGGCTGCGCCGGATGGTTAGATATGGAGGAACAAAATGTAAATGAGGCTTATAATGGAGATAGAGGAGAACAAGAGGCTCTGTTGAAAAAATTAGAAGAAAAAAGAAATTTAATGGAATAATTATTTCAATGAAACGTATATACAATAAAATATTTTATTTCAACTTTCTTTGGCTTATACATTTATTCTTTGAGCACGTAAGAACTGAAAATTCGCAACTTTTTTTACATTTTAACCTGTTTCGCATTAGATAATTAAATAATTATCACAGTTAAATAATTCATTTTTTAAATTACAATGTCTTATATTTTTAAAATTGCACACCACTAATTGCAACTCCTGACAATCTTATAAGTGGTATAATTTTGTTATGAATGCAAGTGCAAAAAGAAACAAAATGTACATATTCTAAAGTATTGTTCGTTTTGTCTCTCAGGAGCTGCTCGGAGTCGCTCTGAACGAACCCAGCGACTTGATAGTGTTTTTTTAGACGGAAGTGATATAGGCTGCGGTCCACTTAGCGCTTCAAACGCTACAGAGCATTCGTAGCATTAATATGGCTGGTCCATTTGACGCTTCGGAACGCTCCCAATAGCTCTTATTACGTCATCAATACGTCATCGTTTTCGCTCTCGATTCGCTCTAACTGCCTCACCTCGGGAGATGGATTAGCTGGAGCGTTTCAATATTTGGCGGGAAATTACGACTTGAGCCGTATTTCGATTCGCGCTCAAACCGCTGTTGGCTTCATCAATAGTTTGTTTGGGGCCGTATTTGTGTTCATACATGTTTAAACATGATATATCAATTGACAATAAAAAGGAATTATTATCATTAACTTTCTTTGTTTCTGTTACGCGAGAAAATATAAATTAAAATTATGACTTTACCTGAAATGACTCTTGAATTCCATAGCAGTGAGAGATGGGATAATACATTCTACATAACCTTCAATTTTAGGCGTTCTTCGTTTTCTTCGATTCATAACTCATTAAGCAAAATTCTATTTCTTCTTTCTCATCATCATATATATAAGATATTATATCGTTGAATGTATTATAAACATTTACTAAAATTGGAACTGATTCCATTATTAAATTTGGATAAACCGCGGCTAATTGATTCAAGTGCTACAACTGCTACAAACTGGTCCACTTGTGTAGTGATTGTAATATTGGTAACACTAGTGGACCGATCATAGCGTAGCGTTTAGAGCGTAGCATTCAGAGCGTTCAGAAGTACTAAATGGACCGCAGCCATAGAGGGCAATTGGGGTGAAAACTTGGTTCTGTTTTATTATCTGCCGTTAGAGCTGTTGAGAACTATTCAGGTCCACTCAGAGTTTCCCTGTAATGCTCCACCGCGAAACGACAGTTCAAGTCGGTTCCATTCAGGTTATACAATAAACAACCGCGTGTTTTGAAATATATAAACGTTTATTGCCGTGGCGAAAATGATAGCGTAAAGCAAGCGGGAGTGTAAATTGGGGCATCAGAACGTAAATAAAGCGTGTGAAAAGTGCAGAGTTGGGTAAGTTAATATATTTTTTAAACTAAATTAAGTTAAAGTTAATGGTTTATGTATATAAAATTAATTTAGTTAGCGTTAAAAGTTATATAAACAAAAAACTAACTAGTTAAAAGTTATGTTAAGAGTAAATTAACTTGAGTTAAATTAAAAATTAATTTTAAAAAACTTTTATATTAAATTACAAAATTATAATTTGTATAATAAATTTAAAAATAATTAGTTACAGTTAAAAATTAAATCATTAAATCATTAATTAGTAATCCTATAATTTAAAAAAAATATTTTTAACTCTGAGACTTTATAACATTTCATCAAAAATTATAAAACAGAAAATCTTTAGAAAAATTTTAGGATATTTTATAATTAGTATATATGAAAAATTCAGAAAAAAGATAAACTTTCTAGTATTTCTAAAAAGTATTCTAATTTGTATAAAAAGTTTGAAAAAGTTATACAATTATACAAATATTCTGAAAAATTATATAAAAAATTCTGAAAAAAATTTTCACGGGGATTATATTCAGTCAGATTAGGTTACGCTATCGTGTTCTTTTTACAGCCGTCCGAGTATACCCGAGTTCACTTCAGAGTCGTTCAGAGCAATATCAGTAATCCACTTCCTGTTCTACGATCCATTTCCGGAATTTTTCTATCTTAATCCAAATATACCCAGGTATATTCAGATCTGCTCTGAACTAGACCCAGGACAGATAAAACGAACAATACTTAATAAAGCAGTGTATGGCAGCTAGTGTATCTTGAAAACGATTTACTTTTATAAGCAACTCACTGCAAACTACGTTTCCAGAAATTTTAAAATTGCATACTACTATGCGTCCCCATCAAGTCGCGAGTGTTTCATTGAACATGCAAGAAACTCGCACTTTCAATGCACTCGGACAGTGTCGCTTGAACTCGGCGAGTTTCTAGTGCGCACTCCGTGCATTCCAATGGAAAACGCTGTTAAATAAAGTCTAAAACCTGCCGCAGACGATACGTTTTTTCTTACTGGATTTCTAACTGGATTTTCTTACTTGCTACCGTACGGGCAATGGTACCGGCAGTGCTACTGGCCGTGAATTCACACGGTGCGAGTTTTCGTACGGGCTAAGCAACTGAAATTTGTTTCATAGAAGCGGCACGCTTAAATATGGATGAGATAGATGAGATGGATGAAATTATTGCAACAGTTGTACATTGTTGTAAAATTGCATTATTTTTAATTATTGAAAAATTGCGACAACGAAATAAATATCGCCGACGTTTATGGAGTCGACAGTCAATACATTCTTTAATGCCTCACTTTTACTGTGTTTATTATGGTAATTTGGTGTGTTTATCGCATATAAACATGGTTCTTATTAGTAGGCCTCTATTAAACATAAAATACTTTCTTTGGACTACTTTGAAGTCTTTTCATTTCTGCACGATGTTATGTTTGCGAAGTGAATTTACGTTTGAACTTTGACAACACTTCGACAGTATAACCTGGTATAACCCAGTATAACCTATACAGACTGCGTCCTGATTGGCTTTCATTGGTAAACCGGTACAGAATCACGTAAGAAAAATAGGACATGATCTATTACGAAAATCCAGTACGCGAGCCAGTAGCGTAGCCCGTAAGCTACTCATTTCTAGTACGGGAGCACGTAAGACTGCCAGTATAGGAGCACGTAAGCAATCTCGTAAGAAAAAACGTATCGTCTGCGGCATAAAGTTGGTAACACTGTAATTAACTACGCTGTGTTCCGTAATAAAAGTTGAGTTTGTGATTTCGTTAGCTTGCAGAGACCATCGAAGAAGTTAATTTAATTTCTTGTAATCTAATTATATATAAAATAATTTTAATGACGTATTATTTATTAAAATAATTATAATCATGTATTATTAAAATAATATTTACTAACAATAATTTTTATTTTAAAATAATAATTAAGCAAAAGATGGATTTCCAAAAATTCCGTGAAGCTAAAAATTGCAAGTTCTGATTAATTTTAAATTATTAATTGTAAGTAAATTAAATTATATCCGTTGTGTGCTCTAATGGGAAGGTATCGATAGCGCACAGTATTATTGCACACAGCCAATCACAGCGGCTGGTGCCTAGTGATATTCTTTTGTTCAAGCGCTATGAGTGGTTGTGAGTGGCTTGTGTGCAATAGTACTGTGCGCTATCGGTACCTTCCCCCCTGCTCTAATAGTGCATGATAAAATTGATTCTGTTTAAACAGTTGAAGAGACTACAGTAGCTTAGCTGGCATGCTTATAAATGATAAACTTTTTTAAATATTATGGGAAGGTACCGATAGCGCACAGTACTATTGCACACAAGCCACTCACAACCACTCATAGCGTTTGAACAGAAGAATATCACTAGGCACCAGCCGCTGTGATTGGCTGTGTGCAATAGTACTGTGCGCTATCGGTACCTTCCCATTCCTATTTTAAAATCAAAATTATTGTTAGTAAATAATATTTTAATCAATAATATATAAGTACAATAATTTTATAAATAATTAAAATACAAGAAATTAAATTAACCTCTCTGCTGATATTTGCAAGCCAACAATAATCACAAATTCAACTTACATTGCGGAACACAGGGTGTTTACGATAACCTAGAGTCCCTAGAAGTAGAGAGTCTGGACATCTGCTCCTAAAATGCCGGTGATGAATATGCCAGTTATGTACGTGAGCTTTATGTGTGTGTATGTTTATCATTGTGTGCACTTAAATGTGTTGTATGCTGTTATCGCATTGGCTAAAGAGGATTAAACAGGGATCCGTATTGGTGCTGCAATTTTAGGTGCAGTCCAATCACGTGGAATCCCGAGATGTCCAGACTCTCTACTTCTAGGGACTCTACGATAACCCAAGTTGAGTTGGGTTCCACTCTGAAAAATGTTGGGCGTAACTCTCTCTAGTACTTTTAAGATTTATGACAACTTAACGCTGTATCATATTATCTGAATTAATAGCGTTTTTCATTGGGAAAACTAGTGCGCACTGAGGCTGCGTTCCGAAATTCACTGCCAGTACTGAAAATCTATAGTATACGTAACGTGAACTATAGATTTTCAGTACTTGCAGTGTATATCGGAACGCAGCCTAAGTGTGCACTCGCCGCTGACAATTGGATGTTTCGGTTCGCGCGATGACGGTGCCAACGGAAACGCCCAATTACCTACAGCAAGTGCACATTCGTGCGCACTAGTTTTCTCAATGAAAAACGCTATTAGTCATGATGTAAGGGTGCCGTAACTTGCGTAGCGTAATTTGCATATTCTAGTAACTTCTAAAATACGTTACGCTATTTTAAAAGTCTTTCACATGAAGCGTATTTCGCGGATTTTTAAAAAATTCGTATCTAATGCAACCAATTGCTGATTAGGGTTTCTCTTGTACTCTCTAACAGAAATGCTAAACAAATTTACGATTGGGTTTTGTAATTTACGCGTCTTGGAAAGTACGCCTCATGTGGAACTGATACTCTGCACACTTGTATGTGTGAATCATCTATGTGCGAATCTAACCTGTGCGGGCATATATTCCTTGTAATTTTCAAAAATTTATATATTTAAAACAAAATAAATATATGTTAGGCATTTAAGAAAAAGAAAGCATTTTACATGCAAGAAATTCAAGCAACACGGACATATCTATTAATGTACAGTGCGTTGCATTGATGCCTGGGGTACCAATTTTAGGGACCACGTTTCTTTCTTGATGATTTTTATGTTCATGACTGAATGCTGCAGTGATCGTTGACGGCAGCATTTGGTCATAAACGTAAAAATAACTAAGAAAGAAACGTGGTTCTTAAAATCGATACCTCAGGCATCAATGCAACGCACTGTACAACTATAACCTTAAAATTTTGTATCAACATACTGCAAGAAGGTTGGATATGACAGAATGTTATTACAGAATAGCTATTATAAATAATAAATTTGATATAAAACTTTCTTAATTTACCTTGATATCATTATCTATCTTTGAATTTTGTTCTGCTTATTTAAGTAATACATGTGTTAAGTTTGCCGCAGACGATACGTTTTTTCTTACTGGATTTCTAACTGGATTTTCTTACTTGCTACCGTACGGGCAATGGTACTAGCAGTGCTACTAGCCGTGGCTTCACACGGTGTGAGTTTTCGTACGGGCTGAGCAACTGAAATTTGTTTCACAGAAGCGACACGCTTAAATATGGATGAGATAGATGAGATGGATGAAATTATTGCAACAGTTGTACATTGTCGTAAAATTGTTATTGCATTATTTTTAATTATTGAAAAATTGCGACAACAAAATAAATATCGCCGACGTTTATGGAGTCGACAGTCAATACATTCTTTAATGCCTTACTTTTACTGCGCTTATTATGGTAATTTGGTGTGTTTATCGCATATAAACATGGTTCCTATTAGTAGGCCTCTATTAAACATAAAATACTTTTTTTGGACTATTTTGAAGTCTTTTCATTTTTGCACGACGTCATGTTTGCGAAGTGAATTCACGTTTGAACTTTGACAACACTTCGACAGTATAACCTGGTATAACCCAGTATAACCTATACAGACTGCGTCCTGATTGGCTTTCACAATAAACCAGTGCAGAATCACGTAAGAAAAATAGGACATGATCTATTACGAAAATCCTGTACGCGAGCCAGTAGCGTAGCCTGTAAGCTAACCATTTCCAGTACGGGAGCACGTAAGACTGCCAGTATAGGAGCACGTAAGCAATCCCGTAAGAAAAAACGTATCGTCTGTGGCAGGCTTTACCAATACATGTATTACTACATGTATACAACGTTTCTTACGCAGGAAATTGGATTCGACGTAACGATAATAACGTAAAAAGCGTAAAGTAACTAGGCGGAAGCTAATGTTCCAGTAAAACAATATCATTGGTCGGCGCAAGTTACGCTTACGCAAGTTACACCCCATGTGACGGCACCCTAAGAAACAAGGTGAAACAACGCGCATCGTCAGTGGCTCGATGCGCGGTAAGAGGCGTGGTTCGATGTGATGAGCCAATGAAATTTGGGTCCAAATATATCCGCGCAATTTAAATACGAAACAATCATATGTAATCACACGTACTTAAAATGTAGATGTTGTTAACAAAAATAAATATAAAAATATAAAAATACTTGAAATTTATTATCTTTAACACAAATCACTATTGCAATAAACATGAAATGTTGTTATAAACATGAAATACAACAATTTAGCCATACACATACCGTTTGTTTTCTGTTCCTGAACTCTCTAAATAAGTCTACACTTAAAATGAAATAGATAGATGTTTTCAAAGTTAGCGAAAGCAAGAAGGAACGTTCCAGTGCAGTCTAGTGGGAAAGATGCAGGAATAGAAAACAACCCTGTAAACTCATTCTTATAACTTTCCAAATTTCTTCTAATCCAAGTTTAAAAAATTTGAAATAACAATTATCACAATAACAAATACATCGTTAACTAATCTTGCTAGCTCATAGATATCTTTGTCAAGATATTGTGCATATCTCAGATATTAATGATTGTTATTACATGCACACAATATCCATTCTTGCAAGATCAGTAATATTGAACTACATTACATTCTGTCATATATCTCATGATTAGGTATTATTTCTGTTTTTGCATCCAATAAAATGCTTGTTGCCCCAAACGTTTCGTTGTTAACGCTCCTTTCGCTTATTTATTATTATCTGTAAATAAGAAGAACAGTTCACAAAGTATATTTTCTTATTAACAAATAATTTATTAGCAATTTTATTTTTTTTAATGCTACTTATCTGACGTATCAAATGCATCAATTCACTTCCTTTCAATTAAATTGTGAGTAATTTTCTTTAATTCCTAATGGACAACTGACTTTATTACTAAATATTCTTTTAGAATATTTCAGAAATTTGACCAATCAAAATTGAGGTTAGAACTAGCTGTCAAAACACTACTAACACTACAATACATTCGTGGTCGCGTGCGACATTCGGTCATGATGGTGACCCAAGCATTAATGGCACGGTCTGTACTCCCCACTTTTCCTATGTTTTCGTGTAAGAAAGATCTGCAACGCTTCCATCTCCTAAGTGGCAGAAATGTGAAACAAAAAAATGAGACAGCAATAGTAGAAGATCAGAAAAGAAAGAGACAGAATACAATATATCGCTTTGAATTTATACGTTCACTCCAAAATATGCGATTATATTTCTGTAAAATAAGAATTAATTTTACTAAATTAAAAAGAAATAAATATAAAATATACACATTTTATTATTGAAAATATATTTAAAAAAATTATATAATTAATATATATAATAATAAAATATATAAAGCAAAAAATGGAAAGTAATTAAAAATAAAAACAAATAAGTGATTCCATATAAATAAAAGGAAACCTCATTAAAGAACCGTCATATTCGGGTAATAAAGTGTACAGTATAAATTATTGCCCGCTGAAAATAACAGTTTTAATTAAATTACGTCTTACGAAGTCTTTGTGTTCATTCAACGAAATTATTTTACCTTCATAAGCTAATTTAACGTTCAAATAATACGTAATAATTAATTTTATCATTACGTATTTATGATTTTCTAATATTTCTAGATCTTTAATATGTGTGTCAAAGTTAATAAATAATTTATCTAATCTTACATTTCTTAATGTTTCTTGAATCATTGTAGGGATTATATTTCTCATTTTAAATTTATTTTCTAATTTTAAAAAATTAAAAATTTTTTCACAAACAGTTACTATTTTATAGGTGTCAATTCTTGCATATTGCACAAATGTTTATTACTGTCGCGTATAAAAGCCACACACTACACCATATGTTATTTTATACTGAAAATCGTCGCTTAGGAGATGGGGGCGCTGTAGATGTTTCTTACAGCCTAAAAGAGCCAACTAGCAGTCCATATTTATATAGTCAAAGGCCCGCACAGTGATAGCATAGTGCGCGCACGCGTGCGAATTATCCGCATGCGGTGATGTCACTGGATCTGACAGATGCGTCCTCAATTGACGGCGATATCGCTCGCACGCGTGAGACTGCACGTATGCGAGTGAAATGAACCCCTCAAGCGTGTGAGCAATATGAACAGCACATGAGGTATATAAATGCGCATTTGTTTTATAAATATATTATTTAACACGTCTAGTAGGAAAAATATATAAAATATGAAAGAATTACAATATTTGTCTAATATTTTAAAGGATTGTTTTGTACACATATTTATTCGTATTTAGTGACTGATTATATTTTATATATATATATACGAGGTGTGTTCAAAAAGTATCGCGAATTTTGTGTTTTTTCAAAAATTATTTATTTATTCATGAATATCTATTTTGTCCCCTTCAAAGTAATCCCCATGAGATATTATACACTTGTGCCAACGGTTTTTCCAATCTTCGAAGCACTTCAAAAAATCATTTTTTTTTATCTTGTTCAGCTCCTCCTTCGATGCCGTCTTTATCTCGTCAAGCGTAGCGTAACGTCGTCCTTTCATGGGCCTCTTCAGTTTAGGGAACAAGAAAAAGTCACAGGGGGCCAGATCTGAGGAATACGGTGGCTGCGGCATCATTAGTGTGTTGTTTTTGGCCAAAAAGTCGCGCACAAGCAACGATGTGTGAGCAGGGGCGTTATCGTGGTGCAAAAGCCAATTTTTGTTCTTCCACAAATCCGGGCGTTTCTGGCGGATTGCTTCGCGCAAATTGCGCATAACTTGCAGGTAATATTCCTTATTGACCGTTCTACCCTGTGGCAAGAACTCATGATGCACCACGCCCCTGCAATCGAAGAAAACTGTCAGCAAAACTTTCACATTCGACCGAACTTGGCGCGCTTTTTTCGGTCTTGGTTCGTGCGGCAGCTTCCATTGAGATGATTGAGCTTTGGTTTCCACGTCATAACCATAAACCCACGATTCGTCACCAGTTATGACCCTCTGGAGCAAATTTGGGTCGTCGCGGACAGAGTCCAACATCTCATTAGCAATGTTCATGCGATGCTGTTTTTGGTCGCAATTGAGCAATTTTGGTACGAATTTCGCGGCGACCCGTCTCATGCCCAAATCATTGATAAAAATCGAATGGCACGAGCCAATCGATATGTTTAGGTCCTCAGCAACTTCTCTAACGGTGATTCGACGATTAGCCAATACCATTTTCTCCACTTCATTAATTTTTTCGTCTGTTGTTGAAGTGCTCGGGCGTCCGGCACGCTCTTCGTCGTTCACATCTTCTCGGCCTTCTGAGAACATTTTGTACCACCGATAAACGTTGCTTCGGTCCAAGGTAGCTTCTCCGTATGCCACAGTCAACATTCGGAAAGCATCCGCGCACTTAATTTCGTTTTTCACACAAAATTTGATACAGGTTCTTTGATCCATTTTTTTGAATAGGTAAAAATCGAAGACGATCCAAAACACGTGCAAGCAAAGCAGCTGTCAACAATTAAGTGAACATTCAAAATGGCCGAGCTTGTCGGCATAAGTGAGAGACATGAGTACCAACATAACGCCACAAAAAGATCGAAATTCGAATATACGTAACCCGCGAAAATTCAAAATTCGCGATACTTTTTGAACACACCTCGTATATATGTATATATATATATATATATACATATATATATACATATATATATACATATATATATATGTAACGATGCACCTCCGCACCGTTCCCCCTGAGGCCACGAACCGCCCCCCTCTGTCCGGCCGAACACCCGCCGGACAGACGAACAGGCGCTACGCGCCGATAAACGCCTCGCACACGCGCGCGCGAACGGTCCAGCGAACGCGCCGTTAAACGTACGAACTCCACGCACACGCGCATTGAGTCGCACGCTCCTGGCGTTGAAGCAACAGAGAGGCGTATGCTCAAGCGAGAGCGCAATACCGGACCGATCTCGGAGCAGCGGGGATGCTGTATTCCAAGAAGAACCGAACTCCACTCGAACATCCCCGACTCTCCGAGATCAGGGTATAAAAGGACGATCTCATAGAGAGATCGACTCTTTCCCGGTCCAGCTTCTGAGCCAGACCCAGGAAATCCGCGTGGTAGAGCGAGCTCTGCCACCGTTGAGAGATCTCAACGATTCCGCCAACATCCAGCTCCATCCGAGAGTCCGCGGTGGCGACTGTCACCCAGGGGGTAGAGAAATCTTTGCCTCCATCGAGAGATCTCGAGGCAGCCGGCACCGGCGCACGTCAGGGATTCCCTACTAAGGGAATCCCACCGAGCACCTGTCGCGAATTCGGAACACCAGCGCGACTTCTAAGTAAGCGTCCCGAGCGCGTCGCGGAGCGACGAGACCGCGACAACGTAAACACCGCAAAAACCACGCGACGAAACCGAACGGGCGCGACAGGGACAACGCTATCGTGCCGTTCTTTCGCACCGGCCGCGAGCCGAGCGCAAGCGACCGAACCTATGTAAATAGATCACCGTTCTGTATATACCGCGTCTTACTGTTATTGAATCACGTCACCGTACCGCCTAGTATACACCGCATGTTCTCCGAACCATATACTTATGTATTGTCAGCATTATATTACAATAAAGTCATACTTTCTTTAAATGCACTCCCGATCTCAGAGTTAATTAATCCGGCAACCTCCCTTCGAGCTCTGGCTTCCCTGAGCTCGTCCGCGCTTGGACAAAACACAGGTTGTTACACACACACACGCACGCACGCACGCGCGCACACACACACACACACACACACACATATGTTACTGTAAAAGCCCGAACTACGGTAAATCCTAAGATTTTCCAGTAAAACCTAAGATTTACCAACTCTTAATGGTAAAAGTCCGAACAGTTCTGTGATCATCGTTCATTTCGAACTTTTACCACCATTCACTTGGTAAATCTTAGGATTTACCTCAAAGGCACGTTAAATGTTGAAAAAGACATGTCATGACGTGTTTGGCGCATCGTCTCGTATTCGTGGGCAGTCTGCAGCCCCCCGCTACCCGTACCGCCTCCGCTCGCCTCAGTCGATCGTTTGGCACGTTTGAACACGCACGTTAATTTGATTTCTGTTTGTGTTTTTGATGTTTAAAAGCAATTTATGAATCAAAATGAGTGTAAAACATAGATTTTATGAAATAATGGACAAGCTTGTGGCAAGCAAGAAAGATAATAACTTTTATCTCGATAAGAACAAATACGCAAAATGTTTAGAGGAAGTAAAAACTGCAAAGAATGTGAAAAAAAGGAAGCTGTTCATTACAGGCGTATAAAGCGCTATGATATTTTGACTATAGGCGGCGAAGAAAGGCTAATTGCACTGATGAAGGCAGAGAATGGCGAAATCAAGTATTACGTTTGTTACGACGACTTATTCAACATTCTCGAAGAAATGCATGTTGCTGTTGGACACGGTGGAAGGACAAGGATGCTTCAGGACAGTGTTGCTAGATGGGTCGCTTTTTTTGCACATGCGCATAAAACTCAGCCTCAGTAAAGTATTATAACCATACGGAAAAGGGTACTACTAGAGCCTGTCTTTCAATAATAATAAAAAAAAAGCTTCTTAAAAAGAAAAAATATTAGTTATTTAGACATTAATAAGATTTACATGCACGTGCCCAAAAATAATTATAAAAAAATTAAATAATTGATGTACAAAATAATTTACACTTTTAAGATTAGATTCTAAAACGTTCCTTTAGAAAAAAATTTTACTTAAAATATATAATACACGTAACGTATACTATACTATTTTGAGTAAAATTTTTCTCGAAAAGAATGTTTTGAAATATAGCTTACATTTAACCTTTGCAGCAACAGTTCGCCAAGATTTCCCACCTATACATATGTATTACTATACGGCACTGTATTAAAAGCCTCTACTGTTGCGCATGCGCGAAAAAAGCGACCCATCTAGCAACACTGCTTCAGGAATGTAACTGCAAGTATAAAAACATAACAGTTGAGGCTATCATGACGTATTTGAAGCTATGCCAACCTTGTCAAAAGAAACAGAAGACTTTGAAAAAGGGCATTGTCATCAAGCCTATACTTCATAGTGAAATAAACTCACGTTGTTAAGTAGATCTCATAGACCTACAAACCAACCCTGACGGAAATTATAAATTCATATTAGTTTACCAAGACCATCTTACTAAATTTGTGATCCTTCGTGCACTTCGAACTAAACGCGCAGCAGAAGTTGCATATCATCT
Source organism: Solenopsis invicta (assembly GCF_016802725.1). Lineage (NCBI taxonomy): Eukaryota > Metazoa > Arthropoda > Insecta > Hymenoptera > Formicidae > Solenopsis > Solenopsis invicta. The sequence goes on from NC_052667.1 coordinate 18,466,963, forward strand.
CTTGGATATTTTCACCATTTTTGGAGCGCCGAACATCCTTCATTCTGATAATGGTCGGGAATTTTGTAACCAAATAATTGAAAATTTATGCTCTATGTGGCTGGATATTAAAATCGTACATGGAAAGCCAAGACATAGCCAGAGTCAAGGATCAGTGGAGCGTGCCAATCAAGACATCAAAAATATGCTTAACACGTGGATAGAAACCAATCAGTTGTCAAAGTGGTCAGAGGGCTTGAAATTCATCCAGGCCATGAAAAATAGAGCTTATCACGAGAGAATTAAATGCTCTCCCTACGAAGCAATGTTTGGTAGTCCAATGAAAATGGGCATTGCGACGTCAGCAATTCCTAAGGATATGATTGGACTATTAAGATCTGAAAAAGATTTAGAGAATTTTTTGCATTCGCAAAAAAATACGGAACAAAATATTACTGTCGAAAATGTAATTGAACAGAACAAGGAAGACAACGTTTTTAAAAATAAGTCAGAAGAGGACATAAACAGTGACAACGTGAGGAACAAAACACAAGAAAACGAAATGATTGTAACCGAAAAGATGAAGGAGAAGCAAATAACCAATGATACCAATGTAATGATTCAGAGACAGAAAACGCAACTCAAGCTCAAGAAGATCCAATACCGAAAAAGATAGAATCTGTTCAGACAATAAGAACGAAAGCAAAATTGAATTTGGAAAACCAAGCTGAAAAAATGAAAGCCATGTCGGCTGATCCGAAATATCCAAATGTGAAAGTTGGCCAAAATGTAAGACTGAAAGTACCTGACATTGACAGAGCTAAAACTGACCCGAAAAGCATTATTGCAGTTGTGGTAGATGTAAAGGACAATGAGTTTTACCAACTGGGTAACAAAATTGGAGTACTAAAGCAGCTTTACACACAGAATCAGTTTACCTCATGCTCTGAAGATTTTATAAAAATAGAAGAAGTTGTTAAAGATAAAGAAGTGAGTCTTCGAGAAGTTGTCGGAAAATTGTCGTTGATTGGAGGACAAGGATTCAAAAAATGTAACTGTCTCAAAAAATGCTTGTCGAAGAAATGTGCTTGCAAGTCATCAGGATTATTTTGTAATTCTAAATGCCACAATAGCACTCCGTGTTGTAACAATTAAAATGTTTTTTTTTACTACCTATTAATAAATGATAATTGATTAATTGTCTTTTTTCAATTCGTTTGTTAAATACCAAATAATAAGAAAAATATTGATTTAGTTAGATTAGCCAATGTAAGCGTTAGTTGTAACAAGTAAAATGTTCTTTTTATTACCTATTAATAAATGATAATTGATTTATTGTCTGTTTTCAATTTGTTTGTTAAATACCAAATAATAAGAAAAATACTGATGTAGTTAGATTAGCCAACGTAAGCGTTATGTTTGTGAGAAGATTATTTTATTTGTGTTATTTTTTACTATTCAAGAAGTATTTTAAAGGTGTTTTAAAATGACTAGATACTAAAAATTAATAAATAAAAATACTAAATAAAAATAATTTAAAATAGGAAAGGATTTAACTGATTAGTAATATAAATGATTAATAATTACTCTCATATGATACATAAAAATATGTAAGGTTTTGACTGAGTTAATTGAAGTAAATGATTAAGAAGTACTTGTTTTATTCCCAAAACCAACATTTACCGTCACTGGTGAAACCTAGCATGTACTAAATTCTAATGATAAAACCCGAAAAAATCGTCCCTTTTTTATAAATCCTTACATTTACCAACTCATGTTGGTAAATCCTAAGATTTACCAAGTGAATGGTGGTAAAAGTTCGAAATGAACGATGATCACAGAACTGTTCGGACTTTTACCATTAAGAGTTGGTAAATCTTAGGTTTTACTGGAAAGTCTTAGGATTTACCGTAGTTCGGGCTTTTACAGTAACACACACACACACGCACGCACGCACGCACGCACGCACGCACGCACGCACGCACGCACGCACGCACGCACGCACGCACGCACGCACGCACGCACGCACGCACGCACGCACGCACGCACGCACGCACGCACGCACGCACGCACGCACGCACGCACGCACGCACACACACATATATAATTATTATACGAATTATAAGAAACACAAGTATATTTTTACAAGTATATAAGGTGCCGAATAAAGCCCAAGTACTAAACGAGGCCCACTTTTCAATTTACCATTTAAAAATCCGTTTTGTTTAAAATATATGCTTAAAAGATATGTCATAAGAAGTATATAAAAGACTGAATAGGAAACTAATACCGGAGGCAACACGTTTATTCAGTGCAACGAAAGCTTGTAACAAAGTGGGTAAATCAGTCGTTTTTATAAAAATGTGTTGTAAATTTAATAAGTATACATTATTTTATGGTTTATTACAACATATTGTAATATTATTCAACTTTCTAACTCTCTATAGGAAAAAACAAATATGTATATAAATTTTTTGGAATAAATATATTTTTTTATAAATAATGTATTAATAAACAAGGCCCACTTGTACATTTATTGTTATGGCCATTGTCATTTGTTTATTATGTATGTGGCTTGCAACAGAGAATAACGATTTTCAATGATACCAACTTTCCATAAGCTAAAATTGCACTAAAATAGCCAGAATTTCTTAAAGTTAAAATATTAATTATAAACAAAATTAAAAATAATTGTGATGTTTTACTAGTAAAACAGATCTTAAAGGATTTCGTATTTGTGATTAATAATCATTTTAACAGTGAGTTGATAAAATAATACTTAATTCCTTTGTTATTTTCAATTTATTTTTAATTCGGGTCTTATTAAAAGCACAATAATTTAATAAGGCCCAATGTCAGAGATTAAAAACATTTCTTTTTTGTTTACTTAAAAATGTTTTATCTAGAAGATAATTTTATTTTGGTGAGTGGTTAAAATAAACATTTTATTCTTATTTAGTTTATTTCAATATCTTTGTAAATAGAATTTATAAAAAATAAGTTAGGTGGGCCTTATTCGGCTCGGGTACCTTATATATATATATATATACTTATAAAAATATACTTTTATTTCTTGTAATTCCCAAATAACTATTGAAGGCTCATATTGCCTCACGCGTGATGGGATATTACGCGTGATTGCACAGTGATATCATTTGCGCTCACACTTGTGCTCCCGTCACGTTGTGAAGGCAATATGAGCGCGTTCTCGCACGCACGATGTGATAATTATACATAAGGGCAATATAAGCCTTCAGCAATTGTTATCTGGGTATTTCAAGTGTAATTCTTAATATTAGAATTAATTCTTAAGGGAAAAAAGTATAGATAATTAATTGATGAGGTAATACTAAAGATAATTAAAAATATAATTATTATAAGTTAGAATAGCCGTATTATTTGTGAAACAAAAGAATTATTTATAAAAAGAAACAATTTAAAGGGGGGTGCGCACGATTGGACACCACCACTTATAGCGGCCAATGCCTAAAGTTTTTCCACTGGTCAAGCGCTGTGATTGGTGTCCAATCGTGCTATGTCCAAAAGGGTGTCTACCCATTTAAAGGTGACAATTTAATGTTATGAATCTTTTAATTAATTCTTAAATTATTAAAAATAGATAAACTATAACTTTGGCATAAATCGAGCCGTGTAAACGTAGTCACTGACAAGTAGTATACATACAAGAATAGAAAGAGAAACTAACATGTGTGAAACAAAGAAGGTAGAGCCAGCATATCAACTAGCTAACAATAAATAATTTTACTTTTCATAGTTGGCTCTCTGATCAACTGTAGCCCTTGCAGATTGCACAGAGCAAAAGTGGGCGTGGTTTAGCCGAACTGCACACACCATGTAATCCTTCCACCATGATCGGATCCCGTCCAATACTGACTTTGCTTTCTAATACTGATTTGGTTGAACACACTGAGGAACTCAAGAAACTTTGATTTGCTTTGATTTTACTCAATTGGTTCGCGGAGGATTGTTTTCCCTTTTCTTCTTAATCTGTTCCTTAATTCCTTGACCTTTTTTTCTGCATGGAAATCATCTTAAATTATTTCTCTTCCTAATTTACTCTTCTTTTTTTCTGAATTTCGTCCTATATCCTTGTTGTCTTTCCTCTCCGAAGTTATCGAAGCGATTGGTTTACAATCAACTGTCTCTTTATCTACAACTCCTTAATCCTAAGCAAACTGGCCGTATCGTTCCTGGTTCGTTGGCGAGGGAACGGGTGTCAATAACCATAAGAAGAAGTTGTCACGTGTCGAACCTACGAGCCTCCGCGATTCGGGGTGCTCCTATAATCTCTCGATGGTAGTCTTCTCGCTTTTCTCCAGGTGGACGAGACAACGTTATCATACAAAAAATACTCATCGCAGTCACCGACTCTCTCCTAAATTGCTTCTTGGCGTTTACTTTTGTTATTTTAGTATCGCAAAGATACTAAAATAACAAAAGTAAACGCACAAAAGTAAACGGCACAAAGGCAATCACACACATGTAAAGATCGCACCACCGAAATCGCGCCTGCCTGCGCCAGTCCCCGAGCCGGGAGAACGTAGCGTCCGTGTCGGGTCAAGCAGCCTTTGTGACAATGAAGCTGTCATGGATGACGGACAACGCAAGTTGTCACGTCATAATGTATTTTTTGTTACAATAATTGTAATATGTAGAACAGTCAGATAAAGCAAGAAATTATGTATATAATAATAAAATAATTATATATTGCCGACAAATTTATTTTAAAATTTATACATGATGTGCTACATTAACTCACATTTATTAGAAACTACCTTCAAATCGAAGATACAATAATGAAAAAATAATGTATAGAAATAAACTATGGATAGAGTATGATCACGAATGCGCTTAACCCACGTTCATTTATACGACATACAAAAAAGAATTAAGTCAATTATTCTTAGCTCTGATCCATTGCGTTTGCTTCATTCATGTTATTGCCGGTGCAGTCCTTTTGTATTATTTCGAAGAGCGGCAGCAGATCCTGTGTGGCTTTAATCTGTCCGACAAATTCGCTCAACGATGGATTTTTATCTGCAAACAAATGCATGTAATCATAAATTTCAGCGATTGAAACGGTAGGATTGAAACCAGTTCAGGACAGGCCGAGATATAGTGACGCTTAAACTTGTTTAATAAAAAGTTGTGCTTAATAGCCTTCAAAAAATTAAAAAAAATGAGCAGGATGACCTGTCATTAGTCTACAGCCCGCTTGATGTCGTCAGTTAAGCGAACAAGTGCCGTCTGCGTACTATTGCCTGCCCTGAAGCTAGTTTGCTTAGGATTACGAAGTTGTAGATAAAGAGACAGTTGATTAAACCAATCGCTTCGAGAACTTCGGAAAGGAAAAACAATAAGGATATGGGATGAAATTCAGAAAAAGAGGGGAGTAAATTAAGAAGGAAAATAATATAAGATGATTTTTATGCAGAGGAAAAGGTTAAGGAACTAAAAAACAAGTTAAAAAGAAAAGGAAAAACGACGGAAAGATTGTCTAGAAAGAAACAGCGACTGACATTACCGGGACTCAGAGTCGGATAAACACCTAACCTTCCTTAAGGAATGAAAAGTGATGCGAGGGTTCTGACAAGGATAAGAAGATCGAGTGAGGTTGTATGGAAGGGGATAGAGATGCAGGAGAAGAGAAAGAAAAAGAGAGATGAGCAGAGGTAAAGAAAAGGTTAACGTTGAGGAAGAGATCAGGTGGAAGAGAGGATGCTTTGATTTGGGCTAAGGTCCAGGGAACGGAGCTCAGCCCATAAACGCACAAAGCTCGAAACATGACTGAGTCTATGGAGCAGATAGTTATTATTGGCAATATCGATAAGATGTTTTACCTCATTACGAAGGTTACAAAATGTAAATAAAGGAGATAAAGGAGAGGGGGGGGAGAGAGAGAGAGAGAGAAGAGAAAGGGAGAGAAAAGAGAAAGAGAGGGAAAATTAATTTTAATACCAGTGTTTGCTGTGAGGAAATAGATCCATCTTATTTTTATTTGGACTATTATTAGGAGTGTGATTTAATTTTGAGGGTTTTGCAAGAGATGGCACTAATGTCAGTGTTATCAAAGATATTTCAATCACAGCTATTGTTACTTAATGCTTTAATATAACTCCATAATATTTAATCATTTACTAACAATAGACCAGTCCGTTTAGGGCATCGAGCGTGTGCGAACGTGTTTGTCCGTTACCGGAAATATTTTTGAATTCGTCGATTGCATCACAATTGGCCTGCCGGGACAACTTTTATTGTCCTTTATGCTTTGATACCTACACTAATTTTGCTGTCTAATACTGACTTTGCTTTCTAATATTAATTCTGTTGAACACTAAAGAACTTAAGAAACTTTGATTTACTCAACTGACTTGCGAAGGATGGCCGTATCGTTCCTTGTTCGTTGGTGGGAACGGTTGCCAATAACCATAAGAAGAAGAAGAAGACTAACGATAGACGCAGAAAACATTGTGTTTATACCATCTTAAAAATGGAATTTTCTAAAGAACATTTCCGACATTGCTTTCGTTTTTTAATCAGAAAATATAGCGGCTGAAAGTCATAGAATTTTGATAAAAACTACTTATGGTAATATTATTCCACCAATCAATACATGTGAATACTGGTTCAGATGGTGATTTCAATGTTAACAATTGCTTAGGAAAACTAAAAAAGCAAGAAGATATAGATTTGCAAGCATTATTGGATGAAAATCTAATCCACTTCAAAACTTGCCAGAGCATTAAATGTTGATCGTACAACAGTTACTAAACGTTTACGTGCTATGGGAAAGATTTACAAAAAAAGAGAAATGGATTTTATCAATTATTGAAAAATATTGCAAACCGATTGAATATTTATATTTCGTTGATCGCCAGACACAAAAAGTTTTTAATCAAATTGTTACTAGGGATAAAAAATAAATCTATCTTAATAGTTTTAAAAAAATCATGGGTTAATCCAGTTAACATCTATTTCGAGGTTTAATATCAATGGTATTTCAGCAACAAGATTTTGCTCTAATCGTCTTGGCCCACCTTCTATTTAATTTGTTATATATATATATATATATACAATTCGCGATCTTAAATTTATATCGTATTGGTTCAAAAAAGAATCTTTTTATTGTCGCGGAATAGAATCTCTTGCCAGAAAGATGCAAAAAAGTTATAGAAAACAAAAGAAAATATTTTGATTAAAATATTCATTCATTATTTTGTTTAAATAAATCAGTTTTTGAGAAAAAACCTTCAACCTAAATCACATTCCTAATATAAGTACGAGTATATCATCTTTATCTTAAATTATAATTAACATGTTTATTACTTTCGTTGTTGTTTTTTAATGTTTTGATATAATTTTTACCGTTTATATCTACTGTCTTAAATATTTAGTAAAATCAGTTTTAACTAAATAAATAAAATCGTAATCTCCAAATGCAATCTTTGCACAAACTCACATGTTACACTACCCATACTCATTATATGGATGGCCAAGTACAAGCTATAATAGCAATTCAAATAGTTACCTGCATCGGGAATAGTTAACAATGCTGCCACAGCTCTCAACGCGGAGCGTTTTAATTCATCTTGCTTCTCATACTCCTGTTTTACCGAGTTTGCTTTTACCTTCATCGTACAAGTACTCTTCAGTGGTTCGACTAATCGTTCCAACCCTATATAGTAAATGTCAAAGATGGTAAGATTAGAGTATTAAATGTTTTGAAACATCAAAGATTTCAGTATGAACGAATCGTGCACGATACTCACTCTGTAAGACTGCGGTTGGGCACAATTGTGCGAGTCGCGCGGTCATAAGATAAGTTAGCATCTTGATGTCATAATGATCCCTAAGACCGTTCTCTACGTGATTCAGAAATTCAAAAACGTCTAGTCTGTCGAGACACGAATCCAGCAATGTATACATGCACTCAAACGCCGCCTTACGAAGATCTAATCCATCATCTACTGTATGCTTAAACGGACCCATCTCGACTTCTCTGATTAGTTCTTTCTGTAACACAGAAGTATAAATAATAAAATAAAATTATGTTAAAGAAACAGAACTTGCATAAATAAAGAAATTTTGTACGGTTTTCACGAAGAAAAATATATTCTCATTATTCAATAAGTTAAGAGGAAAAAATCGGAAAGTAATAACTTATTAATAAAATTGCATTCTTTAAATGACTATTATAATATTAAAATAGGACTTCCGTTTTCGGAGCAAGAGGAGTTAGTAGTGTGCATTCAATAGTGTATTTTTTTGGAGGGAAAGAGAGGGGGGGAGAGGAGGGGTGGGAGGCAAGAGCGGAAAAGCAGGAGAGCGCAAGCGTACACCCAAGGACTTTGATTCTGTCCATGGGGAAATTTTCCAAACTGAGAAGTCACCACTTTCTATATACTCGCAGTTCATGGTTAATAAAACGACTAGAGCTTATTGGTCGTTAGGTTAATCATGAACTGTAAGTATGTAGAAAGATAGCGACTTCTTAGTTTGGAAAATTTCCCCATGGACAGAATCAAAGTCCTTGGGTGTACAGGCACAGAGCAGGCAAGAGTGTAGAGGGCGTACGAGAAGCAGGCAAGAGTGTAGAGGGCGTACTATAAAAGATAGAAAAAATGTTCTAATTAAAAGTTAAATGGCTCGAAGAGTTCTTTATAACAGTAATAAAAAAATTTTTTTAATACATTTTCCCACCACCTACCTTTAAAAAAAAAAATTTTTTTTTCTAAGTAAAATAAAGCTTATTTTATTATGAATTCAATGGCTTACGACAAAGTTATGTTGCGAAATTTACATAACACTTAAATGTTTACATATTAAGGTCAATACTGCCGAAACGTAAAAATTAAATTTCAAGAGATGATCCAAAGTGCATGCGTCGTTATGCATATTTCTATACTAATCAAATTTTGTATATAATAAACACATAAATTGAATTGTATAAATGCAGTATAAAAGGTTAAATTTCAAACTAATTTTTAAATTAATTTTATGTTAGTTCTCTTGTTGTTAGTTGATGAGCTGGCATTAGATAGTAAAGGTATGGAATGTGTAATAATTTTTTAACACAAAAAAAATAAGGACTCTCGACATTTAAAAACGTAAATAAAAATAAGGCCAGTGAGAGTCAGCGCGAATGTAATTGCGCAATGAAGACTACATATACAATTAAATCTGTTTATTCATAATAACAAACGTTTCGACTCTCTTTGGAGTCCTCCTCAGCGTATAAGTATTAAAAGTACTCTCAAATAAACTGACAATAATGTGGACAACGATACATTAGATAAAAAAACTCCGTGGTTTTTGTTACTTTATATACCGACTATTTTGGATAAGTTCATGACAATCACCAAGTTGGACGTTAGATTGACTTTTTTCAGTCTGAATAAATTAGACAGGATTATTAAAGTGCAGAAGGATGTTCTCCCGAAGAATTTAATAAAAAATGTAGTCTACCAAATCTTATGTAAAAATTGTGTCATACGTTAGCCAAACCGGCAGGAAATTAAAAACAAGAGTCACGGAACATCGCAACCACATTAATTGGAACATGACTAATCATTCTGTAATTACCGAACACAAACTAAATTGTAATCATGATTTCGACTGGGAGAACATTAAAATTGTGGACAGTGAACGTTTCTTAAGCAGACGATTAATTTTAGAAATGCTCAATATTCAATTGCAAAAAAATGGTCTCAATTTGCAGACAGACACGAAATGTCTGCACAATGCATACTTATTACTTTTAAAGAAATTATGAGATTTTTTCTTTTTTAAAAAATCTGTTTCTTTTTTAAATTGCGAGATTATTAATGTCTGTCTCTAATGATTTATTGTTTAAAAAAGCGTTTTATTAACCGACTTGTACTGGCTTCCTTGTTTTACGTATTTTTTTATTCCTTTGTTCTTATTTTTGTTTATATCGACAGTTGATCAGCTCGACCTTGCTAAATTATGATGTCCGGTCAATATTTTCCATTGAAATTCGTAGCACAAAAGTCAGTATTCCCGTTGTGTTGAAACAAGATACACGTCTCTCTGCAGAGTGAATAACTTGTAATAACGTGAACGAATATAATTTTGACAAGTGAATATTTTACATGACAAGCGTTATCCAAAGCTTCACACGTCATCATCAGTTCCTATTGGTGAGTCACATCTTAATTTCATCTTTCCAATGTAATTGTTCGTCATCTAAAACAATATTTTAATTAATCAGAGATTTGTCATTTTCTTCAAGAATGCTATGCGCTAAGATGCCACTGAGGATCTGGCAAACCGATGGTGACTCAGCCGCATTTAACATTATGGACTAATGTCGGCTATTTTTTTTCTGCTACTTATACACTGAGGAGGACTCCAAAAAGAGTTGAAACGTTTATTATTATGAATAAACAGATTTAATTGTATCTGTAGTCTTTATTGCGCAATTATATATGCGCTGACTCTCACTAGTCTTATTTTTATTTACGTTTTATTTTAAATAATTTTTTGTAAACCAAGTCTCCTTGTCTGTAAAATGCTGAAGAGAACAAATAGTCAAATCATGTAGACCACTAAATAAATGTTTAACTTATATTAATTATATTTATTATTTTGTACACAAAAAATGAATGTCCTACAACACCGTAATTGTTATTCTTCAGTTTGGTGTCATTTTATTTTTAAGTAAGAGAAATATTTGCAATTAAAAACAAGTTATGAATAAATAATAATTTCATTATTCATAATTTGTTTTCCGTACATACTGTGACATATTATCAATAAAATTTGACTAATTTTAGCAGTTAAAAAAAATCACTATTATTTTATTATAAAACTATTATTATTATTATAAAACTATTATTTCAACATTTATTGTATTGTATTGATTTGTCTTCGTGCTCTTTCGCGTAGTCAACAACATATAAGACAAATCCGTTTTTTTGTAAAGTACTATCAAACGCACGGATGAGTAAACGGTATCATGCGTTATGGAGTGGTTTTTAATTATTTTTGGAAAATGGAAAGGTCGGATCATAACTTTGTCATGTACCATTAAATTTGTAATAAAATAAACTTTATTTTGCTTATAAAAAAAATAAAAATTTTGAAAAAGTTGGTAAATGGTAAGGGAAAGTATAAAAAAATTTTTAAACAAATTTTTTTTGCTGTATAAAGTACTCTTCGAGCTATTTTCATTTAGAATATTTTTCTCTATCTCTTATTTAGTTTCGACAATATACGCTTTGAAAGAAAAAAACCAATTTTCTTCAAAAGGGTGTTTCACCCCCTAAAAGTGCAAAAGAACACGTATAGAACAATATGTGTCCCTTATATTTATCTGTACTACAACATATTAAAATCTCGTTTTAATCTGAGGCAAACACTTCCGTTAGTTTCCTTGTTAGATTTACGACCGTATTCATAGTTCTTCCTTGAGAAACAAGGATTCCTTGTTATTGTCTGTCTTTGTCTCACGTACTACGTTTTACCTGATGCAAAACAAAGACAGATAGAAACAAGAAATCCTCATTTTTTAAGGAGGGACTATAAATACGGGTATTAAATCTTAAATAACTAACCTTGATCTTAGTTTCTGCATAAAGATGTGGCAGCACCGCGTCTAAGAGATCCCTTATCAGCATAGGTTTGTTGTGTGCGGCGGAATTAAATGCGACTAATGCTACCCTACGCACGTTAAGATCTGGATCCTCCAAAGCTGCCAAAAAATTACCCATACATTGCTTCAACATGACGTCGATTGGTTGTGGCTGTAAATATATGCAATATTAAACTATATAGTGTATAAACTTACTACTAGTGTATAAACTATTTTATATTACAGTCTGTCTAACAAGAGCGAAACTTTTTTCTGGAAACCGTTAGAGGGAAAATTCGAACGCGATCAGATAGAGGAATGCTTCCCCCAAGATGCTTTGAAAAGAAAACCTCAATTGTCGTTTAATCTTGGTCACAAAAAAACATATTTCACCATGAGTGCCGCGTACGCATCACGTTACAAACCCATATTTTTGAGTTTGGATTCGAAGAAACCAAAATGTCATTTTGACTGCTGCAAAATACATGAAAAAGTCAAAGACATTTATAAGTAAAAGAATAAAACACTATTCCGATGTAAGAAATGTCGATAACCTGATCGTGGTTCTGCTCAAGTAACGACGAAAAAAGAGGACAAAATGATTTTATGGATATTAGAGAAGAATCCTAGTCTATTATTACATGAAGAGCAAGCGATTTTGCGTAAAAAAGATCTAAATGTGTCATGTGATACTGTAAAACGACGTTTATTGGCCCATGAAGTGAAATTTCGAAGCATTGAAGAAATTGTTAATGTCCAAAAAAACACGTCAAAAAAACTCACTTGGGCAAAAGACAATTTGGATCGCAATTAAGGCCAGGTAATTTTTACGGACAAAACTTCTGTTTGGGCAAATTTTTCGATCCATCAAGCTCCAAGGGAAAAATATTTAGACCGTTAAGCAGGTATTTCGATAGATTTGATTTTTTTGGAGATTTGCCACAAGATTATGCTATAAAATTAGTCAAAAATTGCCAGGCAATTATTAATAATGGAGACAACTGGACAACTTATTAATAATAAAGCATCCTAATCTATATCATATAGTATATGTGTATTTTTTTTCAATTCATTATCTCAAATGTTTTCGAATTTCGCCATACACGCTCTTGTTAGACAGACTGTAGGTATATGTACAAGTTTTAGCTTTTTTCAATCATATAACGCAATTATTTTAAATTAAAATATGTTCCTGCTGTTCTGTGTTTTTGTCATTTTGCTGTTTGGTATAGTGTTTTCTAAAACGCCATTCATTATGATTCGATGGTACAGTGTGGTGTAGTAATTTGTTCGCGTAAATAAACAGATAGCTTGATTTACCGACGCTACAGTCTATCATATACTGTATATGCTACTGGCATCGGTAAGTCAAGTTATCTGTTTATTTACCATTTTACCCGAACAAATTATTGCACCGTACTGTACACATAACGTTAAAAATAACAGTTGATACAATGAGCGATGAAAAACTGTATATTCAACATTGCATTCGATACGAGTCTCAACAAGAAAAAAATGCTGCTAAAACATGTGAATCTATTTGATCTGTTTTGAGGGAAAATATTGTATCTCTTAATATATGCAAATATTAGTTTCGACATTTTAAAAACATTTTTAAATGAGTAATCGTCTGCGCTTAAAAATTCCATGAAATTGCGATCGAAATCCATATTCAATTATTCTCTAAATTTCTGTTCTGTTTTCTAGGAAATACAGAATAATTGCGATCAGAATCCATTCCAAAGAATTCCATAATACGTGCCTTGATGTATTACTCTTTTTATTTAATTATGTAATAGTATATACTAATATACACACGGATCTATATTCAGTTATTCAATGTTTAATATGGATCTATATTTAATTATTCATTACTTAGCTTCTAAGCAGTCCTACGACACTCTTTCCTATGGGTGCGTTCGGAGAGACCGCTATTAACGCTATTTGTGTTTTCTATTTTTATCAATAAATAAATGTAAACAAAGATTGAATTATGCAAATAGTGCTAATAGTGTCTCCCTAAACACACCCTATATCGTGTTACTATTATTATTTAATGTCTCCAAACCACTAGATTAGGCTCTGATAACAGTCAGTCTCATATATATTCTGAAACGTTAGTTGAAGTACACAACAGCGAAGGAATATTGTGAATACATTCGCAGCATCATGTATACATGTATATACATACATGTATACATGATGCTACAAATGTATTTACAATACTACTTCACTCTATACATATACATATGTACACGCACGCACGCACGCACGCACGCACGCACGCACGCACGCACGCACGCACGCACGCACGCACGCACGCACGCACGCACGCACGCACGCACGCACGCACGCACGCACGCACGCACGCACGCACGCACGCACGCACGCACGCACGCACGCACGCACGCACGCACGCACGCACGCACGCACGCACGCACGCACGCACGCACGCACGCACGCACGCACGCACGCACGCACGCACGCACGCACGCACGCACGCACGCACGCACGCACGCACGCACGCACACACACACACATATATATATATATTATACAGGGTGTTTCAGACCACCCGTACACCCCTTTTCTCTTCGCAGGATTAGGACCAATCAAAAATATGTTCAGACGAAAGTTGTAGGGTTTCAAAAGATCTATTCAATGATCTTATCAGTTTGACCTTGGATGGCGTCGCCAAGGTCAGATCGAAATCACATTAAGTTTTTTAAATGGAACACCCTATTTTTGATTCCAGAATCTAATAGCTGGTGTCAAGACCTTTCCAAAACACTATAAGAATGTTTATTTTCGTTGACTACTTTCCGAGTTGTGCGGCTTGAAAGTTACACTACCGCCAACACCATGTAAATAACAATATAAAATCACGCGTTACGCAGAAAGCCGTGCAGCCGACACAAAGAAAGTAAACACGCGAGCCGGGCCAACAAAAACAGATCATGAAAAATCGTGAAAGTTAGCTGTCGCGACCGTAGATAGTCACATACATATGTATGTCATAATATTATGTAATTACATTATTACTTTAACGGTAGCACACGAGCAATAACGAGCGCGGCTTTCTGCGTAACGATGTCTAACTCGTGATTTTATACATATTGTTATTTGCATAGGATGTAGTAGAGATGTATTCACCACAACGCTATTGTGACTCAACTCAACACGAGTGACAATAACTCTCTCAAACTTGTCACCTACGTCTTCAATAACCGTCATATCAGTATCAATCGCGCAACAAAAATCCGACCCTCTTTATTAGTCTAGGTTTATTTAGCCATGTCCTATTCCAATGAAGAAGCATATGATATGCTGCTAATTTTAGATGAGTGTCGAGGTACATTCATTGCAGCGGAAAGATTGTGGCGGGAACGTTATCCTGATCGGACTCCTCACTCGCGAAATGTTTTTTCACGTTTGGCTAAACGAATCAAAATTAAAGGTGTCGTTCAGCCTCAACATAACAAAGGTACACAAATTCGTCATCCGATTATGGATGAAAGAACAGTGGAAATTCTTGCATCGACAGAATTGAACCCTTATGATTCTTTAAGACGACGAGAACAAGATTCTGGTGTTAGTAAAATCAGTGTTTGGCGCATTCTAAAAAATAACAAATTTCACCCTTACAGAATGTCTGTTCATCAAGCGTTGAATTATAACGATATTAGACAGAGACTTGTATTTTGCAACTTTATAAGACAGCAACCACTTGATTTCCACTTGAAAATTTTATTTTCTGACGAATGTACACTTAAAAGTGATGGATCTGTTAATACTTGGAACTCTCGTTATTGGGCACAAAATAATCCTCACTGGTTGAGAGAAGTAGATCATCAAACCATTTGGAAAGTCAATGTTTGGTGTGGAATTATTGGAAGTCAAATCATAGGTCCTGTTTTCTTTGACGAAAATCTAAACGGTGATAGATATTCCGCCTTGATAATGACAGATCTTCCTGTCTTACTAGAAAATATTCCTCTGCAATTGCGCCTGAACATGTGGTTCCAACAAGATGCATGTCCGTCTCATACATCGAGAGTTGCTCGTGCGGCATTAAATACTATGTTCCCCGACAAGTGGATAGGCAAATACGGTCCAATCAATTATCCACCCCGATCACCAGATCTCACCGTCCTTGATTATTATTTCTGGGGAAGGATAAAAAACTTGGTCTATCATGAACGTCCGACTACGAGGGATAATATGATTCGTAGAATAAGTGAAGCAATTCGATCCTTACGTGCCGAGGAAATTCTTCGAGCAACCAATGATTTTCAAAATAGAGTTGATGCTTGCATCGCAGAGAATGGTGCTCACTTTGAACATTTAGTCGCTTAACAAAACATACACTCATTCATTCCCGAACGTGAGAGGCAAGAGGACTCACGTGAATCAAGCACCCCAAACGTGAGAGGCAAGGGGACTCACGTGAATCAAGCACCCCAAACGTGAGAGGCAAGGGAACTCACGTGAATCAAGCACCCCAAACGTGAGAGGCAAGGGGACTCACGTGAATCAAGCACCCCAAACGTGAGAGGCAAGGGGACTCACGTGAATCAAGCACCCCAATGGGATGAAATTCTCGTCACGTCCACGTCGTTCATTCTGGATAATGCTAAGCACGGGAAAATGCATACAGTCAATCTGGACATGATTGATCATCAAACATAATCAATCCAGTTAATAAACAAAAGCAGAGTACATAAAACTTTGACTCCCCTTTTCCTCCCCCATACACATACGCATGCACGTATGCACACACCCACACACAAGATTAAATCCGACTAAGTAACCACCACATGGTACATCTTGAGTAATGCTGATGCTGGCGGTAGTGTAACTTTCAAGCCGCACAACTCGGAAAGTAGTCAACGAAAATAAACATTCTTATAGTGTTTTGGAAAGGTCTTGACACCAGCTATTAGATTCTGGAATCAAAAATGGGGTGTTCCATTTAAAAAACTTAATGTGATTTCGATCTGACCTTGGCGACGCCATCCAAGGTCAAACTGATAAGATCATTGAATAGATCTTTTGAAACCCTACAACTTTCGTCTGAACATATTTTTGATTGGTCCTAATCCTGCGAAGAGAAAAGGGGTGTACGGGTGGTCTGAAACACCCTGTGTATATATATATATATATATATATATATATATAGAGAGAGAGAGAGAGAGAGAGAGAGAGAGAGAGTCTGACAACCAATGACAGAGTTCATACCGGCTAGGGGGGGGGGGGGGCAAAAAGTGGGAAAAGTAAGTTTAACGATAAAAAAAATGCGTAAAAAAAAGTAAGTAGAAAAATGAACAAAATTAAGAGAAGAGCAAAGAAAGATATGGATAAAAGTGTAATTAAAATTTATACTTAATAAAATTTACGTATTTATCAAAACATTTTTATTTAGTAATAATAATTCTATGTATCAATTTATTTAAGTTTATAAAAATAGAAACATAGTTTTGTTATATTTATCACGTTTGATTTCTGGAAATAACTCATGTAACAAATAAAATCGGTATCTTTTCATATTAACAATAATACTGATGAATGGGTATTATAAAAACAAAAACAGTTTTATTACAAATCATTTATCACAATTGATATCTGATCATTGGAATTTACTTATCATTTAAATAACAAATAAAATCTATATATCTTTTAATGCTAGTAATAATACTAAATGTAGTAATCAGTATAATTAGAGATGAACTCAACAATACAAAATATAAAAATGAACAATTGATAATAATGAAACCACTTATTAATATTTTATATAATAAAATTATTATTAATTATGATTGAATATTTGAGAAAAGAAATTGTTCAGGATTGAACGTTAATCGAATCACGAAAGCTAGAAACGGTTAATTTGAAATGCAATGCTGAGAACACCCACGAAAACTTAATACATTAAAATTTTGCAAATTCTCTCCAGCTAACTTAGAGCCGTAAAGTATAACCGTTTTCGGCTTTCAAACTTCGAGGCGCGCAAGAATGCGTAAACAGGTGAGACAATAGATCACCAGTTCGGAGCAACTAGCTCCGATTGGGCCCCCCCGATTTTCTAGCCTTCTTGTGCGCGCTCGGAGCTCTGAAATAAGTCAGTCTTGCGAAGGAAAATCTCCGGTGCGGCAGTATATCGAGTGCGTCGGAAATCTTCAACTCCTAAGTGCAATCAAAGCGATTCGTTTGTGGCATCGCACTCTTGCGGAGTGTGTACAAGATACATAGTGCGCGCTCGCTCGCACCTACGTCGTCGAGCATGTGCGAAACTTGCCTTCTCTCTCGCGCGCTCGCAACCGAAGAGTGCGTACAAGACTTAATATTCCTCACTCACTCGTCACTGTCGTCTGTAACAACTATAATCAATAAATTTGCTTGACTAGCAGTGGTTCCAAAAGTTAAGAAGTCTTTCTCTAAAACCTTTAATTCTCCTTCTCATCAATCAAAACTCAAAGAGTTTGAGATGCGGCACGCCGATCAGTATGTGTTCCGGCAATGCGTCCGTGATGTGATTGCTCAAGTGCGTGCAACCACGCTCACGCGCAAACAGAAACTCTTTTCGACCCTTGAAAAAATTGCATTTATTTTTATTTTTTGCTTTTCTTCTTCTCTTAAGTTTTTTGCAACCTCTAACAAACTTTGAGCTGTTTTTACATCGTTTATAGCTCCTTTTTTGACAGTTAATTTTAATCTATTAATCGCTTCAACAAACATTTTATCGGCAATTTGACTCTCTTCTTGTTTTTCAGCTTCTTTAAATTCCTCTTCTAATACCTTAGCCTTTTTTTCGATTTTTTTCATTTCCTTTTCTAATTCTCTCTTCCTTTTTGTAGTAGCTTCTTCAATGAGTTGTGTATTTCATTCAGATTCTTTCTTTTTTTTTCCTCTTTGAGAAAAATCATATATTTCTGTTTTGACGATTCTGTGGCAATAATTAACTCCTTACTAAAAGGAACCAATTGAGGTTTGTTTTTGTATCTTTTTATCGCATCCTTAATATTAAGTCTAGCATTGAGCATTCTTAAAAACATCGATGCTTTTTCTTCTGTCAGGATATGACCAGATTCCGAAAAACCTCTCTCAACGTTTGCACTGCCATGCGAAAAAGAAAGAACATGTCCAAAATGTTTCCAAAATGTTGCAATCGCTATTCTAGACTCTAGAATTTAGAGTTTAGAGAACACTATCAGCGCCATCTAAAGTTCATAAGTAGCTGTTGCGTGCCCGCCCTGAGGAAGCGTCTAATATCGATTCGCGCAAAGCAATCGATATGCGCAACAGAAGATCGTTCCCTGTCAACGGTTGTTATGATTGTCGTCGTCTTGATCTTTCTTACAAACTGTCACGTTCTTATATTAAAGTTATCTTTTTAAAAGTCTGTCTTTTTATTTCGGGAATGCGCGTGTTATTGTCACAGCGTGAGTGTGTGATAATGAGACGACCTTCTCGGTCGTAATATTTTGGGGGCTCGCTCGACCGTTCTCGGACCGTTTTCAAGAATATAAAAACGAGCCATGGCAGAATCAAGAAAGCAAATTTGCACGCGTTTGGTAAAGCGCCAGAGCCATCGCGTGGAGACGGAAGTTGTCCTTCATTCAATTTTAGAGGTGCTGAGGAAAATGCGTGAGGAGCGATACATTTGTTTACAACGTCGGGATAAGTTAGCGACATTATTTCGTCAACGTGATAGAAAGCTATAACGTCTTCAAGAGACAAAGCTAAGTCTTTCCAAAAATGTTTATTTACGTGCGGGAAGTTTTGCTTAGAATGTTGGAGACGCGTTGTATCCGCATTGCTTGGTCATGAGGAGTTTTCCGTCAAATGTTCGAAGCACATTGTTTCTGTATCGCTTGCGCGCGAGGAGTTTTCCGTTGGATGATCGAAACGTGTTGTGTCCGCGTTGCTTGTGCGCAAGGAGTTTCGCGTTAAATGAACCGGGAGACGCGTTGCGTTTGCGTAGAGTGAGAGTGAGTGAGTGAGTGAGTGAGTAAGTGAGTGAGTAAGTGAGTGAGTGAGTGAGTGAATGAGTGAGAGAGAAAGAAAGAGAGAAAGAGTTTTAATTTTAACTTAGAATTTCTTCTTTTCGGGATTAAGATTTCGTCCCAGGAAGGAGGGAGACGGTCTGAGGTTTCTTTCTTTCAAAAGGGCGTTGGTTTGGGAATGACTCGGACGGCGCTCGGTAACTCGTGGCAGTGGCCCGTGCTAGAGCAAGAGGCCGTCGTGCTTCCTTAAAAGTTCTCGCCTTGGGGGATGGATTCGGGGGACCGTTCTTTCCTCATAAATTTAAAATTAGTTTCTATTATTTTAGAATTTCTTGGTTTAGCTCAAAGAAATAAATTTACAGCAAACGGTGTTTGGCTTCCTGTAGCAGAGGTCCGGGGGAGAGCAGGAGGTCGTCGAGTGATTCTGATTTCAGAAGTGGATGACATTCGGTAACCTGTGGCAGGATCCCAGGGTAGAGCAAAAGGTCGTCGTTTTTGTTTGATTTTGCTCAAGCTAACGCTCGGTAACTTATGGCAAGAGCCCAGGGTAGAGCAGAAGGTCGTCATTTTGGTCTGAATCGCGGAGGACGACGCTCGGTTACACGTGGCAAAAGCTGGAGATGGGGCAGAAGAAAGTCTAAGATTTTCTCTCGGAAAGGTGGTTTGGGAGTGACGCTGGCGACGTTCGGTAACTCGTGGCAGTGGGCCGGGGTAGAGGTCGTTGTGCTTCTCTAGAAATCCTCGCCTTGAGAGAAGAATTTTAAAAATTGTTCTTTCGTCAGGAGCTAAAAATGAGCTTTGATTCTTTTTCTTCTGAATCGTGGAGAACGACGCTTGATAATCTGAGGCAAGAGCCCAGAGTAGAACAATTGTCAGATTAGAATCTTTTGCGTAAAATTTTGTTTAAAATGTGGGGAACAAAAATTCTTGACTAAAAAATTTTTTTCTCTTGCAGAGTTGTTTGAAATGTAATACTTGCCGAATTTTAATTTGTTTCAGTTAAAAGTTCGTTTGTGACATCTTTGGTACGAGAAGAATTTCATCTTTTGTGGAGTTTGATTTCTTCGACTTTCTAAAGAAACCGCCTCGCCCCGATTTTTAAATCAAGGTTTCCCCGAGGGCCTGAAGACAAATGCCGAGGGAACATAGGGAGTCTTAAAGGTGTTGGGTCCTCGAAAGCTTATTTCTCCTCCCCCCCCCCCTTGTCCAAAGAATAAAAAAAGAAACGCGCAAGACACAAAGTAAAGAGTATGAACGAGCAAGAAATCATGAAGATTTTTCGGAAGCCCTCTAAGTTAGTTGTCGGGACAACAACTTTAAAAAAGGGGGGCAGTGTTGCGTGCCCGCCCTGAGGAAGTGTCTAATATCGATTCGCGCAAGGCGATCGATAAACGCAACAGAAGATCATTCCCTGTCAACAGTTGTTATGGTTGTCGTCGTCTTGATCTTTTTTACGGACTGTCACATTCTTATATTAAAGTTATCTTTTTAAAAGTCTTCTTATTTCGGGAATGCGCGTGTTATTGTCACAGCGTGAGTGTATGATAACGAGACGACCTTCCCGGTCGTAACATTTACCAAAGAAACATACCAAAAGAACAAAATATCTTAATCGCAATGTTCCTTTGCATTTACACCATTCGCATAAATTAGCACAAAGCAAAAATATCAAAAGCAATTTTTAAAAAATTAATATTTATATAAGTAAAATTATTATTAAAAATTACTTTTGTTTAATAAAAACTTATTTCTTGGATGTTAAAAAGGTAAAAAAAATGAATTTTGATAAAAAAGTAAGTAAAAAGTGAGTTTAAAAAAAAAGTAAATAAAAGTTAGAAAAGTGAAGAAGTATGAGCCATGTAATAATAAATCTCTCGCATGTAGATAGAATGGAGCAAACTGCGTAGCTGTTGCTGCGGGGAGCGGAAACGGCGCGTAACGCTAGGCCGCCGTTCCGGGACAAGCTGTAAACACCCCGCCCTGCGCGCTTGGCAATCTCGATCGCGCGATTTGGATTGGCGGGACTAATTCGGAATTTTTATTAATTTATAACTCGTTAACTATTGCGAGAATCGCAAAGTGGTACAGGTCTTTTCGACTCAGTTTGGTCCATTCTATCTACATGCGAGAGATTTATCATTAGTTGTCAGACACCCTGTATATACATGTACAGTGCGTTGCATTGATGCTTGGGGTACCGATTTTAAGGACCACGTTTCTTTCTTAGTTATTTTTACGTTCATGACTAAATGCTGCTGTCAACGATCACCACAGCATTCAGTCATGAACATAAAAATAATCAAGAAACGTGGTCCCTAAAATCGGTACCCAGGCATCAATGCAACGCACTGTACATTACATATATTAGCAAGATACAAGTTGATAGCACCACGGTTATATTACATGAATATTGGAAGCATATAGTGTTAAGGGAATATTTCTAAAGCCTATTCAAAGAAACAGTTTTACAGATTCACTTGACAGAATCTTTTAACTATCCGTTGCTCGTATAAGGCGAATGTTCAGGTCACATCTAATTTTTGTAAATGCACAGATGTAGCATAAAAGTTTACTTTGAAACTTTTTGATTTTTTTTTATTTACAACCTTCCAGATTATATTGATACATTGCTTTTTTCTCAATTTTTAGTAAACTTTTTATCAAAGATTTTGAAAGTGTTAATGTATAGTGCATCTAAACGCGGCGCTCATGACGAGAATAAATACCTACAATTGATATGACTCGCGTTATCTAATCTCATTAATTTACTGCAAGCAACAAACTGAGCGTTTCATTTTTTTCGCTTTTACAAGATTATGTTAATGCAACACAGATTGACTGATTCACTATTTTTATTTCTTTTATTAAGGCTCCTGACTCCTTAGCCGAGAACTCCGCGTTAACGGCAGCAACATTTCGTCGCGGACAAAATTAAAACTAATACACGTGAAACGTGACAGATTGACGATGAGATGTTGTCGTGCATGTCATTTTGTTATTATGTGTTTTATTATGAAAATATAACTTGTCTCGTATTTATCAAATTCGTAAAAATGAACCGCGAGTAAAGTTTCTTTGAATTTTATACATAAAAGTACATTTTTCACTCCTTTCAATAGCTATCCGTGTTTTCCTGTCTAAATAGGCATCACTTTACGTGCTTTTTACGACTATTTACTGACTGCTAGGCAAAAAAAATTAGTCGTGACCGATATTTAGAAGTGTTTTAAAGCCATCTGCTTAGTCTGTTTTATCAAAATTGGTTTTATTTACAAATTGCATGTTTCATAAAATTACGTGTCATTTCATGCAATTTCTCGCTTCTGACGTCTCAACTTCAATATGGATGCGGCAAGTACCCAGAAGCCTTAATTTATGTTTTTTCTTTTAATGATCATCTCCATATGATTTAAAAAATATGGCAATGCTGCACTACCATGACACAGACATAGGCGCGGCGTGACGCTCATACAAAAATATTAATGTTCGTTTGTCAAACAAAAACAATAGAGGGTTAACATTGCTGTAAATTTTATCAAAATCAGTAAAGAGAAGAGCATAGTTTTAGTCACAACATATAATTGTATACTTCTCTTTCTTGTAAGGTCTCCTTACAGAAGGAGAAGGTAAGTTCTCCTTACAAGAAGGAGAAGTATACAATTATATGCTGTAGCTAAAGTAAAGTACCTGATCAGAAATGGTAAATTTAACCGCCGTAACCGTTGTTGTTCTCATAAGAGCCGACGGTGATTTGAGCGATTCTTGCAGTCTTGGTAATAAAGTGGCGGGGTCGATTAACGTTAGTTTACCAAGACACTCGGCAACGACGTTACGAGTACCCTCTTCCGTGCATTCGCAATGCCTGTACAAGAGCATCCAGATCGAAGGCACAAAATTCTGCAGGTGTGACACGCCAGATGGACTGGCTGATTGACTTGTAATAATCTATAAAAAATAGCACTTTAGAAATAATTACATACTACAATATGTTTAAAATTAATGTGTAAAATTCAATCAATTTATCGATTAATAATTACAATTAAAAATTTAGTTCTTGATTATAAAACAATTAAAAATTTTTAGTTAAAATTAAAAATAAATAAAAATCCTAGACATTAATCAAATTAAATTATTAATATTATGTTAATAATTTAAAACAACAAATAATTGAGAATAATGCCAATAAAAGTCAGCACAAGTATAGGTGGGCAATCAAAATTATTAATGTCCTTATAATTATATATTCATCTTAAGCGAAATTTTGATTGCGCATCTATACCCGCGCTGTCTCTCATTAGTCTTATTCTCAATTGTTTGTTGTTTTAATTTTCGAGAGTCCTAAGTTACATAGAGAAGAATATGGCACCCATTTTCATTTTATTGAATAACTTTGTTTATAATTAATATTTTCTATTGAAACTTGAACAATTACATTCGTCAGAGTGTTGTTTGATAGATTCTAGACTCAAAGTAATGAAATACTTATTATTTAGGACGTGATTTATAAAAATCTAATGCACTGCATAATCGGTGGAAGAAAAAAAATGGTTGTAATATGGCTATCCATAAAAATAATTTTAAAAAATTAGTTTAGTTTAAAAAGAAACACAGTACTTTGTTATAAAATTATATATTTTTAATTTTTCATTGTTTAGAATTGTCCTAATTTAGAATTTTTCTGCGTTCAGCTTTGGAAACACCATTAAAAATTTTATTAAAAATATCATTTTATTCCTGTTTAATATTAAACAAGCATAAAATGATTAGTCTTTAATATTTCTAAACACCGCTCTTTAGAACGACAATCGATTTATTGAAGAAATATTTCGATATAAAAATTTCGCTTAAAAAACTATTAACCAAATTCCATGTTATTGTTTCAACTTTGTATAACTCGAAATGTATACGGCCGAATAAAAAGTTTAAAAAAAAAAAAAAAAAAAAACACTCGAGTATATGTACCTTCATGTGATAATACACTCAAGTTTAAGAATAATGAGAAAGTGTATGTAATTAAAGATTAAAAGTGTATCTTGTAAAAGTTTAAAAGTGCTCAAAAGTAAAAATGCCTTATAACAATTGTCAGTCATTATGTAATGGCGTGGTCATTATGTATTAGCGTCACTAAAAAAATAACTCCATAAGCTACTAAACAAATAACTCCATAAGCAATTGTTAGAATATGTCACCTAATAACGGAAATAATAGAGGTAACCATATTATCGACAATAGCCGTAATACCATCTTCTCTTCTATTATTAGTTTTAATAATTTAAAATAAATAAATCAACCAAATCATATAAAACGATTAAAATAAAATTAAAATAAATTGTGTATAATTGCATTTAATTCGATTGATTAAAAATAATTAACTATAATACTGATAACTGATAAGTTAATCGTTAATTATTAATCGTTTTAGTCACTAATTTATGATTGATAACTAAATAGCATTGATTAACATAATAAAAAGTAATTTTTCGATATAATAAACACAATTTTTAAGCACGTAATTGTTTGTACAAATTATAAATATAATTTTTGAAATATAACTAAAAGTTAATAATTAATGGTTGAGTATTTTTTTTAAATCAATATGATTTATTTCAATAAGTGATTAAATTGTGATGCATATAATTAATGTTTAATAGATCAGTTTAATTAAACCAAAACTTAATTATACAAAATTATTTAACAATTAATTTCACTAATTGATTACATTATATAATCGTAATTATATATTTTTAAAATTTTTACTCAATTATCTTGGTTCACAAATAAATTAATCCAACCACTACATGAAATTAAGATTATGATTTCATAAACATTACCTCCTTCAACGAATGCAGAAGCAAATATTGACGCTTGGGTTGTGCCTCGATTTCCTGAAGTATGAAAGGCAGGTATTCAGGAAGATTCCCAATCGCGATATTTCCCAGTGTATAGCTAGCCGCGGACTTAACTTCTTCCGAGTGAGACGAGAATGAGTTTAGAATTGTGTGTTTCAACGAATTAATGCCACTTAAATCTCTATGGAAACATTATTTTAAAGATTAATCTTTTTTTCTTTTATTAAAGAAAAGTTTAGGCTCCTCTTTTTCTCTTTACATTAGAAAGAAAAAGAGGAAAACTTAAACGGTATACAAGAAATTCAGTTGACAAAGAGAGTTTTGATATCACAGATTCTTAACTTTAAATATGTTAACATTAATAAGTTAGGCCAGTGAGCAAAAACATTCAGGTGTTCGTATAAAGTATACATTGTATTTATTAGTAACTTTGTCACAAATGTTTCGACTCTACAGAGTCTTCTTCAGTGTGTGTATGTCTTTTACATTAATAACGCAAACTCAAACAACTTTTTCGAAATCAGACCATGGACTTAAACGTTTGTGACAAAGTTACTAATAAATACAATGTATACCTTATACAAACACCTAAATTTTTTTTCTCGTCTCACTGGCCTAACTCATTATTAATGTTATTTTGTGTACGAGCTAATTAGAGCTTTGTTTAATCATGTTACTTTAAATCTTTCTCACTAATCGTTCTCACGGTAAAGCAATTCTCCATATGCAATAATTTATGAGAAATTATTGTTTAAAGTTTATCGTCTGCTTTATGTATCTAGTTCGTGAAGGTGAATTGCAAGCAATAAGTGCACACGCGCATATGAATAAAAGCGCACACGCGGAATCTGATCATGTTCACGTCGTTGATTCTGGATCATACTAAAAGCGGATTGGTTTGGGACAAATTAAATGATATTAGTGTGGATTGATTAAGATTAGGTAACGTCAGAATGAATAATGTTAAGTTGAGTAAGAATAGAAATGAGAGAAAATGATAGAAACAGAAATTAAAAAATGTATTCTTAAGTTTTTGTTTAGATTTCAACAAAATTTTGATATTTTGGAGGCGACATTTTTTTACTTTCAATACTTTCCCATCAGTCCATTTTGAAATAAATATTTATAAATTCAGCGCATTAAAAAACACAATAAACATGCATAAAAAAGAGGTTTCCATCGTTTAAATCTGTTAATTTTACCCATCCGTTTTTAATTAATTTATTTTGAATAAAAAATTAAGTTTTTTATAATTATTCGCATTTTAAATTAACAATTGTACTTTGTTATTCAATAGAAAGCTAAATAATTATTTTGGGATTACATAGCAGAGTTTATATATTATATAAAATTACATCATAATATTGTTAATCAGTAATTTTAGAATTTTGTTCACAACCCAATTAAAAATTTTTATTAAATATATAATATAAGAAATAAATCTTTTCAATTTTTTTATCAATCTTTTTAAATTTTTTTATGATAAAAGGAGAGATAAACGGAAAGATCAAAAGATGTTTAATCTACAAATTATAATACAATTTCAAACAAATTGAGTGTAAGCACAAATATATTTCACAGTTCAGTATATACTTACAAGAAAAGGAACCTCGGAGGAAAATCTCCAAGAAAATGTTTATAGAGTTTATAGAGTTTTATTACGCCAATTTTTTTGGTGATTCTTAAAAGGTAAAAGAAATATACATGTTGCAGCACTTATCAACATGCGGCTTTGTTTTCTCGGACAACAACCAAACATCTAATAACCAAACATAAACAAGACAAAGAATAAAGTATGTAATTTAATTAACAAAAATTGCTGGACATAACTTCTTATGAGTTTCATTTAATATGTAAATCATTTATATTTTCGCACCTATTAAATATATATGTATAATGCAATTTTATTGATTGATTTTCAATGCTGATTATCATTAATGGTTAAGTACCGCTAAAACATGTTTGTACGTGTATCTCGATTTATTTAAAATCACATTATTAATATAGATATCATAATTTATATAGATTAAACATCTTTGCTCACTATTTGGTCATTTATCTTTCCTTTTATTGTATAACATATAACAAGCTTATTTTCTATTTGATATTTGATATTTTTATTGAGTAGTTACCTTTCTTATAGACGATTTAAAATATAAATAATATATTAATAATTATAAAACGTTAATATTTTTTGACCCAAAATATATTAATTTAATTTATTCGTAAGTGGCAGTCGCTGGTGAGTTTTTTGATAATCTTATTTTATAACTTCCGATGATTCATTATCATTGCTCACTACAGATTACAGACATGATCGTTCGTTTTGTCCATCTTGGTTGTCAACATTGATGAATCACTATTTTCAATTTTTGAACATGGAGAAGCGACGTTACGGTTTGTCAATTTCTTATTTTTAAGTCGGAGACAACATACTGAATAGTAGAAGTTTTCTTTTTTTCCTGTCTGTCAGTCAACGTGATCACTACTATACACAGCTCTTAATACAACGTTAATTTTGAATCGTTGAAAATGACTTCAAGGGAAGTCAAAACGCGTTCGATATTTGTATGCATATTTATATACTAAAAGAGAAATACATGTATTATTATTATTGACGCACCAACTATCGCGTTTGACTCGCATTTCCTACGTTATTCTCTAATTTTAATATTGCCGAGTCTATCTTAAATATTTTGATTTTATTCGTAAGTTATTTATTGATTTTTTCATTAGATTGCAAATTAAAAAATATGAAAAAAAATTGAAAGTAAAACTCAAACCCAGCTAGATGAATATCCAGAATGCCAGTCGCTCGCTTAACCTGCTAGATCTCACTTACTACTTGCAACTTTACAAATCGAATATATAAAGCACACAAAAAACAATGATTTCTTGTAAATTATTGCGCATTGATAAGAATTGCTTTATTGTGAATTAATGGGAAGGGTCTAAACATATTATATTTGAAGTTTAGCAAACTCCACAATATCAAATTTTAATTCTCTTCCTGTGAAAATATAGACCATTTGATAGAAATAAATTACAATCTTCTTACACGTGTCTTCCTATCTCTCCAATAACCAATAAGGCGAATATGTGTTGCGCGACGTTCTGAATGTCCGATGGATTTTGAACGTCTTTTAGCAATTGCTGTACGATACATTGCGCCTCATCGTGCCACGTGATTGTCAGTGCAGCCGCACACTTGGCCAGCGAGTGATAAGCTTGCTTGTGAAGCGGGGATGATGTAACTGGAGTTATTAACCTTCCAAGAAGATCTCTGTATCCTAAACCCGGTAGATTTGCTTGAACTAAGGCTTGGAAGAACTCAAGCAATGAATTTAATGCGACACCTGTCCAACAAAAATTTAGTTCAGTTTGCATAAGCATGTTTGTAAAAGGGCGAAGGGTAAAAAAGACCGATTTATGTTTAAAAAGTGTAACGGAGAGAAAATAAGAGGATAATGAAATATCATTTTGTTTTTTTAAAATAATTCAGAAGTAAAATCCAATTTTAATTGTTGTACATACGTAACTCATTACAGCATTTTAAATCGGTGCTTTTACAATTTAACATTTAATCTAAAACTTTTGTACATCCTTTTATTTTATTTTTTATCGCTGTGACCACGCTTGGACTATACACACAAACGCATACATACACATTTTTTAATTGTGATTACTGCCGATCTTAAAGTGAGTCTGCTTTTGCGTTCAAAAGAAAGCGATTGATACAATGTTAATGTAAGAAGGCAAACAATAACAGAATGTCAAAAAATTTTATGTATCAATTAGTTATTTAATTGCATAATGTTAATTGATTAAATCATTGTGCATCAATTTTCACACTAACTCACATAACTCTTTCATTTTTACTTTTTAGTTTGTTTTAACATTGGTAAATCTCTATCCTATTTAACTTTTTTTAAATAAATCAAATCATTGAAATAAATTCGTTTTTCAGAATATTCGTGCTTCTTTAAATATATGACTATCTATTTCTAATACCATTTAGTCAAATTAATAGAAATGTTGATAAATAGCAATGTTGCATCTAATGAGATCAATACACCCAAGTCAGAAATTTTTTTAGCATGTTGCAAAGCTTAAAACCTATTTTCTACATAACTATCAGCATGTAAAATATTGTCTAAAATAATTTTGTGAAAATACTTTTTTATTAAAACTATATTCTGTTCATTGAGAGAAGACAAAAGGGTCTGCACATATGGACAGCATAGTGGAAAGAATGCTTACAAGCCTATAGGCCTGTGAGAGCAAAGGAGAAAGAAGCTCCCCAGTCGTCCTGTAGATAGAACCTGCGCGAAGCGGATGAAAACTCGTCCGAATATTTCGCTTTCTCTCAGTGAACAAAGTATAATGTTAACTAAAAATATAATAATTCCAATAGATCTTTTTTATGGATCTTAGGAAGTAATATAAGCTTTGGGCAACAAATAATTGTTAGAGCGTAATGTATATTTCTGTCTAAAAATATAATTGTAATTCAATTATTTTTAATGATATCATAAAGTCAATTCAATATTCTTAATCAGATTTCTTGTAACAATAATGTATGTGTTTTAGTCACTAAGTAACCCAATATTTTTTTGTCTTATCATGTCTATAGAGCAAACTAAAAGCCAATTAAAAACTACATTAAAAGAGTATATAAACAACATTAAGCTGAATAATCGTAACATTCAGTCATTGAACACAGAATAAATTTTGATCCTAATTTTGATTAACACAACTTCTTAATTTTAGATCATAAACCGCAATATTATAAAAGGCTAATTTCCGAAGTGCTACATATTAAACCACAAAAAATGCTAACAGTGACACTGAATTACTCGATAACTCGTATTTGAATTATATATTGGGTTGGCAACTAAGTGATTGCAGATTTTGTCAATAGAGATGGTCTTAGCACATTCTTTTGTTTTGTCAACGTGTTCAAAGCACTTAACCTATATTGTTTTCTTATTGTTTGGACTTCCGTCTTTAATTTAGTAAAAAAATTTTATCGATTAGTTATTTATTTTCATTTTTATTCCAATTTAAAAATCAGCAAAAAATCACCAGAACAAAATTTGGCAAACCAATTTTGACACTGCCTTTCTTTCAAGGCTTCATTCCATATATGGCACATAACTTCTTGTGTGCTTGCGATGCGTTCTTGCTTTTTCGGAAATAATACACTAAAATATGTCTGAAATGCACGTCTTGTTCTTCCATTTTTTAATTGGGATAAAAACAAAACTAAATAACTAATCAATAAAATTTTTTTACTAAATTAAAAGCAGAAGTCCAAACAACAAGAAAACAATACAGGTTAGGTGCTTTAAACACGTTGACAAAACAAAAAAAAAAAAATGTGCAAAAGACCATCTATTGACAAAATCCGTAATCACTTAGTTGCCAACCCAATAAATAAATTATCTAATAGTTGTTTTAATTTTTTATTACTGACCATGACATTTATGCTCCAACAATTTCATCTATACATATACACTAATATATACATTATATATACATAATATGTAAATTTCTTTATCGCTTTATTAGTTTGTAACAATATTGACAACAATAACGATTGGTCAGTTCATTACAAGTGTATACAAATATTCTCAACATGTTTAATATAAATTTGTATGTTTAATTTTTCATTAATTTAAATTTATAACATCAAATTTGTATGTTATATTCTTATTTATCGTTAACTTTTGCAACTTTTATAATTATTGAACTTTTCGCAATCAGGCTATTATAGGCTTGAAAATTGTAACTCTAGACTCAGACAAATCTTTGATTGTTTACTGTTCCAGATGATGAGATCCTATCTCATGTATTGGTAGGACAAATGGATTGCAAGTTTAAGATTATATGTGGAATAGGATTTTCCTCTTTGTTCTTTTATTATTGAATAATTTGCATTTCTTATAAGCTTGAATCTTATAAACATTACTAGTTTTTCTTATTTATCTTTTTTAAACACTGTATGATTTGTAACATTTAAATTATTTAATTTTATTATGATGGTCTATTTATTTAGTTATAACTGACTGAAGAAAACTCAGTGAGTTGAAATTGTCCCAATTTAGATTTAGTAAAGTTTTTATTTATATTCGTTTATCTAACGTTTTTATCATGTGCTCTCTAGGCCCTACAATATTATTGTTTTCTATAGCTTAGCAATTAAATGAGCCTTTTTTTTAATTCATCAAAATAACTCTTTACTAACCGAAAACACAAAT
Source organism: Solenopsis invicta (assembly GCF_016802725.1). Lineage (NCBI taxonomy): Eukaryota > Metazoa > Arthropoda > Insecta > Hymenoptera > Formicidae > Solenopsis > Solenopsis invicta. The sequence continues at coordinate 18,498,668 of NC_052667.1, forward strand.
AGAAAATTACTAAATCAACACTTCAGCGGCTCTAATGCCAAAACTTGTATAAACTTTGTCTTACCTTGAAGAAGCGGCGATTTTACCAAGATAAGTATTTCTGGCAAGATATGTTCGGAAACCCTGGTTAGAGCAGTCGGATGTAACTTTGCTATGGTGGTGAGAAGATTCAGCGTTAACTGCGCGATGTGCAAATCTGACTCGTTCAGTAATGCAGGTAACTCTGTAGTGACCTGCAAAAAAATTCGAAATTGATCATCTAATAACTCAAGTATTAATTCTATTTACAGTGTGGCAAAAATGAGATTTTTGTGCCACTTCTGTAAAAAAATTTCTTAAATTTCCATTACAATTTTAATACTAAGATGGATAGATGATTTCAGAATTTGGACGTTTAAAATGGCGGATCTAAAATAGACTAAAGTTGAAAGAAGATCAAAATTAGTATCTTAGAGATTCCAAATTTTGAATCAAAATTTTACGTTTGAATATCAGAAGTTAAATTTATACTTACAGTTTCAGAATAAAATAAAAATCCAGAATAATTTAAAGTAAAAATAAAGAATATTGAATATTTGACGCAAACCGCGACAAGCCAAACATGTGTGAAATTGAGTTGATAATAAGAATCAAAATCATTTTGCAAACAACCACATAAAATTAAATAATAAAATTTTGATCTAAGAAAGATGGGGCAACACAGGCAGACGAGGTAAGATGAGGTATTTTCTGTATTGTGGGATTCAAATGCAGAAATCAAATTCGAGCATATACGTTAGATGTGACGCCTCGGTCATGGAAAGTTATTCATAACCTAGCATGAAATAAGTAGCTACTTTATTGAGTTGGAGCATAATTTATATTTTTTGCGATTTTCTTATAACTTTACTTCATTTTTCACTTGTGATATTGGTAAAATTATAATAGTTCCTTCACTTGTGATATTGGTTAAATTATAGTAGTTCCTTCGTAAATGCAAGTATTTCTGAGACAAAATTTAAGAGGTAACACCACCCCTGAGGTTTGAAAAAACCTCATTTTTATTTTTTTTGCTGAAATCATTTATTTATACTTATAAAAATATGACGCAAGTAGTTGTAGAACGAAATTCGAACTGCATTATAGTGTTTTGAGCTGATTATATGAATCGTCTCTATGCGCTTGCCGAGCAGGTGCAGACGATTCGGAGCGGCCCCGTCTTCTCCATGCTCCGTAGGTATATGGGCTTATTTATGTACCGAAAATAAACCTTCTAACATAATATAGATGTTATTACTTGTATTAAATCAGTAAATAGTTTTGGAAGCGTCGGTTTCTGTAGTTATGCGACACCATTAATTTTTCTGTATTTATGCAACAAACTTGGTTGTTTGCTATTATAATGATAGCTACAACGGTCTAATAAAAATTATGCAAGTCTTAAACCTCATGGTGGATCCTACTTGTCATTATTATTGCTAAAAATGAAATGCGCGGCGCGTTGCACTTGCCGAATGCAGTCTCACTCAAGAAGCAAAAGAGGCTAGAATATCATTATTATTAACAAGAAAGACAAATATGACGAGATTGCTGAATTCTAGAAGAACAACTTTATGGGACAGATTAAAGGTAAGATTAAAGGTAAATTAAAAATTTTCAACTTTATATACCAAAAATCAGTTACTACAATTTTAAACGCGTTTTTCTCAAAATACAGTTTTTCAAATCTGCGTATAACGTCACTCTTACAATTTTTATCTGATTGACTTGAAATTTTATCACAATCTTCTGGTAACTATTTTATAGTGAAGTACGTAGGCTTTTTGTGAAATGTTAAAAATTCTTTTTGCAATCAGCATTTTTTAACACATTTTCGAGTGAAAAATGCACTTTTTTTCTATAAATAAGTGCCATTTCGACAAAAATTAATATTTAAAAAAATCTCTACGTACTTCATTAGTTTTGAATATATAGATAATGTAGATTTTTGTCATATTGCTCCAGCATAAACCATGTCGCACGCAAAAATTCAACTTTAAGAAAAAACGATTTCGTAAATGGGCCAGTACCGCCATTTTGTGCATAAATAAAAATTAAAAAATATTTTTTACTCGTCAATATATATACAATAAGTGACTCTAAGTTTTCTTTATATAAAGTTATTCATTTAATGACTCTAAGTTTTTTTTTATATAAAGTTATTCATTTAATGACCCACAATAAATTCCCAAACTTAAGTATCACTTTAGGGCCTCAGAGGTGATGTTACTCCTTAATAGACTATAAGGTAAGAATGTTATTTTCTGCTTTTACAAACAATGTTTATTGAATTTAAATTAGATAACAAGGGGCAAGAGGAAAGTAAAGTAATAGTGCGCAGCAAAATTGTGCACATCCTGTCTGTCAATTAACCATATCCATTTTACTCTTCAAACAACCAAGCGATGTGGACAATCGTGTGTCACTCAAATAGACCTATATTTGATAACCTCACTTATGATAGTTTTAATATCACTCCGTGTTTCGGTTGACAAACCAAATGAAAAAAAAGTTTGTTTGCTAAAAAAAATTAATCGTACTTTGCATAATACAATCAAGATAAGGGTATAAATTAACACACATGCACGCACGAACGCACGCACGCACGCACGCACGCACACACACAGACACACACACACGCACGCACGCACGCACGCACGCACGCACGCACGCACGCACGCACGCACGCACGCACGCACGCACGCACGCACGCACGCACGCACGCACGCACGCACGCACGCACACACACACACAAAACACCATTACTTCGATTGTATACATCATATTCAACATGAGTTCGTCACACAATAAATTGCGTATCAAACGCATTAAGCATAGTTTGTCCTTGTTCATCACCTTACACACTAGGGGATCCGGAAACCCCCACCCCCCTATAATATTTCGAAAACTTGCTGTGTAACGACAAAATGAGATAGAAGGTTCAAACCAGGAGGTAAAAATATTTTAAAATCTCTTTTGATTAATATAGTTAATCAACTTTATTGGTCAACTAGAATTCAAATGGCACAGCAACAAAGTATTGTTGGAGTCTGTGGGACCACTATTGCGTGTGAGAATAACTTTTATGAGTAATCTTATATAAAAAAAACCGGGCAAAACACGTTCGGACAAGTCCGTTTGCGTATATTACCCGCATGTACTCTGTCTTAAGTTAGAATACTATAATATAGTGCAATGGAAAAGAGCACTTCTGCGCAAGGTCTAAAATATATCATAAAACACATCAATTATCAATTTTAAACATCTTGAGTTAAAAATACCTCATAATGACCTTGTTACATAATATTAAAAAAAAAAAAAAAATAACAATACCATAATTTTTTCTTGAAAGTATAACTATTTAGCTTTAAAATGCTGTAAGTTTTTAAATGTTTTTTTTTGTTGCAGATATAATTTTTTTAAAGAAAAAGTTAAATTTTAAACAATTTTTTATTTACTTTTAATGATTTTTCCTTTATAACTTCACAATAAATCATTTTTCAACAATGCCGATTACGCAGACATAATTCTGAGATTCTGAACTTCTATCTAAAAAAAAGAGAAAAAGATTGTTGAAAAATATTGATTGAAACCAATGTTGTAGCTTCTCAAAGTTCAAAAAGTCACGGAAAATGTGTTAACGTAATTTTCTGGATCGATGTGTTTAAGGGTTAAACAATGACAAATGCTTAATGCGCTTAAAATTCGGAACATACCTAATGTAATATCTTAAATTATATGTTGTAAAAAAAACATTAATTATTACAAAACAATATTATAAGATAAAGTACAAAACAATATTATAAGATTGCTATACAATATTATAATTGCTATGCATCTAATAGAAGACACTTTCCAATTTCTAATTGTTTTTAAAGTGTACTCTATCTTGCTCACAAGGATACTCCGTCTTATTTCATCCAAGGGGCAAGATGGAGAGAAATGCTCTTTTTTATTTTTTAAAAATAAAGATAATAATTCTCTGAAGATTTCATTTAATGATAGTTATATTGAAAGATTAATAGCCAAAAAATATTTAAGAATTAAAAATGATTGTAAAAATTTAGCTTTTATTCATTAAACCTTGAGGCCTCGTGTAAAATCGATTTTTTTTCTGTTTTTTGCTAAAATTGTTAAAAAATTATCTCAAACATATTAAAAAAACATTAGAAAGTTATAAGAGACTTTTTTTTGTGTTATTTCAAAGAAAGGTAAGTCGGCCTCAGCGGTCGGAGCACGTAGGTATACAACTCAGACTTTGGCGTAAGACGCGACTGCGCCTCTTGATTTTTGCTGAAATTGTTAGGAAATTATCTCAAAAATAGGAAAAAAAAAGAAAGAAAAAAACATTAGAAAATTATAAGAGACTTCCTTTTGTGTTAATTTCAAAGAAAGGTGAGCCGGCCTCAGCGGCCGGAGCCAGTATACCATAGGTATACAACTTTAAACGTCTTTTTCTTAAAACGCTAAATTTTGCGCGCCGGGACATGTAACTCAAAAACTACTTGACCGATTATTTTCAAATTTTACATGATTATTTTTCAACCATCTGGTCCCAACATAGACCTACCCAATCATTAATATTTTGCTTTAAACAATAATTATTAACAATTGTTTAAAGTGGTTTTTTGTTTATGTCACCGTTTTTGCAATTTTATGAATTTTATTAATTATGTATATGTTGTGCGTTTTTACATAAACTAATAAAATTTTCTTGAAATTTTTGTTTCACATTAATTTTGTGACCTCGGCGTGTCCCGGCGCAAATTCAAGGAGCCAACTTCAAGCAGTCACTGTGCCGCCATTTTGAAATTTTTTAACACCAAAAAAATTTTTTTTATTAGTTAACCCTTTGCGTTACAGTGTAGCCCGGGGAGCTACACCTACTAAGATTATTTTATCAATAAATCAATTGTTTCACGTATTCCTTTAGCATATTTGGCATTGATGGATTGCTAAAGATTTTCTTTACGTAATAAAATAAGTTTTAGAATAACATGTTAAATAAATAATTTGTTGTTAATAAATATATACTAAAAAATGACCGTTTTTTACAAATTAATTTTGTTTGTATAAAATGTTGCCCTATAATCTATATCTCAAAATCTCTATCTGGGGGTTTTTGAGGTCGTTGATTACAAATCTGATGTCAAAAATTCAAAATTAAAAATGGCGGATCCAATATAGAGGACAAAATTGTCCAAATCAACTGGATTTGCTTGAAATTTGCTCTTTAGAGATTTTCGAGGTCGCTGATTACAAATCCAATGTAAAAATTCACATTTCAAAATGGCTGATACAATATGACGGACACAAATTATATTGAAACATCAAAGTTTTGAACACTTACCTCTACAAATTGCAAATAAAAGACGTTATATTCATCGTAGCACAAAAGCTAAGTCAAAATTTGCAAATCCTGTAAAGTATCTTTGTTTAAATTCAATAAATAACTGTTTTCTACATTATCATTCTTAATACAATTTAATTTAGATCATTAGATTTTGGTTTCAAATATATTTTAAAATATGTACAATAAAATTGAAAGATTAAAAATATACTATAATAAAAATAACAAATAAATAATAATATAATAAAAAATAAAAATATAGAAAAAATAAAAAAAAATTTACAAAGTTGCAGTTTTTTTAGAAATATCCACCGAGCTAGCTCCACCATTATAAATTTCATATTTTTGGCTCCAGATTTGTAATTTGTAATACAAAAAATTCCTTTGTAGGCATTTTCAAGCAAATTCGATTAATTTTGAAAATTCCGTCTGCCATATTGGATCCGCCATTTTGAGTTTTGTATTTTTCATATCGGATTTGTAAACAGCAACCTCGAAAACCCCTAAATAGCAAATTTCAAGCAAATTAGTTGATTTTGATAGTTTTGTCTGCCATTTTAAATTTTGTATTTTTTACACCGGAATCGTACTCAGCAACCCCAAAAACCCCCGGATATCAAATTTCACAAAATTATATTATTTAAAAAAGAAAAGTGGTGCAAAGTGTTAAATAGTGAATATTATCGTATACTTTGTTTGCATTCAATAAATTTTGCCATTTTTTTTAATCAAGAAAAAACGGTTGTTTACACGAGGTGTCCACCTTAACTACTGTCTTGTCCTACCTTCCCCTTTTGATTCAGCAACTTTAACAATTTTAAAGTACTTTTTTATAAAAATTTAATTGTTTTCAAATTTCGATCCACCGTTTTAAAATTCTGATATTATATTCGAATTTAGCGACTTTAAAAACCATAGAATACCAAATTTCATACAAATCATAAAAAGGTATCGGTTTTTTTAAATGTATTTTAAGACATTGGCGATACGGTTTTTTTTCTATGCACATATACTACATACACTGTAAAGAGATTAATATATGCTGCAAATTAAAAATTTGGAAACACTTGTGAATTTCTCGCATTTCATAAAAAGTTAAATATAAAAAAAACTTTAAAATTTTTTGAAAAAATTTACACAAAGCACATAATTCTTTTTTCTGTAATTTTTTTTCAAGATTAAACAATATTTTATAAAAAAAATTTACAAAAGTTTTTACACAAAAAATTTGATATTATCACACCGATTTTTTTTAACAAAGCATTTCAGTGTTTAAAATACCTATTTTAAAATGCTTTCATGTTTAATTTTGTGATATTTTATCAAGCTACAGTGTTTCTAATTCAAAAAACAATTGAAAAAAATATCAATTTTATCTTTTCTCTTTAACATGTATATTTGAAAACTTCTTTATGATTTTTTTTTATCAAGATATTTAATTTAATAGGTGTGACAGAATTACAAACTTTTTGACCTACAGTGTGAATGTATAATATATGTAAATAATATCCCATTACCTTATCAAGTAAATCGGGATGCAGAGCTGAGCTATAATTGCACACTAACGTATCCAGAAGAGGAAGAGAGGAGAGTTTCAAAGCTCGTTGATTTTTCCTTAAAAAAGATCCAAGTATGGGTATTGCTTCTTCCTATAAAATGTAATAGCGGCTTCTAAACGGAGAATTGTGCAATTTTTTACAAATCGTATACTTATATTTTATAAATTTACCATAATCGGTTTCAAATCAACTCTCAAGGGAGACGCGGCTATACAAGTTAGAGCTTTGACAGTGGTGAGCCTTGTTATCTCGTTGCGTAACCTATCTAGAAAAATAGGTAGGCATATATGTAGCTTATCCGACAGAGTATCTCCGAAGTGCGCGAGTATCTGTCCCATACAAGCGATAGCTCTTTCCTTCACCTCTTGATCGATATCCGCCGTTTTCAACCTCATTAAGGTGCAATGATATATTTCGTTGGACAACGAGGTAAAACCACGATAGAATGGTTTATCTGTAAAAGTTATTCTGTCATAAATATTGCTCTTACAGTACCCACGGTTTCAGTTTAAAAGTTTCAGTTTCTTGTATTTCACAAAAAATTAAGTGTAAAAAAAGTTATAAAAAATTTTAACAAAAATTTATATGAATCGATCATATTAGAATAAATTTTTTTTTCTTTTCCATTAACTCTTTAATGTTTTAAAGTAAAAAAAACAATTTATAAAAAATAAGTTTTATTTGCTTCGCAATAATATTAAACTTGTATAAAAACTCATTTTTTTATAAAATGTTTTTTAAATCATAATGTCAATTTAAAAAAACATTTTAAAGCTTAGAAATTTAAAATAATTTTTCGTTAATTTTGATTCAATGTTTCATCAAGCTACAATTTTTTTAAGGTAAAAAAAACAAAAATATCAATTTTCAATGTAATTTAGAAACAAAATGTCAAAAAAACAAAACTAAAGATAAACTTAAAGCTCTATCTTTCCTCTTTAAAATACATTTTTGAAATGATTCTTATCCACCGAGATACTTAACTTTTTGTAAGGACAAGAAAATTTCAAGTGTGCTAAAACTTTTAAGCAGTAGATTGAAAAAACGGATTGTAAAACGCTTACCATGAGGTCTGATAACTTGTACAAGCTGCTGCAATACAAGCAACGCCTCAGCGGCGATTTTGTAAAATGGATCTCCCACGGCTAATATAATTGGAGGTGCTAGAACGGGCATATGAACATGAAACGCTTCGGGCTGATGAGTTATCAATAGTGTGTGCACAAAAGCTAAAGTATCGATCTTCATATTCGACGAAGAATTCTTATCTCCCAGGGAATATTGTATGCCGGGAATCAGAGCTGGAATATGATTTGTTAAAGCTCCGGGTAAAACGAGTACCAGCTCCTTCAGCAGAGAGAAGCAATCCTGTCTTGTTTTAATACTCTTTTCCTTCATTTGACGATGAACTGCCTTCACTATTAATGGTACTTGTTGCTGCAGCAACGAAACAGGCCCATCATCATCTTCCATCGCGTCAGGATCAAGCGCTACACCGGTAGCCGGTCTCGTTTGCCTCAACAAAGCGATATATGCATGGAAGATGTCTGACTTGACATTTTCTTCTCTCTCTGCAAATATATTACAGTAAATTTTATCAAGATTCTTCAGCTGAAAAAAGTGAGATCATTTTTTTTCCTTACATATAAAAATCGCTAATACTAACATAGTATAACTCTGCTAAAGCGGTATCCATTATTTCTTAGAAATTAAATATTGCACTGTATTAATCTTTAAGAAGGTAGATGATCAAAAGTTATGTAAGTAGATAAATGGGGTACTGACAACATCCCACAAAAATGTTATTATTGTTATTTTTCATTATTCAGTATATTGTTATATTTAAATTCACATGATAAATTTAGGTTTGACATAACTAAACATTTTAGTTATGCTAATATTAACAATGGCTATCAGTTAGTCAGAGAATTAAAAGAAACTGTGTTAGATTCGAATTAGTTTTTGATTTCTCTAAATGTTGTATCACTTTTCACACACGTCCCAACAAATGTGATTGTGGAAAGTAATAAAAAGAGATGGAATCATATCTTTAAGCACGGCATTACCAAAAAAGTTCCTAAAAACAGTGTCTCTAGGCTCAAAATACAGCAGTGTTTATTTCGGTATACTATACAAGATCTATTCGGATCTTCGATACACCCATGGACTCTCCTCTATCTCCAATAGACAAAAATTATTTTGAAAGACTTGGGAAGAAGACGATCATCCCGCTACACTACCATTTTTTTATAGATACGTTAATGTTTTACTTGCAGCATCTTCCAATTTTTTAAATCCAGCTTTTATAATTTTTAATTCATTCCATGAGCGCGTACAATTTACAATAAAAGATGGGGAATCGTGTTAATAAATTTGACCATGATAATAGATAAAGAAAGGAGATTATTTTCTATATATACAACAAACCAACAAATTCAGAGAGATATTTAAATTTTCATTCAAACTATCCATTAAAGCACAAAAAAAGGCATTATTATGAAACTTAATAAAACTATGCTACAATACTATTGCCTCACTCTAAATTCAATGAAAAGAATTAAGTAAGAGTGATAGACTCTATTGAATAATTGCTACCCATTGGATTTTGGTTTTCAGCAATATTAACGGGTATATTAAACAATTATCACATAAAAAGTAATAGATGGTCCAAATAAAAAAACATCTTTAACATAAGAAAACACACGCACAAGTGCGCACGCACGCACAATATATATACAGGGTGTCCGGATAATTGCGACGAATATTTCGAGACGTGATTTGAGATCCCAAAAGAAGGAAAAAAAGCTATATAAACATAAGTCCGGAAATAAGTTGTTTCCGAGTTATAGCCACTTTTATGTTAAAAAAAATCGTATGTTATAGTTCACGTGGATTCTTCCCTTCTTACATTTTTTTATTAAATTCCTTTACTAAATTCCTAGTCTTCCGAAGAAGTATTCGGCAGGTAGCTCCGGGGTAAAGCGTACTTTGCCTCTGCCGAGCGGTAACTACCTCTCGGTAAGTTTTTTCCGCCGAAACGCTGGACTCAAGCATGCTTGAGCCCTGGCAAGTGTTCTTGTTCGACGGCTTCTAAACATCCGAACCGTTCTCTAGCACCGACTAAATAATAACGGAATAAAGAATCTTTGCCTCTACCGAGCGTACTCAGCATAGCCGCTGCATCTTATTTACGAATATCGCAAATCACGTATTGTATCGCATTTTGTCCGCTACCGCGCGCCCGCCGAAACGCGCCCGACTCAACCCACAACAAACCTATACAGAAAAAACTGACCGTAACGCCCATGTCGAACTAAGAATAGCACAAGAACAGATCGCCGAACAATAGATCAAGGCGAATAGTACATTCTGAGCCGCTGGAAGGCAAATCGTCTAATCGTCTAAATCGCGTCTAAATCGCGAATTGAGACACCGTATTTCGCAGGTACCCGTGTAATTTACGCAGTTAGATAAACCCGCCTTTTCGACTTAATTACGCGCCGCTAACCATCGCGGTTAACGCCTCAACCATCATCCGTAAGTTCTACCGACCGTAAGTTTACCGATGCCGACTCACTAAAGTACTATAGTTCCGTGCTGACCGCGTTTAATCTTACTTATCACCATTCTTGATAACATGTGTAATCTACGTTCTCATTATTTTTGTATATCGCATCTCATAATAAATTTAGTTATATTCATCGGACAAACATCGTGTCTCTCATTCTCTCAGACCCCAAATCATGCCCTGGAAATCCCGACAAGCTACGTCCAAGCACGAGAAAGCAGGGTTACATAGTGATTTTTTTTTTAACTTTTTTAAAGATTAATGTAAGGGCTAGATAAAACAAAAATTGCTACTTAATTCCAAAATATCAGATTCAATGTGATAAACCAAAATGTTAAATTTTGTTGTATTGGTAGTTGTATGTTAATATATAGATTTTTAAAATCGCTAATGACAAATCTGCATGAAAAATTCTAAAATTAAAAATTGCAAATCTAAAATAAAAAATGGCGAACTAAAATGTTCAATTTTGTTGAATTTTAATGAAATTTATTTTGATTCGCCATATAGATTATACTCATAATTAGCGATAAAAAGAGACTTTTAGTAAGATGTGAATTAGATATTCATTATAAAAAAATCAGACAAAAAACATAAAGATTAAAAAAAATCATATAAAAAAATTTTTTTTTATTTATGAGTGTCTATGAACTTATTTTCAACATTTGATAGAGTTCTTACATTATTTGAAAAGATTAAAGAACCTTTCTTAATTAATGGAAAATACTCTTTTTATATCTTTGTAAATAAATTTCAAAATCCAATACTTGCCTTTAAACCTGGCAATTAGTGCAGGAGAAACCCCTTTATAAAGATCTGACAATAACTCTCTTCTACTAGATACAACCGCTTCCAGACATTTTGCAGCTGCTCTACGAACTTTCCAACTCATATCATCGTCATCAGAATATTCGTCCTCCGCATCTTCCTCTCCATCTTCTTCTACCTCCATTGCTGCACCTTCTCCATCAGAGAAATCGTTGACGTCATCGTCATAATTGTAATTTGGATCGTATGTAATGTACATTAGACAGATTTCTATAATCTAGAACATCAAATATTCTATTAAATAATGCGTTAATAATGCATATAATTAAATGGAAAAAAGGGCCAAAAAATGATTTTTAAAGCAAGATTAATAATATATCTTATATAATTTCACATACATTTTCAAACTATGCACTGTTACTTTGGTCTTCAAAGAGTTTTAACTCTTACTCCTTATTATAATATTTTGTTCCTCATTCTCTATCGTAGGGTCATTCACATTTTACGCTTTTATTAAAGGGTACTCCATAATAGGATGGTTTTCAACTGTCATTTTATTTAGTTTCAATCTTCTGTATACGATTAAAAAGTGAAATGACAATAATTAGTAAAACTATGTAATTTTGACACGTATTATACCGTTATACGCAACACGGAAAATTTTACTCGGACGCTAGTGACCCCACGATAAAGTAAAAGTTAAACTGAACTAAAATAATATCACAATATCAATAATGAGTGCTATTTATAATATTATAGAGTGCTTTTCTTAATATTAATACTACTCTAGATAAAAATTTACTCACAATTCCATTAAATTTATCCATAATTACCAAAAATTAAGAATACTTTTTACACCTTTTAAGAATTTTCTTACACTTTTTATCTACTTCACATAATTATAAAATATTAGAATAACTGAATTAAAACTATTTTAATGTAAACAAAATCTTATTAAATATTATTTTCAAAATAATTTTAAAGTAATAAAAATTAAATTAAATCATGAATTAGCACTTAAATTAAAATTTCCACAGTAACGTTTCAGAGTTAAATGATCAATTGAATAATACTTTAATAACAGTAAAACGTATCTGTGACACATAAAACAAATCGTATACCTTGTTTATGTGCGGTGTAATTTCTTTTGGACATCTATAAACAAAAGACTCAAATGCTTGCAAGCAGTACTCCCTCAATTCATCGTCATCCTCATTACTGTATTGAACGATCAACGGCATTACGCGTTCTATTTGCTCGCCGAATCTATGACCTGCCTGCCGACTGCAATAAATTTAAACAAATAATAATTTATTTTCTTTATCAATTACATAAGCCTACAATAAAAAAAGCTTTTTTTAACAATTTTAGTTGTTTTAATGTTTTAATTTTTTTTTAATATAATGTAATAGTCAAATTTAGACAACGGATTCATATTTAACAAACAAAAATATGTTGAAAATAGATAAAATTGTTAAAAGTTTTTATGACTCAAAATTTTGGAGGCCTGTGTCATAAATTTATGTGCAATGCTAATCGTCTACCAACCAGATAGAAGCGATGCACTGAATATAGGTACGTATGACATTCTTTGCCGTTTGAGTTTGAAGTCCCTCAAGAAGATGATCTAGCAACTTATTGTATAAATAATTGTTGCTAGATGTCAACAGATGACTCAGCGCTACTATAGTGCGTTTGCGAACCGCTTGTCGCGGCGATGAGAGTTGCGGTAATAATGCAGCCAGAATCGTAGGATGAAATGTGACTAGCAGGGCGCCAAACCGAGACAACAAATCGGCTACAATGTCAAGAGCTTCTAACTGTACGGATACATCTTCTTGCTGAAAATACATTACATACATGTACACACAAAAAAATATCATTTCTACTGTTATGAAAAAAAAGATTAAGTACTCAGTTTAATTTTATTCTTTTAAGTAACGATTATCTCTTTAACAAATATATTTTTTGACAATAGTTTTAAAATATACCCCTCACAAATGTAAAAAAAAAAACATATATATATATATATATATATATATATATATATATCGTACATAAGAGTCTAAACCGGCTTTAAACAAATAAAATTATATTCTATACATTCCAAAGTATCATTTAAGCAAAAAAAAATTTTAATTTTTTGATCCTCAAAGATGTTATAACCTCTTAAGTTAAATTAAAAGTTAACTTTTTAACTTTATTACTTAACTTATCACTTTTTAATTAATAACTATCTAACTTTGGATAGTTTGCAAATATATAAACTTATGAAATATTTACGTATGTATGTTGTGTGTAAAATAAACAATATTTAATTCAAGTAATTTACAGTATATATTTCCTGTGTACATCAGTCGGAAACATTAAATTTCGTAAACAAAAGCAATCAAAAGTAACTCACCTTTTCAATAGCGCTGCTTAATTTGTTTGTGACGCGTCTACAAACGTTTGCAACTAATGCACTACAACCCACAGGAAGCTCGGAAATAACAGTCTTCAAGCCGATACTGGAAATATCGCGCAGTTGCTCCTTGTCTGACACCATGTTAGTGCACAGAGCATCCACAATGGTCTCCACCTGGTAGTCCTTTACTTTATTGACTAATGGGCCCAAACTAAAATTGTATACATTCATATAATAGTAAAAACAATCTTTTAAAAAAAGATAAATATGTGTAACATTCTTTGCGCTCCGATCAACTTATTTCATTTATATTATCGCTTCATGAGTAAAATTTGTTCTCATCTCACAAAAAGTTAAGTATTTTGGTAAAAAAAATTATAGTCTTTTAACAATGTATTTTAAACAGGAAAGTTAGAATTTTGCATCTCTCTTTTAGTTTTGTCTTTATACAATATTTTGTTCCTAAATTATATAAAATAAAAAACTAAATGTTTTCAATTTTTTTACTACGAAGTTTGGTAATCAAAATATCATCATAAAATTAATAAAAATTTATAACAAATTATTTTAAATTTAGACTTTCCAAACTTTATAAAACTTTTTTTTAATTGGTGCAATAATTTCTTGCAATGTTAATCTTTTTCTGTAAAAATTCATTCTTATACTGTTTTTTAAGTTTGAAACTACAAAATTCGCGAAAAAAGAAAAAGAAAAAATGTTTCTTATAATGTATTTAATTCGCATAAATGTTCTCAAAACTTTTTAAAAACTTTTATATTTCAAGTTATATGACCTTAATAAATAGAAAAATAACATTTTAACACAGCACTTAAATTAAATCAAAAAAATATCACAGAACTATATTGACAATAAATTTAATATTATTAATGCTAATTAGCCTTTTTAAGATCACCTCTTACCCTGGAAAAAATAAATCTGCCTCAAAAAATATTGCTTTAACCAGAATTTGAACCTAAATTCCCCCTTATTCCATCTTATACCTATTTCCACCAACGCAGATTAACTTTGATCTCAGTTTAACTGACTCTTTATCTTACTTTAATTCTAAGAATAGAAAAAAGATAAAGAGTAAGTTGAACCAAGATTGAAGTTAATCTATATTAATAAAAATAGGCATTAGTCAATTTGACTAAGGCATATGGTAATGTTTATCGCAACAACAAATAAGACAATAAAAGAATATTATTTATTTATCTTTGTAAATAAGTGTAATGTAGTGCTGAAAAAATACTCTATTTCTCGATTCACTAAGATTCAAGTGAATAACCCACTAACTTTTCAGGAAATGCGAGAAAATCTCAAATATATTAAAACTTTAGAGCGATAGTGTATGTTAGTAATTTAGACTATTATTGCACAAAAAAATCAGTGTACAAGGTACAAAATTAATGCATATAGAATATAAAGAATCTTATAAATTATTTTATCAGAATATTTAGAACAAATCTACCATTTGACAGCAAGATTCTGCACTTCTCCATTCTTGTCCTCTAATAACTTAAGAAGCATCTTTACAACTTTGCGCTCGGAGTCGTCATCCAATTTGATGCTGTCTTTCTGCAGTTCACTCATTAAATCATTAGTTGCCATAAATCTGAAGTCCTTATCACTGGACGTCATCTGCAAAAAGAATAAAGGCATTGTATTACAGTAATAAGAAAAAAGAAATGTATCGAGCGACACAATTAATCACAAATTTAGAACTATTAATCTACAATTACGCACTGAAAAACCAATGAAGATAAATGTTATTTTGTATATAGCAAATTCGTATATACAGGGTGATTATTAATGACTTTTTCCACGTTTTACCATAGGAGCATGATTTACCGACGGATATGTATTTCTAACATATTATTATATTACAAATTACAAATGCGTGCTCCTATGGTAAAAAGTGGGAACAATCATTAATAATCACCCTGTATACATATTTGGAGACATGTACAGGGTGTTCATTAATGGTTGTCCTCACGTTTTACTGTAAGAGTTCACTTACCAACTTGCACTTGTAGTTCACTAAACGCTCCTTAGATGACAGATGCTTCGATTACAGAACCGAGTTACACATACAGGCTCCTGATAAAAATTTTTCTCATTTTTTTTGTATCATTTTTCAGAACATCTGTATAATTTTTTATGAAACATTATAAAATCTAAAAAGTTAAGAAATATTTTTTTTTAATTGTGAAATAAAAAATCTCAGAATATTTTATTCACATGTATGAAAAGTTCTAAGAAAAGATGTAAACTTTTTAAGTATTCCCAGCAAACGAGAAATGATTGGATTGGATAAATCCATATGAATCATGTTTCTGAATCCGCAAAAAAGTATTGAATTTTATAGAAACTGAACACATTAAATCCGTTTCCTATATCCCTAATTAAATATAATTCATTGCATTTTTTTTACGTAAATCATTCAAATGGAATCTACATGAGCAAAACAACATTTTTGTAATAGTTTCAAAAACAATTTTTGCAAAAAAAAATCAATTTTTTAGGAATTTTTTCCGGAAATTTTCAAGCGGTCACCCATCCAAGTCGCGACTCCGGTGAACGTTGCTTGACCTCAGTGATCGCTGCGAACTAATCCCTCATGATGACCTGTGAATACTTTATACTGATATGTGTATATAATTGTTAGATCAGGTCAATATACGTTATCGAAAAAATGAAATATGTATAATTAAAGCATATTATTTATATAAACAAATATAAAATTATAGTTTTTTTACTAATTTCTTTAATGTAAAATAGCATCTGGAATAATTTTTCTGTTATTTGTTTAAATAAGAATGCAATTAGAAAATATATATCAATATAATACAATAATTAAATTAAATATGAAAAAATTTTTATTAAAAAACCAATTAAAAAATATTGTTTGCTCATTGAGATGTAGATCAAGGTTTCTTCATATATGAACTTATTTTGCCTATTGATATGAATATTTATGTTTCTCAACAATACATGATGCATAAAGGACTACAGGACCGCATGCCTTTTTCTAAACGTCGTAAAGTCAATATTTGAAGGACGTCTGCAGTCGTTTATGCAAAGTCGATTTGCAGTCAACTCCGAAAGCCTGATTTAGAAAAGTCGATTTACAGTTGACATATAGATGGTTGTGCTGTTAGGGTAGTTAAATATAATTCATTGCATTGTACATTGAATATGATACCAAAAACAAATGGCTAATCTACAATTACAGATTCAAACGAATAGACTCACGTTCATTGCATTGAATATTGAATATGATATCAAAAACAAATAACCAATCCACAATTACGGATTCAAATGAATAGGTCGCACGTTTTACTTTTATGTATATTGAATAAGATACAGAAAGCAAATAACCAATCCGTAATTATTGATTCAAATGAATTACGGATAGAAAACGGATTCAAAAAATCCAAAAACTGGATTTAATTTCGTTCCATT
Source organism: Solenopsis invicta (assembly GCF_016802725.1). Classification (NCBI taxonomy): domain Eukaryota; kingdom Metazoa; phylum Arthropoda; class Insecta; order Hymenoptera; family Formicidae; genus Solenopsis; species Solenopsis invicta. Next base: position 18,515,803 of record NC_052667.1, read on the forward strand.
TAATAATCCTAAATATTTTTCAATTATTTTTCGTTTGCTGGGTTTCTAATTGTAAGTATTTCCGAAAAATGTTCCAATTCGTATGAAAATTATGAGAAAAACTTTAACCTGGAATGTTTTCGGGAAAAATATAAAATTTATAGAATCGTTTCAAGAAGTTATAAATTTTTTTATTTTTCGTTAAAAAAAATGTTAAAAAATATGAAACAATCTAAAGGATTTCATATAATTTCACATGCAATCATTCTGAGAAACTATTATTTTTCATATTTTTTATTTCATATTTTTTGGGAAGTGTTCAGAAATATTAGATAATCTGAACAATTTTTCAGAATTTATAATTAGATCGTTCTGATCAAGATATTATATTTTGTTTTGGTGAAAAAAATGTGAGAAAGTTTAAAAAAAAATTATTCATAAGTTCACATAATTACTTACAAATTGTTGACATGTAAAATTATGTGAAATTTTTTATGTTGTCTGATATTTACTTACATTTTTTTCAACAAGAAATAAAAAAATTCTCAAAACAATTCCATAATTATAAAAAATTTTTCATATTTTATCATATTTTTCCCGAAAACATCCCAGGTTAAAGTTTTTCTCATAATTTTTATACAAATTGAAACATTTTTCGGAAATACTTACAATTAGAAATACTTAAAAAGTCTACATCTTTTCTTAGAACTTTTCATACATGTAAATAAAATATTCTGAGTTTTCTCATTTCACCATTTTTTAAAAATACTTCTTTAACTTTTTAGATTTTATAACGTATAAAAAATTATACAGATGTTCTAAAAAATAATACAAAAACTCTGAGAAAAATTTTCACCAGGGGCCTGTATGTAATTCGGTCCTGTAACCGAACCATCTGTCATGCAAGAAGCGTTTAGTGAACTATAAATGCAAGTCGGTAAGTTAACTCCTACGGTAAAACGTAAGAACAACCACTGAACACCCTGTATGTATATTTTCCTAACACATCGCTTTGCACAAAAAAATATATAAAACTATCACTATCCGCGCACGTTCTGCAACGTATTTGTATAAATGCTATATTGACAAAATCAGTTAAGAAATACAGTTTTTTTTATGATCGTTGATGCAAGATTTAGGTATCTTCAATCTGTCCGTAAGATCATGTAATACATAATTCTCAGCTCTTTAGCTTTCACAAGATTGAAAATTACTTTGTAGAACAGAATGTTTACTCAAATTTTGTAAAAAAAATTCCCACCTTCAAAAAAGATTTCTAGTAACAAGGCTAATAATATTCTCAATGTCACAATATTATTAAATGTTTCAACAGCACAATTGTATCACAACTAGATCTCAGTTCTGATATTTATTGTGTAATTTTATACATCTTTTCAAGTTTACAAAAGTGCGTGTCAAAAAAATTTTGTAGTCATAAAACACAATTATAAGTTGAACAAGAATATCACATTATTAAATTAAGTCAATTTAATAATAACTGATTAATTAATAATTAACATCTAAATGTAAGACCCTTTCCCTGTAAAAAAAATTGTAAAGAATTTGCTGCAGAAAATAACACTTCAGCCAGGGATCGGACCTGGGACCTTCCGACTTTTCGGGACAGGAGGTCTTAGTCAAATCAATGACTAAAGCATGTGGTAATATTCTTCACAACAACCAGTAATGTGTAATAAAAACGCTTACTAGAGGCGTGTTTTTAAATATAGTATTTCAACCAAAATGTGAAAACACAATATTAACGAAATACCTTAACAATCTTCTACATGTACTTAATTTTATTGCAAACTTATGCAATAAAAAATAAAGCAATATTACGATCTATAATTCCTATTCTCCTCTATCGAATTAAATAAAATTGACTTATTATTTTGAAATAATAGTAACACATAAATTTCATGTTATATATTTTTACATTTAGAATAAAAATTTATTCTGTTGTAACGCATGATAAACACTACGGAGTAACTAGTTCATGATATCACCGATAACAGAATCCAAGCGCTCTCTCGTAAAAAAAAATTCGCATGTAATGAATTATAACCAAGGCATTTAAGAAAACTCATTAGCCTTTGCTTACGTGTACAACGTAAGTTCTTATGAATCTAACGAATCTCGCTATAAAATAAAATATTTTTAGTACTTACGAAAAGAGCAAGTCCCTTATAAGCATTTGTAATATTTTATCATTTAGTTAACAAATTCCTCTAAACATTTAAAATACCGCCAAATTATTTAAATTTCTTTAATATTATTTTTAATCTCTAATTTATCTAATTTAAATTAGAAAATAAAATGTAGGAAATGGGAGTCAAACGCGGTAATTGGTGCGTCAATGATAACATGTACATACAATGTATTTAAGATTTAGTACATCGAAATGTATACATTAATAAATCGGACGCGTTTTGACTTCCCTTGAAATCATTTTCAACGATGCAATTACATTAATAATAATAAATTTTAACAATTAATAAATAATTGTTGCGTGACGTGGTGGTCGCGTTGAACAAAAGAAATAAACATTTCAAGCCCGGCATACGTTGTCTCCGACTCGAGAGCAAGAAATTGACACGCCGTGTAGTGTGTTTTGTGTGCCAGAATTCAGAGCAAATTTACACATTATGGTCCATCAATGTTGACCACCAAGATGGACATATGAGCGATCATGCCGTAATTTGTAATGGACAGTGAAAATGAATCCTCGGAATTTATAAAATAAAAAATTCAGACAACTCACCAGCACTGTCAATTCAAGCCGTTTTGTAAGGTGTTGACGTTACATCGTAAAATAATAAATTAACACAGATTTTTTTAAAAAAGACGTCATTGAGTCGAAAAAAAAAACTAATAAATATAATAAATAGAATGGCACACAGATAGTCGATGTTTCTTCGTCAACGGTACGAACACAAATGAGCACGAAATAATAGCCGATATGTATCAGAGAGGTCACAACCTGTCTAAGATCGCCGAGTAAGCATGGTCGAGGAAGTCCGTGTTTGTTTGTAAATTCAGACTCTCTCTCTCTGAGATTTAATATGTGGCATCTCTGAAATAAGCCGTTTGAAAATATTCTTTTCGACATCAAGAACTTGAATATTGTCCTAAAATCATGACCGCGATACAATCTATGGTCAGTAATAACAGAATTAGTTGTTGTGTTCCTACAAATACCTATGTTGGCGCTGTTCTGAGATTCTCGTATTTAATTGTCTCTCCGTCTGACTCATAGGAAGCATCGCAGTCATTGCACAATATTTTATACACGACGTTCTTTTTGGAGGTATCCTGGAGAGGATCCATATAAACTTTGATAAAAGTGTTGAGTTTGTTGAGACTGTAAAATGCCAATCCAAAGTCAGTATTATTTGTGATGCCCCTGAATTTGTTAGACACATTAGACACATCAATAAAGGGGATCGTAAACCAATTTTTTGTTTGTTCAAATTCAGAATTATTAGTGAAATTATCCTGTTGGGTATTTCGATTATGGATCAAACTTTTTAATCTTGTTTTAATAGTTTTAAAAATAAAATCTAATGGATAGTCATTACTCAAAAAAATGTTCACTACTGACTCTAGATTTTTTGGTGAAATTCAAGATGCGACAAAGAGAAGGTTCTATCAACGATGCTCATGATAATACCTTTTTTTTGTGAGAGCGGATGCTGAGACAAAAAATTCAGATATCTTTCTGAAAATGTAGATTTGTGAAACCAGTCAAATTTAATCTTATTGTCAAAAATTAAAATCGTAGTGTCTAAAAAATTAATTTTATCACCGCCAACTTCGATAGTGAATTTTAACCTTGGATGAATCGCGTTGAAATGATTCAATAAAGTATCAATGTATGGTGGTGGCAACGCTGTGACAATATCGTCTACGTATCGGTAATAAAAAGCTACAGGAAAATCAATTGTCTCAAGCACCTCACTCTCCAAATCTTGCATAACTAAATCGTCAATGATAGGCGATAGTGGAGAGCCCATGGGAATCCCGAAATTTTGTTTGTAGTATTGATTGTCAAATTTAAAAAAAGTCGAGTCAAGAACAAAGCAAACGGCACCCACGAATTCGTCTCAAGAAATTTTGCAATGTTGCGAGATGAGGTTCCATCTCCTGTGAATACTGTTAACAGCCAGTTCAGTGGAAACATTCGTAAACAATGACACAACGTCTAACGATATTAATCAGAAATTACTATTAATTTGTGAATTGTTCAATTTCTTTACAAACTCGAAGCTGTGGTCAATGTGCCCACAAGCTGGTGGGATACTAGTGAAAAGTATTTTGTGTAAAAACGTTGCCAACTCATATAACGGACTGTCAATTGATGAGACAAAGATTCTAAGGGGGCAATTCGTACTTGTGTACTTTCGGGAGACCGTAGACTCTAGGTATTAAGCCATCGTTACAGAAAATTTTTTTGTAGTTGGAATCTGAGATATAATTCAGATTCCTCCACCTTGACAACAACATTCTAAGCTTACTCGTCAAGTTCTTTGAAGGATCTTTTTTGATTATCGTATAAGTTTCACTGTCCGACAACATCTCATTTAATTTATTCGTGTAATCATCTCTGTTCAAAGCAACCATAATATTACCCTTATCAGCCTTTGTGATTATCAAATTCGGATTGTCTTTTAAAAAACATTTGTATTCTTAACTAAATTTGAAAATTGTGATTTATTCTTAGGAGGAGAAAAAGATAAAAGATTGTTGAGTAAAGGAATGGAATGGTTTTTGATTGACATTTGTAGTGGATCCAAAAATTTTTTGATATTCCGTTCAATATTTTTTATAAATTCGAATATAACAATTTTTTTGTTACTAATTGATAAGGAGAAATTCTCACTAAGTTGCAACAAACATTGTACATTCGTAGATATAACTGTAGATGGCAGATCAAAAACCATTTGTTTCTGATGGTAACAAAAAAGGGAGGGGAAATATTGTTATAAAAAAAAGAGAGATCAAGGAAAATAGTGAGGTCAAAGGAAATGGAATCTGTTGACGTTATTTAGCAAATTTGAATCATACTTTATTGAATCATTTCAACGCGATTCATCCAAGGTTAAAATTCACTATCAAAATCGGTGGTGATAAAATTAATTTTTTAGACACTACGATTTTAATTTCTGACAATAAGATTAAATTTGACTGGTTTCACAAACCTACATTTTCAGAAAGATATCTGAATTTTTTGTCTCAGCATCCGCTCTCACAAAAGAGAGGTGTTATCATGGGCATGGTTGATGGAGTCTTCTTTTTGTCGCATCCTGAATTTCACCAAAAAAATCTAGAGTCAGTAGTGAACATTCTTTTGAGTAATGACTATCCGTTAGATTTTATTTTTAAACTATTAAAACAAGATTGAAAAGTCTGATCCATAATCAAAATACCCAACAAGATAATTTCACTAATAATTCTGAATCTAAACAAACAAAAAATTGGTTTACAATCTCCTTTATTGATTCATTGTCTAACAAATTCAGGGGCATCACAAATAATACTGACTCTGGATTAGCATTTTACAGTCTCATCAAACTCCGCACTTTTATCAAAATCCATAAGAATCCTCTCCAGGATTCCTTAAAAAAAAATGTCGTGTATAAAATATTGTGCAATGATTGCGATGCTTCCTATGTGGGTCAAACGGAGAGACAATTAAATACGAGAATCTCAGAACAGCGCCAACATATTTGTAGGAACACAACAACTAATTCTGTTATTACTGACCATAGATTGTATCGTGGTCATGATTTTGATTGGGACAATATTCAATGGGACAATATTCTTGATGTCGAAAAGACTATTTTCAAACGGCTTATTTCAGAGATGCCACATATTAAATCTCAGAGAGAGAGTCTGAATTTACAAACAAACACGGACTTCCTCGACCATGCTTACTCGGCGATCTTAGACAGGTTGTGACCTCTCTGATACATATCGGCTATTATTTCGTGCTCATTTGTGTTCGTACCGTTGACGAAGAAACATCGACTATCTGTGTGCCATTCTATTTATTATATTTATTGGTTTTATTTTTTCCGACTCAATGACGTCTTTTTTTAAAAAAATCTGTGTTAATTTATTATTTTACGATGTGACGTCAACACCTTACAAAACGGCTGGAATTGACAATGCTGGTGATTTGTCTGAATTTTTTATTTTATAAATTCCGAGGATTTATTTTCACTGTCCATTACAAATTACGACATGATCGCTCATATGTCCATCTTGGTGGTCAACATTGATGAACCATAATGTGTAAATTTGCTCTGAATTCTGGCACACAAAATAGAGACTACACGGCGTGTCAATTTCTTGCTCTCGAGTCGGAGACAACGTATGCCGGGCTTGAAATGTTTATTTCTTTTGTTCAACGCGACCACCACGTCACGCAACGATTATTTTAATGTAATTGCATCGTTGAAAATGACTTCAAGGGAAGTCAAAACGCGTCCGATTTATTAATGTATACATTTCGATGTACTAAATCTTAAATACATTGTATGTACATGTTATCATTGACGCACCAATTACCGCGTTTGACTCGCATTTTGTACGTTTTATTTTCTAATTTTAATACTGCCGAGTCTATCTTAAATATTTTGATTTTTTTTATCTAACTTGTGTCTGCAAATGTATAATATAATATAAAAATAAATTCACACTTTGTTTGCACTTTCAGCATCTGATAATAATGATTCTTCATTAAAGTCATTGAGGAATTAAACAGGCATTAAGATTTTCTTTTAAAATCGAGCTTTACCAAAAAACCACACAAGTGTTGCAATGTGAGAACAACATCCAACAACACATTGACCCACCTTGCATCCACAAGTATGCCCAATAATAGGATCAATTCCATCTTTTATTTTAACAACAAGTAAATATACCAGGTGTACAAGTATGAAATGCAGATTTTTTTTCCAAAAAAAAAACAACACATTAAATTCGGAAGAATGATAAAAAATAATTTATTCAAAGTATGCTCCATTGGTAGTTATACATTTTTTCCATCTTTCGGGTAATTTGTGCATACCATGCCAGTAAAAACCTTCCCCTTTTGCCGTAAACCATTCATCGAGCCATTTTTTCACATTTTTGTATGAACCAAAGTGCTGTTCAGCAAGTGCGTGACCCATCGATGCAAACAAGTGGTAATCGGAAAGAGACAAGTCTGGTAAGTAAGCCGCATGAGCTAGCACTTCCCAGCTGAGTGTTTCCAACGTGTTGCAAACTGGTTTTGCCGTATGTAATGGAGCATTGTCATAAAGAAAAATATCCTTGTGTTGCCTTTTTCGATATTCTGGTCGTTTTTCGAGCAGCAAACGGTTCAAATCCAATACCAATCAATTATTGGTACTGTTTGGTATTAACCGTTTCACCAGACTTTAACAGCTCATAGACAGCTATTAGACCACACCTTTCTGGTCAAACAGAGCATCGTTTTCCTGTCAAAACAATTCGGTCTTGCGGTTGATGTGAATGGTGCGCCTGGCTCTACTCATGATTTTTTGCGCTTGGGATTTTCAAAATATATCCACTTTTCATCCCCAGTAACGATACAATGCAAAAACGTCTTTCTTTTGTATCGTTTAAGTAAAATTTCACATGTGTTTTTGTGTCTCTCCATCTGCCTCTCGTTCAACTCATGTGGTATCCATCTGCCGACCTTCTGAATATTTCCCATCTGTCGTATCAGACAATTAGAAACAGCTTATCAACTAACGCTCAATTGCTTTACCAGTTGTTTTTGTTTTTGTGAATCGTCTTCGTCCAACAATGCTTGCAATTCTACATCTTCGTATCTTTTTGGTAGTTTTCCATATTCCTTGTCTGCAACATTGAAATCACCACTTTTGAAATGCCGAAACCATTACTCACACGTATCTTACGATGGAGCATGTTCATCATAAACTTCTCGAAGTAATCAGTATAATTCAGCAGCAGTTTTCTTCAAATAAAAACAAAAAATTAACACTGTCCGCAAATGCTATTTATTTGACACAAATTTCGACATATTGAACACAGCAAAACAATACTATGTAAACACTTTTTCAATTTATCATTTGTGCGCATTGACTCTAGTTGATGGCAGAACAAAATGGCATATACGTCAAATCTTTATACTACACACTGCATTAGTGCACCATCTGTTGTCTCAAATCCGCATTTCATACTTGTACACCTGGTACAAAATATTTAACAAAATTTGAGTGTCTAGAACGCAATCGAGCTTTGAATAAGATGCTATTTTGGGAATCTGGTATTGAATATTTTGCATAATCATTATTTACAGATTCTTTCGCGATTACAAATTCAAAATCACCCGACTCATTAATGTAATCAGCATAACAACCTTTCGCTATTTTAATCTGATCTAGTCTATATTAAAATTCATTTTATTCTAGATTTAAGAATTTTTAATTTAAAAATAAAAAAAAATTCCTTAAAAATTCCAGATTTTCCTAGTTTTTTGTGGTAAATACCTTCTAAAAGTATTATCAGGTTTTTTCTAAAGGTAACAAATCGTTATATTTCAGTTATTTTTCTGTTAATTTCTTGTAACATTTATGCATTATTTTAAATGTAAGGGCCTTATGCTTCTGAAATCGCTAAATTATTTTGCTTATTACTATTATTATGCTTAAAACTTAAAATTATCTGGATAAGACAAATTATATGTAAATGTATTTTAGATAAAATAAAAAAAATTATAATACAATTAATGATTGAAAACCAGACTAATAAGAGTCGGCGCGAATCAAAGTGCGCAATCACAATATCGATATTAAATTATATATTCAATTCAAACTTACAAAACAAACGTTTCAACTCGCTTTGGAATCATCTTCAACGCAACAAAAAATAGTAAAACAACACAACTTGAAAGCCTTCTACAGTCGCAGCTAGATCTTCGTGCTTGTTTGTGTGATTTTATATACCTTCCTCAAATTCGATAAACTGCGCGCCGAATTGTTTTTTCAGTCATAACAGCTCTATATTGAACAAGATTAGGTAATATAACGTATTATTAAATTTAAAATTAACATTAACCCCCCCCCCCTAAAAAACTGTAAAGAATTTATTGCAAAAAATATCACCTCACCGTAGAAGGCTTTCAAGTTATGTTGTTTCATTAACGGTCAAATATCTCTCTACTTTGAAATCACGCTGCCTCGAAAAGCGTTTCTAACTCATAGTCGATTATTGCGAGAAATATCATCACAGCCTCAGTGGTTGAGTTGGCTAAGACACCCGTTCCGAAGATTCGGGAGTTCCCAGGTTCGAACCCTGGCTGAGATGTTTTTCGCAATAAATTCTTTAGTTTTTTCAGAGGAAAAAAAGGTTAATATTAATTTCAAATTTAATAATACATGATATTATCTTATTTTGTTCAATGTAAAACTGTGTTATGACTAAAAAAACAATTCAGCGCACAGTTCATTGAATTCAAGGAAGGTATATAAAATCACATAAATAAAAACAAGCACAAAGATCTAACTGCGACCGTAGAAGGCTTTCAAGTTGTGTCGTTTCATTAACGGTCAAATATTTCTCTACTTTAAAAAATAGTAAAAGTAATAGAAATAATAGTTATCAGTCATCAAAAACAGGAAGCATGACATTCCATTATATAACTGTCGTATAATCTTTTTAGATGCCAAAAAATTATTTTAAATAAGACTATATTTTTCATGGCAATGTCGCAAGAGATGACACTTCCCCATATAACAGTCATATAATTATTTTAGATGTCAAAAACTTATTCTAATTACGACTATATTTCCTCATGAATCCCCATTTCGGGCTAATGACGACTAAGCTTTAGATAAATCTTTTTCACAGAAATTAATTTCTTTTGACGAAGCACGTATTCAAACGTTACTTGTTTCACACCAACACGTACTCACGGTCTCAAGTCCGAATGCATACTGTCTGGAAAGTCGCCTCCTGCTTACACGTTATACCGAAGGTCAGGTGGTTGCAAATAACACGCCATAAACCAATGCATAAGTATCAATGTAGAAGTACCGCGAGACAAAGACAGTCAAATTGCCAAAAATATATAAAATAAATTGACGGTGAATCTAGTATTACAGTGAAAATTAGTTACCTTTGTATCTTTTTGACATATAAATAGAAATATAGTCGTAATTAGAGTAAGTTTTTGACATCTAAAATAATTATATGACAGTTATATGGGGAAATGTCGTCATCTCTTGCGACATTGCCATGAGAAATATAGTCTCATTCAAAATAATTTTTCGGCATCCAAAAAGATTATACGACAGTTATATAGTGATCATGCTTCCTGTTTTCGATGATTGATGACAACTATTATTTCTATTACTTTTATTATTTTTTTTGCGCTGAAAATGACTCCAAAGCAAATCAAAACGTTCGTTTTGTAAGTTTGAATTAAATAAATAATTTAATATCGATACTTGTGATTACGCACTTTGATCCGTGCTGACTCTCATTAGCTTGGTTTCCAATCATTAATTGTATTTAAATCTTGAGAGTCCAGAACTAATTGTTAAAAAAAATTATATAAGTATGGTTTTAATAGACTTAAGGCCGTAATCTTGGTGCAACAATTTAAATCAAAGAAGGATCCATACAGTCATAACAAGATCTTGGTGATAAAATATCTTGCATGTAATTTTATAGTGACATATAGTTTCCAATTCTCAACTGTGCGCCACTGTTGGTTTCAAACACAGCTCTTGAACTAAATTAGAAAAATAATATAATATCAGAATTAAATTAAAAATCAATTTAATATTACTGATACTGACTAGCATCTTTAAAATTCCCTCCTCCTGCTGCCAAAGAAAGTGAAAAATAAATTGTTAAAAATATTACTTCAACTAAGGTTTAAATCTGGATCTCTACATTCCGTGAGTGTCTTAGCCAGTTCGACCATCGAAGTACACGAAAGCACATGGAATGTAGGAAAATCCAGGTTCAAATCTTAATTAGAGTTAAAACAAATATACTTAAGTAAGACTCTCAAAATTTAAACAATTAAAAATAAGTACAAAGGCTAATGAGAGTCAGCTCGGTTAGCAATGCGCACAACAAAACATCAAAAATAGACAAAAATGCGTTGTTTATTCAATACAAGTTCGAACATTTTGACTCTTCTTTGAAGTCATTATCAGCTTAATAATAAGTTCCAACAACAAAAACCAATTAAGACATCAAGTCATCGTCGGTTCGGTATGCAATCACTCACAGTTTACCGAATCCAAAGTGCTATTCATTGCTTCACTGGTCAACATTTTGGGATGAGTTACTTGATAAATTTTTTACTTACTTAGATCAACTTACGCAGAACTTCGCACATATTTATAGAGGGATCAAACCATCTCCTCTCATAATATACACGGTGGGAAATTAGCACTTCGGGTTCGGCAAACCGTGAGTGACTCGTCCGCACACCTGATTTGATATTTCAATTGATTTTTATTATTGGAATTTATTATTAAGCTGATAATGACTTCAAAAAAGAGTCGAAACTTTCAAACTTGTATTAAGTAAACAAAGAATTTTTGTCTATTTTTGATGTTTTGTTGTGCGCATTGCTAACCGCGCTGACTCTCATTAGCCTTTGTACTTATTTTTAATTATTTCAATTAGAATTGTTAGTAAAACAAAACAAAAAAATAACTTAAATTCGGAGTATATAAAATCACATAAATAAATATAAGCACTAAGACCTAGCTACGACAGAAGAAGGCTTTCTTACTATCATTGTGTTGTTACACTATCGGTCCAATAACATATTTGTAATTTAAATCACGTGCCTAGAATGCGTTGTCACTCATATACCAATATTGCGAGAAATATCACTGTGTCCCAGTGGTCGAGGTGGTAAGACACCGGGACCAAAAATTCCGGAGATGCCAGATTCGAACCCTGGATGGGGTGTTATTTTTCGCAATAAAATACTTTACAGTTTTACCGAGGACGGTAGAAATATCCCCCGTCTGCTTTTAGAAGCATATATTATTATATATGCTATTATACATGCTTTTTGAAATAATTCATATCAAACTATTTTCTTTTAGTCCAGAAAGTCAACTAACAAATCTGGTTTTTTTTTGCTTTAAGATAAAATTTAAAAATTTGATTTTTTTCCGGTAAATATACACAAAAGGGAGCAACTTCTGACGACCTTGACCTTGACATATGTTATCAAGAAGGTTCTGAGTGACTTACAAAAAGTTTTAAGTAATGTTCATTTCTTATTAAAAAACTATTTACAAAAAGTTTTATGACTGCTTTAATACTTTTTTATATTACAGAATACATTTATAATAATTAATTTGTACATTATTTAATAAATATATACAACTCATAATTTGGAAAAAAAACACCTAAAAAATTATTAACAAAAAAATTGAGGTATACACTCCTTATTAAAAAAATATTTACGAATAAAGTTTTGTCATTTTCCACACAAAACAAGGTCCACCCCCCCCCCCTGCTTAGAAGGGGTAAAACGAGGTTTATAATTGTTCCACATAGGTTTGCGACTTTCCATACAAAGCGAAGCCCACCCCCCTCCTGCTTACAAAACAAAACAAGGTCTATAGTTGTATTGTTCCACATAAGTTTTATAACGTAAAATTATTGCTAACATGTAGGGGAGACCGGGGCAAATCGTTAGACGGGGTAATTCGATAATTGGAAATATCTTTTTATGGTTACATATTAAAAATTTACTTTAAACACTGTAAACACGTCCTAAAGTAACGATGTTACTAACAAAGTTTTGTTGGTCATATTAAAGTCGTAGTAGTGAAAAATATGTTTTGCGACAGTCGAAGTAATTTCTGATAGTCAGCATTTCTTCAAAATTTAAATAAGATAATAAGGTTTTTTTGAAAACTTTGAATGTATCGTGTCCAGTTAAGTGTATTTGAAAAATTTCGTGTTTACTTTTTGCTGTGTGATGTCTGTTTTTGTCGATCATACGCAATAATGCGCATAGTTGATGTTGGGGCTATTCGTAATACCGAGCACCAGGGCGATTCGTTAATACTGATTGCAGCGCCTAACCTAAGTTGGGTAACCCTAACTTTTTGGCTGTGTTACGAACGTCTGCGCTACGCAGAGTTAAGCATTGAGGTAAAATTCTTCATTGATTTAGTTCAAACTTGATAATACTGTGTATTTTAGTACATAGAACATAAATATGAATATAAAATCGTCGCTCTTAAGCAGGTAAAAAATTATAAAACGTTAAAGATTGACACTTGTGAGGAAATCTGTCACACCGATGGCATAAAAAGACATGTGAACATGTATGTTTGCATTTGTTTATTGTATACCTATATCCTTTTTTAAATAAAAGAAAGTCTTAACAACAGCTTCTTACAGTCTTTTTTACAGTCTTTCAACTTGAAACACAAATTTCGAGATATTCCCGGACTAGTTACGAATTACCCCGGGCTTAAAGCTATTCGTAATTTTTGGCATTGGTCGACATTTTTATATGTACTTCAAAGCAAGTACACTTCCATGTTCTATCTACCGGCATTGTGAAGGGAAAGGTTCAACCTTTCAAACCGTTCTATATTTTTTTTTAATGAATATAAGACTCAGGAGACACAATAAAAAGTCTAACAAATAGCCGCGGTCTCCCCTAAATATAGATGTAAATAAAAGCGGCAAACATTACTAAAATTTTTCGTATTACCAAATTAACAACTGACAAGTATAAAATATTAAATTAAAGAAGGCAACAAATGTCTGCTTTACAACAAAATTCATTTTTACAAAGTTTCCATTTTCAGTATATTATAGACTCATGTGAAACAGAACAATTATAGACCTCATTTCGTCCCAAGTAGATTGGAACTCGCTTTATATAGAAAGTCGCAAACCCATATAGAACAGAACAATTGTAGACCTCGTTTCACCCCTAGACAGAAAAGGAGGTGGACCTCGTTTTATGTGGAAAGTCGCTAAATTTTATTCGTAAATATCTTTTTTAATAAAAAGTTTATACCTGAACTTTTTTTGTTAATAATTTTTTAATAAAAAGTAAGCATTACTTAAAATTTTTTGTAAGTCACTCAGAACTCTCTCCTTGATAACACATATCAAGGTCATCAAAGGCTGCTCCCCTCTTGTGCATATTAACTTTTTTTACTAAAAGTACTCACTTTTTATAAATTTTTGCAACAGAATTTAAAAAAAAAATTATAATTACTTCAAAATTAAAAATATTTTATTCGGGCCTTATTTATTATCTTTATCAGGCTCTGAGATATCAATTTCATATATTATGAGCTAAAAAATATGTTTTCTGTTCAAAGATATAGCGTGTCAAAGTTACAGAGTTCAACAAACCTATAGATGAGGCGTAAGGTAACCAAAAATATGTGTGAGAAACTAGGGTTAAAGTAACAGCGAGGAGAAATTCACAGCCGGCATTGGTGTACAAAATTTCGGCAGTGGAGTGCCGAAAAAAGTAAGCAGTGACCTATAATATTGACGGCATTGTCGTCAGTGCTTGGGGAGTGGTGAGCTCACTTCAGAGTCGGTTTTTCGATCATGGGGTTGAGCACAAAAATTTTTTCTTGCATATTCCGAAAGTACATAAATAAAAGAATATTTTAAGCCTATAATCAATTTCATAATTGCTTTCTTTCTGGTAGTTTACTCTTGTACCTGAACGGTGGGGTGCTCACTTCAGGGTCGGTTTTTCGATCACGTGGTTGAGCACAAAAATCTGGTCTTGCATATTTCGAAAGCACATAAATAGGAGAATATTTTAAGCCTATAATCAGTTTCAGAATTGCTTTCTTTCTGGTACTTTACTCTTGTACCGTTAATGTGTATTCGTACTTTCGGGACGATTTTCTGGTCGAAGAGATAGAGTACGAACATTTATTTATATATCGTTGGAAAGCACATAAAAAGCACTTAATTCTAGTGTATTTATTTTTTTATTTTATTAATTATTTATATGAGTTGGTGCTGGCTTAACGTTAAGCTGGCACCCCCACCTTCAATCTCATTTTCCTGCTAAACCGCTCGAGCACAAAAATTTCAAATAGGGTACATAATTAGCACATAAAAAGCACTTAATTTTGGCATAAGTGGCGTTTCGATTTTTTGTGATGGGGGTGCTAACTTAACAGACATTGTTATTTTTAGTATTCTATTGTTTGAAGTTAGGTATACCTATGCATAAGACATCACATAATAATGTGCAATTACAGTAAAATGTATAGAATTTTTAAAGAAGAATGTTTAAAATTTATTTTGATTACAAACAAATACAATATCAAGGTCATTATTTTGATTATTTTTATTATTATTTTTAGTGTTCCATTGTTTGCAGTTATATGCATAAGACAGCACATAATAATGTGCAATTACATTAAAATGTATAGATACAGTTCGTAAATAAAATTTTTGGAAGTTTTTTATATAATTGTGTAGAATACTTCGGGAAAGCTTTAGAATTCTTGTGCAGGCATTGGCGTATGATAATGGGCACGCGGTAGTGTTCATAATTGCATGGCATTGCCTTAATTTTAATATAGGATTGACGGCATTGTAGGCATTGACTAACAATAAACATTGTCGGCAGTGTACAAAAATGTCGGCAGTGTTTTACAGCAATGCCAAAAATCGGCATTGGTGTACAAAATTTTGGGTTGTGAATTCCCCCTCGAGTAACAGTGTAAACATGTTAACATACAATGCTGAAGGACAAGTTTGAAACATCCATGAGAATATTTTATTCTCAAATTGTTAGTTTTATGATTTAAGAATCAATTATGTTTATATTATTATATTTAATTTATATCATGGCCATTATTATATCATGATCATTATTAACCTTTTCTATAGTAAATTATAATTACATATATTGAGCTGTAATTATTTGTTTATATATTTAATAAACAAAACTCTATGAGAATAATAATTAAAACCAATAAATTGCCTGTTTAAGCAAATGCTGTTGCTTTTGTGTGAATTATTGAAGGTATGTTACATTACTACATACATATAAATTGAATATGCATACGTTTTAACAATAAATCCGATCCTTCTCACTACATTTTGGTAAAGATCTTTATATTCTCCAATCATAAATTAATTTCTCGTTAACTAATACGAAAATGGCAAAACGGTACAGAAACTTTTCTGTTCAGTCTACTCTACAAGCGTTATGTCAATAATTATAAGACATCCTTTATATATTTAACTTAAGGTAAATTGGGGGACAATGCCACACTTAAGTCTTTTTTCTGAAATAATTTTATTATGTTATATTGTAGAATTAAGCATTAAAAAATTAATATAATATTCTAGAAACCTTTATTTATTCATACAAATAAAATACTCAAAGTTTCAATATATATTCCAAATTTTTGAAGAAAAAATTAGTTAAGTTCTGCAGAACTGATATCTTTTGCAACATACATGGATAAGACAAGATACCAGTTATAAAGGAAGATGCTATAAGCATTTAAATGATATAATGTAATAATAAAAACTTGTTTTGCTTATCTACAGTAGACAATCAAATTTAAGTTGTAACATAGACATGAGTGATAAAATCAAGTGAACATGGAAACACAGCTAACTTAACAGTTAAGATGTATAGCATACCTTCATGTATAATGCTTTTGTAATTGACTATATGCCCATTTTAAGAATAAATTTTTATTATAATTGTTAATAACTTTTGAATAATAACTGAAGACAGTCCATAGAAGCAAAATGTCTATAGTATTAATTTTATTAAATAATAAAACTATACATTACTATACAAACTATACAAACTAGTGTTGACTCTATATTGGCATGACTTTTTACATTTGATAAGATAGAAATAGCAATTTGGGAAGTAATTTCTTATTAAATTATTCATACTTTTTAATTTTAAACAGTATTTTACAAATTAAAAATAATTAAAATTGTATACCTAACATTTTAATTCATAAAATTATTTTAATAAAGAATATCAATTTCAAAAAATTATGTGTTGTATAAGAGAGAGTAGGGTAAGTCGAACCTATTTGCAGTTTTTGCTCTCTATAAGGCGCAAATAAAATTTGATTGTAAAACTGAAGGTGTTGTTAAAAAGATAATTTAATTTCCTTCATTTTTGCTTCAGACTATTTTGACATATTTCTGAGCAGTGTTGAACTATAATGAAAAATGTAAAAATGCTTTTTTCAGTCTAATTTCAAACTATTGGTTCCAAATCAAACCACCCCTTGGTTCAAATTGAACACTTCTAAGTTACCAACTGTTAGATAGAATTTTAAAAAATTTTAATAAAATGAGTAAAAATAAGCAATTTAAGTCAAAAATAAAAAAATAATAATTAAAAAGAAAAAATTAGTGAGTTTATATAGACGTTTCCTGGTCATATTATAATATTGTATAATTAGAGTTGAAATCTATAAAATTCAATTATTTCAAGTCTGATAACTCATAATATTTTACTAATTTAACATTTCTAAGACCAGATTTGGTCAGCCATCAGTGTTATTATCAGGTTGTAATTCCAATGTAAAAGTCCAATTCAGACACAAGTCCTTTCAAACTATGGAACAAATTTTATAATGAACTGCAAAAATAATCACAAAACGCTTGATATTTTTGAATTCTACACTCTTTACTTATCTTAAATCAATTACCTTTCAAAATTTCAACACCTTTAAAACAATGGTTTACAAGAATTTTCTTTTTTTTTTATTTTTGCACAATAGCTGAAAATACATATTCACATCTATACTTTGAATGTTGTGATAGCGAAATGAATGTTAAGATGTCAAACTGTTGTCACATATTTGATATCTTATAAGAATTTTACATTATAAATGGTACGCAAATCTGCTTAATCATATTCATTTAAATTAAAAGTCCTACTTGAAACATGGTTTGATTTAGCCCACACTCCCTTGTATCTTATCTCCAAATATTAAAAAAATATTACTACAGCTTATACACATGATTTCATAAAATAAAATCTGTATCAACTACGTAACTGTCATGAAACATGTGTCAAAACTGTGCAACAGTTTTAAAGGCCTTTAAAGTATACATTGAATCATAAAGCTTATAGCTATCAAGTTATAAAATATTATAAATATTAATATTTATAAAATATTATAAATATCTTCCATAGCTTATCTCTTTGTATTATTATTATGGCGATCCTTATCAGTATTGAAATTCTTCTTCACTTCCCAACAGTCTAGCGCACATTTATGCACATTCAGAACAACTAATCTCTGACTTATAAACGAACTATAATCAAAGTGGCTTCTTCCTTCAACTGACATCTTACGCTGACTTACCTTACAGCCCGTATTCAGAACGCGCTTATAAATATTAGCGCTTTTTTTTGTTATTTTATCCTTATTTTACATGTAATGAATAATAAAAATAGACTGGCAAAAAACATGTTAATATCTCTATAAACGCGGTTCTAAAAACAAGTCTATATGTTTAATATATAATCGAATGCAAAATATGACGCTGATCTCGAAACGTTACACTGCATACCTCGCGACTGTAAAGGTTAACGGCCAGCCATTCTTCATCTAAGGGTCCAGAATGGGTTGCGAGGTTATGTCGCAAAAAAAAAGGTACTACGGAAGATCTCGCTCGAAGAGATAAAATTTCTCCGATACTATAAATTGTATCAATTTATTACCTTTTCCAGCAGATTCGCTATTTGATAGGAGACACTAGCGGACATGATTGCGGAGTCCCTTCACAGCCGGTTCGAGGATGACGACAACCAGTGTGTACGCGTGAGGTGACTCCAGAGGGGAGGGTACCCGCCAAGCGGCAACGCGTGTCCTGCAACGCAACGAAAAAAAGAAAGGAAAAAACAAACCGGAGTACTCGGTAAGAGACAGACACAGGAATACACGGACGTCGAACCCGCGTAAATATCGCACGAACCGATGTGTAACAGTGCTTCTGTTTTCTTTTTTTTTCCCCTCTCCCTCTCGTCCTTTCTCTTTCTACCGTGATTCCGCTATCGGTAACACATCTCAACGAAATGTGGGTGCATTCGTTTATGCAGTGGTTAGCGTAGCCACTATTCTTCGATGGTTTTTGGAACGTAGACTTGCTTATCGAGCGGCAAACGTAATTGGTTGATCCATAGGTAAAGAGCCTCGCACATGAAATGCATAACATCGGCCATATTCTTGAAATATAACGTATACGAAAATACTAGGGAATTCTATAATATATGTAACGTATACTATAGTATTTTCGTATATTTTCGTATATGTTATTTTTCAAGAATACGGCCCCATAACATAAGCACACATAAGACCGATGGGCCAATGAGCATCCAGCATAAAGTCGCCATATTGATTTACATAACATTTTCATTGGTCCGTTGGTCTTATGTTGTGCTTATGTTATGTTATGCATTTTATGTGCGAGGCTCTTAATAAGATTTCTACAATAAGCTATAAAGGGCCTTGCACATGAAATGAATAACATAACATAAGCACAACGTAAAACCGATAGACCAATAAGCATCTAGCATAAAGTAGCTATATTGATTTACATAAGATTCCCATTGGTCCAGAAGTCTTACGGTTGGTTTATGCAGGCTGTAACCGTTAATTATGCCGGAATCTATAAGAAATTGATATCATAACCGATTATTCTTCTATAGGTCGATTATGATTGGTCAATTTTTTACAGATTCCGGCATAAGTTAGCAGTTACCGGCCTGCATAAACCAATCTTTAAGGACCTCGCACATGAAATGCATAACATAACATAAGCACAGCATAAAACCGATGGACCAATGAGCATCCAGCATAAAGTCGCCATATTGATTTACATAACATTCTCATTGGTCCAGAGATCTTATGCTATGTTAATGCTCTGTTATGCATTTCATGTGTGAGGCCCTTTATGCTACGCTTATGCCACAGTATAAGAAAGAACAGTAGGTCGACTCGATGTTGGCACCTTTGATATAGGCTTGTTTTCTATTCCTGCACTAGACTGCACTGGAACGTTCCTTCTTGCTTTCGCTAACTTTGAAACATCTATCTATTTCATTTTAAGGGTACACTCCCATTGAACTATACTCTAAAGGGCCTCGCACATGAAATGCATAACAGAGCATAAGCGTAACATAAGGCCTCTGGACCAATGGGAATCTTATGTAAATCAATATGGCGACTTTATGTTGGATGCTCATTGGTGCAACGGTCTTATGTTGTACTTATGTTATGTTATGTATTTCATGTGCGAGGCTCTTAACTGGAATGGGCACTGCCATATAACGTCCGTAAGCGGAAAACGTGATAGAAATAGCATGATGCGAGGGGCCACCTTTCTTTTTCTAAGCGTTCTCTGCGCATGCGTTAGCATTCACCTTACATTCCTACTCAAAAGTTAAATTTTTTTTTGTTTTCATGTTGATACAGCATGTAACGGAATTCGTGGAAACGAGGAAGAAATTAACTGTTACTTAAAAAGTTACTTAAATACTTCAAAAAAATATAATACAATTTTGCTTTTGTTTTATTTATGTATGTCATTCAAGTCGCTCGTTTATCTATTCTCATGTGCCGGTACTGCAAAACTTTCTAACGTGACTATACTGACAAAGAGAGGTGGCCCTTTGAAATGGCTCTCTCTCATCACGTTTTCTGGCGGCTAGTGCCCATTCCAGTTAGAGTATAGTTCAATGCGTTTTCCGCTTACGGATGTTATAAGGCAGTGCCCATTCCAGTTAGAGTATAGTTTAATGGGTTTAACTTAACCTGAGTCGGGTTAATGACGCCATATGCTGGAATCGTCCAATCAAAACTTAACCGCCATATTGCTGGTTGTGCGATTCGGTCATGTGCGAAGGACAACTTTCGCCGTGCTTTATGACGGAGTCGACCTACTGTTCTTTCTTATACTGTGGTCTATCTTTGTTTGGCATACTGGTCGTATCACTCCCACCCAACCAATATCCAAAGAGTGGGTACCATTAAATAAGAAGAATCCTATCTTTGTATTTCTTGCTATTATCCAAATATCAACAAGTTGTAAATGTATAACAACCATAAACTAAATTTTTGTCATTTTTTAAAATAAAAATTGATCTATCATTCTTATTTTTAATTGCGTAAATTAAGCACCTGTTATTTTTTATATCTAAACGGTTGTCGAAAATAATACCATGACTACTGATATAGTGGCAGTGTTAAAAGAACCAAGAATGATAAAAATATGTGCCCCAATGGTCAGATATAGCAAGTGAGTATAAAACAATATTCTTCGAACGTTACATGTATATAAATATGCTGATTGTGTATGTTTTTTGTCAGGCTACAATTCAGAACACTTGTGAGACAGTATGGATGTGATATATGTTTTACACCCATGATCTTGGCAGACTCATTTGTGCAATCATCAAAAGCTAGGGACAATGAATTTACTACACACAAAAACGATCAACCACTGATCGTTCAATTTGCAGCTAATACTGTAAATGATTTTGTCGATGCTTCAGTGATGGTTGCACCGTAAGTTCATTATGTTAATTTGTATGTACCTGCAGTTTTGAAAGCTTCTTCTTTTTTTTTTAATATACATTAATGTTTTTAGCTTAGAGAAATTCTTAGAAATTTGGGAAAAAATAAGTTTCCAATTTTTTCCTTGCTATATTTTTTAAGATTCTTTTCTTCTAAAATGATGTTACTTTATTGTTATCTATATCAATGGTTTTAAAAATTTCATAGCTCTAGTAATTCAATAAAGTCTGCTGTCATTACCATAGTCATATTTTATATTTTTTGGAAAAAAATTGAAAAAATCCAAGTTTTTTTCTCAATTTTATTTTTCCTGAAGATCAAGAATCATAGAAACAAGGATATTCTTATTTTGAGAACATTTATTTTTATAATGTTAAATGTTGAGAAATTATATGGTATTAAATAGACATAACTTGCATACATGAAGAAATTTTGTATATTTTTATCAAGAAAAATTATATCATTTTATAACAATTTTCACAAGTTGAAAGAAAGAAATTTTTTAAAAATTACAATATCTTCAAATCAGAAATTAGATTTTTTAATACTATTATTATCAAAACAATCATATTTTGCTGACATTTGAAATTATCAAATTTTTAAAGAAAATTATATATGGGCAAGTTTTTTTATTGTTTCAAATTTATATTTATGTTTATATAAAGAATCATAATTGTTAAATAGAATATACAGAATTAATTTGATACTTTAATTTGATATTAATTTATTTTATATAAGGTTTGTTCTTTTTAGCTGCACTAGTTCAGCACTAGTTCAACACAGTTCATGCATTGCACTGAATCAATTTCGCGAGTGTGACAGTACAGAGAGGGATAAAAAGAACGCAACAGTGCAGTAAAATGGATGTTGTGAGAGATCTGAAATTATTTGATTATAATATAATTAAAATATTAATATTATTATTAATATTATTATTATTAGATTATAATGTATTTTATAACATTATTAGTTTGTTATATATAAACATGTAATATATATTAATTTCAAATATTTCTTTAAATATCTTAATTATATGTATTTTTATAAATACTCATATACTTTTAATAATAATTTCTTAAAAGTAAATAACTTCTTGCAAGATTTCAAAATTTCTTAAGTTTTTTGTTGATGGTCTCTGCACTGCACTGTTGTACTTGCTCATGGCCTAGTGCCGTCAGTACATTGAACTGTTACACTGGGTATCGCTGCACTGCAAAAAAGAACAGTGACGTTTGACGTAATTTTATTCGTTAAAAAGAACGCTTTAAGGTCGCGACACAGGCTTTTGCATAACTGCATAACCATATGTATAAGGAAGTTGATTGGTCCGTTAGCACATGCATAAGGAAATCAATTTCTTTATCCATACGGTTATGCAGCTATGCAAAAACCTGTGCCGTGGCCTTTAGTGTACTCTTGCACTAGTGCAAAAGGTTCAGCTAAAAAGAACAAGCCTGTAGTTCTCATTATGTGTAGTCACTTTTTTCATATTTTTTAAAAAAAAGAAAATGTTTTTTCCTCTACTTTATTGTTCTGGAAAAATAAGAATATTATGTATATCATGTATTTCTTCAAATTGCCAGATATTGCAACGGTGTAGACCTAAATTGCGGTTGTCCTCAACGTTGGGCCATGCAAGAAGGATACGGGGCTGATTTATTAAAAAAACCAGAACTAGTCAAGGATTTAGTGTATCAAGTTAGAAATCGTATTCCAAGGCCATTTACTGTATCCGCGAAGATACGTTTGTTGAAAGATATACGTCAGACAATATTGCTGTGTCAGACTTTAGAGAAGGCTGGCGCTTCGTTTCTAACAGTTCACGCGAGAACCCCGAAAATGCGCAACGAACCAATCGATTTGGATAGCCTCAAGTTTCTTAGAGATCACGTTCAGCTGCCTCTCGTGGCGAACGGCGACGCGAAAAGCCTGGAAACTGCGAAATCCTTATTTAAAGAATCTAGATGCGAGGGAGTGATGTCCGCCAGGGGTATTTTAACCAATCCAGCTTTATTCTCGGGATACTCTGTTACTCCACTCACCTGCATTCAAGATTGGTTGAACATCACATCAACCATACCGACTGAATTCCAATGTTTCCATCATCATTTAATATTTATGTTGGAAAAGATCTTGCCGAAGAAAGACCGAACGTTATTTAATAGCCTACAAAGTAAATCGTCTGTGTTGGAATTTTTAAAAGATTATTACGATGTAAGACCAAATACATCTAACTCGACAGAATTGACCAGGTGTAACTTTAGTACCTCGCACGTGCAATGTAAAGAAAAATATATTAATTGTTGGGAGGACGATTCAACTACCGATTTTCTAAGATGTATGTTTAATACAAATTTGTAAAAAGGAAGTTTGTTAATAAACTTTAAAAAAGCCCGCTGCAAAAGTCACTATCTTATTTAGTTTCTCAGATTTATGCAGATTGCGATAGAGTAGACGTCAAACTTCTGGGGGTCGATCATGAAACTTTTTCCCTAATGGCTCTGGCGTTTACAATTTTTTGAAAAGACGTACGCCTATTGGATAATCGCAAATCGCGCTGGTCTGCCAGAGCCATAAGACGGAAAGCACAGATATCTATACTAAACTAGGTCGCTAACTAGAGTCCTATATAAAGAGAGAAGCGACATTGATGTCCAAAGCTCTGATTGGTAATCTGATTAATACTTGATTGGCTAAGCGAGCAGCCGTATTGTGACCACAGCTGTTTGTAGAATGATACGAATGGTGTTTGATGACGTTAGAGCGGTCCCAAAATGGCGGTGGAGGACTCAATTGGATACTGAAGGTTGTGGTGAGGGTTCAATGTCGCTTTTCTCTTTAGTATTGTTCGTTTTGTCTGTCCTGGGTCTAGTTCAGAGCAGATCTGAATCAGGGCTTCCAATCTCCCGTGTATTTCGATGAAGCCAGCGTTAGTGGCGTCCTCGCTGGACCACCTCAAGTAAAATGGAACTACTTGCTACTAAGCAATATCTGTCGGTAATATTTAGGTATCTGTCGGTAATAGTTAATATTAATATAATAATTAGGGAAAAAAGAAAACATTACGAAGGAAATACTGGTAAAAATAAAATTGTCATATTTTATTTTGCATAAATGTAAAATACAACATGTGTTATGTATATTTACTTAATCATACATTATAGATTAAACATATCGAAATATAAACAAAGCAATAAATTCAATTAACAATGAAATAAATTAACAATAAATCAATAAACAATACGCAATAAATCAATTTACAATACAACTTGAACAAGAATTCTAATCGCAGCTAAATCTTTGTGCTTGTGGTTTTATTTATGTGATTTTATACACTTTCCTGAAATTCAATAAACTGTTCGCCGAATTGTTTTTTAGTCATAATAGAGCCTTACATTGAACCCTGGCTGAGGTGATATTTTGTACAATAAATTCTTTGCAGTTTTTTCAGGGAGGGGGGGTTAATATTAATTTCAATTTTAATAATACGTGATATTACTCAATCTTGTTCAATGTAGGGCTGTGTTATGACTGAAAAAACAATTCGGCGCACAGTTTATTGAATTTGAGGAAAGTATAAAATCACACAAATAATACAAGCACGAAGATCTAGCTGCGACTAGAATTCTGGTTCAAGTTGTATTGTAAATTGATTTATTGCGTATTGCTTATTGATTTATTGCTAATTTATTTCATTACTAATTGAATTTATTGCTTACGTAGAAAGTATTCTACTTTTACATATATGTAACATACATGATATGTCTGCTTATCGCAAACTAGGATAAATGGAAAAAATTATAAATTATGAAAATGGTGCTGTTTTTTAAAAAAAAAGGATTTTAACAAAATTGATTCTATTGTATGCGTAAGAAAAAAAGTAGTTAACTTATTAATATTGCAATAATCCTAGTTTATGCGATAAACACATATGTATTTTACATATATATGTGTGTGTGTGTGTGTGTGTGTGTGTGTGTGTGCGCGCGCCAGAACATCCTTAATGGCATACCCGGTTGCTCGGGATCAGGGCGTTGTATTCCCACGCTGAGATTATGAAGAAAATCATGTGAAGGATGGCACTAATTTTTGTGATGTTTTCTTCCAATGCTACTTTTTTCTTGATGCTATTGTTTCTTAATAATGCTAGCTCCTTTTCTAATGGTACTAAACATTCTTGCAACTCTTTCTGTTGTCCAACCTGTGAATGATACAATTATTTGAATTTAATGAAAGTTTAATAATTGATTTAGTAAATAATTAACATAATAAAATAAAAATTTAGTTATTAAAGTTATTTATGTTACTATTGTATAAACATGTTTACATAATTGGAAATGTACAAATATAACTTACAACATAATCCAATTGCTGCGACTCGATTTTCACTCTTTCAACTTCTTGATTCAGCATTACTATTTTGTCCCCATTTGTCCCAAGCATTAACTTGTGTCGCTTGATTCACAAGTACTTATTCTTGCTCTTTCAACTCCAAGGTCCATTTATTAATACATTCTTCGAGTTGACAGAAATTAATAGCCCCTGATAGAATACCGCTCATGGAATTAACGCTGCAATAAAAGATGTTTGTAGTTGGCTAAAATTGAACTGCAAGGTAATCAAATGTCTTATTGGTAATGAGCAAAAATTGATCTTTCAAACATAAACTTTGTTTTTTTTTTTTTTTACGAAGGTAGAGGAAAATCTTCACAAACCTCCTTTTACGACCAGTGACAACCAGTCAGACCAGAAGCGGAGAGGCGGTCCATCGTGGACTGACGTACCGGTGCTATCCTTCTCCGATCGGCTATTCTAACTCATGACGAGGAGCTTTGTAGCCCGAAGAACATCCAGAGACGCAACAATTTCTCATATTTCTAAATAGTCAAATAACAAGTTCTCATATTTATAAATAGTTGTTATTAAACTCAATTGTTATTGGTTTGGTTTTTTTTTCTTTTACGTTATTTTAGGTTATATAATAAAATTCACTTACCTTATCAATAGGTTGTACGGGTAGGCCTCTGAACTACTTCTTTCTCTTCTTTCCGGACAAAATCTGAACACTGTTGAACACTGCTGAACACTGCTGAACACTGCTGAATACTTTTGAAATATATTGAAATATAAATCCGCGCACGTTCTGCGTTGCACATGGTTGCACATGTAACGAAAACAAAGCATGAACCAGTATGTACCATGCGAGATTTATCAACCATTTTACCGACAGATATTGCTTAATAGTTTCATTTGGCCTAGGGTGGTCCAGCGAGGACGCCACAAACGCTGTCTACAAAATTTACATAAGAGATTATAGGCCCTGGAGCAGATCTGAATAGACCTGGGTATGTTGGGTTAAGATAGAAGAATTCCGGAAATGGATCGTAGAACAGGAAGTGGATTACTGATATTGCTCTGAACGACTCTGAAGTGAACTCGGGTCTACTCGGACGGCTGTAAAAAGAACACGATAGCGTAACCTAATCTGACTGAATATAATTTCCGTGAAAATTTTTTTCAGAATTTTTTATATAGTTTTTCAGAATATTTGTATAATTGTATAACTTTTTCAAACTTTTTATACAAATTAGAATACTTTTTAGAAATACTAGAAAGTTTATCTTTTCTCTGAATTTTTCATATATACTAATTATAAAATATCCTAAAATTTTTCTAAAGATTTTTTGTTTTATAATTTTTGATGAAATGTTATAAAGTCTCAGAGTTAAAAGTATTTTTTTTAAATTATAGGATTACTAATTAATGATTTAATGATTTAATTTTTAACTTTAACTAATTATTTTTAAATTTATTATACAAATTATAATTTTGTAATTTAATATAAAAGTTTTTTACAATTAATTTTTAATTTAACTCAAGTTAATTTACTCTTAACGTAACTTTTAACTAGTTAGTTTTTTGTTTATATAACTTTTAACGCTAACTAAATTAATTTTATATGCATATAAACCATTAACTTTAATTTAATGTAGTTTAAAAAATGTATTAACTTACCCAACCCTCCACTTTTCACACGCTTTATTTACGTTCTGATGCCCCAATTTACATTCCCGCTTGCTTTAAGCTATCATTTTCGCCACGGCAATAAACGTTTATATATTTCAAAACACGCGGTTGTTTATTGTATAACCTGAATGGAACCGACTTGAACTGTCGTTTTGCGGTGGAGCATTACAGGGAAACTCTGAGTGGACTTGAATGGTTCTCAACAGCTCTAACGGCAGGTAATAAAACAGAACCAAGTTTTCACCCCAATTGCCCTCTATATTACTTCCGTCTAAAAGAACACTATCAAGTCGCTGGGTTCGTTCAGAGCGACTCCGAGCAGCTCCCGAGAGACAAAACGAACAATACTTTTATATAAGACTCTATCGCTAACCTGTGGTATTAGCATATGACAGAATTGAGGCAGGAAGGATATCCGGTTTCAGCCATGTTACCTACAACAAAATGGCCGCTCCAATGCCGCTCTTGCTTGGCATTATGGCACGATATCGAAAAAACACTCGATAATCACAATTAATATGCTCAACGGTAAAGTGTATAAAATACACTTAGAAAGTATAAAATAAGAAAACATTAATTTTAATTAGGGACGCATAAAATAGTAATAAAACAAATCCATTTATAGTAAAACAATAAATTTTATTGTAAGAATTATAGCAAAATGTTAATAATACAATCTACGTATTATTAAAAAGAATCAATTTGGATAATTTTTGGCGTTTGCTTATAGGATTTACAACGTCTTTATTTAATGTTTTGGAATGTGAATGCATTCAAATAGTCAAATATGTTTTGCATACAATTTTTATTAATTGTAAGCGATAAGGTATATCTGTACCTATTTCCAACTCTTCGTAACATTTATCATTATTACGAAATACATTCGCGTTTAATACGAATCTGCGTGTCACTCGGTAAATAATTTGAGAGTATGCATTTTTATTTGGTAGATTATTTGTACCTTTTGCTACGGACTGCAGAAACTCAATTTCGGTGGCACAAATAATTTTTTGCACATGATTCGATGCATAAACTAAACCCCCCTTATTTTTAACTTCAATTAATATTGTATATGATGCAAAGTTTTCTTGCCTATCATCAGTTTTTCTAATAAGATTGGCAATGCAGCCTTTGCAGGTTAATTTAAGAAGAATTTTTTTAACTACAAAACCTGCTACATAATATAAAATATTATCTTTTAGGTAATTATATTGTCACCCACATTGATAATATTGTATAATTCTTCGTTTTCAACGTCAGAAAAAAAATTGTCATTGTTAATATCAGAATTTACACCATGAATGTCAATCATGCCAATTTTTAACGTTTGTTTTCTTCGTCCATGTTAATTTAAATCTTATATCTGTATGTTCTAGGTTAAAACCGACACAATTTGCTTTTTCTGTCGCTGAAATCGAATTTTTCACAAGTATACTTTTCATGGCAGCTTTAAATTGTAATACATTTGGATTGTTATTCCAACTGTGTTGTCGACGTACTTGTGCAAAAAATAATTCTAAGTAGTCCTGGCTGAACCTGTACGTCATTAAGTATTTAAAAGAATCTTCTAGTAATATAATTTTAGCAATTTGAAATATCGACCTTTCCGGCTTTGTTTTGCATTCTTCCATTTGTTCTGGAATAATTCGCCAAGGCTTCCACTAAAAGTATTAGAAATAACTTGACTTGGATCATTTTCAAGTAGATTCTTTGCTCTGTTAATATAACTGATATTTCTATATAACTGATATTTTGACAATTTATATAACTATTACAATTTATATACAATTCTTTTTCCGACAATTTATGTATAGTTCTTTTTCCGTTCACAAATATCTACCGATTTTATATACTTTCATACTATTTTCTTGCGACTACAGAATATTTTTTCGTTAGGGTATACATATATTTGAGTATGTCAACTTTATGTTTACAAAGCTGTACCCAGCGTCATTGATTCTGTCCCTCGAAAAATTTTCCAAATTGAGAAGTCTCCACTTTCTACATACTCACACTTTATGATTAATGTAACGACTAGAGCTTATTGGTCGTTACATTAATTATAAGCTGTTTGTAGAAAGATAACGACTTCTTAGTTTGGAAAATTTTCCGAGGGACAGAATCAATGACGCTGAGTGCTCAAATACATATATTGTATCAGACACAGTGGGTGCTTTCCAGCTACGACACAAGTCGACACTGTGTAACACAGTGTCCATTAGTGTGAGTGAGACAACTAAAATTTTCTCTTTTACACTAATGGACACTGTGTTACACAGTGTCGATTTGTATCGTAGCTAGCACTTAGTATTTATACTTTGTCATTGTACCGTAATGTTTTTAATAGACTCTCCAATGAACGGATCTTTTCATCTCTTCGTGATACCTTCTGCATCAATGTCTTAATTGTTCTTTGCATTCGTTGTTTTCTTGGAGACATTTTCTGCATCTTTAAATAATAAACTGAAGGATCCATTATTTTCCGTTTCTTTACCGTAGTTATTTTAATTGTATCATCAATTGAATTTGCACTGGTAGTTGCTTTTGGACTCTCAGACAATACAATTGGAGTATGTTTCAATGAAGAAGTACTTGAGCTCTCAGAATCAATATTAGGTGATAATTGATCGATATCTGGTTTCTTTAATATACTCCTCCAAGTTTTTGCAGGCGAACTTGCAGCGGGTGAATTCGTTACATAACCAGTTATATTAGGTATGAATGCAGGAGCAGAAACCTTAGAAAATATAGAAGGCACAGCAAGATTTTTCAAGCGTACACCACTTGTGTTTGGTCTATCCATGTAATCCTCAGCTTTAAAATGTGCACTGCAAATAAGGTGATTTTTAGTTGGTTGAAAACCTTCTCTTCCAATTGCATTAATCCACATTTGCAATATTTCAAGCCGATTTAAAGGAAATCTGAAATGTGTATACGTAATGCTTATTTGAAATATAATCTCAGAATATCATAAAACTCGTATGTTACAAACATATACATTCTACTTACCTGAATAAATGAAAACCATTTTTATTGCTATTTTTGCAACCCGTTATGCAACAATTGCTTGGCATTATGGCACGACATCAAAAAAACACTCGATAATCACAATTAATATGTTCAACGGTGCTCAGCGGTCAATCGGCTTAGTTGTCAAACCTGTCAAACACATACACACTAACCCAACCTACGCGCAGACGCAATTTTCTTGTTGGGTGAGATGGCCGAATCCGGATATCCTGCCGGACACAGCTATTCAACCGAAGGTAGCGATCTAGTTTAGTATAGATATCTGTGGTGAAAAGTGAAAAATTTCTCTATTAACTTCAATGGTAAAGATTTTCACTTTTCACGTTTCCGCCCTAGGGAAAAAGTTTCATAGGCTCAATGCACACAGGACGCGTCAACGCGTTACGCGTGGCGAATAGCCAATCATTCTTTTGCTTTCTTATTTCTTGTCATAAAAACGAAAAAATGATTGGCTATTCGCCACGCGTAACGCGTTGACGCGTCCTGTGTGCATTGAGCCTTAAATACGCATTTCTCGAAATTCCGCGAAATACGCTTCATGTGAAAAAAGGCTTTTAAAATTACGTAACGTATTTTAGAAGTTACTAGAATACGCAAATTACGCTACGCAAGTTACGCTTCATGTGACGGCACCCTGAAAGGGATAAAAAATTTTTGGTTTTCTTAAGTTTTTTTTTTGTTACTGTTTACTGTTGTTTTTACACTCCGAGCGTACGCTTGCGGGAGTGGCGATAAACGCGGTAAGGGGAAATAGAGGATGGACTTGGCTTCACATATGCGTAAACGTGCCGAATATTTCCGAGTCTAACCAAAGTTATCCTCTTAGAACATATAATACTGGAAAGAGCATAGTCTCTTGAAAGTGTCAAGGTCCGTGGATTGGCGTTGGAGGGGAAAAAAGGTCGTTGCATAGCCGCCATTTTCGAGACAGCGAGTCAGTGTTAGTGTATGTACGTAGATAGTAAGGTACTACAGCTATTAGTTGTGTGAGTGAGCGAGTGTGCAGTAAAAGTATGGCCGCCGCCATTTTCGTTCCACATCGTTGAAGTGGATGCAACGACCTTCCTTCCCCTCCAACGCCAATCCACGGACCTTGGAAAGTGTCGTCGAATAGATTGACAGAGATAGATAGATGATGGTACTAGTTTGTAATGCGCATGACCAGGGAAGCGCGGGCAAATAAATTATAGCACAAAACGGTATATGTATAAAGGTCAATAAAAAACTAATTTATAATAAAAAAAATATTGAAGTGACAAGTGACAAATTATAATTTATATTAACTAAATAAAAACGCATTCAAATGTGAATAATAATTTGTATGTTTATTTATTGGTTATCGAACAGTACAAGTTTCGTATATTTGTGCCTCATTTAGGCTGCGGTCCATTTAGTACTTCTGAACGCTTTGAATGCTACGCTCTAAACGCTACGCTATGATCGGTCCACTAGTGTTACCAATATTACAATCACTACACAAGTGGACCAGTTTGTAGCAGTTGTAGCACTTGAATCAACTAGTCGCGATTTATCCAAATTTAATAATGGAATCAGTTGCGATTTTAGTAAATGTTTATAATACATTCAACGATATAATATCTTATATATATGATGATGAGGAAGAAAAAATAGAATTTTGCTTAATGAGTTATGAATCGAAGAAAATGAAGAACGCCTAAAATTGAAGGTTATGTAGAACGTATTATCCCATCTCTCACTGTTATGGAATTCAAGAGTCATTTCAGGTAAAGTCATAATTTTAATTTATTTTTTCTCGCGTAGCAGAAACAAAGAGAGTTAATGATAATAATTCCTTTTTATTGTCAATTGATATATCATGTTTAAACACGTATGAACACAAATACGGCCCCAAACAAACTATTGATGAAGCCAACAACGGTTTGAGCGCAAATCGAAATGCGGCTCAAGTCGTAATTTCCCGCCAAATATTGAAACGCTCCAGCTAACCCATCTCCTGAGGTGAGGCAGTTAGAGCGAATCGAGAGCGAAAACGATGACGTATTGATGTCGTAATAAGAGCTATTGGGAGCGTTCCGAAGCGTCAAATGGACCAACCATATTAATGCTACAAATGCTCTGTAGCGTTTGAAGCGCTAAGTGGACCGCAGCCATAATTATCTTTTTCGCAAAGCTTATTCGTATGATGGATTCAAACCTTTAAATATTGTTTAATAATTAATCTAATCATTTCTGTTCTGTGATTAAAAATCAGATCTTGTAAATAATTAAACTTACATGTGATATGTAGACGCCTGATCTCGTTCCTTGCAAATGTAGCAATACATTATTGTCACAATTTCGTAGAATAGTGTTCAATTCTTCCAAAGGGGTTTTTTGATTACGCGTCCTGAACTCAATACAACTCAATACTTACAAAGCTCAATTGAAGGTTAGCTTACAGCGTTTTTCATTGGGAAAACTAGTGCGCACTGAGTGTGCACTCACCGCTGGGAATTGGACGTTTCGGTTCGCGCGATGACGGTGCCAACGGAAACGCTCAATTACCTGCAGCAAGTGCACATTCAGTGCGCACTAGTTTTCCCAATGAAAAACGCTATTAAATGCTTTGGATGGCAACCGTGCACGCATCTGTATGGAGCATGCGCATTACAAGTTAGGACCATCATCTCTCCATCTTTGTCAATCTACTCTCGGACAATCAAATGCACGGGGCTGATAGGGCTATGATCCTTCCAGTACTATATGTTCTAAGGTTATCCTCTATTTGTCCGGGAGGGTCCCAGATGCGCACGGACCCAATCGAACACCACCAATCACGTAATCTAATCTAACCCAACCAACGGAAATACTCTAGGCATCGGCCGCTATAATTGGTGGCGTCCAATTGGGTCTGTGCGCATCTGGGACCCTCCCATTTGTCCTATGATCCATAAGCTATGGGTCGCACATAAAATGCATAACGGAGCATAAGCGTAGCATAAAGCCTCTGGACCAATGGGAATCTTATATAAATTAATATGGCGACTTTATGCTGGATGCTCATTGGTCCATCGGTCTTATGTTGTGCTTATGTTATGTTATGCATTTCATGTGCGAGGCCTTTTATAGCCTTTAAGGATCTCGCACATGAAATGTACAGTCGTAAAAAGTTGCAACACATTTTCTTCGATGGTTTTTGGAATGTAGACTTGCTTATCGATCGGCAAACGTAATTGGTTAGATCCATAGGTAAGACCCAATTATGTTCGCCGTTCGATGAACAAGTCTACATTCCAAAAACCATCGAAGAAAATGTGTTACAACCTTTTAGCTCACGACTGTACAGTCGTGTTCATTATAGTTGCGACACTTTTTCTTCCATGCGTTTCTGAACGCGCAACTATAACGAGAGCTGAGAACATGATTGGTTCTTACTTATGGATCCAACCAATTACGTTTGCCGCTCGATGAGCAAGGCTACATTCCAAAAACCATCAAAGAAAAAGTGTCGCAACTATAATGAACATGACTGTACACCCAAGGACTTTGATTCTGTCCATGGGGAAATTTTTCAAACTGAGAAGTCACCACTTTCTACATATTTGCAGTTCATGATTAATGAAACAACTAAAGCTTATTGGTCGTTACGTTAATCATAAACTGTAAATATGTAGAAAGATAGCGACTTCTTAGTTTGGAAAATTTCACCATGGACAGAATCAAAGTCCTTGGGTGTACATAAGCGGTCATTAATGCCTTCCCTAAGGAGGTTAGGCGCGTTCCAGACACATGCATCGCATCTAGGTATTTATCACGCATGATTGTTAAATCTGACCAATCTGGCAAGTCAGATTTAACAATCATGTGTAATGAACACCTAGATGCGATGCGTGTGCTGGAACGCGTCTAACCTCCTTGGCTGCGTTCAGATTCTCCACCCGGTGAGTGATCTCTGGGTGACTGGGTAAATGGGCGGAGCTAATGAAAAGCTCCCTAGTGGTTTATGGAATCTGAACGCACTCTCAAACATTGGGTGTGTTTAGCAAATAACGCTGAGAAATAGTAACATAAATATCTCAGATTCAGAATAAATTACATAATAAATTAAGATAAACGATAAAGATAATACATAAATATTTTACTATGAATATTTTTATCAATATAGCTAAAGTAGATGAAAATTAAATGTTAGTAGAATAGGACGAATCAATTTAAACAATGAAAATAAATTTTTATTTTAACAAATTAGATGAAGATATATATTGCGCATATCATTTATTATATGTATAGGCTTGTTTTCTATTCCTGCACTAGACTGCACTGGAACGTTCCTTCTTGTTTTCACTAACTTTCAAATATATATCTATTTCACTTTAAGTGCACACTAATTCAAGGAGTTCAGGAACAGAAAACAAACAGTATATTTTATTAGTATCAGAAAATATTTAATAATACTAAAAATCTTTAACATACTAATCTCAAATATAAATATTTATATAACGGTTTTGTGAGACTGTAGACCAAGAAACCTTACATTAATAGAATAAAAGATTAATATTTATTAATCTGTAATTACATAAACAGAATAATAAATAAAACGTTTAAACTTTACTTGGTTATTAACGTTTTTCTTTATTATATTTATACATTTTAATTTTTATTTACTATAATATTTTAAATTAAATTTATTTTTTTATTTTAAATTTGTTTTAAATATACGAGCTTTATCACAAATATATAGAAATTTTTATAGCGATACATTTTGGAACGCACCTTTACGTCACCCACCTGTTTCACCCGGCTCAAGGACTCATGTGGTTTTTCCACTCTCTCGGGATAGACAGAGTGATAAAGTGAACGACCCACCTAATGTCGGTAGGGGCACTCTAAAGGAATCTGAACGCTCTTTAGGTGCCTGGGTGCACTCGGGTGGGGAATCTGAACGCAGCCCTTTGGGAAGGCATTAAGGGCCTCGCACATGAAACGCACAACATAACATAAGCATAACATAAGACCTATGAGTCAATGAGCATCCAGCATAAAGTCGCCATATTGATTTACGTCCGTCGGTTTTATGTTGTGCTTATGTTATGTTATGCATTTCATGTGCGAGGCCCTTTATGTTGTGCTTATGTTATGTTATGCATTTTATGTGCGAGGCCCTTGAAGGGCCTCGCACATAAAATGCATAACATAACATAAGCACAACATAAGACCGATAGACCAATGAGCATCCAGTATAAAGTCGCCATATTGAGTTACATAACATTTTCATTGGTCCGTCGGTCTTATGTTTTGCTTATGTTATGTTATGCATTTCATGTGCGAGGCCCTTTAGGCTCTTTAGCGCAGAGCTCGGCAAGAAATGCACATTTTGCCCGATTTTCAGTTGACTTCGCCCAGCGCTCTTCCCTTACCTCGACGTCCCGTGCGCAGCCAACGAGCCGCGCGAGACTCAGGACCGTGTCACCTCGCGACTCGCGACCGTATCGTGTCACCGGTCACCGGACCTCGAATACATATTTTTAATAGCTTTCCACATCACCCAGGGGGTACTATTATCGACGCGTTTTTTTTTAAGTGGTTTCCCCGTTAGGCCTAATCCACTGATGACTGAGACGACCTTCTAATAGCTTGAATTAATTTAAAAGAAGCAGAATTTTAAATATTAAGTGAAATGAAAAATACATTCAGATTCACGACTTTCGGGCTTTTTTATAAGCGACAGCAGGAATGTCGATCTGCATATTGCACGTAGCAAGACGCATAAGACGCGGTAAAGAATTGTCGCTTAAACAAGAACGTTTTTCATTTTTAATAAACTTCATTTTTGAAAAAGAAGTCTCACATAAATATGTGAATCCGAACATAGAATAAATTCGGAGTCCGAAATCTCGAAGCTTGGGGTAGGTTGATTTTGATAAAACGTTATAAAATTCTGCACCGGTTTCTTTAACCATTTTCAGAGAAATATTATTTTGTAGGTCACATAATTCGTCCCGTAAATTAATCTGCTGTTCTACGATTGGCGCTGTAAGAGGATTCTCGAAAAGAATTAATTCTGTTCGAAGTTTTTCGAAGCAGGTGAAACGCGTATCGAATTCTTCTATAACAGAATCTACGAAATGAATATTTTCTTTAAAATTACAGCTACTGCCGTGTTCTTCGAGAAGAATCTGGCAAGATAATAGTACCCCCTGGGTGACGTGGAAAGCTATTAAAAATATGTAAAGCTATTAAAAATATACTTCTTTGTTTCACACATGTTAGTTTCTCTTTCTATCCTTGTATGTATATTTTCATGGCTCGATTTACATACGTCAGAAGGAAGGTGTGATTTGCATGTAAGTGATATTTTTTAATATTTTACAATTGAACAAGTTTGTTGTTATATCAAAATTAAATATTAAATTGGAAAAACTTAATAATAAGACAAGCAAATACAGTTATTTTTGTTCAGTTAAATTCTGAGCGTCCTCATTATTGTATAGATTTTTAGCAATAAAAAGTAAATAGGTAAAAATTAAATAAGTAAATAAATAAATAAATAAAAAATAAAAAACAATAAAATTAAACCTAAAAAACATATAAAAATATAATAATACGAAAAATTTTGTAGTTATTAAAAAAATAAATATATATTAACAATAGACGCCATAAAGCAGATATGGATGGGGCGCGTGTATAGCAATATAGATATTTTTAGTTTATTTCTGAAAAATGTGTCTTCGAACTATAACTTCACCATACATGTTTGAATTTGTTGTTAAATATGCTATAAGTTTTGATATAAAGTAAATTTTAAATTTTTCAGAAATTTAGAAGAGAAGGAAAATTTCGAGAAAAATAACATTAAAAAAAATCTAAACAAAGTGTTATAAAATACATAGAAATATATAAAACTTTTATTTAAAACTTTTTTTTATATTTTTTACCATTTCGATGGTATTACTTAAATATTAAGATTTTTTAATTCAGAAATTAAAAAATCAATTTATTTCAAGAGTGTGTTTTATCCTCTTGACAATTATATGGGCCCGTTGTTATACATATAAAAATACGTGTCCCACATTTTTATCTGTATTACAACATATTAAAAGCTTGTCAATTTCTTGCACACTCTTACGCTGTTTCCTATTTCTTTCACACGTGTTCTTACGATGAAAAGGAAATGGAGGAAACTAACCGAATGAACCGAATCTTCGGTCAAAAATTAGTGTAACACTTCACGTGCATAACTGTTCCCGATAGAAAGAGAAGCAGATACTTGAATAAGTGCATGAAACAAGGATAGATGACTCAGCATACCAACAGGCTGACGCTAAATAATTTTGTTTTTCACAGTTGCCTGTCTTATTAACTATAGCCCACCGATAGACGAAGAGGGCTAATTTTTAGAGAGAGACACGCGCGAACTGCACACACCATGTTATCCTTCCATCATGGGGCGGAGTCAACTGAAAATCGGGCGAAATGTGCATTTCTGTGCATTTCTTGCCGAGCTCTGCTTTAGCGTGTTCGTAATAGAGTGAAAAAGCGTGGTTAGGATTGCTCACGCAATCCTCTTGAAGTTTTACCTTATTATTTCTTGGCATTCCCATTTATAATTTCGTATTCCTTAATCCCTAAAATGCCGTAAAACATAAAATCGTCTCTGCCCTACTAGTTCACTAGGGATGGGTGCCATATCAATTGGAAGAAGAAAGTTCATTTTCTATTGATATTACAATTTTTTGTTATATATTCCATTAAGGAAAAATTAATTTATAAGTATCGCAAGGTTATACAAAGCGAAAACTTTAAAAAATGAGTTATAATACATGTAAGCATAAATACCTTTCACTCTGCGTTGACCTAAATGGTTTGCACTGTTTGTATCGCTTGATCAGTGATTAATTTAAGCGGCAGTTGCAAAATTTCTAATTGTTCGATTCCTAGTCTTTAAAGGAAATCCTTATTCACCTTGAAAAATTGAAAAAAAGATGGTTATGACAAAAAGGAATTTTTTTAATATTAACTGGTTTTTAAGACAAAAACCAGTTAATATTAAACTTTGCATACTCTTACTATTATTTTTTAAATTTAAAAAAGGGCTGCTTTCTCATTTGTTATACATTGCTCATATAGCACCGATTGTTACAAAGTTTTCATAAAGGTCAACATGTTACAATTTTATATGCAGCAATTCTGAAAGGATTCTGCAAAATGCTGTATGAAATGTAATAGAAATGTTTCTAAAATCTATCACACGTAAATTTCAAAACATCTAGAATAGAAAGTCATGACATTAAAATGACATCAAAATGATTATTAAAAGTAACTTTTTCATCAATCAATTTATTTTTGTCACTTTCACGTTATGATGACTTATTAGGTCTGTTCGAGTTGCTTGAAATCCCTAAAAATTTTTGCACTTGAGATGAGATAAATATATATTCGATCGTAAAAAAGAGAGAGACGACAAAGAAATTAATTCAAAAAGGGCAGCAACACGAACAGGCCTATTGTTCTACTTTAATATGGCTAGTGATAACACCAAAGCAAAAGCTTGATATAATAGGTTTGTTCGAGTTGCTTGAAATTCCCAAAAATTTTTGCACCTGAGATGAGATAAATATGTATTTGACCATAAGAAAAAGAGAGAGACAACGAAGATATTAATGCAAAAAGGGCAGCAACACGAACAGGCCTAATTATATGCGCTTTGTATAATTGGGCTCTAAAATGGTGATAATCATATCAATGGATAGCTAGTATAACAGTACACATTAAATAACAAATAGTATTTATCTTAATACTTGAAATTTATGTATTTTCTTTAATTTAGAAAAAATTATTTTAAATTTTTCAAAGAGGAAAGTTAAATATCCAAATGTATAAATTTCAAAATTGTAAATAATAAAGTTACACAAGAATGTTACCCTCATTAATGTGATATTTTATTTGCTTAAAAACTGATTTATGAAGGTGTAATCATTAATTTATGTTGAAATAGTAAAATTCAACAAATATGATTTCAATGCCTTTCTTCAAATAAAGACTCTGAACAAAAGCATTGAAATCTCCATGTTAAATTTTATTGATTTTGACATAAATTAATGCTTTATGGTATATGTGTGTGAGTGCGCGCGCGCGCGCGTGTGCACACACACACACACACACACACACACACATATATATATATAACGTTATTAAATTTAAGATAAAATAATCATACAAGATTATAAGTTCTAACAAATTTGCAGGCCTCACGGAAGAATGTCCATTGACGAAAGAGAGAAGTTACAAATACAGACTCTGTGCATACTGTGGCAATGGACTGAAATTCATCATTGTCTGCTTTGTTGCACTGACTATTGCCATCACTACAATGCTAGTGTTACAAATTCTTTATACTGAAAATATACCACAGGTACAATCACGAAACTAATTGTCACACAGGATATTGGATACAAGATATTAAGAGAATATTCATGCTCACTAAATATTAACAAGGTGTTTATTATCCAATAAAATTCAAGATTTTTAGGGACCTTTTTATTTTTGTAAATAATAGATTTTCATAGGATTTTATTGGTTTACTTGGGGAAATTTTTAGAATTTTATTTTTAAATTTGAATTCTCTTTCTAACAAAATTATTTCTTTGATTATTTTTTCTTGATAATGCAAAATTAATAATAAATATGGTATTTATATCTATATACATTTGTAATTTGTGCTTTTTATAAAAAAAAGAAATTAATGACGGTACATTATTCTAAATTGTAGGTTAAATTATCTTTTGAATTTTACAGTTTTAGTGAGTTAATTTCATCTATTAGGGACAGTTTCTTACATATATTTAAGTCATATTATTTCTTTTCATAATATTTTCTCAAATTTAATCTTAAAAACAAATGACTTCTTTGTCTGATCGTTTGATTAAGAAATATTAAAAAATTATTTAATCTTACTCGGAATTTTAAAAATTCAAGGAATTCTTTTTTACAAAATTTTAATAAACATCTTGTATAATTTTTTAAGTAAATTCAATCAGGAATAAAACCTTATAATATATTTCTATCAAAAGTTATGGTTTTGATTTGTAACAAACTTTCAATATTGCATGTATCATGATAATTACTTTTATTATTGTATATAAGATCTTGTTTAGTTAATATTATTCTGCCACAATTTCATCCCTATACACATTAAGTAAAAAGATAAAATAGAATCTTAGCACTTTGTTACAATTTTATTTAAATACTTTCAATATAGTTTTATTAACAATAGGCCAGTGGATCTTTTTAATTTGAATACAATTATGCTTTGGATGGAAATGTATCACTGGTGCTTATTATCAGGAAAACTTGGAATTTTCAGAAAATTAATTAACTTTTTACTCTTTTGAAAATATTGAATTTTTTCATGATAGATTAATTCTCTAAATTTTACTAATGTTTAAAGAAATCGTAGAAATTTTACTTTTAAATTTATGTATATATTTATATATATATGTGTGTGTGTGTGTGTGTGTGTGTGTGTGTGTGTGTGTGTGTGTGTGTGTGTGTGTGTGTGTGTGTGTGTGTGTGTGCGCGCGCGCGTGTGTGTGCGTGTGCGCGCGCGCGTGTATGTGTGTATATATGATACTTTATTCCTTGCGGAGTACACTGCGGACCTTCGCTCCGCTTACATAGTTTCAACATTTTATTCCTCGCATCCTTTACAACGCACGAGAGAGAGGGGGGGGGGAGAGGGGGAGAGAGAGAGAGAGAGAGATCACTCATCCATTCATATCTCCACACTAATTCTCTGGATCTTTATTTCCGCCGCATTTTCTTCTCTTCCTTCCATACTCTCATTCATACCACCCTTCTTCCTCCCTCATCTCTTCTAATCTCTTCATCCAAATCTCTCTCTTTCCGTCCTCTCCCAAGACCTTATCCACCATCTCTGCTATCCCTTTTCAACTCCCCAATTCGTGCATTCCTCCCATTCGTGCATTCCTCCCATACGTGCTCCCAAGTTTCGATTCCCCCTCCACATATCCTACACTTCCTTTCCTCATCCCAATATCTACTCCCCATCATCCCGTCTTCCAGCCTGTACTTCGCCACTCTCTGCTGTCTTTGCTCCTTCCATCCCTTCTTTAGGTACTCTGGCAACCCCTTACCTTTCACCCTACCGTACCATATGTTAAATCTAGAGCCCCTAATTTTCTCCCTTCTTTCCTACTCCTGCCACCTACTCTCTCTTGCCACTACCTCTTCCCCCCTCAACTCTTCCCCTTCTCTCATCTTTTATATCTCTATTACGCTCCAGCTCTTCTCATAAAAATCTCTTCTTTCCTCTTTCCATTTACCCATCACTTTTCCTACCTTCGCCTTGTCTCTCATTTCTTCCAAATACAACCTCGCCAGTTCTCTTTCCCCTCCCTCTTCCAGTTTCTTTTCATAACTCCATGCCCTCAACCCTGCCGTCCCTCTCAACTTTTCCCTCTGCATTTCCTTCCTCACCATGTATCCCGGCGTGTACTTCCCAACCCCCAAAATCCACTTCAAGAATCTGTCCTGTATCCTCTCTACCTTTTCTTTTTCTTTTCAGCTCCATATTTTCACTCCATATCCCATTACCGTCCAAACTAATTTATCAAACAACCATATCCTTCTCGACCAATCCTTTTCAAACTTTCTCTTTCCTATCCCCCACACTTCTCTCATCACCATCGCTTCCTTGTTAACTCTCTTCTCTATATGTTCTCTCTAACCCCCATTTGCCATCATTATATAGATATTTGTATTTTCTCACCTTTTCTATCTCTCTTCCTTTCCATTTCCACACCATTTTTTTTTGTTTTGGGCCCCCCTTTCTACACCTCATTACTTTTGTCTTCTCCACATTGATCTCTAATCCCTTCCGCTCTATATAACTTTCCAGTGCCTTAATCGTCCTTTTTATTCCTGTCTCCTCCTCTGCAACCACTGCCACATCATCTGCATATGCCAACGAGTATATTTTCTTTCCCTTTACCCTCACTCCCCCCCCAACCCTCCCTCTCTAACTCCTCATCTAAATCCGCCAGCAACAGCGTAAATAGGCATGGGCTCATAGCGCACCCCTATCTTACCCCTCTCCCCGTCCAGAAGTTTTCCCCAACCTTATCCCCCACCCTCACTCTACTTATGGTCTCCTCCAGTACCTCCTCGCACCTCACGACAAAGCTTTCTCTAACTCCCCTCTCCCTCATCATCTGTATGAGGATTTCCTTATCCACCGAGTCAAACGCAGCTTTCAAATTTACAAATAGCACCACCATCTTGCCCTTTCTTACCGCCACCCTCTTGTTTATCAGATAATTTAGTACGTAGATTTGATCAATCGTGCCTACCCCTCTCTTAAACCCCATTTGACTCGGCGGGAATATCCCTTTCCTCTTCACCTCCTCCCTCAATCTCTCCGCAAGTACCGTTGCGTACACTTTGTATGCCGTTTGCGTTAACGTGATTTCTCTATATTCTTTAACACTCTCCCCCTCCCCTACTTTTAAATTTAAATTCTATTTTTTCTGACAAAATTAATTTTTTTTATTAAAAAATAGTAACAAAAACAGTATATATTCTGAATTAATGATTTACTTTTCAAATTCTTTTTACTTTCGGTGAGTTATATACTTTCGGATATATGTACTGCGCGCAGATAAATGCAATTTAATTTTATTTCTTTTTTGTTTTTTCAAATATAATATTTAAAAAACAAATTGTTTTTTTGTGATTATATGATTAAGGAACATTAAAAGATTAAAAAAAAACATAATAAAATAAACTTTTTCAAAATTCCATTAAAGAATTCTCTAATCTTACATGAAATTTTAAATATAATTCTTGAAAAATATCAGAAATTATCAGAGAATTTTTTGATAAAATTGAGTAAATATCTTGCATTGACAAGGGATTTTTACTTATAATCAAGTTTTCCCTCAAAAATTATAATATTTGTTAAACTTATAATATAAAATAAACTTGCAATATCCTGAGTACTGATCATGTAACTTTTTTCTAGGCGGAAAGATGAAAAGTGAAAAATTTTGCCATTAACTTCAGTGGTTGAAGATTTCATTTTTCACCTTTTTGCCTTAAGAAAAAAGTTACATGATCGATACTCTGTATCCAATTAGTTTCGTGGCTGTAAATATTAAAAATAAAAGATAAAAAATCAATAGTAAGATATTCTAACATTATTTATCTCGTTTCAGAGCAACCTTCATGGCGTTCATGGAGCAGTCGCCACGGATTATTCCAATTGTTCCCAAATCGGTATCAAGATACTAGCAAGATTAGGTAACGCGGTCGATGCTGCGATAGCAGCGACTATTTGTATGACTGTGGTTGCGCCTCATAAAACTAGTCTCGGCGGGTAAGACACCGGTCAATTGATTTTGATTTATGTATTCTAATCTTGCTTTTGTTTTCAGAGGTGGTTACATAATGATACATAATTATAAAAATTATACTCATCCGATTGTCATCGATTTTGCAAAAAATACAGCCACAGGTAAATGCAGTTTTGTGCATTGATTTAATCATTTAATGCATATGTAAAATAATAATGATAACATAATATATTGATTGTAATAATTGTGAAGTTAGTTATGTAGAACAAACAAAAAGGCATCTGAAAACCAGTAATTGAACGCATAAACAATAAAAAATTGATTAGGTCGAGACATTCGTTTGTAATAAATCATATATTAGAGTTTAATCATTTATTTAACTGGCTAAGTGCAAAAATTTTAGATTCAGAACGAATTGCAATAAGAGACTTATTTCAGAAATTTGCAGAATATATTAAGGAATAAAGAAATGGAATTAAGACTCCTGTCTACGCTGCGGCCATATTGAAGTCGTGACGTCATAAGCGTGAAATGACACGTAATTTTGTCCGACGTGACATTTGTAAATAAAGACAATTTGGATAAAACAGACTAATTAGATGGCTTTAAAATACTTGTAAAAATGGGTAAAGACTATCCTTTTTCCGCCTAACAGTTAATAAATAGTAAAAAGCACGAAAAGTGAAGCCTATTCAGACAAGAAAACACAAGGATAGCTATCGAAAAGAGTGAAAAATGTGCTTTT
Source organism: Solenopsis invicta (assembly GCF_016802725.1). Classification (NCBI taxonomy): domain Eukaryota; kingdom Metazoa; phylum Arthropoda; class Insecta; order Hymenoptera; family Formicidae; genus Solenopsis; species Solenopsis invicta. The sequence goes on from NC_052667.1 coordinate 18,560,505, forward strand.
ATGTATAAAATTCAAAGAAATTTTACTTGCGATCTATTTTTACGATTTTGGTAAATATGAGACAAGTCATATTTTCACAATGAAACATATAATAACAAAATGACGTGCACGACAACATCCCATCGTCAATCTATCACGTTTTACGCCTATTAGTTCTAATTTTGTCTGCGACGGAATGTCGCTACCGTCAATGCGAAATTCTCGGTTGAGGCGCCAGGAGCCTTAATTTGCAAAAGACACTGAATTTCTCGACAATATGTATTGTTTACTTGGCTTATTAACAAATGAGAACATATAGAATCGTCTTTGACCTGTTTCTGTATCTATCAATCTATATCTGAAAGAGAACATCTTAGTATGTTGTAATAATTGTTCCCAATTTATTGAGAAAATAAGAATATAAATTACTAATTATTTAATTAATTATTCTCATTTTGTTCTCATTCAATGAAAACTGTTTAACTCTTTAGGTAAAACTCCAGTGTACAAAATAACTAATACATCATACTACGATATTTCCAAATTGTAATTTAGAAATAATTCTACATTTTTTAAGCAAATGCTTATGTAAAATTTTTTTATTTATATTTTTCCTTGAATAAACTCGCCATTCGAACGAATATATTTTTCGAATTTCTGAAGTTGTCAAAAGAGTAATAACTCTAGTTTATAGAACTGAAAAATATGTTTCAGAATACATAAATGTATTATTAAATGTTTTGCACTGCTTACTGATATAAAAATATTATTAAGCACAACAAGATTTGCTTTAACTCACCGAAAAATAGCATTTCTTTTCTGTCTCAATTGTGTTATTTACATATATCAGTCTAATTTGAATTTATTATTATTAATAGGTTTCTTTGCCGAGGTTGAAATACGTTTACCAGCTCTATTAAAAGGATTAGAATTTGCTCAAAGATCGTACGGCAATCTGCCATGGCGAGATGTCATAGAACCTATCATCGAATTGGCTCGAGAAGGATTTGTTATATCTAAGGATCTTGCGGACGAAGTGTCGAAGAATACAGATTACGAGATTTTTTACGCTGGTCCTTTAAATCCAGGAGATAGATTACAATTACAGGAACTTACAAATACGTTAAATATTGTAGCACGTGATGGTGTAAAAGGTATAGTCTACATTTACATTTGCAAATTTATCGATTATAATTCTTATGCAGCTTTATTTTTTAAACAATCTGCAGTGGAAATTTTTTTAGAATTCATCATATAATTTTTCAGAATTTTTATCTAAATTGTTTATCTTTTTTAAGAAAATTTTTATTTAATATACTTTATTTAATGTATTGTGATAAAATATAGAGCTATTTTACTATACACGCAATGTATAATTATCTAAGTAAATTCAAAGATCTTGTGTCAAACATTAAATTCATTTAACATGTTTTAAGAATACACATAAACAAAATGTGTGATTTCATTATATAATGATTCAAATTAGAATTGCTTTACAATATTATTAATTAAGATTTTAGTGACACAACTCATAAATTATAATCAGATTCATGAATAGGAAACAAAGTATTTATTAATGTAATTATTATCTACTTACAAATTCATGGAGTCTTATAATAATTAAATACGATATTAACAAAGGTCCGCGTGGTGAGCTCACCGAAGTCGCCGCACAAAAGGGACGATAAATTTTTAAATCGTTGCTAAGACTGTGTTCGCATAGCGTGCTATCAGCGCTATTGTGTCGTTTTATCCTTATTCTACGTCTAATGATCGATAAAGATAGAATGACGGAATAGCGCCGATAGCGCGCTTTCCGAACGCAGCTTAAGAGATTTCAAAAAGAAACACATAATCGATTGATTATAGTTAAGCGATCTATCGCAACTAAATCAGTTTTACTAACATATTAAATTGTCAAAACACTTTATTTACTTTTATTTTGGAGTCTAATTTTGAAAGATTTACTTTATTATTATTTTATTAAATCATACATTGCTAAAAAAAATTAGGTAATTACTTTTTTAGTAAGTTTTTGCCCATTTTTAAACTGATGTACTCAATAATTAAAAATAAATAAATAGCGGTTTTACAGGACAAACTATTATAAGGTGCTTTGGTTCAATTTTTATTTAGATTATTACTCAAAAATGTGGTCAGCTTTGAATAAAGATATATTTGAGATATCAAAAATCTTGAAATTTGCAGTCCTTTACCGCCTAATAAAAATAAACGAACAATCTCAAAATGCAGAATTTGCTCTTTCAAATGAAAAAAGCTTTACGCTTATTTAGCGAAATATCGCAATTTAAAGAACCATCTGTGATTTTTAAATAATTTTGATACAATATCGCCGACATTTACGTAACTCGATATGCATTACGGAAAAGTTATTGTGATTTGCGTAATACGTCGAAGAAGTGGCAATACAATAGAACCCCCTTAACTTTGGCCCTCTATAATCTTTGCATTCCTTCACACGTACTTTCACAAACATTAATATCATACCACTTTCTTTTATAGAATAGCTTCACCACAGCACAAATCTACCAATCTTTTGCATAAGTATACGGTGAGGGTATTCTGTAACTTTGGCATTCTGCTCTTATCGCCCCAAAGTCAAGGAGACTACTGTACTTCTGACTAAAAAAAATTTCTATATGCATATACACATGTACACTCTACACTACGTGCTCCGCACACACGCGCGCACCCACGCACACATGCACACGCGCGATATGCAAAATCTAATCGAGCAACCTTCTCCGTGATACACATTGGATTACGCAAATGCCAACAGTGCTAAAATCATAAAAAAAGGGGGGGGGGTACTTTAAATTGTGATAGCTCGCTAAGTAATGGATATAGAGCAAACTTTTTTTTATTTGAAAGGGCAAATTTTGTATTTTGAGATGGTATTCGGTTTTTTTTTTTTTTTTGTTAAGCGATGAAGAAAGGACTGCAAATTTCAAGATTTTTGATATCTGAAATACATCCTTATTCAAAATCTATCACCTTTGAGTAATAAATTGAATAAAAATTGAACTGAAGCACCTTATAGTAAAGAGTTTGGCCTATAAAACACTTTTTTTATTTATTTTTACGTTAATTACTAGTTGAGTACATCGCAATTTAAAAATGAGCAAAAATTTACTGATGGAAAATATTCCCCTAATTTTTTTTCACTAGTGTAATTAAGAAATCTCAATTCGGCATCTTTTATTCTGTGATTTTTTAATGTAATAATTTTAATAATTTTTTTATTAGAAATAAAACTTGATTAATAAATGAAAAAATAAACTATCTGTTAACAATACTGCGTACTGTTTGTATTAAAAAAGTGTCGATTTTAGCCTTCAAGGCACTCCTAAATAGACTTTGAAAAATTATTATTTGGGCCTTCAAATAATAAGAAAAAACAGTTGTTTGTCCGAGAAATGGAAACATTAGCAAGAATAGTTTAAATATAGTAAAAAATTACATTAATCACATGTATGATTAATCAAGGGCGGCGATTTGTCGACTCGCCATGTGTGGAGTTGGACAACTTGATTGAAGGGGGGGGGGGGGGCAAAAAGTTTTCAGAATTTATTTAATTTTCATATTAAAATCTCTATCATAAAAAATTATATACAATAATAGGCAACGAAATTGTAAATATTTTACAAATATTTATAGTTTAACTTGAAACATACTTAAACTCATGAAACAAAATGTAATGAAAAAAATTTGATAAAAAATTTAATTTCGTAGAGCAAACGTTGTACTCCGAATTTTATTTTTTATAATGAACTCATTCATAAGTGCATCAATATCTAAAGTTTCAGCAATCTTGGAATGCACATAGCTGCTGAATTCAATCGAACTTGTTGCATCGTAGAACGTAAATATGTTTTTAACTTTCTCAAAGCAAAAAAAGAACGTTCTGCAGTACATGACGTCACCGGTATTGTTAATAATATTTGAATTAGTTTTGTATATTCCGAATTCAAGTCTCTCATCACCTTATCTTTTTGAAGAATTGTAATAACGTCTTCGAGAGATGTCACAGTTAATTTTTGGCTGTGTAGTATGTCGAAAAACATTCTCCGATGGAGTGCGAGCTTCTGAATATCAAAATCGTTCTTGTATTCTGCAAGAGCATTTTCAATTTCACTTTCGTTATATGTATTATTTCCGATTGCAATATTTTCTATTTCTTTTCCAGTTCATGGTTTGGGTTGAAAATCTTTCATTTAAAGATGTGAAGACTTGGTCATATACTTGTAAATGGACAGGATCCGCTGGCGCACTGTGTCCAGCAATTAATCATCTCGACTTATCTAACCTAACCAACGGAAAAATTTTAGGCATCGGCCGCTGTGAGTGGTAGTGTGCTATCGGAATCCGCCCCTTATAAATATGTTTATAATATTCTTTTGGCGTTGAAAAAACATGACTATAATCAGTATTTTCCAATCGTTTTGGAACCTTACGAAGCCGCGGTAGTTTAGGATCTTCTAGTCCTAGTTGCTTAGCGTTTGTAATAGCTTCTTGCCATATCGACTCGAAATTATTCTCTCGGGACTTTGAAAACATCAAAATTACATTTTTTATCATCTCGTGTGATCGTTGAATGTTTAAATCCGTTTTTTACAAGTTAGTGTTTAATGTTTCGATAACTCCAAAAATTTTAATCATAAAACTTAGATTAAAATAAAATTCGAAACTTTGAGATAGTGTGAAAATCCAAAAGCTTTTGCATAGATGCTACAGTTGAATTAGACTCGAATAACAGTTGAGCTGCTTCATAATTGCTTGGTTCTTAAAGATTTTACACCCATACATCACCTAATAAATCGAAAATATAACAAACGTTAATAATCGTAAATCTAAATTAGTTTGCACACGCACACACGCGCGCGCGCTCGCACACACACACACACACACACACACAGAGCAGAATTTATCATTTATTCCTGAAATATTGTTCAATTTTTAATTAAAATGTGATCATTCATAAACCGTCGTTGAAAAAAATTATTCAAAAGAAAGCACTTTCTCAGACGGAAAAAACAATGTTAAGTACACTTAATACATTCAGTACATGTATACATACATGTATATATACAATGTAATTGCAAATATTTTGTTTTATGAAATATTATCAAATATTTTATTTCAGTGTCATCTTAATTCTCACCTAGTTGAGCAAAACTGTGTAAGCGTAGAACTGATATCTGATTGCAATTCTTTAAAACGTCCTTGGCGCTTAGGGGAATTTCGTATAAAATTGATGAGCTTGTTTACCACACCAATGAAATTTTTTACGCTGGATGGATATACATTCCATTCGGTTTTGTACCACTAAATTTAGATTGTGAGCATTACAGTGCACGTATAAAGCTCGCAGTTCACTTTTTTTAATGCGTGCCTGCAATCCTGTAATTCTTCCGCTTACATTAGCCGCTCTGTCATAACATTGTCCTCTTAAGTTATGGATATCCAGATCAAATCGAGCCAAAATATTGTTATTCTCGACGAGACGAGCACACATTTCACTCGCGCAAAGACACTCGAACGCGCGAGACGAAATCAATAAACACTCTTTACGAAAAGAACACGAATTTTAATCGTGAAACTTTTATACAATTCATTCGTAGCGGAATTATTCGAAATATTGCTTGATAGCTCCGCGTCGTGAAACAGAACAAAAGCCGGCCGCGCTTCTTCTGTCTGATTGATTGATCTTTCTTTGGCCAACTTCTCAAGCTCGGCCGAACGACCACAACACTATCTTACAATATATTAAATAATATTTTAGCTGTCGTACTTGGCGTTTCGTAAAATCCCATGAATATTTCTTCTATTGTCATATCGTTCAGTACGATTCTTATAGAAAGTCACTTGCTCGAATCGTGTAATATCAGATGTTTCGTCAATTATTATAAAAAAATATTTGACTTTTTTAATTTTTGCAAGTTGTTTGTTTAAAACTTCCTTTGCCATCAAATGAAGAATTTCATTTACTGAATGAGTCCACTTATATTTTGTTTGTTTAAGCTACTTTTTAAGTATGGAAACGTCTTTGGCTCGTAATTGCAGTAATTTTAATATATTAGAAGATTCGTTTTTCCACGGAAAGCTAATCCTTGTCGAGCTAAAAAATTTATAGTGGAAAATATTTTACAAAAGGCCTTGCGAACCTCTACCATTTCAGTTTGTTTAGCGGATGACGTATGTTGAATAACAGTAGGTTTTTTCAAATTATTTAAACCAATTACAGCTAAACGGTGAAAATCACTTTTCTCATGATTTTTGAAGTGAGAAGCCTTTTTTCAGTTACTGCAACCTTTGGTTACAAACGCTTCTTTTGCATTCATGGATTGAGTGTCAAATTAGTGTCAACTTTAGATCTATCGCTTGTGTGCAAATTGCTTTTCTGTCAATATTTAAATTTAACTACGAAAATTCTTTCATCCATCGTTAAAAGTTTTAGGAATATCTTTACCTGTAACGAAATCATTTAAATATATTTGTGAGCATTTATTAAACATGTATTAAATGTCATGTTTTAAATGTGTACTCTTGTATCAAGAATATATATACAGGGTGTCCTATTTTAAAAAACGCATTTTGATAATTCTTTAATGAAGCATTTTCAGTAAAAATGTTTTAGACAAAAGTTGCATGGTTTCAAGGGGGTCATAAGATGGTGTCATTAATTTGACCTTGAATGGTTGCTTGAAAGTTACGTGAAGGACACCTTCAATTTTTTAAATGAGACTGCCTACTTTTTATTACATATTCTTGTAGCTTATCTTGAGACCTTTCCAAAACACTACAAGTTTATTTTTGTTGAGTATTTTTTGAGTTGTGAGGCTTGAAAGCTACTGTAACTTCAAGCGTCATAACTTGGAAAGTCCTTAACAAAAATAAACGTATTTATAATGCTTTGGAAAGCTCTCGAAATCAACTACAAGAAAATGCAATAAAAAATATAGAATATTAGAGAAGTACCGATATCATTTAATTAGAGAACTACCGATACTCTAATATTGTATCTTTTATTGCATATTCTTGTAGCTTATTTCGAGATTTTTCCAAAACACTACAAGAAAGTTTATTTTTGTTAAGTACTTTCCGAGTTGTGACGCTTGAAAGTTACAGTACACCATAGCTTTCAAGCCTCACAACTTGGAAAGTGCTCAACAAAAATAAACTTTCTTGTAATGTTTTGGAAAGGTCTCGAGATAAGCTACAAGAATATGTAATAAAAAGTAGGCAGTCCCATTTAAAAAATTGAAGGTGTCTTACGTAACCTTCAAGCAATCATTCAAGGTCAAATTAATAACACCATCTTATAACCCCCTTGAAACTATGCAACTTTCGTCTGAAACATTTTTACTGAAAATGCTTCATTGAAGAATTATCGAGGTGCGTTTTTTAAAATGAGATACCCTGTATGCGTGTGCGTGTGCGTATATTTATTTATTAAAAAATTTAGCTGTATTTTCACCTAAAAATTTAAAAAAATGTAATAAATTAGAAAATATAGGGAATTGAAATAATTATTAAGAGTGAAACAGCTGATATTTGTTCATGCGTGGAATTAGCTCGCGGCTAGATTAATGGAATAGGTTCGAAGCGGGAGAGAGAAAATAAATTGATACGCGGTATTGAGAGATGATTGACGAGATTATAACATTTATTTCTAATGCAAGGTTCTAATACTGTGTATATATATATATATATATATATAATTTTTTTTTTTTTTCAAGCCGGAGTGTGAACAGTGCGTCCGCGGTGAGTTACAAGAATATAATAAGAAAAGAAGAGACAAAGACGGAGCGAAAATGGTAATTCGCTATAATCTAAATCTTTGGACGGACAACGATATTGAAAAACGAATACGGTGTGCTATTTACAGTATATTTACAAGCGGTCTTGACCGCGAAGTTGCGAGGGAATCTCGCGGTTCTCGGAATCAGTACCGGTTTGTCCGAGTATTCCGGCTAGCCGAGTTTCTGGGCGCGGTCGTGTTTATATTTGGCGGGGCGCGGTGTACGGCGCGTTGACGGCGCGAATATACGGGCTAGCCCGGCGCATTCGTACGCCGAATCAATCGTTTCCACGACGCGTCTGGCTTAATAGCCGCTGGAATGGTTTGGCTGGCGAGGAGTCGCCAGATTTCGCCAAAAACACCCGGAGTTATCAAGTATCTTGGTGGCGACAAAGGACTTTTACCGCCGTGGTCTCCGGGGTGACTATGAGAAAGAGAGAAATGCGCTTTCTCGAGTTTTGGTTCGTCGAGTACAGCGGCAAAGAACCTTTACCGCTTATTCTCGCCGAAGAAGAGTTGCGGATCAGGATCGGGAACGGTAAATGGATACGGAGCGTGCGAGCGGATGCCTTTTATACCCCCTGGCTCGCGCGCTCGGCCGTTTTCGCGTTATCTATTTTCTTTCGAGATTTTATCTCGGGATTCTCGTTCCTCCACGACCGCTGGTACAGGCGCGTTTTTGCGGGGATTTCTTCTTGTGACTAGTTGGTGATGCGCGTGCGCGCGACCTTCTATCGCGCACGGGTCTGCCTCGTGCTAACGGCTGCCTTCGGCCATTAGCGGTGTTATTGTCGTGGAAGCGTTTAGATAGGCGCGAGCGCGCCTTCTGTTGTTTAAAGCCGAACAACAAGGCCTCCGGCTGGTGTTTGTCGGGAATAATGCATGTAATATGCATGCATTATTACAACAGTTATTATGTATTTAAATTGGTTATTTTATATATATATATACACTACTCAAAAGAAAATAGGGAACACTTTCCAGACACCAAAAATTAGGCTATTTTCAAATGACTGTAACTCGGTGAAAAATCATCGTAGATAAAAAATAAAAAAAGCATTTTGAAGCTTGAAGATCCAACTTTAACGCTCTATCAGCAGATTTTCAAAATTCTTTTAACTTCCTTGTCTTATGCAGTAAAAAAGCACACCCTGTTTTGTTCCTTAAAATTTCGTATTTTTGACACTTTGCAGCTCGACCAACAAATTTTTTTCGAACAATTCAAGTAAAGCTTCATAAACTACAACATTTTGCCTACAAAATGCTTTTTTTAAAATTTCTCTACGATTTTTTTTGACCGAGTTACGCTACTTTGAAGCTAAACCTGCATTTTTTACAAATGATATCCGTACTCCGTGAAAAATCATCGTAGACAAAAAATCAAAAAACCATTTTAAAGCTCGAAGTTCCAGCTTTAACATGCTGTTAATGGTTTTCAAAAATTTTCTCAATTTCTTAGTACTATGCCCCAAAAAAGATACACTGTTTTTTCCTTAAAATAACGTATTTTTAACAGCCTGTAGCTCAATAAAAAAATTTTTCTCGACAAATCCAATGCAAGTGCCATAAAGTATGACATTTTCTCTACAAAATGCTTTTTTTAAAGTTTTCTCTACGATTTTTTTTGACCGAGTTACAAGACTTTGAAGATATACATTTTTTACAGTACATTTTTCCGAAAAATGACGTCTACCGCCGACATTAGCATTACCCAATGTGCACCACGTGGAGGTTGTCGGTCGGATTTTTGCACATCGTGTGTGTGTGTGTGTGTGTGTGTGAGTGTGTGTGTGTGTGTGTGTGTGTGTGTGTGTGTGTGTGTGTGTGTGTGTGTGTGTGTGTGTGTGTGTGTATGTATGTATCACAGCAGAGATAAGGACCCCGCAGTTCGTCACTTCTGCAGTATTTAATGACTCCAAACCCTCTCTGCTGTGTGTGTATGCGCTCGCGCGCATGAGAGTTCAATAGTGTGTATTTCCTCCTCTCTGATCAATTACTGCTTGCAAGCGTTCTCGCATATTTATACATCTTGCAATACGATCTTGCGGAATGTTGTGCCAAATTTCCGTTAAAATTTCTCCCAATTCTTCTAAATTTCGCGGCTGTTCCTCGCGACGCCTTAATCGTCGTTCCATTTCATCCCAAATGTGCTCGATTGGATTTAAGTCCGGGCTATTGGCGGGATGATTTAACAGTCTAATTGCGTGTCGTTGAAAAAAACGTCGCGTTATATTCGCCGTATGAGGTCGAGCGTTGTCCTGCATAAAAATAAAGTTCCGACAGGTTCGATTTAATAGCAAAACGTGTGGTCGTAGAATATCGTTGATATCACGAACACCCGTCATTGCCGGAGGTGGCAGGATCACTAGATTACTTCGTCTTGTAAGTGATATACACCCCCACACCATCACACTGCGAGAATCGCCGGCGTACTAAACAAAATTTTATTGTATTGAGCATGCAATGTTTACATATGGTCATTTTTGTCTAAAAAGAGATTTTTTTTAGACTAAGACGACTATATGTTTACAGTTCACAGGATTGGAGAAATGTATATTTCTCCGACGAATCATGTTTTTGCCTTTATGGCAATGATGCTCGTATACGTACTTGGCATCGACGAAATGAACGCTATGATCGACGTTGCGTTATGCCAATACGATCCTACAACGGCGGTTCCGTGATGGTGTGGGGGTGTATATCACTTACAAGACGAAGTGATCTAGTGATCCTGCCACCTCCGGCAATGACGGGTGTTCGTTATATCAACGATATTCTACGACCACACGTTTTGCTATTAAATCGAACCTGTCGGAACTTTATTTTTATGCAGGACAACGCTCGACCTCATACGGCGAATATAACGCGACGTTTTTTTCAACGACACGCAATTAGACTGTTAAATCATCCCGCCAATAGCCCGGACTTAAATCCAATCGAGCACATTTGGGATGAAATGGAACGACGATTAAGGCGTCGCGAGGAACAGCCGCGAAATTTAGAAGAATTGGGAGAAATTTTAACGGAAATTTGGCACAACATTCCGCAAGATCGTATTGCAAGATGTATAAATATGCGAGAACGCTTGCAAGCAGTAATTGATCAGAGAGGAGGAAATACACACTATTGAACTCTCATGCGCGCGAGCGCATACACACACAGCAGAGAGGGTTTGGAGTCATTAAATACTGCAGAAGTGACGAACTGCGGGGTCCTTATCTCTGCTGTGATACATACATACACACACACACACACATACACACACACACACACACACACACACACACACTCACTCACACACACACACACACGATGTGCAAAAATCCGACCGACAACCTCCACGTGGTGCACATTGGGTAATGCTAATGTCGGCGGTAGACGTCATTTTTCGGAAAAATGTACTGTAAAAAATGTATATCTTCAAAGTCTTGTAACTCGGTCAAAAAAAATCGTAGAGAAAACTTTAAAAAAAGCATTTTGTAGAGAAAATGTCATACTTTATGGCACTTGCATTGGATTTGTCGAGAAAAATTTTTTTATTGAGCTACAGGCTGTTAAAAATACGTTATTTTAAGGAAAAAACAGTGTATCTTTTTTGGGGCATAGTACTAAGAAATTGAGAAAATTTTTGAAAACCATTAACAGCATGTTAAAGCTGGAACTTCGAGCTTTAAAATGGTTTTTTGATTTTTTGTCTACGATGATTTTTCACGGAGTACGGATATCATTTGTAAAAAATGCAGGTTTAGCTTCAAAGTAGCGTAACTCGGTCAAAAAAAATCGTAGAGAAATTTTAAAAAAGCATTTTGTAGGCAAAATGTTGTAGTTTATGAAGCTTTACTTGAATTGTTCGAAAAAAATTTGTTGGTCGAGCTGCAAAGTGTCAAAAATACGAAATTTTAAGGAACAAAACAGGGTGTGCTTTTTTACTGCATAAGACAAGGAAGTTAAAAGAATTTTGAAAATCTGCTGATAGAGCGTTAAAGTTGGATCTTCAAGCTTCAAAATGCTTTTTTTATTTTTTATCTACGATGATTTTTCACCGAGTTACAGTCATTTGAAAATAGCCTAATTTTTGGTGTCTGGAAAGTGTTCCCTATTTTCTTTTGAGTAGTGTATATATATATATATATATATATATATATATATATACCTTGATTATTATTTTGACCTGAAGTTTTACTATATTTGGTCTCTTGTAAATAATTTATTGCACTTGTGTCATTTTCTTTCATGTTTTGCTTCTCCGGACAATCAGAGTCAGAGACACACGCCGCTTAATCTCGAGATTCTTTTGTATTGATAGAGCTGATAGAGATTGATACATTGTTTCGTGGTTCAACATTTTCAAAGGCTGTATCTGTATTATTTCTCACTCGTATTATATATCTTTCCATTGTAATCGGTCTCACAAATGTACATGTACACACACAACGGCGATTTGGTTCTGTCTCTCTCACTCGTACATTCCGAAACAAATAAATGCTAATTGCTAAGATGCACGAAAGCTATAGACTAGCGACACTAACGTTTTAGCCTTGCGGAAACGGGGTACAAAAATATCGACACGCACTTAAATTTGAACGAAGACGCGCGGATATGTCTGTACGCGTCGGTGACTGAATTACAATTAATTGCGTCCGCGGAGCGCGAGAGCATTGCAGAAATCGACGATCAAAACGACAATCGGAAATATGAATATTCACCTGTCCAACGCGCGACGCTATGTGGGAATATACGCGAACGGAAGCCTGTTGCTAAACCAAGATTTGCAATGAAAATGGAGCAGACAATGAAAAAACGGAGCAGGCGGTGAAAATTGAGCGATCATGCGATGAAAACGGAGCGATCACGACGATGCGCAATGAAAACCGAACGACCGCGATGATGCGTGTACCGAAAACTTTTTATTTTCAAAAAATTCTCATGTGTGGAGTACTCTACACATATCCCACAAAAGTCGCCGCCTATGTGGTTAATAATTGAAAAATTAATATTTTAGCTAAAATTATGGGTACATACTGCATATAAAGATTACGGACTACTTTGGCACTATTCAGAATGCACCACGTAGAGGTATAATCCCCCTATCATCTCTTAGCAGAAATCGGGATTCCACAGCTTATTACTCCTGTAATATTTTGTGACTTCAAACCATCTCTACCGTGTGTATGTGCGAATGTATATAATATTAAAATAAGCGCTTTTGTTTGAAGTTTTAATATCTGATGATGATGAATCTTCATTAAAGTAATCATCGTAATTATTTTGTATATTTATTCGTTGATAAAATAAAAGATAAAAGTGATGTTATTATTGAGCATACTTGTGGATGCAAGATAGTTCAACGTTGTTGAATGTGGTTTTCAATACTTGTGTGATTTTTTTGGTAAAGCTTAATTTAAAAAAAAAAAACGTTTCAATGCCTGCTCAATTCCTCGATTACTATAATAAAGAATCATTATCATCAGATTCTGGAAGTGCAAACGAGGTGTAAATTTGCTTATTTTTATATTATACATTCGTGCACACGCATACACATGACAGAGAAAGTTCGAAGTCACAAAATATCACAAAAGTAACAGAAGAACTGTGGGATCTTGATCTCTGCCAAGTGATGTTAGATGGAGTATACTTTCACGTAGTGCGTCCTAGTGCTAAAGTAGTCTGCGATCTTTACATGCTGTATGTACCCACAATTTTAACTAATATAATTTTCCACTTATTAACATGTAATATGTATATGTGCTTAATATTATTTTTTTACTATATTTAAGCTATTCTTGCAATGTTTCCATCACTTCTCGGACAAATGACTATTGTTTTTTTGTTATTTAAGGACTCAAACAATAATTTTTTAAGGTCTATAAAAGTACTTTGAAGACCAAAATTGACACTTTTTTAACACCCTCTTTTACGGCTTTTCAAAGTGGAGGCTCTCTCAGATTCTATAGTGTGAACCCTTTCTGAAGTCATAGAGGGGATAATCATTCAGTTTTAACACATAGGACACTCTGTATATATGATTTCTGATATACACTACTAAAAAAAAAAAAAAAAAAAAACAGGATCACTTTTTAGACACCAAAAATTAGGCTATTTTCAAATGACTGTAACTCGGCGAAAAATCATCGTAGATAAAAAATGAAAAAAGCATTTTGAAGCTTGAAGTTTCAATTTTAACACTATCAACAGATTTTTAAAGTTCTTTTAACTTCCTTGTCTTATGCAGTAAATGGTTTTTAAAAATTTTTTCAATTTCTCAGTGCTATGCTCCAAAAAGGATACATATAACAAATAGAAGGAAACCTAGTTTCCTTAGCCACCGTGCTTTACGCTTTAACCTACTGCGCATAGTACTTAACGCACAGCGCGGCGAATGCCAAACTTTACATGCAAATTTCTCTGAAACGAAGGTCCATGCACTCAAACGCTTTAACACTTTTTATACTCTCGATCCTCCCTTTCGAATAAACTAAGGCTCATCTGATTCCGTGTTTCACAATTCGTAGCATCTACTTGTAAGATCTAGCTACGACTGTTGAAGTCGTCCTTGTTTAATCTATTGTCATTATCGGTTGAATATTTTTCTATTCTAAAATAAGTTTTGATATTAAAACATTTCCTAAATTATATTGTATCATTGAATCAAAATTCAAATTAATAAACGTTTTTTATTGAGTCGACAAACATTTTTTTTAGTGTAAGATTTATTTCATTATTTTAAGACATAAAATATTGAAGTTATAATCTAAAATAAGAAATATGTAAAGACAAATAAAATTTTTATTAAATAATCAAAGGGTTAATGAGAATGTTCGCGCGGTACTCAACATGTAAGTTTCTATTCAAATCAACTTCACGTCAAATATAACTTTTTATTAACGATATCACAAATGTGCGATTAGCTCAGGTGTTAGCGTACTAGGTTACCGTTCCGAAATCGTAGGTTTGAATCTCGCCGATGCGTTTTTCAAAAATATAAAATAATACGTAATTGTAATTAGTAAAATAGAATATATGCGAAACAACGAATGCGAATTAAGCTATAAAAATAATATCTGTTACAAAACTAAAAAAAAATTTTTTTTATATATTGGTGTCACGTCATGATGGCACATCGTGCTCGATTTCTGCTGTGTTTCTGCCGTTATATCATAATGGCAAAGTATACTTCAATCTTGCTATGATTTAGTTGTTATATTATGCTAACTTATCATAACGGCAAAAACTAAGCTTAAAGACGACAAAGTGGATAGGAATCTGCTCTGTACTCATGATTGAATTTGCTAGCATACTGTCGACATACTGCTAACATTTTGCTATCTGGGTTATTAATGTTTAACACTTTTTTATAGCATTATATAACAGCACTTTATTCTACGAAATTATACAAAATACCACTCTTCATGAAAAATTGCTGGAACAATTAGCGAATTATGAGCCTACCGTAACGATGGCAAAAAGCTCAACATTGCATCATCATACAGTTTATTATCCGTCCCATGCGTCTTTAATGCAAGAGGTGATTGAAGAATTGGAAAATCTTCCAGTTTCGACAAAAAATGCATCCACTTTAGAATCTCAAGCTCTCGTTGCTCAGACATTGATGCACGTATTTTCCCAATTTTCTCAAAACGTGCAACAGGGTGAGACACATTATTTTTTTGTTAATTATTACACAGTATCACAAAAAGAAAGTTGTAACGAAACCAGCCGTTTCTTATAGTTTTTTGGCTGCTGAATACGAATGCTGTCCAAATTGCTCTATTATGTCACAATTTTGAGAAAATTGCAATTAAAGTTGTAAAAAGAAGACTATTTTTACATATTTTATCATATTATAACTAGGAAATGTTGGAGAAATTTGACTACAATCAAAATTGAATATGTAAGTAGAACTTTCAACCGTTAAAAGGAATTTTTGGTGTCGGCTATAGTTAATAAAATATTCATGGTTAAATATGAAATAAATTGCGGAAAGCTGCGAATTCTATTATTGACAATTTATCAACTAGCTTTTAACCCTTAAAGTCCTTAAATACATTAGTGAATCTGGAAGACCCCTTATGAAATTTCGATTGCTTGCTGGTGGAAGACGGAATGAGATAGAAGGTTCGAATCAAAGTGTAAACTATGAACTCTCACTTTTTAATTGATAAGGTTGATCAACTTTTTTGGTCAACTAGAGTTCGAAGGACATGGCAGCAAAGTCTTATTGGGATCAATGGAATCCATATAGTGTGAGTGTAACTTTTTTGTTAGTGATCTTATATAAAAAAAATCGGATAAAACACATTCGAATAGAAACGTTCGCGTATGTCTCGCATATACTTTGTCTAAAGTTAGAATACTATATGTATAGTACTGTGGAGAAGGGGGCTTTTGCGAGACCCGCCATACATCATAAAACACATCAATTTTCAATTTTAGACACCTTGAGTTAATAAAAAATACTTCGTATATTCGCCTAGTTACATAAGAATATTTTTTAATAGGAATGACAATGACATAACTTCTTTGAAAGTATGACTCTTTAGATTTAAAACGCCGTATTTAAAAGTCCCTTAAAAATTTTTTATTGCAAAAATATGATTAAATAAAAAGTGGTTTTTTTTATTAATTTTTTATTTTCGTTAGTGATTTTTCCTTTATAACTTCACAATGAATCATTTTTCAGCAATGCACATTTCTGAGATTCTGAACTTTTATTTAAAAAAAAAAAAGATTGTTGAAAAATATTGATTAGAACCAAAGTTATAGCTTCTTAAAGTTGAGTAAGGTCAGGCAAGAAAAGTGTTAATGTATAGTAATTCTCCAGTCCGAATATGTTTAAGGGTTAATTATATTTATTTCAATAACATGATTTAATTTTTAATTTTTATTTATCAATTTTGAATTTCTCAATTTTGACATCGAATTCAGTACCATGAAAGACTTCTATACATAAATTTTTGCAACAATCATGATTTTTCAATTTTGACATTTCTCATATTGAATCCGCAATTTTGAATTTGTCAACTTTGACATTAGATTTATATTTAAGAACCTAAAAATCTTAAATTGAAATAAATGTAATTGAAAGTTGATAAATTTTCAATAATTGAATTCACAATTTTTTGCAATTTACCCCATATTTAATCATGAATATTTTATTAACCATAATAAAAAATTCCTTTTGACGGTTAAAGTCCTAAATTAATTTACAATTGAACTTCTCTAGTACATTTCATAATTGTAATATGACAAATATATAAAAATAACCTTTTTTGCAACTTTAATTGTAAATTTCTCAAAATTGTGACGTAATGAAGCAATTGGATAACGGATTCATATTCAGTAGTCAAAAAAACTATAGGAAATGGTTGATTTCGTTCCGGGGTTCGAAAAAAGTCATTTTTTGTGTCTCTGCAAAGTTAGCACCACATTTTTCTGCACCGCAAGTTTTTATGCAAGTTCTATTTGCACCTTCAATAGTTCTAGAGTTCCTGATAGTTTATAACAATAGTTCCGCCGAAATAACATTAAAAATGATAATTTGAAAATATGAAGTGCCAACTTTGCGTGGTACTTCAAGTTTCGAAAAAATTGATTTTGACTATGGAATTCTATAGTTCTTGAAGAGTTCTAGAGTTCTCAATAAATATAAAGAATAGTCATTAAATAGTGGTCATTAAATATTTTAAAAAAATTTTTTTGTCCGCATCTCAAGTTTCGAAAAAATTGTTTTTGACTATGGAATTCTACAGTTTTTGAAGAGTTTTAGGGTTCTTAATAGGTTACATTAACAGTTCTGACCTACATATGCGCGCGCGCGTGCGTGTATGTATATGTATACATATACACACACACACACACACACACACACACACACACACACGCACACACATATATACAGGTTGTCCCAAAATTCGCGCATTCGGAGTACAAGACGTGATACTTTACGATAAAAGAAACAACTTTTTCTTTTAGCAAAATTGCGTGCGACAAGTAGTTTTTGCAGGAGAGCACGTAAAATTTAACGAATATATATATATATATATATATATATATATATATATATATATACAGGGTGTTTCAGACCACCCGTACACCCCATTTCTCTTCGCACGATTAGGACCAATCAAAAATATGTTCAGACGAAAGTTGTAGGGTTTCAAAAGATCTATTCAATGATCTTATCAGTTTGACCTTGGATGGCGTCGCCAAGGTCAGATCGAAATCACATTAAGTTTTTTAAATGGAACACCCTATTTTTGATTCCAGAATCTAATAGCTGGTGTCAAGACCTTTCCAAAACACTATAAGAATGTTTATTTTCGTTGACTACTTTCCGAGTTGTGCGGCTTGAAAGTTACACTACCGCCAGCATCAGCATTACTCAAGATGTACCATGTGGTGGTTACTTAGTCGGATTTAATCTTGTGTGTGGGTGTGTGCATACGTGTGTGCATACGTATGGGGGAGGAAAAGGGGAGTCAAAGTTTTATGTACTCTGCTTTTGTTTATTAACTGGATTGATTATGTTTGATGATCAATCATGTCCAGATTGACTGTATGCATTTTCCCGTGCTTAGCATTATCCAGAATGAACGACGTGGACGTGACGAGAATTTCATCCCATTGGGGTGCTTGATTCACGTGAGTCCCCTTGCCTCTCACGTTTGGGGTGCTTGATTCACGTGAGTCCCCTTGCCTCTCACGTTTGGGGTGCTTGATTCACGTGAGTCCCCTTGCCTTTCACGTTTGGGGTGCTTGATTCACGTGAGTCCCCTTGCCTCTCACGTTTGGGGTGCTTGATTCACGTGAGTCCCCTTGCCTCTCACGTTTGGGGTGCTTGATTCACGTGAGTCCTCTTGCCTCTCACGTTTGGGGTGCTTGATTCACGTGAGTCCCCTTGCCTCTCACGTTCGGGAATGAATGAGTGTATGTTTTGTTAAGCGACTAAATGTTCAAAGTGAGCACCATTCTCTGCGATGCAAGCATCAACTCTATTTTGAAAATCATTGGTTGCTCGAAGAATTTCCTCGGCACGTAAGGATCGAATTGCTTCACTTATTCTACGAATCATATTATCCCTCGTAGTCGGACGTTCATGATAGACCAAGTTTTTTATCCTTCCCCAGAAATAATAATCAAGGACGGTGAGATCTGGTGATCGGGGTGGATAATTGATTGGACCGTATTTGCCTATCCACTTGTCGGGGAACATAGTATTTAATGCCGCACGAGCAACTCTCGATGTATGAGACGGACATGCATCTTGTTGGAACCACATGTTCAGGCGCAATTGCAGAGGAATATTTTCTAGTAAGACAGGAAGATCTGTCATTATCAAGGCGGAATATCTATCACCGTTTAGATTTTCGTCAAAGAAAACAGGACCTATGATTTGACTTCCAATAATTCCACACCAAACATTGACTTTCCAAATGGTTTGATGATCTACTTCTCTCAACCAGTGAGGATTATTTTGTGCCCAATAACGAGAGTTCCAAGTATTAACAGATCCATCACTTTTAAGTGTACATTCGTCAGAAAATAAAATTTTCAAGTGGAAATCAAGTGGTTGCTGTCTTATAAAGTTGCAAAATACAAGTCTCTGTCTAATATCGTTATAATTCAACGCTTGATGAACAGACATTCTGTAAGGGTGAAATTTGTTATTTTTTAGAATGCGCCAAACACTGATTTTACTAACACCAGAATCTTGTTCTCGTCGTCTTAAAGAATCATAAGGGTTCAATTCTGTCGATGCAAGAATTTCCACTGTTCTTTCATCCATAATCGGATGACGAATTTGTGTACCTTTGTTATGTTGAGGCTGAACGACACCTTTAATTTTGATTCGTTTAGCCAAACGTGAAAAAACATTTCGCGAGTGAGGAGTCCGATCAGGATAACGTTCCCGCCACAATCTTTCCGCTGCAATGAATGTACCTCGACACTCATCTAAAATTAGCAGCATATCATATGCTTCTTCATTGGAATAGGACATGGCTAAATAAACCTAGACTAATAAAGAGGGTCGGATTTTTGTTGCGCGATTGATACTGATATGACGGTTATTGAAGACGTAGGTGACAAGTTTGAGAGAGTTATTGTCACTCGTGTTGAGTTGAGTCACAATAGCGTTGTGGTGAATACATCTCTACTACATCCTATGCAAATAACAATATGTATAAAATCACGAGTTAGACATCGTTACGCAGAAAGCCGCGCTCGTTATTGCTCGTGTGCTACCGTTAAAGTAATAATGTAATTACATAATATTATGACATACATATGTATGTGACTATCTACGGTCGCGACAGCTAACTTTCACGATTTTTCATGATCTGTTTTTGTTGGCCCGGCTCGCGTGTTTACTTTCTTTGTGTCGGCTGCACGGCTTTCTGCGTAACGCGTGATTTTATATTGTTATTTACATGGTGTTGGCGGTAGTGTAACTTTCAAGCCGCACAACTCGGAAAGTAGTCAACGAAAATAAACTTTCTTGTAGTGTTTTGGAAAGGTCTTGACACCAGCTATTAGATTCTGGAATCAAAAATAGGGTGTTTCATTTAAAAAACTTAATGTGATTTCGATCTGACCTTGGCGACGCCATCCAAGGTCAAACTGATAAGATCATTGAATAGATCTTTTGAAACCCTACAACTTTCGTCTGAACATATTTTTGATTGGTCCTAATCCTGCGAAGAGAAAATGGGTGTACGGGTGGTCTGAAACACCCTGTATATATATATATATATATATACAGGGTGATTCAGAACGACCCATATGTGCCTGTAAAAACGTGTTCTTGGATAAATTCATAGACGATTTTTCCTGTACGAAAATTTTGTCCGATGTTTACTTTTTGAATTATAAGAAGATAAAGTTAGCGAATCACGGGCCGTGTACACATGGTAGACAAAGGCGGCGCAACTCATCGTCCGACGCTTACCGGTGTCGGACGGTGAGTTGCGCCGCCTTTGTCTACTATGTGTACACGGTTCGTGATTCGCTAACTTTATCTTCTAATAATTTAAAAAGTAAGCGTTGGACAAAATTTTTGTACAGGAAGAATCGTCTCAGAATTTATCCAAGAACACGTCTTTAGAGGGACACATGAGTTGTTCTGAATCATGCTGTATAGTGGTCAGACAGATAGGTTAATATAACCTATTGAGAACTCCAGAACTCTTCAAGAACTATAGAATTCCACAGTCAAAAATAATTTTTTGGAAACTTGAGGTGCGGACAAAAAAATTAAAAAAAATTTTTTAAATATTTAATGACCAGAACTATTGTTTATACTTATTGAGAACTTTAGAACTCTTCAAAAATTATAGAATTCCATAGTCGAAATCATTTTTTTCGAAACTTGAGGTGCCACGCAAAGTTGGCACCTCATATTTTCAAAATATCATTTTTAATGTTATTTCGGCGGAACTATTGTTATAAATTATCAGGAACTCTGGAACTATTGAAAGTGCAAATAAAACTTGCATAAAAACTTGCGGTGCAGAAAAATAAGGTGCTGTACTTCACAAAGATACTTTTTATGCCACAGTATTATTACAGATCTGCGCATAATTTCCTATTAATCTCAATCATAATTTCAGAAGTAAAAAGAGCAACTTACACTGGAGTCATGGCAGTGGATTGGCAAGATACTTACGTTAGCATCTTATCGTTAGTAACAGGAATTAATTATATTTACACATTTATTAAAGGAGTTTTTACTTTTACGCCGATTTTTAGGTTTTTAAGTTTTTTTTTAAGAAAAATAATTAGATACGTTTCAGAAAACTACTTCTGTGTCCTTTATTTAAATATTAATTTCCAATTTTTTTAAATAAAAAATGAATAATTTATTGACAACAGATTTATTTGACTTTTGTGTGGTTCATTGATGACCATGAGTCCAAATCTTCTAGTGAACTGAAAATAAAGGTTCGAACATTATTTTAATCAGAACATTTGTGTTATTATCGGAATTAAAATTTTAATAACTTTATTTTTTATATTTTTTGGGACTCAAAAACAACAAATGAAATAAAATAAAAATTGACTTTTTAAAACAAGTGCTATCTATTTATTAAACTAAATAAAAAATTCTAATTTTGATGATAACCGCAAATGTTCAAATTAAAATAAATTTTTAATTTTAGTCCATTAGATATGAAATAGTAGTTACCGATGTAGAGGTTAAACAGATTTGTCGTTAATAAATTACAACTTATCTCCAAAGAATATTTAATGTTTAAGCTGGAAATTAGATTATACGGAGATATTAGATCATAATAAATGACTCAACAAATTGAAAAATCAAATTATTTTTCGTCGATAAAAAGAAATTGTGACGTGATAGAGCAATTTGTGTAATATATGTGTAAATATATATCCGGACATTTTTTTTTACGTCATGCTATGAATTCATGTAATACAATCATTTTTAATCTACCAGTTTACATATTAGAAACCAAGCCATAAATAACTCTAAAAATCAAGTTATTATATTTTCCATCAATAAAAAAAGAATTATGACGTGATGGAACAATTTAGACATCGAATTCGGTTTCAGAGCATCAAAAGATTATACTATGGTCTAAACTTCGAATTTTTTGTGTGCATTATTTATATTTTTTATTTTACAAAATGAATTAATTTTTGAAGAATAATAAAGGACAAAAAATAATTTCGCAAAATTATTTATTCGTTTTCCTCAAGATATTCCTAAAGACCCAAAAAATCAGCATAATAAAGTAAAAAAATCCTCTTAAATAACTTTATTGTTATTGTGTTAATGTGTTATAAATGATGCAGTGGTCTAAGTTCACCTTTCGGCCGTGGAAATAGAATCGCTGGATTTTTCTTAGACAATATCGACAACAATAATTTGTCCACGTTGATTCCTATTATTTTTCTTAATGACAAAGGAATATGTGGATTACATGGAGTGTTCGGTTCGAATGATGTTTTCCTCAATGGCCAAATCCTCTACAATCTTATTGTACGCGGATTAAACATTTCTGCCGTAATAGAATATCCCAGGTATGCATATACAAAGTATTCCAAATTAAAAGTCAAAACTTTGGAAACATGGAGAATCAATAAACTACGTTAAGGGAGTCAGAGATTAGAGGAAGTAGAGAAAGTAGAGAATGTAAGAACGTGTAAAATTGCTGAGAAAGCCAAAATCCATAAAGAGTTGTAAAGGTGGAAGAAAAAATAAGTAATAAATAAGTGAAAAATTGAACTTTTTATTTTAGCAATTTTTGCCGAAATGAAGTAAAAATATTATTGCAAATCATTAGGACTTTTTTATTAATTTATCGATCCCCCACATGCTTCCAAAGTTGTGACATTTAAAGTCAGAATCCCCTGTACAGAAGATTTAATAATCTTAATAAATATAATAATCTTAAATAAATGAATAAGAATATAAAATATATTAATGACAGTTTATTTCATTTTTATAGGTACTATTTTGCCTCCTACGGTATGTTGATTGAAAATAATCAAAGGCATTCAATGGAAGCTGCATTGCAAGCTCGATTGTATTCTATGATATCATCATTATCCTATGACAACAGCTTCTTCATGACAAGCGTGAATGCAATTGTTAAAAGGAAAGATTTGTTGTCGAGTCATTCAGACAGTCGTGGAAATGGAATTGCATCACGATTTTAAGCCGTTATGCGTCTCGTTAAAAACATGTACATAAAAAAAATCGACGAATCTCTAAGAATCTTGGAGATTATACATAATAGGAGTATAAATAAGTTTCCGCCGTTTTTTATTAAAAATTGGGCATTTATTGTGAAAGAACGGTACCTAATGTTTTATTCGAAGTATTGTCCATCGCTAGCCACTACTTTTTCCCATCTTTCTGGCAGCATACAGATACCGCGTCGGAAGAATGCTTCATCTTTTGAAGCTATCCACAAAACGACCCAATTTTTTGTATCTTCATACGATGTGAAGTGTTGCTCAGACAGGCCATGCGCTATCGATCGAAACAGGTAGTAATCAGAAGGAGCAATGTCTGGTGAATACGGCGGGTGGGGTAAAACTTCCCAATTGAGTGCTTCCAGGTAGGTTTTGACCGGCGCCGCAACATGTGGACGAGCATTATCATGCAGAAGAATAGCTTTGTCGTGTCTGGAGTAGTAGTGGGCACGTTTTTCCTTGAGTACTCGGCTCAATCTCATCAATTGTGTTCGGTAGACAGTCCCAGTAATGGTTTCATTCGGTTTAAGCAACTCATAATACACGACACCAAGCTGATTCCACCAAATACACAACATGAGCTTTTTTCCATGAATGTTCGGCTTGGCTGTCGATGTTGAAGCATGGCCAGATGGTCCCCATGATTTCTTCTTCTTTGGGTTATCGTAGTGGATCCATTTTTCATCACCAGTGACTATACGATGCAAAAAACCCTTTCGTTTATGCCTGGCAAGCAGCATTTCACATGTGAAAAATCGGCGTTCAACGTTTCTCGGCTTCAGTTCATTCATACGAGGTGTGTTCAAAAGTATCGCGAATTTTGAATTTTCGCGGGTTACGTATATTCGAATTTCGATCTTTTTGTGGCGTTATGTTGGTACTCATGTCTCTCACTTATGCCGACAAGCTCGGCCATTTTGAATGTTCACTTAATTGTTGACAGCTGCTTTGCTTGCACGTGTTTTGGATCGTCTTCGATTTTTACCTATTCAAAAAAATGGATCAAAGAACCTGTATCAAATTTTGTGTGAAAAACGAAATTAAGTGCGCGGATGCATTCCGAATGTTGACTGTGGCATACGGAGAAGCTACCTTGGACCGAAGCAACGTTTATCGGTGGTACAAAATGTTCTCAGAAGGCCGAGAAGATGTGAACGACGAAGAGCGTGCCGGACGCCCGAGCACTTCAACAACAGACGAAAAAATTAATGAAGTGGAGAAAATGGTATTGGCCAATCGTCGAATCACCGTTAGAGAAGTTGCTGAGGACCTAAACATATCGATTGGCTCGTGCCATTCGATTTTTATCAATGATTTGGGCATGAGACGGGTCGCCGCGAAATTCGTACCAAACGCCCCTGCTCACACATCGTTGCTTGTGCGCGACTTTTTGGCCAAAAACAACACACTAATGATGCCGCAGCCACCGTATTCCCCAGATCTGGCCCCCTGTGACTTTTTCTTGTTCCCTAAACTGAAGAGGCCCATGAAAGGACGACGTTACGCTACGCTTGACGAGATAAAGACGGCATCGAAGGAGGAGCTGAACAAGATAAAAAAAAATGATTTTTTGAAGTGCTTCGAAGATTGGAAAAACCGTTGGCACAAGTGTATAATATCTCATGGGGATTACTTTGAAGGGGACAAAATAGATATTCATGAATAAATATATAATTTTTGAAAAAACACAAAATTCGCGATACTTTTTGAACACACCTCGTATGGAACTCAGTTTCCTTGTTTTTGAATCATTCCCAATGATTTTAAGCGATGTGAAATTGCTGGTTGAGTCACTCCTAATGTAAGTGCAAGTGCTTCTTGCGTTTGGCACGAATCTTCATCTAATAATGTTTCCAATTCCGCGTCTTCGTACACTTTCGGCCTTCCGCTATGTTTTTTGTCTTCGACGTCAAATTCACCGTTCTTAAACTTGTGAAACCACTCACGGCAACTTCTCTCACTTAAGGCAGCCTCACCATATGCTTCTACAAGCAATCGATGCGCCTCGGCTGCAGATTTCTTCAAATTAAAGAAGTAAATCAAAAGCTCCCGCAAATGACGCTTATTCGGCTCAAAACTCGACATTTTCGCACAAAAAAAGATATATGATGCTGATACAAAATCGCTAATATTTTAAGGTTATGTTGTTGCCAGATGTCCAACCTTACGATATAACGTTTTACAACAGACAATTTCAACCATAATATACTAGTGGCGCCATTTTTTGTGAAACGGCGGAAACTTATTTATACTCCTAATATATAATGCTGTGATATTTGGAATACTGTCAGACGATATACAGGGTGTCCCAGACCAATGTATAAAGATTACTACGATGAGGTAGAAGGGATCGAGATAAATCAAAAAGTCTAATAACAGTTTGCGATATTTGCAATAATTTTCGTGTAATAAAATATTAAAGTCAGCCGAATAAGAGCGCGCGGAGAGGCAAACGGTTGGTCGCCTGAGCCGTAAGACCGCCCGGTTCGACGCGATGTGGTGCCAAGCTATCCTTTCCCTTGCCGCGCGCCACTTACCGTCGCCTACAATCGGGCCGCAGTGGGCGGACCTACGGCTCAGACGAGCGACCCCTTGTCTCTCTACGCGCTCTTATTCGGCTGACCTTAATATTTTATTACTCAAAAATTATTGCAAATATCGCAAAATAGTATTAGACTTTTTCATTTATCTCGATCTCTTCTATCTCATCGTGATAATTTTTATACATTGGTTTGGGACAACCTGTACAAGTGTTCGTGGACACATATAATTTTAATATTTAAAATTTTTGATATTATAATACTATCTTTTACATGCAGATATATACACGCAAAAATATTTGTACATACGTACAAATTACACACACGCACACGCGCGCACACACACACACACACCCACCCAGGGTGTCCCAGAAAACTTGCCTCCCCTTTTAAGAACGGATTCTTTGAAAAATTTAAAAAAAAAATCCTAAAATACAAAAATGTTGAGGGTATAATAGTTTTCAAATTATTCGCGATTAAAGTTTACGAATCACAGAGCTGACATTTCGCGCGCTCAGGCATGGTAACATGATAAGGTACCACGAAGGTACTCCTTGACAATGAGGTTGTCATATAAATACGCTGACATTTGTATTATGAAATTATGACTGTAGCAAACATATTTGCACATTACATATGCATAATTAACGTTTTCAATAAAATATTAATTTTATAACAAGATGTTACGATAGCCATTGGGTTAGCTATCAAAATCAATTCATTACCATGTTCATATGATAAGAACTGTTATGGTACTGTATTAAAAAGTAAAAGTTCTTATAAAAAGAAAAGTTCTTATAAAAAGAAAAGTTCTTATCATATAAACATGTTAATGAATTGATTTTGATAACTGACCCAACGGTAATCGTAACATATTGTTATTGAATTAATATTTTATTGAAAACGTTAATTACCAGGTGTATGCATAAGTTTTTTCCGGTTTCAGTAAGAGATGGCGCCAGCGAAAAGTACGCAGCGTATTAATTTGACACATACGTCATTTTGTTCGTCTGACATAGAATTACAAACACACACAAGTTGAGTCCGCCAAAAACTAGCGTCTTTGTTTTATTGTTCAGTGATCATGTCGAGTTTTGTGCCTGAAAAATAACATTTGCGGCACGCATTGCTTTTTTGTTTAATCAAAAGAAAAAGGCTGTTGAAAGTCATCGTTTGCTGGTAGAAACATGGTCAACACGCTCCATCGATTAGAACATGTGAGACATGGTTTCGACAATTTAAAAGTGGTGATTTCAATGTGAAAGACAGTGAGCGCTCTGGTAGACCACAAAAATGCGAAGACGAGCAATTGCAGGAATTATTGGATGATGACCCAACTCAAACTCAACGGCAATTAGCAGAAGCATTACATGTATCACAAGAAACAATTAGCAGACGTTTACGAGCAATGGGAAAGATCACAATAAACGGGTAAATGGGTCCCACACAATTTGAATGAACATCAAATGGAAAATCGCAAAGTCACTTGTAAAATGCTGCTTCAACGCCACGAAAAGAAATCATTTTTGTATTGAATTGTGACGGGTGACGAAAAATGGATTTATTTTGAAAACCCAAAGCGGAAAAAATCGTGGCTTTCACCTGGCGAAGCCGGTCCATCAACACCAAGGCCAAATCGCTTCGGCAAGAAGACCATGCTCTGTGTCTGGTGGGACGGGAGCGGTATTGTGTATTATGAAATCTTGAAGCCCGGCGAAACCGTTAATACACAACGCTATCGCCAACAAATGATTAATTTAAACCACGCATTAATCGAAAGACGACCGGAATGGGCCAGAAGACATGGCAAAATGATTTTGTTACACGACAATGCGCCGTCTCACACAGCAAAACCAGTGAAAGATACCTTAAAATCTCTTGGATGGGACATCCTTCCGCACCCGCCGTACTCCCCAGACCTGGCGCCATCTGACTATCACCTCTTCGCATCAATGGGGCACGCGTTCGCAGAGCAGCACTTCAGCAATTTCGAGAAAGTTGGAAAATGGCTCGACAAATGGTTTGCCGCAAAAGACAAGCAGTTTTTCTGGCATGGTATTCATAAATTACTTGAAAGATGGGCGAAATGTGTAGAAGCCGATGGCCAATATTTTAAATAAAAAATTAATTTCCCTTGAAAATTACGTGTTTTTTTTACCAAAAAACCGGAAAAAACTTAGGCATACACCTGGTATGCATATGTAATGTACAAATATGCATATGTTTGCTACAGTCATAATTTCATAATATACAATAAATGTCACAGCGTATTTATATGACAACCTCAATGTCAAAGTACCCTTGTAGTACCTTATCATGTTACCATGCCTGAGCGCGCGAAATGTAAACTCTGTGATTCTTAAACTTTAATTGCGAATAATTTAAAAACTATTATACCTTCGACACTTTTGTATAAGAATTTTTTTCTTAAAATTTTCCAAAAAATCCGCTCTTAAAAGGGGAGGCAAGCTTTCTGGGACACCCTGTGTGTGCGTGCGTGCATGTGCGTGTGTGTCTGTGTGTACAGGGTGTCCTATTTTAAATGATCCAGCCAAATATCTCGAAAACTAAACCCAGGAGACAAAAATGTTTCAGACAAAAGTTATATAATTTCGACGAGATCATAAGATGGTGTCATTAATTTGACCTTGAATAGTTGCTTGAAGGTCATGTGAAGGACACCTTCAATTTTTTAAATGGGACTGCCTACTTTTTATTACATATTCTTGTAGCTTATCTCGAGACCTTTCCAAAACACTACAAGAAAGTTTATTTTTGTTGAGTACTTTCCGAGTTGTGAGGCTTGAAAGCTACGGTGTACTGTAATTTTCAAGCGTCACAACTCGGAAAGTACTTAACAAAAATAAACTCTCTTGTAGTGTTTTGGAAAGGTCTTGAGATAAGCTACAAGAATATGTAATAAAAAGTAGGCAGTCCCATTAAAAAAATTGAAGGTGTCCTTTACGTGATCTTCAAGCAACTATTCAAAGTCAAATTAATGACACCACTTATGACCCCCTCGAAATCATACAACTTTTGTCTGAAACTTTTTTGTCTCCTGGGTTTAGTTTTCGAGATATTTAGCTGGATTATTTAAAATAGAACACTCTGTATATATATAATATACATACAGGGTGTCTGAAAATAGCTATTTATGTCCTCGTGGATTGATAGAGCAAGTCAAACTGAGAAGAAAAGTCTTACCATTTTGCAATTTTTGTAATAGTCATCGAGTTATAAATTAATAAAAATAGCGGATTTAGCCCTCCCCTCCCCGCCGCGAAATCCAATCGCGTGATTGTGGTTGCCAAGCGCGCGGAGAGTTGTTTTCTAATAGCGATGGCTGCGTAATATTATTTAATGTTTAATAATATTCTGTATGTAGGTGCACAATATTATTTAATGTTAAATAATATTGTAATTAATATACTATAATGTAAAATTATTTAAATTAAGATTATGTTAAATAGTATTTTCGAAATATTAATGTAAATATGTATTTTCTTAAAATAAAATAAAATTTACGTACAAAATAGTACGTAAATACGTAAAATTTCGTACCATACAAAGAAATGAGTTTAAATGTACCATTTATTATTATTATTATAATTGTATAAAAAAACATTTATTTCTTTAAATCTAAAAATTATAAGAATATTTTTGTAATATTACACATGTACATATTTATGTTAATATTTCGAAAATACTATTAAGATTATGTTAAATAGCGCCTACATACAGAATATTATTAAACATTAAATAATATTACGCAGCCATCGCTGTTAGAAAACAACTCTCCGCGCGCTTGGCAATCACGATTGCGCGGTTGGATCGACGGGCGGGAGTAAATCCGCTATTTTTATTAATTTATAACTCGTTAACTATTACAAAAATTGCAAAGTGGTAAAGGACTTTTTTTCTCAGTTTGACTTGCTCTATCAATCCAGGACATAAATAGCTATTTTCGGACACCCTGTATATGTATGTACATATATGTATATAAAGTTGCAAAACTGTTGAACAAACTTCCATCAGTTTTGCATGTAAAGACTAACGTTGTTGCGTCTCTTCCGTACATTGAGTTTTGAAATATAAAAAATTTCGTAAAACATGACATTTTAAGGATTGAGTAAGATAAATATATTTAATTTTTAAATTAAAAGTTAATGGTTTATAAAATTTAGTTATGTTAAAAGTTCTGAACAAAAAGCTAACTCAATTAATAATTAAGTTAAAATTAAGCTCAATTTAATTTTGAAAAGCATTATTCATATTAAATTAGAAATTCGTAGTTTTGTAATGAAAAGATTATTCAAAATAATTACAATATGGATCATTAAACACATTTTTAATATTTTATTTATAAATAAGTTTATGTAAAATAACAAAAAATATTTTTTTTTATCTGTGAATATATTTTTCTTTTATATAGATAAATTTTTAATTTAAGAAAAAAATAAATCAAAGTTTGTGTTTCAAAAATAATTAATTAAAATTAAAAATTAAGTTATTTAAAATTGACTAAGTTAAATTAACAATTGTTAACCCTTTAACTTTATTATTTAACACATTTAAATAACGGGAACGATTATACCGGTCGAAAGCAGATCTTAGTGCTCAATAATTTTCTAGGTGAATTTGCACACATTTATAAGATTCCCAAAACTGCAGACCGCATACTTATCGTTATTCAATAAA
Source organism: Solenopsis invicta (assembly GCF_016802725.1). Lineage (NCBI taxonomy): Eukaryota > Metazoa > Arthropoda > Insecta > Hymenoptera > Formicidae > Solenopsis > Solenopsis invicta. The sequence goes on from NC_052667.1 coordinate 18,591,261, forward strand.
TTATAGTTTTCGGGGTAAAAAGGAGGGGTAGTAGATATGTTTGTAAGCATTGAAATTGATTAATAATTTAATTTTATTGATATTACATTTTTTATCTAAGTTCTTAAAAGTTCTGTGTTTTAAGTCTGGCAAGTGACGCACAGTTTGGAAATCTTGTAAATGTTTATAAATAGTTTGTACAGCTGTTCTTGTTATTTAAATGAGTTGATACACTGTTCCGGTTATATTAGGATATCGTTTATATTGTTCATTATTTAACTTTTAACTTTTTAATTAGTACCCAATCCTGCATTTTAAATATAAAAATTTGAATAAAATTTGTTGTGGCTTCATTACCATTGTTAAACTTTAAGCTGTTGTGTCTCAACTTTGTACTCTTTGCTCAACTCTAGTTGCCTGATCCTCGCGTAAGATGCACTGGCAGCGAGGACAACAATATTGCTTATCCACCAGAGAAACGACTTTTCTTCGTTAAACCAATAAGTCGCTAGAACCGTTTGAGCGCATGCTTTCGCAGTACCACTGACGTTGTGCGTCAATGGGGACGTAACTTTTATTTGAAGCGCGGTGAAGTATCCGATGGCGAAACCAAACACACCGCCGAGTGTCATGGCGCTCCAGAAAAGGGGATGTCCAAGCTTCTCGTAATTATATACAGTACGATGTTCGCCGCTAATTATCATTAACGGGATGAAGATGATGATACTGTACACATTATTATAATAAGAAAGTAACCAGATGTCCTGATTCACAACCGGAAGTGTCTGCTTCATACGGATAGAATATAAGGACAGCGATAATGATCCTAGGACACCAAAAAATGTCCCAAGAACGGAAAGAGAGCCCGCGATATGCTCTTGATCTACTCCTAACCAGAACCCGGCGATAATCGCCGCACAGCATGCTATACACTTGACAGATGTTGTTTGTCCTGCAATTTTCGCTGATTAATTTCTTCTAGATAATTTCTACTCAGTCTAACTGAATTTATCTGTAATAAATGCACTTACCAAGTAAAATATAAGTAAATGCAACATTAAATACTGTCGTTAAAGAACGACCCACGTAGTAAAATGCGACACCGACGTATTTCAAGCATAAATTATTAGTTGCTATCATTGCAGTGAACAAGATTGATAATGGCAGTACCTGCAAAAATTTAGAACATATTAAACCTTTTGTATTTTTTCACATAAATATAAAAATTGTTAGAAAAATAAAATTTAAAACCACCTTCTTTTATACATTTTAATTCAAAGTGTGCGAATCAAGCATTTGTGAATTCAAATTGAATCTTTAATGACATGTTCGACATCGAATTGAATCAAATTTGAAATTTTCATGTTGAATCGGACCAAATCTTTTTGATTCGAATATGAATTAAATTCGAATTAAATTTTTTTAGATTTACATGTTCGTTTAAAGATAATAAAGTATTTTTAATAACGTTCCGGTTTTTTTTTAATGTATGATACAATTGCAAAAATTTTTAGAAAATAATTACAAAAAATGATGTGCTAAGTAAAAATAATGCATATAATAGATATTATAGACATTAAATATATTATATTGATAAGTAAGCATTTCATAAATTATAATGTTACTATTGAAGTGTGATAATATTTTAGTGCACTTTATTAGGAAAATATGTATATATAATGAAGCCATTTTAAATTTGGTTTTATAAATTCTATAAAATCACGATATAAATCTATGAATTGAAACAAATTTACGGAGACGATTGTCTATTGTGTATACAAATTTTTGCTAATTTTTAAAATTTAGAAATGGTACAAAAGTTTTAAAAGTTAATAAACTATCAGGTACGAGAATTGGTATGACTGACAAGATTGGTCACACAAGAGATATAAATAAAACAAAGTAGGCGATTGATTCGAAATCGAATATCATTCGAAATTCTCAAATTAATCGAATTAAATTCTTTTAAATTAGAAAATGAATCAAATTGTATCCACTGTGATTTACACACTTCTAATTCGAAATTTATGTTTTTTCGTTAAATTTATTGCATATTTATTTCTTAATTTAGTAGTGAAGCGTGCTCCGTGTGAAAACAGTCGACTCATAATCAAAGAGTTTGATCCCGTCATCCTACATTTATTTTCCAAGGCTGTATCAAAGCCTAGGAATCTGAGGAAACTGTTTTAAACGTAAGGGACTAAAGCTGTATTAAAGATTAAAAATCTAGGCTGTGCCAAGCCAGAAAGGAAGCCAGAGCCTGTATCGTGTTGGATTTAAAGCTTGGATTAAACACAAAGAAAACTTGGGCAATTACAGAAAAATTCTTTATATCTAAGTGACTAGAAACTTATATAATCTAGAAATTGATCACAGTCTTCTTTTGCTTCCATTTATTTTTCAATTTAAAGCGCAAAATTTTACAAGATTTAAAGCGACATTCTTTCATAAATTTTAATTCAAAGTTCATATCTTTTCGTTAAAAAATTTATAAAATGCTTATTTCTCAATTGTTAAAATGCAAAAAACCTTTGTACAAAGATAAAAAAATATTAGAAATTATATAAGATTTAAAACCATTCTGTTCTTTCATACATTTTAATTCACATTCATACTTTTTTCATTAAATTGATTGAATGTTTATCTCTCAATTTAAAGTGTAAAAAATTTTTATGCTAAAATTTTTCTCAAAATTTGTTTCTAATTATAATGGAAAAAATATTAATATTGTATAATAATATATTTAAAACAACTTTTTCATACCTTTTTCAAAGTGTCCTTTCTAAACGGACTACCGTCTGTAATTTCAATACAGTCTGGAAACCATTGAGATATTCTGCGTAAAGTAATGCAGATAGCTACGCTCACTATACATTGAAACCAAGTTACAAATAAGGGAGCATCCAAATTCACAATGTCACTAGACAAGAGCGTTTTATTCACGAATACAGTAAGGATAGATACTACCCTGAAAAGAATTTATATATAAAAACACATTTAAAGAAAATTCTTTGAAAAATTAGCGAGATTTTAAATGATAAAAATAATTGAAGAGTTTCCTATAAAAACCAAACAAATTCAAAAAGTTGAATTTTCAAGAAAGAAAAAAACCTTTCATTTTTCAAACCATTTATGTAAATTTATGACAAAATTAAGGCTCTAAGTCTATAAGATAAGAAAAAAAGAGCCGATAAGAGCCGGCACTAGTTCTTAATGTGTTACAACAATTATTTATTAAATTTAACAAACATCAAACATTTCGACCCTTAATTTGGGTCATCTTCCCAGTAACAAAAATTCGAAATTAAAACAGAAGAAGAAATTAAACGCTGGATCTTGATAACACATTAAGAACTAGTGTCGGCTCTTATCGGCTCTTTCTTATCTCATTGAGTTTATATAAATATTATAATTTTTTTCGGACATGTATATAAGTACTTATAAGAACAAAATTGTAATCTTTACTCGTATTATTTAGAGAACCCATTTAAAATAAAAAATAAAAATCCTCTGAACTTGTTTGGTTCTTGCGGAAATTTTACTATCAATTTATTCCATATTTTATTCAACATTTATCTTTCTTTATAATATTGATAATGATAATATAATATTAATAATGATAAAAGTAAAGAAGGAAATATTTAAAGTATAAAGCAATAATTTTTTCACTTTTTGTTTACAAAAGTTTATAAATTTGTTTTAATAAAAATATCTTTTTCTATTTTTCATTGTATAAATACATAATACTTCTCCAAATATAATAAATAAAAATATATAGTTTTAAGCTTAAGAGGATGCTATAGTGACCGAAGAACTTTCTCGATGTCGGCATTGTAGATTATTTTTCGAGCGAAACCAGACTATTGCTCTTTGTCCATCGCATAGATCTATCTTTATTTTTTGATTATTTCGCCATCTGTGAAAAGACCTATCAACTACTGTTGTGGACCATATTGCTCTGTTCATGATAGTTCAGCTTTGCTGAGCGAAATATACATGTGGTAAAAGCACATTAGCATATCTTTTTTGTTAGGCGTTTAGTAGTAATTTCACGGTCAATGTTATTTGTGCATGTTTTCTGAAGTATGCTCTACTATCATTTTGTACGTACGAGCTACACAACTTCTGTATTAAGGTAAAGTTAATCTCAGGTGACAACTATAGGGGAAAGTAGGTAAATTGCACGCACCTAAGGGAAATTTATCGCATTGGAGTGATTTTTGAAGTTGAAATTGATATGAGTACAGAAATAAAAACTTTAAACATTTTTTTATCATTATGCATTGTCATATTGAACAATTTTTCATTTGGTAATGCTATATTCAGCAAAAAGAGATAAGTGGATAAACGAAAAAATTTCTCGGGCCTTGGATAATTGTACGTGCGGTTGGATAAAAATACGCGGAGGAAAAATGAGGTTATAACCCATTCTTTTAGCTGCACTATACTGTACTAGTGGCACTATAGTTGGTCTCACGTGGTCTCACACCTTTCAAGATGGATGCGTAAAATTGTCCACTGCGGACTTGATTTCATAAAAAAACAATTACTCAATGACTATTTAATAAAATTTAATAAACAATAGCTCAAAAAACGCATAACAAAACGTACTTTTGTTAGGTATAACAAGATTAAATGAATAAATTAAAAATACGGACTTATTGCCTTATTTTCTGAATGCCGAAATCGGAACAAAAATCATGATTTTACTTTTTCTTATTTTTTCAATTAACTACGTTTTTAAATGATATAACGTATGGTTATATATTAAAAAAATACCTTCAGCCTACAAATATCGTCGTGATATAATCTCTATTCATCGGAAAGATGCCAAACCACGAAGCGTACAATTACCTAAAGCGTACAATAACCCTACTTTCCCCTACGAGTGAATTTTTAATGATTCATTAATTTTTGTTCGATTTTCTTCTAAAATTGACCAAAGCGCATCTTCTTTTCACACGTACTTCAATTCTAAAAAAAGTTTTTGTGATTCTGTAATGCCAATTCGAAGATATTTAGTGTTCTGTAAATGACGGTAATTCATGGTATTTTAGCATCCTCTTAAGATTAATATTTTGAGGATTTATTTAAATAATAGAAAAAATATATAAATAATTTGAATTTGTGTTATTCTTATCGAAATTTTATATTTGTCTATTTTCCGAGTTATTTGATTCTTCCAATAGAAACTTGTTTACGATATGTATGATGTTACTGATTTGATACAAAGTGATAGAAAGTGATTTGATATACCATAATTCAGATTTTTTTTAATGGATCTGTTTGATTTTTGTAGGGAACCCTTCAATTTTAAATACCATAGATACATATATAAACATGACTTGGAGTAAGTTTCATTTTTGATTAAGTTTTATGTTTGATTGTGTGTTACTACTTCTAACACAGTTCAATACACTTATTTTGACTCTTTATACATATATAAGTTCTTTGTATCAAATTATCCTCCATTAGAAAAAAATGTATCCTGTACGTTTTTTTTTTTTTTAATCAGTGTCCCGAGATAAGCGCATGAAGTGTATTCGCCACAGTTCTTTGTTAGAATAATAATTTTTAATTTTTACAATTTTCGCAATGCCGGGAGATCCATGCCGAATCCTGGCAGGAGGTATTTTTTCACAGCAAAATTCTTTATAATTTTTCAGAGAAAACTTGATATAGACTTGCTAAACTCATGTTTATTTCTGTCAGTCTGATGTAATTATTATTGTTTATTATTCATTATTTTCGTTATGTGATACCTTGTATATTTTGGCTAAACTATTCTACTTGAGTTTACAACCTCCCAGCAAACAGAAACAGATTCAAAATATTTAAAATGGATAGAAATGGATTCAAAAATTCAAAATTTGGATTTGACTATGATCACACGAATCCATTTCTGTCCAATTAAAGTTTAAGAATTCCTTGAATTTGTTTTAATTCATGAGGAGAAATTAAAATTACATTTTTATTTTTTTTCCATCCAAAAAAATCATGCAAGCCATATAATCTGTTTTAATCCGTGAAACGGGATTGAAATGAAATAATCTTTATTTTTTCAATCTAAAAGAAGTTTTCGAGGGTCATCCATTTTAATCCGACATAGAATTGAAATGACTTAATTGCTGTCTTTCATTCTAAAATATATTCAAATGAATTAAAATGAATTACAAATTTGCAATACATTTTCATTTGCTAGGTTTCCACGCAAAACAAGATTCATCCCTCCCCCCTACAAAGCAAAATAAGGTCTATAATTATTTTATAGGTTTTCGACTTTCCATGCAAAGCAAGGTCTATCCCTTCTCCCTTCCCCTTCCCAGCTTACTTATGGAAAGTAATGAGGTCTATAATTGTTTTGTTCTACATAGATTTATAACTTTCTACGCAAAGCGAAGTCTACTCCACACTTTCCCAGCTTATAAGGCGAAACAAGGTCTATAATTGTTTTGTTCTATCGAGGGGTTGGTCACTAGCGGTTATGGTGTACAAAAATTACCTTTAACACGGATTACCTTTAAATTACCTTGGATTACTTAAGATTACCCAATACTACCTCAGATTACACAATACTACCTCAGATTACCCAATATTACCTCAGATTACCTAATACTACCTCAGATTATCAAATACTACTTTATATTATCCAAGATTATCCAAGACCTTAGAGTATTAAAAATTACGTCATATTTTCTGAGATTACCCAAGATTTTACCAAATTTACTTTGCTCATCTAAAATTACCTTATACGAGTAGCTAAAGTATTATTTCTTCAAATCAATTTTAGATTTTCATTGCTTAAAAAAAAACAATTTTACAAAACAAATATTTATTTCATACAAGAACACAAAAATATAAAAATTTTCACAAACAGAATATGTATTATATGTAGGTATACATAGTAAGAAGTTTGACTACTTTTAACGTTTGAGATCTTTTAATATACTAACAAAACAATATCCTATTAAATATAAATATTAAACCTCTGTGAAGTTAGCACATAATAAATATTAATAGGTATTTTATAAATTAAATTATCATCCTCATCATTATTTAAATCAATATCTTCCAAAAAATTTTTTTTCCAAACATTTTGGGAAACAATTAATATTTTTCCAATACGATTCAGGAATGTTGTTTATGCCAATTTTATTAAGGTCCGATTTAGCTTCTGTAAGAGTTGACATAATAAATAATGTTTTCAATTTCTACATCATCTGGGATATCACTTAAATTTTCATTACTTCCAATACCTAAACGATTATGTACTTCCCTTGGGAAAATAAACTGATCTTTTAAATCATTTTTGACGTTTTGTATGATTTGAATTTTTTTAATTCTATTCATAATATCGTTCAAACTAAAATTGACTATTGTAGAAAAAGTTGAAGTTAAGCTTGTTGTTGAACAAAAAATTTGTTCACATGGTTGGCTACTCATCAACCATGGGACATACTAGAATTCAAGTTAGAGTCAGATACAATTTTTTGAAAAAGCATAAGTAAGAAGTGAGCATTGATTTCTACTAACATATAGGAATTTGAAGTAATGAAATTTTTTGATAGAGTTAAATCATTTTATTCTAAGATCCAGTTTTGCCATATTCAGAAAATAAATACAGATATTCAAATTAAAAATAATCTTTTTCTATGAGCCAAATTTTTGTTTAAAAATGAATTTTCCATTTTGATCGATTTCGATAATAAAACCACAAAAACTGTATCAAGCACAGAGCGCGTAACGTCTCGCTTACATCAAGTATAGACCAGTACAGACTCGAAAAAGACTGTGTTTCCGATATGTGATTGTTTCTCAGCAGCGAAATGCATCGCGTATGCGTATACGCAAAACAATGAAACGATGAAATCTTCTGTAAGCACGTGTGGCGGGCACAACTTTTTGAAACAGTAATTCTTAACAATTCTAAAACGAATTCGAAGAATAAACAATATAAAAAATTTTTTAAAAGATTTTGCACATATCTTTTCATTGTAGATAAAAATGTATTTCGCAATTTTTATATATTTTTAGTTATTTTTAGCTTTTTTAAAATTTGTTTTGAATCAGGCGGACTTATGAAACTTTACATAGCAATTTGAACGGCATTATTCCATTTATATCCATTATCAGCAGGAAAATAAATACAACCCATTGTTCATTTCGAGAGAGAGAATTCCGTTTTAAGAAATTAAAAGATTTACTTTAGGCAAATTTTTTAACATAAAGAAATTTGCTTAAAATAGTTTGGAAATTTCGCAATTTTTAAACGCTCGTATATTTGCAGCCTGAGAGAAAGCGTTACAAGATGTAATACCGCAAAAATCTAGCAATGACAATTTTTAGATTATAAAAAAAGCAATTCTTTTACGTCAACTCCAAAAGTTGATTAAAAATGTATATTGTTGTATAAAAATATAACATGCTCAGCAATAACGTTTACTAAAAAATCAAAGATTACCTTAGATTACCTCAGATTATCTGAGATTACTTTAGGAACACATAGAATTACCTACAGATTATTTGATATTACCCTTAGATTACTTAGGATTTAAAAATTACATTGGATTATCCAAAATTACATTGGATTACCCAAAATTACATTGGATTACCCAAAATTCCGTTTGAATTGCCGCTGAATTACCTAGCCCTTGTACAAAAATTACCTCAGTGACTAACCCCTCGTGTTCTATCTGGATTTTCAACTTATGTAAAACGAGGTCCATTCTACCTCTCCTTCTGTTTACTAGTCAAAATGAGGTCTATTATTGTTCAAGAATGTAAACATTCTTAAGATTAGTGAAATGTAATTTAAAATACATATTTGTTCACTATCTACCATATATAAGGTGTCATATAACAAAAATAATAAAATTTCAAAAATGTTTGATATAAGTAGACGAGAAGAGGGTATTATGGCTATTGTCGACAATATGGCTACCCCTATTATTTCCGTTATTAGGTGACATATTCTGAAAATTGCTTATGGAGTTATTTGTTTAATAGCCCGCCGTTTTTTAGTGATGCTAATATGCCAATACATAATGACTGACAATATATCTAAACTTTTTCAAAGTATACTTTTAACCTTTAATTACGTACACTTCCTCATTATTCTTAAACTTGAGTGTCTTATCACACGAAGGTATCTACATACACTCGAGTGTTTTTTTGTTATTTAACTTTTTATTCGGCCGTATACATTTCAAGTCATATAAAGTTAAAACAATAACATGAAATTTTGTTAATATGAGTTTTTAAGCGAAATTTTTATATCGAAATATTTCTTCGATAAATCGATTGTCGTTCTAAAGGGCGGTATTTAGAAACATTAGAGACATCATTTTATGTTTGTTGTTTAATGTTAAACAGGGATAAAATAATATTTTTAATGAAATTTCTAATGGTACTTCTAAAGCTTCTAAACGCAGGAAAATTCTAAATCAGAAAAATTCTACACAATAGAAAATTAAAAATATATACAAATTGAACAAGAATACCTTCTACGGTCGCAGCTAGGTCTTTGTGCTTGTATTATTTGTGTGATTTTATATATTTTTTTCAAGTTCAATGAACTGCGCGCCGAATTAATTTTTAGTCATAACACAATTCTAAATTAAACAAAATTAAGTAATATTACGTATTATTAAATATTAACCTTTTTTCTCCTGAAAAAACTGTAAAGAAATTATTGTGAAAAATATCACTTTAGCCAGGGTTCGAACTTGGGACCTCCCAAATTTCTGGTACGGGTGTTTTAGCCAACTCGACCACTGAGGCTGTGATGATATTTCTCGCAATAATCGACTATGAACGCTTTACAAGGCAGCGTGACTTTTAAAGTAGTAGAGAGAGATATTTTGACCGTTGCTGTAACAATACAAATTTAACAAGATTGCCTTCTACGGTCGCAGTTAGGTCTTCGTGCTTGTATTGTTTGTGTGATTTTATATACTTTCCTCAAGTTCAATGAACTATAACTGAAAATCAATTCGACCCGCAGTTCATTGAACTTGAGGAAAGTATATAAAATCACACAAATAATACAAGCACGAAGACCTAGCTGCAACCGTAAAAGGCATTCTTGTTCAATTTGATACAGCAACGATCAAAATATCTCTCTTTACTACTTTAAAAACATATAATTTTGTAACAAGGTACTGTGTTTCTTTTAAACTAAACCAATTTTTTAAAATTATTTTTATGGATAGTCATATTACAATCACTTTTTTTCTTCTACCGATTATGCAGTGCATTAGATTTTTATAAATCACGTCCTAAATAATAATTATTTCATTACTTTGAGTCTAGAATCTGTCAAACAACACTCTGACGAATATAATCGTTCAAGTTTCAATAGAAAATATTAATTATAAATAAAATTATTCAATAAAATGATAATGGGTGCCATATTACCCTCTTCTCCTCTATATCTCGTAGATTATACAAGACTGCTGATTAATTTAAAAAAAAAGCTGATCAGTACCTCCACTTCTATAACATAAGTATATGTCAAAGTTAAGGTCGGCGCTGTGTTCCAAATTAAATAATTATAAAACGTTTTTTTGAATTATTAAACAATTTCTTTCCAAATTTAATTTTGCAAATATATCACTCAAATGATTCGCCATACCATTACAGTTTTGCCAAAATACTATTTCGAAATTAATTGGGAAAATAGTTATATCAATAATTTGAAAAAAATATTTTTATAAATATTTTTATAAATATTCCTACATAATTGCAGTTTATAATTTTTGTGCAAGATTTCATCATATAATTTAATAAAAATCCTATCGGAAATACTATTCTGTATTCTTATATCTATCTATAATATAAAGAAGAAAATATTTCATTTGTAATTTTAACTTCTTTAATTTTCTCTAATGACCCATAAATGCGGCCAAATTCAACAAAAGTACTCTCTGTCTCAAATCAACTGCACTGTTCCAAGTCATCTCCCCATCTATGGTACTTTGTATCTTAAAAAAGTTCAACTTATACATAAGAAGTTGGGAAGTAACGCGTTTCTTCTAATCATTACTTCTTGTAATGGTAACGCGGTTATATTTTTACGGTAACGGTTTTTTCGTTGCTTTAGTTCGCTTATCTTTATCCAATTTAATAAAAGTATTTTTTTTAGTTTATAAATACAGCAATACGAAACAGATAATACAGAAAATCCGAAAAGAATTCTTAAGGGTCTTAAAAGACTTCACTTTTATATCACTAATTGTGAGTTCTTTGTCAGGTTCAAAAAGGAATCCTTTTCGAGTCTATAAGAAATGAATTTGAAATAACCTTTAGATAGTACTTCAATGGAATTTTATTTATTTTTTGTGCTTTCTAGCTTTCTGGAATCGGAAAGTACCCAAGCAGAACAACAAGTCAAAATGACATCGAAGTGATTCACAATTGTGTCAAAACGACATCAAAATGAATCGTAATTGATTGAAAAGTGATTTTTAATGATCATTATGCAGTCACTTTGACGTCGTGATGACTCTCTGTTCTGCTTGGGTATTGAATCAGTGCAAAAATTCGTGCCCGATTTGTAAATAAAAATTAAGCAGTTGTTATTGTTATAAAACCGCCTTAATCAATAATGTATTCGCCACTGTCCTCGACAATCATTTTCCAACGTTTAATCAATGCATGGATACCACGTTTGAAAAAATCGCATGGTTTTGCGTCAAAGAACGCGGTGATTTGATTTTTGACAGCCTCCAAAGAATCGAAATTCTTGCCATTTAAATCGTTTTGTAATGACCAAAACAAATGGTAATCGGAGGGATGTCCGGAGAATATGGTGAATACAATAAGATTTCCCATTTCAATTGTTTCAATTTATCCAGAATCATTTTTGATATGTGTGGTCTGGCGTTGTCATGGTAGAAAAAGACGCCTACGATTAACCAAGCTCGGACGTTTTTCTTTGATTGTTGCGTCTAATTTGGTTAGTTGTTGGCATTACTTGATTGAATCAATCGTTTGTCCAGCAGGAAGCAGCTCAAAATATATAACACTTTGGCAATCCCACCAAACGGACAACAAGAGGCCTTCTTTGGATGCAACTCAGCTTTGGCAACTGAATCTGCCGGTTTATTTGCTTTCTTCCAAGTAAGCTTACGTTTGACGTTTACAACACCCATTTTTCATCGCTAGTCACCAAACAATTCAAAAAAACTTTTTTTCCAAGCGTCTGAGCAAAGAACGGCTGCGGAGATGCGTTCCAACTTGTTCTTTTCAGACAACGAATCCAAGTGTCGAGCTTTAAAATGAGTCCCATCTTCTTTAAACGCCGGAACGCGGTTGATCGATCAATGTTCAGGGCCTCATATCAGCAATCTCTTCCGTCGAAATGCGTGCGCTATTAATGCGCGCAGACCATCGTCTTCGACGTCGGAAGGACGCCCAGAACGAGATTCGTCTTTGAGGTTAAAATCACCACGACAAAATTTTGCAAACCACTTTTTCATCGTTCGAAAAGCTGGTGCACGGTCCAAATAAACTTTCTGAATGTGTTACGTCGCTGCGCTAACAGTTATTCCTTTTCGAGACTCGTAAAGCATCACATGTCAGAAAGGCAACTTTTCCTTATCCATTTTCAATAATTTTTTCATGATTTAAATTCAATCAAAGCAAGCAATTTCTGATGCTCAAATGACACCTATGACTGTTATTTTTCTAATAATATATAATATACATATGTAAACAACAACAGAGTTGCTATACTACTTCACTAGCTCTATCTGTACGAATCGGGCACGAACTTTTGCACTGATCCAATAGATAAGGATTATTGAAATGCTCTAGAATGCACGGAACAAAAATATAAATTAAAATATATTTTACGTTAAAAATGTTTTAACAAAAAATATATTTTGTACGGTAAATCAAATTATTTATACACGTAATAGCAATATTACACTAGATTTCTCCATAGTCATATTTTTGCCACAGTAGATAGTGTTACATCCGGAGGATTCCACGATTTCCCTTTTCGCATATATGAAATAAGCGAGGAAATTGTACTTAAGATTTACAACACTCAATCATCATATCCGAAGCAATCCATTTCTTTTTTATAAAAACACCATCTCTTGGTTATTATAAGAAAAAAATGAACATTGTCCCTGAAAGGTATAATGCTCAAATATCCGGAGCAATAAAATAAAAGCAAAAAAAAGGAGAAATCGTGTGATGACGAAATTACGAATATTTATTCATTTTAACAATGATCCATAAAAACGAACAAAGCCAGGACTCGAAAAGAAGAAAAACCTAAATGATATTTAACCCTTAAACACACCGATCCTGTAAAATACAGAAACACATTTTTGGGTCTGAAAGACTTTTTCAACTTTGAAAAGCTATAACTTTGATTACAATTCATATTTTTTTACAATTTTTTTTTTTTAAACAAAAGTTCAAAATCTTAGGAGTGTGACTGCACAATCGGCATTGCCGACAAATAATTTATTGTGAAACTATAAAAGAAAAACCATTAAGCAAAAATGAGAAATTGGTAAAAAATCCACTTTTACTTCAAAAAATCATATTTTCGCAACAAAAAACTTTTAAGGACTTTCAAATGAGGCGTTATAAAGCTAAAGATTCACACTTTCAAAATAAAATTTGGCAAAGTCATTCCTTTTAAAAAGTATAATTATGTAACATGGAGAATATGAGGTATTTTTGGCCATCTAAAAATTCACTTAAAAAAAAAATCATTTCTTTGCAACAAAAAACTGTGAAGAACTTTACAATACGGCGTTTTAAAACTAAAGATTCATACTTTCAAAAAAAAAATTATATCATTGTTATTTCTATTAAAAAATGTACTTATGTAACAAGGCAAATATGAGGTATTTTTGATTAAATCGTGTCTAAAATTGAAAATTGATGTGTTTCATGATATATTTCGGAAAAACTCCCTTTTCTACAGCATTTTATAGTATTCCAACTTTAGACAGAGTATATTCGAGTAACATCTGCAAATCGACCTGTTCGAACGTATTTTGTCCAGCTTTTTTATGTAAAATACTCACAAAAAAGTTTCACTTTCACACTATATGGGTCGCATTGGCCCTAACAAAACTTTGGTGCTGTGCCATTCGAATTCTAAGTGACCAAAAAAGTTGATCAACCATATCAATCGAAAAAGGAGATTTCAAACTTTTTTTACGTCTTGGTCCAAACCTCCTATCTCATTCCGTCTTCACATAGCAAGCGTTCAAAACTTCATATGGGGTCTCTCAGACCCACTTACGTGTTTAAGAGTTAAGTTCGGTGACAACGAAAGATAAGATTGAGTTACGATGTCGGACAAAAACTATAAAACTATAAATCAAAATTCATAACTCTGGCTTTGTTTGTCTGAACGCATGTTTCATTACAAATCGAAAGATGTTTCATGTGATAACAGAGTCATAAACAAACGGACGCGGCGATATAAAAAGTCAGAATTGAACCTTCCAGGAAGGAAAATCGTAGATAACGAATCCCTTAAGCGATTGGGTGACGCAACTGCTCGCCCCTCTTCAAGTTAAGAAAAATCAGGAGAAAATGGAGACTAGCCAACGAGAGATCATTCGAAAAGATGATTGGTAGAGAGCGTTGATTAAATATCCAACGAACAAGCCCGAAAGTTTCAACGACAAATAAGCTACAAAAAAAGAGAGAAATCTCAAAAAACTTCATCCAACCAAATCTCCACTTTATTCACTCGATCACCCCCACGCCCTTTCATAAGCTCTATAAAATGTGCAACTTCCTGACGCTTCGTCATCATTATCATTATTATTTTTCAAGATTCAAGATCCAAGATTCTTATTCTTAGATTCAGTCTAGAGTCGAAGCTGTGCGCGTTATTTTAAAATCGTTTTGAACTTAGAATCTGTACGCGAGACGCAGATCGTCTAGTTTCAAGATCGTTCTTCATTAACAACCTCCAAAGATCAGAAAACGTCATTTTTCTGCTACTATAAGTAAATTTTTCACTCTTTTTCGGTTATTATTCAATTTTCTATTCAACTCGCCAGAAATCAATCATTAATGAGCAATCACAGCCGTTCATGTTCCAACTCCTTGCTCCCTATATTATTATTATTTTTTTATTGGTATCAAAATTTTCTCTTCGGATTGATACAGCAATTCCCATTTAAAACAATTCCCGATTTTCTTTCTAAATATTCCTTAAATCTCTACGTAAATATAAATGTTCTATTTCCATTTTTAAATCTTAAGTTCTAATTTGATTTAATAGTTAAAATATGAATCTCAACGCATAATTATAAATTTATTAAAGAATAAATTAATTCTATCTCCTCCTCATATACGGACTTATCATAATGTTAAAATTCAGCTTCACTAATTAACTACTTTGTAATAATCTTGAAAATAATAATGTTATAGTTTAATTTCTCTTTTATTCAGCTACACTGTATTTTTTATTGATAATAAATAACGTATGCTACTTTTAACCTTTCAAATAATCATTAAATAATTTCTTTTTTTTTATTTTTATAATTATGTACTCTAGTTTTAATTTTTCTAATAATTACTTAATCGTCTATTTTACGCTAATCTTATCAATTAATCTCTTAGAATAGCAATGTACGCGAGTTTTGAATACCAAAATGTGTGTTAAGTTTTGGTCTTAAAAAGGCTTTAATTTAATTAACCCATCTCGTCACCTTTCCTCTTAACTAAGATTACGCTAGGCCCGATCCCGAGTTAAAGAGATTCAACTCTGACTCAAATCAGAGCCAACGATCGCACGACTTTCGAAAAGGCGTTAAAACGTGTTTTCACACGCTGGTCCTTATTTCAAAGTCCCTAAGTGCGTTCGGCCTCGTGCCTTATGCCCAATCAGTACGACCGCGAGTTAAAGCATTTGTTACGTTCTTTTCTGCCTTGTCCGTACCACAAGCCTACCATTTCTACCTCTCCTTTAAGGCTGGACGTAACAATAGTTTAATTTACATTTCTTAATTTTGTTAATAACAAGTAAATAATAAAAACAAATTATACTTAAATAAACGACTATCAAGATTTAACAAAAATCGGAGTAAATATAAGACTAATGAGAGTCCAGCGCGGTAGTGCAAAACAGATAGATTTATACAAAAGATTTTAAACTAAAACTTTTTTTTAGTCTCAATAAATTGAGCAGGATTTTTAAAGTACAGAAGGATGCTCACTCAATGAACTTTAAGAAAAATGTGATGTACAAAATTTCATATAAAGAATGTGACGCCTCCTATGTAGGCCAGACAGGCAGGAAACTAAAAACGAGAACAACCGAATACCGTAATAATTTTAATTGAAATAACAAAGATCACTCGTTAATTTCAAAACACTGAATAAAATTTAATCATGAGTTTGATTAGGAGAATGTCCAAATTCTTAACTCAGAACGGTTCTTAAACGGGCGTTTAGTATCAGAAATACTTCACATTTAGATGCAAAAAAATTGCCTAAATTCACAACCGGATACTAAATGCCAGCATGCATATTTCTCATTATAAAAAAATTGTAAACTTGGAGCAAGAATATGTAATGTGTGCACAAGTTATTTGATTTTATGTATGACTCACAAGAAAAGCGACACAGGTATCCCTTTCCGATTTTGACGAGTCTTTAATATGTTGTAGTACAAATAAAAATAGGGGACACGTATTTTTTTATACGTGCTCGTTTTCACTTTTAGGAGGTAAAATACCCCTTAGAAGAAAATCGGTTTTTTTCTTGTGAAGTGTATATCATCGAAACTATAAGAGATAGAGAAAAATGTTCAAATAGAAAGTTAAATGGTTTAAAGAATACTTTATAACAATGTTAAAAAAATTTTTGTTTTAATTTTTTTTAATACTTTTTCCTAACACTTACCTAATTTTTTTTTAATTTTTTTTCTTTTTATAAGCAAAATAAAGCTTATTTTATTACGAATTCAACGGTACATGACAAAAGTTATGTTGCGACATTTCCATTTTCCAAAACTAATTAAAAACCACTCCATAACGCATGGTACGCGCATCCATCCGTGTACTATGGAATTGTAACTCTTCGATTTTGACAAGCCTTTGATATGTTGTAGTACAGATCAAAATAAGGAACACCTATTTTTTTATACATACCCGTTTTCACTTTTAGGGGGTAAAACACCCCTTTGAAGAAAATCGGTTTTTTTCTTTCGAAACGTATATCGTCAAAAATATAAGAGTTGGTTTATAATAGCCATTACAGTAAGAAATTCACTAATCATAGTCGATTATTCTTCTATAAATCGACTATGTTTGACCAATTTCTTACGGTTGCGGCTATTATAAACTAACTTTAAAAAAGAAATAAAAAAATATATTGTTACGTCCGCGGATTCGCGATGTTGCGATCCCGGGACGCAGATCTTTTTCGTTAGTTAGTTTTGGTGTTAAGGCAGCTGTCACCAGTCGCGGCTCCGAATCGTGTGATAACACGGCCGGATACGCGACAAATTCCTTGTATGGGAAATAGGAGGTATTGTAAGAAGATATATTATTAGGCGATTAATGAGTAGGTTTAAAAAATATAGTAGCGTTTTATTAACGCTACAGGAGTTATAGCGTGCGTGCTTGAGCTTGGCGTGGGATTAAATGAATGACAGAGCGTGTAATGGTTGAATATAAATGTGTATGTATTTTTTATATGTATAATGAGGAAGTGGTACAATATCTTAGTCGCGTGTTATGTGATAATGAGGTAACCCGAAGGGGTCCTCCGGACTTTAAACGGTGCCTATCTTCTGCCCATAGCTCCTTAAGGAGATGCATGATCGAATCAGTAAGAAGGATTGCCACGTAAATGTATAAGGAAGCCGATGACTTACCGTTCTTCTGAAGAGGCGACTTTAACGCGAGAGAGAGAGAGAGAGAGAGAGAGAGAGAGAGAGAGAGAGAGAGAGAGCTCAGTATGAAAGATCTACGAATTTTAGTAAAATAAATTAATGATCGAGTATACGTTATGAGTGACGAATCCGCTGGGTCGGAGTGGACACCCGTTAGAACGCCTCCCTTAAAGGTGGATATTATACGGAAAAAGAGGGGACGGTGAAAGCGTCGAGGAGTCGCGCTAGCGAGTCTTCCTCGACGGGTTGGGAAAGGAAGAAGGACGGTGTCGAAGAGTCGCGTTAGCGAGTCTTCTTCGACGCCGTAGGAGAGGGAGAGAGAGAGAGGAGACGTTGGAGAGTCGCTTTCGCGAGTCTTCTCCAACGCTCGGACGAAAGGGAGGGAGGCAAAGAAACGAGTGAGGCCACACTCTAGCTAGTGCTAGGTGAGGTTCAACCCTCAGGATCTCTGGTGGAAAGGAGGGAGAGGAAAAGAGGCGATCCGACCGGGGCCACCCCGAAGACCAACGTCTTCGTCAGGAGTAAAACCCTCCCGTCACTGAGATCGTACCTGGAAGTCTGAACGTTGGTGGTCGCCGATGACAGCGAATCTCACTCGACCAACAAGACTGATCTGAATTTCGAGCTCCGATTTCGCTCCTTATATAGGCAAGGATATGGGCAAGAGGTGTCGCGGGACGATTCCTCAGGTTCGCGGAAAATTCGGAGCGATAGTTTTTCGTAACGTGTGGCCCTTAGAAGCCCGCCCCGTTTCGCGATCGCGCGGCTTGCGCCTATATCGCGCGAGCGCTTGTAGACTTCTCCGGGGATCGCGACTCGCGGGAGCACCGCATACCAAGCCCCGACGCGAAATCCAGTGCTCAGAAAATTAATAGAATTTAATAGAATTTATATTAGAATTGAAAGTGTGCGAGGCGATAGCGCCAAGCACATGCAATAGTTTTACGTATAAAAAGTTAAGGTTTAATTATCGTTCGTAGAAGATTAATTGATTCAAAATTATTTGGCATTTTTATTGGCCGTGATTTTAGAGTTGTTTCGATCGGAGTTGCATGGCGCAGCAGTGGGAAGCGTCCATGAGTGGATCACGTTTCGATAATTATAAATTTGCCGTTCTTAATATTTCGTATTAAATTGGAGAGATGAATAGAATTCCAACGCGCGGAGCTTGGTGGTATCAGAGGGGGTCGCGAGGGGTCGGCGCGCACGATGTTTGTCTCGCGCCGATGGACGCTCGCGGGTGTTGCGCGTCGAGGGGGCGGCACGATGTAGCCAAGCCGTATGAGATTTGAAATCGAGCGATATCGATTTATGATACTGATGCGGGATTTATCCAACTGATCGGAGGATGTTTCCGGATTCTAATTAGGCTATTATTAGTACGGATGGCCCGGGAAAATAAAAATTTTCTCGCCAGACGTAACAATATTCTGATTGATAGTTATAATAAATGGTTTGAAGAGTACTTTATGACAGTAATAAAGAAAAATTTTTTTTTTATTTTGTTAATACTTTTCTCTTGTTACTACTTTTAACTATTTTCCTCCGTTCTTCTTTCATAACGGGGGAAGAGTATTGTAGCCGTAGCTACGCATAGCAACAGAAAATCATTTCGTTATTATGCTCACTCGCACTTTAAAAATTTGCAAAATGCGAAAATAAGCGGAATAACAGAAAGTTTGACAGACTATCAGCGTCAGCAAATTTAGAAAGTATAAAAAAAAATAAAATTTTCCTTTTTTTATTACTATTATAAAGTACTCTTGAAGCCATTCAACTTTCAGTTAGAACATATTTCTCTATTTCTTATAGTTTCGACAATATACACTTCACAAGAAAAAAACCGATTTTCTTTTAAGGAGTGTTTTACTCTCTAAAATTGAGTATTGGCATGTATAAAAAATATGTGTCCCTTATTTTCATCTGTACAACGTATCAAAGGCTCGTCAAAATCAAAGGGAGACACTTCCATAGTACACAGACAGGTGCGCGTACCATGCGTTATGAAGTGGTTTTTAATTATTTTTGGAAAACGGAAATGTAACATAACTTTATATGCCGTTAACGTATTATATACCGTTAAATTCGTAATAAAATAAGCTTTATTTTGCTTACAAAAAATGTTGAAAAAAATAAGTAAGTTGTAGGGAAAAATAAAAAAAAATTTAAAAAAAATTTTTTTTAACATTGTTATAAATATTCTTAAAGCCATTCAAATTTCAATTAGAATATTTTTTTCTATCTCTTATAGTTTCGATTATAAACGCTTTAAAAAAAAAACCAATTTTCTTCAAAGTATTTCACCCTAAAACTGAGTATTGGCACGTATACAAAAATACGTATCCCTTATTTTTATCTGTACTACAACATATTAAAGGCTCTTTAAAATCGGAGAGGGACACCTCTGTCGCTTTCCTTGTCAGTTAATTTTTTCACCTTGCATGTTATTTATTTAATTTTATCGTTTGACTTACAAGGGCACCACACACAACCCGGGTCACCGATTTTGATGAAACTTTACAGTTATGTAGTATTAGTATAGAAGTACTAAATGCTAAACGGAGACGATGCACTACTCAACCGTTGACGTGAAATCGTTGTTTGAATTTCACCATATCGCTTTAATACCGTAACATTGAAGGAGTTTGGCAAGTAGCAGCGTGGTGTGGCGGACAGCGCGAGCGCCTATAGTTTTGCAGGTCGCGGCCGTCGCAGGTTCGAGTCCACAAGT
Source organism: Solenopsis invicta (assembly GCF_016802725.1). Classification (NCBI taxonomy): domain Eukaryota; kingdom Metazoa; phylum Arthropoda; class Insecta; order Hymenoptera; family Formicidae; genus Solenopsis; species Solenopsis invicta. The sequence goes on from NC_052667.1 coordinate 18,611,858, forward strand.
TTTTTTTTTTTTCTTTTACCCAGTACTCTTATTGTTACAATATATATATATATATATATATATATATATATATATATATATAATAAAATATATAATAAATAATACACAGATATAGATATAATAATACGCAAAAAATTTTCTCTGCATTCGAACTTTTGTTAGTTTACTTTATATACATTTATATATATATATATATATATATATATATATATATATATACACACACACATAGATTTATATGGATGGCGAGATATTTATATGATATATTTGATTGTGAGAGTTAATATGCATATTTATTTATGTGTAAGTACAAAAACAATTACAAATGAATTTATTCGTCGTCTTGCTCTGTAATTTTGCACACTTTCGGGTCATAATAATTACAAAAACAAGTAATAAAATTCACAGCTAGTTTTAAGAATGTCTTTTATGCGTTTGTATTGCTGTTGGAATTATATTGACACAGCTGCAGCCCCTCTTCCCTAGAATTTCACGAATATTGATAAATTTACTGATGAATATAAAAATATTATTGTAACCTGTTCAAAATCCGGAAAACTCACAACCAATTTATACAAACAATTTTTAACTAGTACAATATTACCGTATGTAAAGAAAAATAAATTTTTACTTATTATTGATTCTTGGGGGGGCCAAATCAATCCTGTTTTGTACGATGAAATTTTTGAAGGGGAAGAGAGGGAAGTAACATGCACATTAAAAGTAATACCGCCGAAATGCACACCATTGTGCCAGCCCTGCGACGTGTATTTCTATCGCCAGGTAAAAAATATTCTTAAGCGTCTGCAGAATGCTCCCACATTGCTGCAGGAACAGAGAGAAATAGCATCTCGTGAAGATGCTTTAAAAATTCATTCGTTAATATTGCATCAGTTAAGTGCTCCGGTATTTATACCAATGATAAAATACGCATGGTTTGCATCAAAACTAACTAGCGACCGACCGATTTTTCTTAATGTTAATGAGATATGTTTTCCCCTTACATTATTGAAAAAAAAATGTGCTTGCGAAAAAATTGGATTTATAAAATGTTCGTGGTGTAAATCAGTTTTATGTTTTACTTGTTTTTATGATTATTATCACCCGAAAGTGTGCAAAATTACAGAGCAAGACGACGAATAAATTCATTTGTAATTGTTTTTGTACTTACACATAAATAAATATGCATATTAACTCTCACAATCAAATATATCATATAAATATCTCGCCATCCATATAAATCTATGTGTGTATATATATATATATATATAAATGTATATAAAGTAAACTAACAAAAGTTCGAATGCAGAGAAGATTTTTTGCGTATTATTATATCTATATCTGTGTATTATTTATTATATATTTTATTATATATATATATATATATATATATATATATATATATATATATATTGTAACAATAAGAGTACTGGGTAAAAGAAAAAAAAAAAAAAACTTGTGGACTCGAACCCGCGACGGCCGCGACCTGCAAAACTATAGGCGCTCGCGCTGTCCGCCACACCACGCTGCTACTTGCCAAACTCCTTCAATGTTACGGTATTAAAGCTATATGGTGAAATTCAAACAACGATTTCACGTAAACGGTTGAGTAGTGCATCGTCTCCGTTTAGCATTTAGTACTTCTATACTAATACTACATAACTGTAAAATTTCATCAAAATCGGTGACCCGGGTTGTGTGTGGTGCCCTTGTTAGCCTATATAATTTATCTATATTCATATAACTCATTTATTTGTTTGTTTTTTAATTGTGGACTCAATATTTAATTTATTTATACTTTAACGGCGGAGATTATTTTTGTTTATTTTTTTTCTCACTCGAGGAATCACAATGTACGAGGTGTGTTCAAAAAGTATCGCGAATTTTGAATTTTCGCGGGTTACGTATATTCGAATTTCGATCTTTTTGTGGCGTTATGTTGGTACTCATGTCTCTCACTTATGCCGACAAGCTCGGCCATTTTGAATGTTCACTTAATTGTTGACAGCTGCTTTGCTTGCACGTGTTTTGGATCGTCTTCGATTTTTACCTATTCAAAAAAATGGATCAAAGAACCTGTATCAAATTTTGTGTGAAAAACGAAATTAAGTGCGCGGATGCATTCCGAATGTTGACTGTGGCATACGGAGAAGCTACCTTGGACCGAAGCAACGTTTATCGGTGGTACAAAATGTTCTCAGAAGGCCGAGAAGATGTGAACGACGAAGAGCGTGCCGGACGCCCGAGCACTTCAACAACAGACGAAAAAATTAATGAAGTGGAGAAAATGGTATTGGCCAATCGTCGAATCACCGTTAGAGAAGTTGCTGAGGACCTAAACATATCGATTGGCTCGTGCCATTCGATTTTTATCAATGATTTGGGCATGAGACGGGTCGCCGCGAAATTCGTACCAAAATTGCTCAATTGCGACCAAAAACAGCATCGCATGAACATTGCTAATGAGATGTTGGACTCTGTCCGCGACGACCCAAATTTGCTCCAGAGGGTCATAACTGGTGACGAATCGTGGGTTTATGGTTATGACGTGGAAACCAAAGCTCAATCATCTCAATGGAAGCTGCCGCACGAACCAAGACCGAAAAAAGCGCGCCAAGTTCGGTCGAATGTGAAAGTTTTGCTGACAGTTTTCTTCGATTGCAGGGGCGTGGTGCATCATGAGTTCTTGCCACAGGGTAGAACGGTCAATAAGGAATATTACCTGCAAGTTATGCGCAATTTGCGCGAAGCAATCCGCCAGAAACGCCCGGATTTGTGGAAGAACAAAAATTGGCTTTTGCACCACGATAACGCCCCTGCTCACACATCGTTGCTTGTGCGCGACTTTTTGGCCAAAAACAACACACTAATGATGCCGCAGCCACCGTATTCCCCAGATCTGGCCCCCTGTGACTTTTTCTTGTTCCCTAAACTGAAGAGGCCCATGAAAGGACGACGTTACGCTACGCTTGACGAGATAAAGACGGCATCGAAGGAGGAGCTGAACAAGATAAAAAAAAATGATTTTTTGAAGTGCTTCGAAGATTGGAAAAACTGTTGGCACAAGTGTATAATATCTCATGGGGATTACTTTGAAGGGGACAAAATAGATATTCATGAATAAATAAATAATTTTTGAAAAAACACAAAATTCGCGATACTTTTTGAACACACCTCGTATATTGCTATTTTGACTTGTTTGTTATGTGTATTTGTAATAATTATAATACAACCGGATGGTTCTTATGCTGTTAAACATACGTTGATGAATGTTAGTTCAGTTACTTAAAAGTGGTGCTGTGGGAACATCAAATATATTACAGAAACGGATTCAGAACAAAGCGGATTCTTAATTTACTTGTATACAAGAATTAAAAGTGTGTCAAAGACTGATGTTATCCATCGCTTTAATGGTCTTCATCGGCTATTAGATTATTTCACATAGAACATCGCAGATATTTATAGAGTGATCAAACCATCTCCTTTGATGGCACATACACTGGGAAAGGTTGCACTTCGGGTCCGTCAAACCGTTAGTAACTCATCCGCACACTGTATTGACGATGGCTAAATAATTTGACTTGAATTTATTACGCTAAAAATGACTCCAAAGTCGAGTCGAAACGTACGAAAATGTCAAAAATCTTTTGAATAAATCTGTTTTGTGCAACACTAATCACATTGGATTCTTATTAGTCTTTTGTATTTACTCCAATTTTTGTTAAATAAATAATACTTCGGTGGGCAACTTCTTGGATATAGAAGGTACGTTTAACAATATCTCACATGAAGTGGTGTGTAGAGAGTTGTGCAGGGGCATAACGGAGAAGCTCGTTGAGTGGATCCGAGATATGCTTAGGCGACAGATTGTGATCTTGCTGGGAGCAGCAAAGGTTTGTAGAAAGAGCCTGCATGCAGGGGTCCACTCTTATGGTGCCTGGTGGTGGATAGACTGCTTAAAGTATTACTAAGGGTTTCTTTTTGCAGGGTTACGCAATTTGGCCATACTGATACGAAGACCTTTTCTTAATCTGTTTTTAGGACTCACGCAAAGTGCACTAGGAACAGTAGAGCAGTGGTGTAAAGGGGCGGATCCCGATAGCGATGGGACCGATAGCCCACCACCACTCACAGTGGCCAATGCCTAGAGTTTTTCCGTTGGTTGGGTTAGATAAGTCAAGATGATTGGTTGGTGGGCTATCGCACCGTGCGCTATCGAATCCCGTCCGGTGCAGAGGGCTTGTCAATGAATCTGCTGGATTCATCTTCACTCGCAAGTATAAAGTGGGCACTTGAAGGAATAAGGCTTGTTCCAACTAAGTTAGTGAAATATTTCAGAATAAGCTTAGATAGGAAGCAGTCCTAGAAGAACCATCTTGACAATCGTTACAGAAGCGTATGTTCCTACTTTTGGACATGCAGAAGAGTCATTGCCCTGCATGACAATATTTTGGCCTAGATTAACTTATACAGCAATTGTATTAGAGTGTTTGGAAAGTAATTTCGTTTTTTCTTATGAAAATAAAAGACAATTTTCTTATAGTGAATAAATATTTTATTCAACTATATATTGTCCATTTTGGTCAAATACCTATTGCCATCTTTCTGGTAGTAGTATAATTCCACGCTCATAAAATTTTTGTTCTTTGCTGGCAAAAAACTGAAAATTTTTTATTTCATTTGAAGTAAAGGTTTTACCGTCTAAAAAATTTTGTAGAGACCGAAACAAATAATAATCAGAAGATACCAGATATGGAGAATATGGTGGGTGTGGCAGTATATCCCATCCAAACTGTAAAAGCTTTTGACGAGTTACCAAACTTGTATGAGGTCTCTTGGTGGAACACTACACCTTTTCTATTGATCAATTCTGGCCTTTTTTGTTTAAGTGAATCATTCAGTTTGTCTAGTTGATGACAGTATACTTCAAAATTGATCGTTGTGTTGTCCGGTAGAAGCTCAAAAAAAAAACGATTTTTTTGAAATCTCACAGATAGCATCACCTTTTTTTGATGAATATCGACTTTCGAAGTACTTTGAGTTGGTTCATCTTTTTTACTTCATGATCTCTTGCGTTTAACATTGTTGTAGTCAACCCATTTCTCGTCCCTAGTGATGATGCGCTTCAAAAATGGATCATTTTGTTGAGGTTTGAGAAGCAAATCACAGACATCAACGCGACGGTACAGATTTCTTTCCGTAAAAACATGAGAAACCCATATGTCGAGCTTTAAAATTAAATCTAGGCGTTTTAAATGATCATGAACGGTCGAATTCGATAAACCTAACCTAACCTTTCAGCGATCTCACGAGTTGTTATTTGCCGGTTTGCATCAATTAATGCCTTTATTGTGACTTCATCAGTTTCAACTGCCCTTCCAGAACGTGGTGCATCTTCAACATCAAAATTGCCGGATCAAAATTTTTCAAGCCAGTTACTTTCTATATTTGATAGGGCACTAAACAAAAACTACTGCATAGAATCAATCGAACTTTTTCACAAGCAAGCCTTGCTATATTAGCTGTCAAAATATATAATGATTATGTGGCTTAAGTGTGAAGTTGCCCTCTGTTGGGAAAAAACAAAATTACTTTCCGAATAACCCAATATTATACTATTACTATTATTATTAGTATTACTATTGCTACTGTTACTATTATTATTACTATTATAATTACTATTATTATTACTATTGTTACTATTACTTCTATTGCTACTACCCAGATAACAAACTGCACGCATAGTGAGTTCACGGAGCGCGCATGCCGTGCGGATTATTTGCACGGTGTGAGCTCACGGTATCCGACAGATGCGTCATCATACGAGAATCATATCGGTCGCACGCGTGCGGTACTCATGCGTGCAAGCGATATGAACCTCAAATGCGTTCTCCAAATGAGACTCATATTGCTCGCATACATACATACGGCACTCAAAAATTCTAATCATTGGCCATTTTTTTTCACAGACCAATCAGCACACAATATTTAAAAAATGTTTTAAAAAATTTTTGCAATAAAATTTTTTAAAAATGTTAAAATTAATGGCTTCATACCCCTTTTTATATTAAAAGTATTTTTTTTTAATATTGAGGTTTTTTTCTTAAGAATTCTTTTTCTCAAATTTCCACGCGGTCACCCATCGAAGTTGCGACCACGGTGAACATTGCTTGATCTCTGTGATCGTTGCAAATTGATCCCTTGTGATGATCTGTAAATATTTTATGCTAATACTTATACATCATTGATAGATCAGGTCAATTTATGTTATCGAAAAGACGAAACATATATATAATTAAAGTATATTATTTATATAAATATATATAATTAAGTAAATTTTTTACTGATTTTCATAGATGTTATTGAAACATTTTTTAAACAAATTTTAAAATCAATAATAATTAAAAAATAAATAGCTTAAATGTTAAATAAATAATAAGTAAACATAATTTTATAGATGAAAAATAAAATAATTAACCCTTAAACACACCGATCCTGTAAAATACGGAAACACATTTTTGAGTCTGGGAGACTTTTTCAACTTTGAGAAGCTATAATTTTGATTACAATCAATATTTTTCTACGATTTTTTTTTTTAAACAAAAGTTCAAAATCTCAGGAGTGTGACTGCATAATCGGCATTGCCAACAAATAATTTATTGTGAAGTTATAAAAGCAAAACCATTGCGCAAAAATGAGAAATTGATCAAAAATCCACTTTTCCTTCAAAAAATTATATCTTCGCAACAACAAACGTTTAAGGACTTTCAAATACGGCGTTTTAAAGCTAAAAAGTCACACTTTCAAAATAAAATTTGGCAAAGTCATTTCTTTTAAAAAGTATAATTATGTAAGATGGAGAATATGAGGTATTTTTGGGCAAATCCACTTAAAAAAAAAAAAATCATATCTTTGCAACAAAAAACTTTAAAGAACTTTACAATACGGCGTTTTAAAACTAAAGATTCATACTTTCAAAAAAAAATTATATTATTGTCATTTCTATTTAAAAAAGTACTTATGTAACAAGGCGAATATGAGGAATTTTTGATTAAATCGTGTCTAAAATTGAAAATTGATGTGTTTCATGATATATTTCGGAAAAACTCTTTTTTCTACAATATTTTATAGTATTCCAACTTTAGACAGAGTATATTCGAGTAACATCTGCAAATCGACCTGTTCGAACGTATTTTGTCCAGTTTTTTTATGTAAAATACTTACAAAAAAAGTTTCACTTACACACTATATGGGTCGTATTGACCCTAACAAAACTTTGTTGCTGTGCCGTTCGAATTCTAGTTGACCAAAAAAGTTGATTAACTATATTAATTGAAAGAGGAGATTTCAAACTTTTTTTACGTTTTGGTCCGAACATCCTATGTCATTCCGTCTTCACATAACAAGCGTTCAAAACTTCATATGGGGTCTCTCAGACCCACTTACGTGTTTAAGGGTTAATATTAAATAAACATTAAAAAAAATACTTACTAAAATCATTTTTTCAATTAAATAATTCATGAAAAATAAATACTTAACCAATATTAAATAAACGTTTAAAAATTGTTTATTAAAAAAAATAAAAAAAAATATTAAATTAATATTAAATTAATATTCAATAAATGTTAAATTAATATTTTTGAAATTGTTGTTTCAAATGAAAAATTAATGTAAAATAAATATTAAATAATGTTAAATAAATGTTAAATTAATGTTATCAAAAAGTTTTTTTTAAATAAAAAATCAATGTGAAATAAATATTAAATTAAAGTTGAATAAATATTAAATTAATGTTTTTAAAAAATGTTTTTTCAAATGAAAAATTAATGTAAAATAAATATTAAATAAACGTGAAATAAACATTAAATAAATATTTTCCCAAATCAATGTTTCAAATATTTAATTAATGTTAAATAAACATTGAATAAACGTTAAACAAATATTAAATTAATATTTTTTCTAAATTATTATTTTTAATATTTAATTAATGTAAAATAAATATTTAATAAATGTTTAATGAATATTTTTGTTATAATGAATTGTACAATAAAAAATTATTATTAAATAAATATTAAAAAAACATTTAAAAAATATTGTGTGCTATTTGGAGTACTTTTAATACATTATATTATATATCAATGTTTTTATTTTTTTTATGATTTACAATTAAAGATTAATAATATTATTTTTTACAATATTTTTAGTAAATTAGCATTAAAAATATTAAAAGCATAAAAAGTATTTGAAATAAATGCGCAATGATTGGAAATTCATATAGTATTTTGTAAATTTCTTAATTTAATAAAATATACGGGAGGGTCTTGTTTGATCACGTTGCGATTGACCACATCGTGCCCCCATCACATCGTGAGGGCAGCGTGATACGTTTTTGTGCGCACGGCGGGATTATCACGTTACCCTCACGCCGTGAAATGTTTCCATCACGCGTGATTGCACCATGCGACCTTATACGCGTACACGCGTGCGCCCATCACATTGTGAGGACACTGTGATGCACTTTTGCACGCACAGCATGATTATCACGTCGTGAGAATAACGTGAACTCACGAATTGTTATCTGGATATTGCTACTATTACTACTATTATTACTATTAACTGTTATTATTATTGTTATTAAGAGAAAGCAGTTCTCATTATTGAAGATCGTCCTGGCACTCAGACGTCCATTTGTGCTTCTTCCTAGTCAGCCTTGTCGTCCATCAACTATAAGAGCTCTGCCCTCTTCCAGAAGAGAATCAAGTCTTTCATCGGTAACTTGCCCTGTTCTGGTTCGAGATAAGTCGAGCCCAGCATCTCTAGTCTCAGCCTGGCATATGCTGGGTTGATGCCGAGTACGTGAAGGCTTGTTTTCTCCTCTCGTTTTCTTCGCTCCACACTCGGTTGTATTTATCTGCCCTAGCTTGTGTATGTGCTAATTAAGAGTATCATGACCAGTCAGAATCTGCATGACTAGCCTGGCGTCCCTTCTATTCAATAACTTTATGCTCCTCAGTTAGATTCTCATTGAGTAAGAATCTCACTGAATTTCCCTTATCAAAGCTCTGGCTTATCAGCACTTAATACTCGTTTCACTCTCCCAATAGTTAAGATGCTTGTTCCGCAATTAAGCACCGATCGTCTTCTTGCCTAGGTAAAAAGGGAATGTTGGTCCAAATATCCTTATACCCGATACAGTTTTGGTCTGATCGGCAACCTTTACCATGAATCTCTGAATGTTCAGGGACCAGATCAGAATGACACCTTTATCTCTCGCTAGTTCTTCCAGTGTGCATTTATAACTCTAGACTAATCGCAAGGTGAAAATCGGAGCACCAAGCATCCTTATTGTAGCTTGGCTGTTCGAGCAAATCCTGATGCGCCTCTCTATCCAATTTCTGCCTGAAAGACCGTAGTACATTTGTTAAAAGATAGGCTTTCACTCACGTCTTGTTGATAACAGTAAGTATTCGTACTGGAGCTCACTTCCGACTTGGAGCTATCTGTAAACCAGACATCTCCGTTACGAGCACGAGTCACCGGTGTTTTCAATCTCTCCCATTCCTTGAGCCTCGTGATATGTATCTTACAGCACCTATCTAAGAATTACTGACATCCTATCCTATTTCATCTTGAAAATGGGATCAGATAGAATGCCTCTAAAGAACTTCGTATGATCAACCTCCATTTCCATTTCAATTCACAGGTTAGTCGATATTCAGCAGTTGCCACCGTCGTATTAACACCACCTGATGAAGCGGTTCAATACTAAACAACATGTCCATAAGTGCCACCGGCGTAGTTCGCATGGCAGAGCTCCTTTTACAATTAAAGTCCTGATGTGCTTCAGTATCGTCATGGCTCGAGTCGTATATAAAGAGAGAAGCGACATCGAACCCCCACCACAACCTTCAGTATCCAATTGAGTCTTCCACCGCCATTTTGGGACCGCTCTAACGTCATCAAACACCATTCGTATCATTCTGCAAACAGCTGTGGTTACAATATGGCTGCTCGCTTAGCCAATCAAGTATCAATCAGAGCTTCGGACATCAATGTCGCTTCTCTCTTTATATACGATTCTAGTCATGGCAGTTTTCTTTCGTACTCTAGGCTATCATATTGAGTTGTTCGGAAAGTAATTTCAATTTTTCCCAACAGAAGGCAACTTCACACTTAAGAAGCATAATCATTATATATTTTGACAGCTGATATAGCAAGGCTTGCTTGTGAAAAAGTTCGATTGATTTTATGCAGTATTTTTGTTTGGTGACTATCAAATATGTAAAAAGCAGCATTTTCGGCATATTTTACTTTTTTACTATCAAAAAGGTAAAAATGTTCAAGCAAGAAAAAAATTATCCAATGTGTATGAAAAAGATGTAAAGATGTATTGACAGAACGCCAGTGCCAAAACTGGTTTGAAAAATTTCGATCCGGCAATTTTGATGTTGAAGATGCACGTTCTGGAAGATCAGTTGAAACTGATAAAGACACAATAAAGGCATTAATTGATGCAAACCGGCAAATAACAACTCGTGAGATCGCTGAGAGATTAAGTTTATCAAATTCGATCGTTCATTTAAAACGCCTAGGTTTAATCTCAAAGCTCGACATATGGGTTCCTCATATTCTTACGGAAAGAAATTTGTGCCGTCGCGTTAACGTTTGTGCTTCTCAAACGTCAAGAAAATAATCCATTTTTTAAGCGCATCATCACTGGGGACGAGAAATGGGTTGTCTACGACAATGTTAAACGCAAGAGATCATGGAGTAAAAAAGATGAACCGGCTCAAAGCACTTCGAAAGCCGATATTCATCAAGAAAAGTGATGCTATCTGTTTGGTGGGATTTCAAAGAAATCGTGTTTTTTGAGCTTGTACCAGACAACATAACAATCAATTCTGAAATTTACTGTCATCAGTTGGACAAATTGAATGATTCACTTAAACAGAAAAGGCCAGAATTGATCAATAGAAAAGGTGTAGTGTTCCACCAAGACCTATAATGCAAGAGCTCATACAAGTTTGATAACTCGTCAAAAGCTTTTACAGCTTGGATGAGATATACTGCCACACGCACCATATTCCAAATCTGGCACCTTCTGCTTATTATTTGTTCCGGTCTCTACAAAATTTTTTAGATGGTAAAACCTTTACTTCAAATGAGGAAGTAAAAAATTATCAGTTTTTTGCCAACAAAGAACAAAAATTTTATGAGCATGGAATCATGCTACTGCCAGAAAGATGGCAAAACGTATTGGACCAGAATGGACAATATATAATTCAATAAAATATGTATTCACTATAAGAAAATCATCTTTCATTTTCATAAAAAAATAAAATTACTTTCCGAACAATATAATAAATATTACAAGTATAGTATTAAAGGTCTCAAGAACAAAATTATGTTTAATTATATTTAAGTACACACTTTACTGTTAATGTATATGAATTATATTATTGCCACAGTGTTAGTTTTATTAAATAAAATTTTATTAAATATCGTTAAGAAAAGTAAAAAAAAATTAAAGGATATACTTTTATAAAATCTTTTTTTTAACTATCGGGAAGAAATTCTTTTTGAATTGAACAGGATTATTTGTGCAGTCTGGAGATGTGCTAAATCATAGGTTACATACATTAAATATAATTATATTTTTTATTTATTTTCATATTTTATAATATATTTTATCCATACAGCACTTGAATTTTTTTAGAGATGTTTCAGAAATATTGCAACTAAAAAAATGAAACTTTTCAAAAAATTTTCAAAATGTCTTCAATGTTTTAGAGATATCTCTGAGATATCAAGATGTCCACGATTCTTGCACCTGCAAAAATATTGCTAAAATTAATTATTGAAAAAATTTGAAATCTTTCTGATATTAATTTCTGAATATAATACATTTAAATATTTTTTCCAAAATACTTTAACATTACTATGATTTTTCTGAAATATTTTTAAAAAATACATAATATGTATAAGAAAATATTATTTTATTTGCACAACATTTTTGTACTCCTAAATAAACTTAGCACACACCACAAACAAATTTAGAAAATTTTTGCTTGGATATATTAACATACTCAAGTAGCAAATTGATCCAATGTTAAAAAACCCAACTTGAAAATTTACTGCATGTGATAGATTTCAAAAATATTTTTGTTTATAAAATTCACTTAAAAAATGATTGAGCACTAAGAACTGCTTCCGACCGATAATGCTGTATTCATTATTTTTATTTGTTATTACAATTTGTATTATATACACGCATCGGCTGAATGATGCTCATGTAACATCATCGATTATTGCGATAAATATTATCAAGTGGTCGGTGATCGAAATGGCTAAGACACTCTTCCCGGATAGTTGGGAGATTCAGATTCAAATCCTAGTCAAAGTAATATTTTTCACAATAATTTCTTTATAGTCTTTCGGAATTAAGGGGGATAGTAGAAATGCGTACAAGCATCAAATAATTACATTGATTAACAATTTAATTTCGTGACATTATATTCGCACGGATTCTTCTTTAAACTGCGTTTTAAGTTCAACAAAATTACAGCATGTAATTTAGAGGAATCTCGTAAATAAATTTAATAAAATACATTTAAAAAATTATTGAGCATTAAAACTGCTTTCGACTGGTGGGTAATGTCGTATTCATTATTTCTATTTGTTATTAAAATATTTTTATTACAACACTTCATATCACAAGATTTTAGAAACATTTCTGTTGCAACATTTTATACGATGTTTTGCAGAATCCTTTTAGAAGTGTTGCACATGAAATATGAAAAGTTGAAATCTTTCTAAAAATTATCTGCAACAATTTGTGCTGTATGGATAAATATAAAAAAATATTTTGTACTTTATATTTTATGCTGCACTCTAGTATTCACTGCCAGTACTAAAAATCTATAGTATATATTGTAATGTAAACTATTAAATTTTCTGTAATGGCAATGAATACTGGAATCTATTCTTAATAATATTAACTTAATAATTAATAATATTCATCTGTCAGAAAACAATAAAAAATTTTGATAAAATTTGTGTTTGTGAATCACAATCAAAATTTCTGTAGAAAAATGTATACTAAAGAATAAATATATTAAAATAAAGAATTAAAAGAATCATGAAATAAATTTAATATAAAGAAAAACTTAAATATGACACAGTAATTGCTCGTAACAAGCAATTATTCCTTACATTGTAAAGAAAAACTTGTTATATAAAGATTTAGAATTGCAAGTTTTTAATATTAATTATATTGATTGAATTTTTGACTATATAACTATGGACTGCTAGTTACCCTCACTTTTCCTATTCTCACAATGATTTGCTGTATCTTCAACATAACGCGTGCTTTTGACAGTTAAATGGTAGAAAATTAAAACACAAAGTCGCATTTCTTTTTTTTTCCACATTTTATTTATGTATTACAAATGCAATGGTTTTGAACTCTGCTAAGTATAATAAAACAATGCAATGTTATGTCATATTTCTTCTCTCTCTTTCTTCCTATTTTACCAGCAAAATGCAACTTCATGTTTCAATTTTTTGTTATTTAACCATCAGAGGCACGCATTATGTTGAAAACAGCATGAAATGGCCAAGTGGCAGTCCATAGTTATATAATCAAAGGATTGAATAATGTAATTTTTAAATTTATTATTTTACAAATAGTATTTCAAGAAAATAATAAAAAAACATAACAAATTGTTACCTTTTAAGTAACAACAACACGTTACTTTTTATAAAATGTAACTGTAACGGTAAAATGTTATTTTTATGAACTAACAATTCCAACTCTGCATAAATATATTTAATAAATAATAAAACAAGTCAAATACAATATGTGAGCAACTTAATTAATATTATTTCAAGTTCTACTTACCAGTAAACTGCAATTACGAATGTGATATAGACATATTTTGACGCCAATCCCTTTTCCAATTGCATCTTAATAGTTTATATAATTTTTACAATTATGATGAATATCTACTACAATAACCAAACAATTTCACGGCTATTGTAGCATTAACAATCTACATTGAATGGATATGTCAAATTTTTGCCCCTTTCATATTGCTGTTGGCGAAACAATTCGATAGGATCGAAATGTCTCAACCGAATAGTAAATAATTTTGAGATTATAATTTGATATAAAATAAAATGTAAATACGTATTCTAAGTTATCACATTTATGTGGCTGTCATTACAGTTAATGACGACGATAAGAAATAGGGATCATGCTTTCGCTTTGAACGAGCGGATTATATTTTTAAACAATAATTAAATTCCATAAATCCAATATAGATGTTATAAATTCAATTCTTTTTACACATTGTCAAACTCCGATCATAGCTAGGCTGCGTTCGGAAATATCACTCGTGAGAGTGCCTGTGATTTCAATGGAAAAGTAGTGGGGGTATAGTGTATATACTCTCATGTGTTGCATGTCGAACGCTGCTCATTGTGTGTCAGTGTGTAAATATCAGAGATTGGTTAAGATAACAAATTTTTTTAACTAAATTAAATTAAAGTTGATAGCACATAAAATTAATTTAGTTACGTTATATAAATAAAAAATTAACTCAGATAAAGTTACGTTAAGATTAAATTAAGTTGAAATAGAAGTTAATTTTGAAAATCATTATTTATATAAAATTAGAATATTGTACTTTTTTGAAATTGCATTTTAAATAACAAAACAATTATAGTATAAATTATCAAATAAATTTTTTGTTTCAGTTATAATTTAAATCTATATGAAATAAAAAACAAATATTGTTTTTTTATATAGACATATATTCTTTTACAATTTTTACATTTTATGATTAAATTATTACAAATTACGATGTTACGTATAAGATAAAATATAATCTTACATATAATATATTGATAAAATATAAGCCTATTAAAAAAATTTCATCATTATTAAAGTAATTATTAAATTTTAAGAGCGCCATTTTAAAATAATAAACACACCGGCTCACACCGGCTCCCCTTCCTTTTTCGTCGGGTGGTTTGTTGGCACACGGTGTGCTTCTCTCGACGTTTTCCGAACGGTCTCACCCGAGTGCACACCGCATTAGGTCTGTTCGAGTTGCTTGAAATCCCCAAAAATTTTTGCACTCGAGATGAGATAAATATATATTTGATCGTAAGAAAGAGAGAGACGACAAAGATATTAATTCAAAAAGGGCAGCAACGAACAGGCCTATTGAACTATGGCCTAGTTTACACCGAGCACTTGATACGCGTACTAACTCGTAACTTTCTATTAATTTATCTTACTGTCGTCAATGAGTGTATGCATAATACATATATTTAATTATCTTGATTCATATTGTACCAACTTAATATACTATTTTTTAAATTTATTGCCGAAATCAAGACAATTTAATAGAAAATTACTAGTTAGTACGGGTATCAAGTGCTCGGTGTAAATATGGTCAATACTCTAACTGGAATTGGGCACTAGCCGCCAGAAAACGTGACGAGAGAGAGTCATTTCGAAGGGCCGCCTCTCTTTGTCAGTACACTCAAAGACTTTGATTTTGTCCATGGGGAAATTTTCCAAACTGAAAAGTCGCTATTTTTCTACATTCTTACAGTTCATGATTAACGTAACAACCAATAAGCTCTAGTTGTTTCATTAATCATGAATTGCGAGTATGTAGAAAGTGGTGACTTCTTGATTTGGAAAATTTCCCCATGGACAGAATTAAAGTCCTTGGGTATACAGTCATGTTAGAAAGTTTTGCAGTACCGGCACATGAGAATAGATAAACGAATGACTTGAGTGACATACATAAATAACACAAAAGCAAAATTGTATTATATTTTTTTAAGTATTTAAGTAACTTTTTAAGTAAAAGTTAATTTCTTCCTCGTTTCCACGAATTCCGTTACATGCTGTATCAACATGAAAACAAAGAAGAAATTTAACTTTTGAGTAGGAATGTAAGGTGAATGCTGACGCATGCGCAGAGAACGCTTAGAAAAAGAAAGGTGGCCCCTCGCATCATGCTATTTCTATCACGTTTTCCGCTTACGGACGTTATATGGCAGTGCCCATTCCAGTTAGAGTATAGTTCAATGGTGGCAACAAATTTTCTTCGATGGTTTTTGGAATGTTAACTTGCTCATCGATAGGCGAACGTAATTGATTAGATCCACAAGTAAGAACCAATGACGTTTGCCGTCCGATGAGCAAGTCTACATTCCAAAAACCATCGAAAAAAATGTGTTGCAACCTTTTAGCTCACGACTGTACACCCAAGGACTTTGATTCTGTCCATGAGGAAATTTTCCAAACTAAGAAGTCACCACTTTCTACATATTTGCAGTTCATGATTCATGAAATGACTAGAGCTTATTGGTCGTTACGTTAATCATGAACTTTAAGTATGTAGAGAGATAGCGACTTTTCAGTTTGGAAAATTTCCCCATGGACAGAATAAAAGTCCTTGGGTGTACAGTCGTGTTCATTATAGTTGCGACACTTTTTCTTCGATGGTTTTTGGAATGTAGTCTTGCTCATCGTGCAACAAATGTAATTGGTTGGATCCACAAGTAAGAACCAATCACGTTCTCAGCTTTTGTTATAGTTGCGCGTTCAGAAACGTATCGAAGAAAAAGTGTCGCAACTATAATGAACACGACTGTACAGTCGTGTTCATTATAGTTGCTACACTTTTTCTTAGATGCGTCTCTAAACACGCAACTATAACACAAGCTGAGAACATGATTCTTACTTGTGGATCCAACCAATTACGTTTGCCGTTCGATGAGCAAGGCTACATTACAAAAACCATCGAAAAAAAGTGTCGCAACTATAATGAACACGACTGTGCACCCATGGAATTTGATTCTGTCCATGGGGAAATTTTTCAAATTAAGAAGTCGCTATCTTTCTACATACTTACAATTTATGATTAACGTAACGACTAGAGCTTATTGGTCGTTACATTAATCATAAACTGTAAGTATATAGAAAGATAGCGACTTCTTAGTTTGGAAAATTTCCCCATGGACAGAATCAAATTCCGTGGGTGTACCAACTTAATATACTATTTTTTAAATTTATTTCCGAAATTAAAATAATTTAATAGAAAATTACTAGTTAGTACGCGTATCAAGTGCTCGGTATAAACTAATAGCGAATTCGATTGGCGTGCACTCGCCCCGTTCCAGTGGCTGGTAACTTTTTGTTACTAGGCGTACAGTCGTTTTCATTATAGTTGCGACACTTTTTTTTGGATGCATTTCTGAACGCGCAACTATAACGAGAGATGAGAACGACTGTAGTTGTGGAGGTTAGCGCGAAATATCAAACGTTGGTATACAAGATGTCGCAAATAAAATTTGGGTACCTTGGAGGAAATATAAGATAAGTATACTCGCAAATATTTTTCAAATAGATTTTTTAAAAAAATATTTGCACATTTTCCGTATTTGATCGGTTTTAATCTAATTAAGTTTATAAATTCGTCATTACAACACGATGAGCTGAGATGCTTAGATGTAGTTAAATAAATTGTAACTGTAACGAATATTAAAAATTAACATTTTAAGTATTTGTTACAATTATAATTATAATTTATTTAACTACATCTAAGCATCTCTGATCATCGTTGTTGTAATGACAAATTTATAAAGCTCAATTAGACCAAAGCCAATCCAATAGAAAAAGATGTGTTATTTATTAATTAAAACTAACTTTTTCTTTTTTGCAGAAGTAGAGAGCACACAAGGATGAGACATTGGAAGCCTTTGCAAGAAGGTGATATATTCAATGTTGATATAACAGTAAGTAGTCTCATCTTTTATGAAAAACGTTCTATAAAATTGTATTCTTTTCCTAGTTAAAAAAAATTATAATTACAAATTATAGGTTTATCTTAATGGCTATCTTGGCGATTGCTCAAGTTGGTGAGGAAGCTATTCAACTTCTGTATAAAGTAATGCAAGTTCTTTTTTACAGAGACGCAAGATCTTTCCCAAAGGTACATTAACAAAATTCCTATGTATATATCTTACAGACCAATAATTTCAACTACATTGTTAACAATCTGCTTGCCCTGCTTTTCAGTATCATCTTGCCATTATCATGAAAGAAAAAGAAGTTGAAAAACAAGGGCGCTAACTTTGGAGAGCTATTAGGGACCTGCAATTCTATAAAATTTTTGTTTTCTTATTTAAAATAAACTTAATAAAAAATCTAGAGTAAAGATCCATTTCTTTAATTGAATAAATTGAAAGAAGTTTTCAATTATATATTTATTTGCATTACATGTACAAAAGACTAAGAAAATATTGATTCTGGTAACCGTATTGATAATCTTCATTCTAACAGACATAAATTTTACCTAACTTTTATTTTTACATATAAAAACACAAGATAGTACTTGTAAGATTAAAACGCATATGTGCAAATTAATTTATGTATGCTAAAAATAATATATTTCATAGGTACTTTTTATATAAAATAGCAATAATATTGATTGTACATTAAAGTGTTAGCACTTTGCATCCAGTATCTGTTATTAAAATTGTATGTTCAACTTGAGCTGTCCTAAAATTATCAATAGTACAAGTTGTCTATCCATCTTCCAGAATTTCAATCTGCGTTGTTCCTTGACTTAAAGCTGGTTCAATAGTAAATGTCATATCTGGTTTTATTTTGTCAGAAAAATCATTTGCTGTAAAATAAAAAAGAGGCGTTAAAATATCAGTATACATATAAGACAATTTAATATTTACAGTTATGTAGAAATTTATTTTAAAAGCAAGATATATTTGATCTATAAATTGGAATTAGATAATTTCTATTAGTCATATGCCAATGCGCGTTAATATTGATAGTAACAAAATATTTTCACTGTACCGAAGTGATAAATGTCTGGAGCACCATGAAAGTAAGTTCCGATACCACGACCCAAAAGTGCAGGTATTACATTCAAATTGTGTTTATTTGTTGTCTCTTCTATTACATTACCTGAAAACAAAATAGAAAAATTATACAAAATGATAAAAATGAATGTTATAGCATATAACCAAATTAAGATTTTTAATCATGTACAAATTATTACCAATATTGCAGAAATATTCATTTGATTTGCATATTTCAATAGCTGACTTTAAACACAATTCTGTGATTATTACCAATCGTTTGCCTTCAAAATGTACCTCACCAAAACATTGAAACATGACTGAGCAATCGTCGTGATAGCCATTAAGATAAACCTATAATTTGCAATTATAATTTTTTTTAACTAGGAAAAGAATACAATTTTATAAAACGTTTTTCATAAAAGATGAGACTACTTACTGTTATATTAACATTGAGTATATCACCTTCTTGCAAAGGCTTCCAATGTCTCATCCTTGTGTGCTCTCTACTTCTGCAAAAAAGAAAAAGTTAGTTTTAATTAATAAATAACACATCTTCTTGTATTGGATTGGCTTTGGTCTAATTGAGCTTTATAAATTCGTCATTACAACAACGATGATCAGAGATGCTTAGATGTAGTTAAATAAATTATAATTATAGCTGTAACAAATACTTAAAATGTTAATTTTTAATATTTGTTACAGTTACAATTTATTTAACTATATCTAAGCATCTCAGCTCATCGTGTTGTAATGACGAATTTATAAACTTAATTAGATTAAAACCGATCAAATACGGAAAATGTGCGTATATTTTTTTAAAAAATCTATTTGAAAAATATTTGCGAGTATACTTATCTTATATTTCCTCCAAGGTACCCAAATTTTATTTGCGACACCTTGTATACCAACGTTTGATATTTCGCGCTAACCTCCACAACTACAGTCGTTCTCATCTCTCGTTATAGTTGCGCGTTCAGAAATGCATCCAAAAAAAAGTGTCGCAACTATAATGAAAACGACCGTACTTGCTCGGAGTGCGTATTTTTATATTGATTACTACCACTAATAAATTATTAGTCAACTGTTATGCATTTTTTTAAACATAAAAAAACTACGCACATCTTCAAATTTACGAGCAACTAATCTTTTTCTATCTTCTGTATCTGGCATTTTTATCATATTTGGAGCAATATAATTAAAATATTTCATAACATTTGTTATGATAGAATGAAAAATAGATTTTGCTACATTAAATCTAGATGCAATGCATGTCCCGTATCACACATTTGTTTCCTGCAAACCTAAATATAATATTATTAAATATTTATGTATATACATATTAATTACATAAATATATAAAAAACATACCATAACAGGGCTAATAGCTGTACATCACTATTTATTGTTTTACGCTCACCATACTCTGTTGTTGTATTATAAATTTCCAAATTTAAATACATATTATTCAATATATCGAACGTGCTTTTTTTCAAACAAAAATGTCGCTGAAACTAATAACAGATGTTTTAAATCTAAAATAACAAATATTTAAAATATGTTGAAATTTCGTATAGCATACCTCCTTGTCAGATTATTTATTAATAATTTCCATCATATTTTTTACTTTTGGAATATTTTCACATTTCATTAATATTGTCATTATCTCTTTATTGCTGGAACTGCTTGAACTATCTAATAGTTCGTCTAATAACAATATTTTTTCCATCATATTTTTGCCATTTCCTACTGTTATATATGTTGTATCAATTTTATACTAAACTATAAGTACGGAACGCACTGAACCGCACTGCCGAAAATCTCGGTGCGGTTCAGTGCATTCTGTAGGCTTGTTTTCTATTCCTGCACTAAACTGCACTGGAACGTTTCTTCTTGCTTCCACTAACTTACAAATATATATCTATTTCATTTTAGGTGCACACTAATTCAGGGAGTTCAGGAACAGAAAACAAACGGTGTATTAGTGTAGTGAGTTCAATCAAACATAAAAGTATCACTGAAGTATCACTAGAGTAGTGCAATTCAATCATGGTGGAAGTAGACATGGTGTGCGCGAAACTCGCAAACCACGCCCCTTTTTCGCATGGAGAGACTGTAAGTCCCCAAATCTGCCAACTACGAAAAACTAAATGTTTGATGATATCAGGTTACTACAACTGTTTTGATTGCATCTTTGTCACACTCTGCTATATGTTCGTTGTGTCCTTTTCTCTGATACCTGATACATATCATTATGTCTCTGAAGGGTACCAAATAATGTATCCCTCTGATGAATTAATTCATATTAGTAAAATTGTTGAAAAATGCTTTATAAATTTTCATGGTGACTACTTTTCCCAAGAAAATTATGTAATACACAAAATAATTACACTTGTTAAAGAAAATATCGAATACTATTAATGCATTCTCGATGAAATATTATAATTAATGTTTGGTACGAACTCGTACTTATATACGAGTAGAAAAATAAATAAAAAATATGTTCAAAAAGATAGTAGATTAATGTTAACGTTACGGCTGAAGAAGGTCAAGTAAGACTAAAACGTTTCGTAATCACAATCTTTTTAGATTTTAATAAATTTATTAAATTAATAATCGTCTTGCTTGTTTAGGGCCTATAATTAATCTGTGATTTATAACACGAGCGCGAAACCATTGGTTTAAATATATCAGAGTTTTTTTTATATAAATAAAAGTCGTTTATTATTATCCTTTATTATATTAGTTTTTTTCCTTTAATATTATCTTACATTTATATACTTTATTATTATCTTACATATCGTAGTTGTTAAATAAAATTAACCAGAAATAATCAATTACAATTGGTACTGAACTGGTCACCAACAGGAGATTTTAAAACCAGCTCTTAGAAATTGTAATAATATTACGATATTCTTTGATTACTATGGAAAAGTTTATTTATAAAAGCCCGCGATGCTAGAAATGGCTAGAAATCGGTCCGAGTTCTCAGATCGAAAAATTTGTAACCAATCAATGTTTAGCTTTTACGGAAAAGTGACAAGCTAATTGATCACACAGTTCTCAGCTCGAAAAGTTGCACCGAGTTTTAGCATTGTGGAGATGAATCTTAAGATTTTCTTTTCAAAATTATCGACATCTTCCATACGTTTTTTATATCGAATTTAATGTACATTTTATTATAATTATACGATAAGTGCAATCATACGACATTCACGCACGTATATGATAAAAAGAGACCGAAAGAATACTAAATGACGTGCGTGCAACGAAAACAAACACATTCAGTTGTAAGAACTTTACGGAGTTAAACAAGGTTGGTACACATGGGGACTTACGGTCAAAAAATAAGTGAGAGGGCAAAGAATTAGAGAGAGACGCTTGCAAACTGCGCACACCATGGGTGCTTTCCAACAAGAGACACAGGCGACACTGTGTAACACAGTGTCTACATTGGTGCTTTCCAACTATGACACAGAGAGACACAGAGCGACACTGCAAAACACAGCTCAATCTTAAGTTTGGCCGTGTCAGCCATCAATAGTGCCAACACATTGGGCAAATAAATTATTTTTTCAAGTGTGATACTGGTACATTTTAGTCATGTTCAGTCATGTTTTGTCGCCTTAACATACAAAATTAAAATTATAGTTTAAACCTTTCGTTTCTTTACATGCTACATCTTTAAATTAGCACAATGGACTTATATTTTTACTAAAAATGTTTTCGTGTTCGAAAATAACGTACCGGACCCAGAATTCTTAGATAGTAATCAATATTCATTATTTTTATTTAAAGAATTGTATAAGCCTAAGAAACAATGCATTCGTTGATTATTCATTATTCATACGTATTTTATCGGATTAATTTGCAAGTTTATTCTTTTGTCGGCATTGTAAAGAAGTTATTCCTACATTGGATAATGTAAAATTTCTTCTTTAACGGGTCTGGATTTTCTACGGATAAATTTCTGATTCAATTCGAATCTGTGTTTTTTTACTAAATCAGTCATTTACGCACTCTAGTGACCGTGTTTGGTAACTTATCTGTTCCATTTAGACTACACAACTGTGTTACACTGTGTCTCTCTGTGGCTGTGTTCCGTTTTTACTGGCAGTGCAGTAAATGTGACGTCATAACAGTACACTGTCACAACTGTTCCAATATTACTGCATTACTGCCAGCACTGCTATAGCATCATATTTCGGAACAGCATAGTAGCCATATTGCACTGTAGCTACCTCACCTTGGAAGCTGCAGTAGTCACAGTGGCAATATGGCTACCATTCATGACGTCATTGATGTTACTAGATGCTGTCGCAGTGCGCTGCGTGCCAATAACGGAACGGATTTTTCACCACTGCCAGTACTGGCAGTTATATCGGAACACAGCCTGTGTGACACTGTGTCACACTGTGGCACTCTTGTTGGAAAGCATCCCATGTCTACTTCCACCCATGATGTAAGAAACAAGGTGAAACAACGCGCATCGTCGGCGGCTCGATGCGCGGTAAGAGGCGTGGCTCGATGTGGTGAGCCAATGAAATTTGGGTCCAAATATATCCGCGCAATTTGAATACGAAACAATTATATGTAGTCACACGTACTTAAATTGTAGATGTTAGTTGTTAAAAAAAATAATAATTGTAGTTGTTAAAAAAAATAAATATAAAAATGTAAAAATACTTGAAATTTGTTATCTTTAACACAAATTACTGTTTCAATAAACACTGTTGTTATAAACATGAAATACAACAATTTAGCCATAGACATAAGCTCATTCTTATAATTTTCCAAATTTCTTCTAATCCAAGTTTAAAAAATTTGAAATAACAATTATCACAATTTTCATTAATGTACAAAGTCTCAACTTTATCTTCACGTTCTTCCTTTTTTAGTAGCTTTGAATTTCTCCGATTCACCGATTATTTCCAATTCACGTATAAATACAAGTATAAATACGTCTCAGTACCGGAGCCGTAGCCATATTGAATCTTAAAATTTGGACCCACTTCTGATTGGTTTAGAGTATGGTCTACTGCGCATCTGGTTACTTGTTTCACCTTTCTTCTTACATCATGCTTCCACCATGAATTCAATCGAACACGTTTTTACTAGCACTTTTTCAGTGCATTATCAATTGAACACACCATAGTTTCTGAACCAGTGAAGTGCACGCCAATCGAATACAACACACTAGAAGAGGGCGCACTCAGTGCATCCAATCGAATTCGCTGTAAGACATAAGGCTTGTTTTCTATTCCTGGGGGCCTATTCTCGAAAAATATCGCATACGAAAATATACGGAAATGCTATAGTATACGTTACAAAGGCTGTGTTCCGTTTTTACTGGCAGTACTGAAAATTTATAGTTCACGTCACATATACTATACATTTTCAGTACTGGCAGTTAATATCGGAACACAGCCAAATATTATAGAGTTCCCTAGTATTTTCGTATGCGATATTTTTCGAGAATAGGCCCCCTGCACTAAACTACACTGGAACGTTCCTTCTTGCTTTCACTAACTTTCATATATCTATTTCATTTTAAGTGCACACTAATTCAGGGAGTTCAGGAACAGAAAACAAACGGATAGACTTAGTTTACACCGAGTACTTGATACACAAACTAACTAGTAATTTTTTATTAAATTATCGTAATTTCGGCAATAAATTTAAAGAATACTATATTAAGCTGGTACAATATGAATCGAGATAATTAAATATATGTATCATGTATACACGCATTGTCGAAAGTAAGATAATTTAATAAAAAGTTACGAGTTAGTACGCGTATCAAGTGCTCGGTGTAAACTAGGCCATACATAGACCTTGTTTACAGAGAGCACTTGATACGCGTACTAACTAGTAATTTTCTATTAAATTGTCTTGATTTCGGCAATAAATTTAAAAAATAGTATATTAAGTTCGTATAATATGAATCAAGATAATTAAATATATGTATTATGTATACACGACAGTAAGATAAATTAATAGAAAGTTAGGCTCAATGCACACAAGCCGCGTCAACGCGTTACGCGTGGCGGATAGCCAATCATTCTTTTGCATTCTTATTTCTTTCCATAAAAGAGAAAAAATGATTGGCTACTTCGCCACACGTAACGCGTTGATGCGTGCTGTGTGCATTCCGTTTGTTTTCTGTTCCTGAACTCTCTAAATAAGTGTACACTTAAAATGAAATAGATAGATGTTTCAAAGTTAGCGAAAGCAAGACGGAACGTTCCAGTGCAGTCTAGTGCAGGAATAGAAAACAAGCCTATTGAGTATTACGAGTTAAGCCTGCCGCAGACGATACGTTTTTTCTTACGGGATTGCTTACGTGCTCCTATACTGGCAGTCTTACGTGCTCCCGTACTGGAAATGGGTAGCTTACGGGCTACGCTACTGGCTCGCGTACTGGATTTTCGTAATAGATCATGTCCTATTTTTTTTACGTGATTCTGTACTGCTTTATTGTGAAAGCCAATCAGGACGCAGTCTTATAGGTTATATTGGGTTATACCAGGTTATACTGTCGAAGTGTTGTCAAAGTTCAAACGTGAATTCACTTCGCAAACATGATGTCGTGCAGAAATGAAAATACTTCAAAATAGTCCAAAGAAAGTACTTTATGTTTAATAGAGGCCTACTAATAGGAACCATGTTTATATGCGATAAATACACCAAATTACCATAATAAACACATTAAAAGTGAGGCATTAAAGAATGTATTTACTGTCAACTCCATAAACGTCGGCGATATTTATTTCGTTGTTGCAATTTTTCAATAATAAAAAATAATGCAATAGCAATTTTACGACAATGTACAATTGTTGCAATAATTTCATCCTTCTCATCTATCTCATTCATATTTAAGCGTGCCGCTTCTATGAAACAAATTTCAGTTGCTCAGCCCGTACAAAAACTCGCACCGTGTGAAGTCACGGCCAGTAGCACTGCCAGTACCATTGCCCGTACGGTAGCAAGTAAGAAAATCCAGTTAGAAATCCAGTAAGAAAAAACGTATCGTCTGCGGCAGGCTTTAGTACGCGTATCAAGTGCTCTGTGTAAACTAGGCTTATATGGCCTAGTTTACACCGAGCACTTGATACGCGTACTAACTCGTAACTTTCTATTAAAATATCTTAATTTCGGCAATAAATTAAAAAAATAGTATATTAAGTTGGTACAATATAAATCAAGATAATTAAATATATGTATCATGTATATACGCATCGTTGAAAGTAAGATAAATTAATAGAAAGTTACGAGTTAGTACGCGTATCAAGTGCTCAGTGTAAACTAAGCCATAGGCTTTGTTTACACCGAATACTTGATACGCGTAACATTTAGTAACTTTCTATTCAATTATCTTAATTTCGGTAATAAATTTAATGAATAGTATATTAATCAAGATAATTAATTAAATATAGATATCACGTATACATTTAGGGCTACTTGCATCAACGCCGATTAACTTAAATTTTTCTATCCTAATTGACCAATCGCATTTGTCGTTAAATAAAATTGACCAATTATGGTTGACACTCAATCTGCAAATTATAATTATAACTGTAACAAATATTTAAAATTTTAATTTTTTATATTTATTGTAGTTATAATTTATTTAACTACATCTAAGCATCTCAGCTCATCGTTGCTGTAATGACGAATATATAAAGCTCAATTAGACCAAAGCCGATCCTATACGAAAAATGTGCGAATATTTTTTTATAAACTCTATTTGAAAAATATTTGCGAGTATACTTATCTTATATTTCCTCCAAGGTGCCCAAATTTTCTTTGTGACACCTTGTATATCAACGTTTGACATTTCGCGCTAACCTCCGCAATTACAGTCGTTCTCATCTCTCGTTATAGTTGCGCGTTCAGAAATGCATCTAAAAAAAAGTGTCGCAACTATAATGAAAGCAACTGTACATCGATTTTATACCTTTTTTAAAATATAATTAATTACTTGATGTAATAAAGCATTTGATAAAAGCATTTTTTTAATGATTATATATTATTTAATTACATATAGTACAAATCATTACTTACTGAGCACAAGATTACTTTTTCGAGGTTACTTTTTTTCTTTTTTGCGTAATCTATCATAATTAATAGCGTTTTTCATTGGGAAAACTAGTGCGCACTGAATGTGCACTTGCTGAAGGTAATTGGGCGTTTCCGTTGGCACCGTCATCGCGCGAACCGAAACGTCCAATTGCCAGCGGTGAGTGCACACTCAGTGCGCACTAGATTTCCCAATGAAAAACGCTATAACTCAAGTGACACTTGCACTGAAAATTTGGGCGTGTTCTTTTGCATTTGCACTATTCAGTGCAACTCATGGAACTTGTCCAGTGTTGGCGTGAACTGAGTGCGCACTGGTGCGCACTAACTTTTTCCCAATCGAAAACGCTATTAATCGTCGTTGGTGCAAGTGGCCCTTACACGTATTGTCGAAATTAAAACAATTTAATAGAAAGTTACTTGTTAGTATGCGTGTCAAGTGTTCGGTGTAAACTAGGTCATAGGCCTACTTTACACTGAGTACTTGATACATGTACTAACTAGTAATTTTCTATTAAATTATCTTAATTTCAGCAGTATATTTATAGAATAATATACTAAGCGGGTACAATATGAATCGAAATAATTAAATATATATGTATCAGCCCTAATTTACACCGAGCACTTGATACGCGTACTAACTCGTAACTTTCTATTAATTTATCTTACTTTCGACAATGCGTGTATATATAATACATATATTTAATTATCTCGATTCATATTATACTAACTTAATATACTATTTTTTAAATTTATTGCCAAAATTAAGATAATTTATTAGAAAATTACTAGTTAGTACGCGTATTAAGGGCTACTTTCACCAACGCCGATTAACTTAATCGCTGATTAGTCTATCGGAATTGACCAATCGTATTTGTCGTTAAATAAAAACGAGAAATGCGATTGGTCCATTCCGATAGATTAATCAGTGATTAAGTTAATCGGCGTTGGTGAAAGTGGCCCTAAGTGCTCGGTGTAAACTAAGGCATACATACGTGCTGCGTGGTGCCGCTATTGCCACCAACGGCCAATGACGCTATTTACATCGGCCATCGGCTACATCTGTTCGGTAGTTCAGTGATAGTGGTTGCAAGCGTTCCAAGTTGCAATAATTTCCGTGTTGGATTGAATGTTGTAAGGAGATATCGCCTATGATAAAAAGCGAAAATGAGTAATATATTCGGTATCGAGGACGGTAAGTGATCCAAAACAATATAATCAATATAATTTTTGCCTGTATGGGCCGGTCTCACGAATTCCGATTAACCTAAAAATCGGCTGTTTAAATTTATGAATTGCTAACTTCAAAACTGATCTCTAATAATTTCTAATTTAGGGAGCTTTCCAATAAGAGACAAATCAGTGCAGAGATCATTCTTTGATATCTAATGAAAGACAAAGATAAGAATGACTTCTGTATTGATTTATTCTTTGCTGGATAGCTCCCTTAATTTTTTAATTATTGTAATTAAACAATTAATTTAAAATATACTTTACGTAAATTATTATTTGTAGAAAATTGACAATAAACGAAATAATACAATTTTAAGTTTTGTAGTTGACTATTATATTATGTTAAAGGAAAAGGAGGGTGTTAAAAAAGTGTCAATTTTGGCTCCCAAGGCACTTCTAAATAGACCTTGAAAAATTATTTGAATCTAAATAAAAAAAAGTTATTTGTCAGCGAAATGATGAGAACATTACAAGAATAGCTTAAATATAGTAAAAAATGGCATTAACTACATGTGAAGGTATAGCCCATCTAGCCTCCTAGAACTTTACAGTTCGTCACTCCTGTGTTATTCTGTGACTCTGCCATGTGTGTTGTGTGTGTATATGTGCGCGCGCGTGCGTGTGTATGTGTGCAAATGTATAATAGAAAAATAAGCGAGTTAATATCTTGTTTACACGTTCAGAATCTGATGATTCTTTATTAAAGTAATTATCAAATAATTGAGCAAGCATTGAAATGTTTTTTTGAAATTGAGCTTTACCAAAAAATCACACAAATGTTGAGAACGACATCTAATAACATGCTGATCCATCTTGCATCCACAAGTATACCCAATAATAAACTCACTTGCATCTTTTGTTTTATCAATGAATAAATATACAAAATGATTACGATGATTACTATAATGAAGAATTATTGGCTGTTTTCCAACTACAACACACTGATGCTATACTGCGCTGTGCAAGGTTCTTGTTTGAACACAATTAGAGCTCTACAATTTAATTTCTGATAATATTAATGACTGAATAATAATTTTTTTCTATACAATTTGAATTATGTTCATGTTATAAATGAACACGATTAATGCACTTTAGACATCTAAAATATTTTAGAAAGTTGCTGACACTGATGTATTTTACACACTTGTACTCAGCTTTTTACAGTGTTAAGTAATGTAATACAGTTAGAATAAACAATATTATGTTGAATACAGTGTTACACTGTGTCATCTGTGTACTTTGTTGGAAAACAACAATATTATCATCAGATTCTGAAAGTGCAAATAAGGTGTGAATTCTTATTTTTATGTTATACATTCACACACACATATGCATACACACAGCAGAGAAAGTTTTAAGTCACAAAGTGTCACAGAAGTGATGAATTGTCATGTCCAGATCTCTGCTAAGGGATGTAGGTGAATACCTTTATGTGGTGCATCCATAGACATTTATATATTTACTAGACTGTTGACTTGCCTGAAATACATGGCTACGAAAAGTATGTACAAAACTCATGACGTATGCGTACGAAGCAAGCGGTACGCATACATATCCATCTATATATGATTGATATAAAGAATGTATAAGTATTAGAAAAACAAAACAGAAATACACACACACACACACACACACACACACACACACACACACACACACAAACATTTTTATTTTGTTTTTTACCACTTACGTCAGGCTATGTAATACATACCATTTGTTTTCTGTTCTTGAATTCCCTGAATTAGTGTAAACTTAAAATGAAATAGGTATATGTTTGAAAGTTAGAAGCAAGAAGGAACGTTTCAGTGCAGTCTAGTGCAGGAATAGAAAACAAGCCTATAGATTTTGTTGCCATCTTTTAGGCTCGGTAAATAAGGGAGTCAACAGTCTAGTAAATATATAAATGTCTATGGGTGCATCCTGAATAGTGCCAAAGTAGTTTACAATCTTTATATGCAGTAAGTATTCATAATTTTAGCTAAAATCATAGTTTTTCAATTATTAATTGTACATGTGGTTAATGTCATTTTTTACTGTATTTAAGCTATTCTTGCAATTTCTACTATTTCTCAGACAAATAATTTTTTTTTCTTGTTATTTGAGGACTTAAGCAATGATTTTTCAAGGTCTGTTTAGGAACCTTGAGGGCTAAAATTGACATTTTTTTAACATTCTCCTTTCTTTAAGGAAATTAGCTTAAAAAAATGAAAGAGAGTTATATAATTTTTTATTCATGTATATGTTACTGTAAAAGCCCGAACTACGGTAAATCCTAAGATTTTCCAGTAAAACCTAAGATTTACCAACTCTTAATGGTAAAAGTTCGAACAGTTTTATGATCATCGTTGATTTCGAACTTTTACCACCATTCACTTGGTAAATCTTAGGATTTATCTCGAAGCCACCGTTAATGTTGAAAAAGACATGTCATAACGTGTTCGGCGCATCGTCTCGTACTTGTGGGCAATCTGCAAGCGTTATGTTTGTAAGAAGATAATTTTATTTGTGTTATTTTTTACTATTCTAGAAGTATTTTAAAGATGTTTTAAAATGACTAGTTACTAAAAATTAATAAATAAAAATACGAAATGAAGATAATTTAAAATAGGTAAGGATTTGACTGATTAGTAATATAAATGATTAATAATTACTCTCATATGATAAAAATGATAAAAATATGTAAGGTTTTTTGACTGATAGTTAATTGAAATAAATGATTAAGAAGTACTCATTGTTTTATTCCCAAAACCAACATTTACCAGCCATCACTGGTAAAACCTAGCATGTACTAAATTCTAATAATAAAATCCGAAAAAATCGTCCCGTTTTTATAAATCCTTACATTTACCAACTCATATCGGTAAATCCTAAGATTTACCAAGTGAATGGTGGTAAAAGTTCGAAATGAACAATGATCACAGAACTGTTCGGACTTTTACCATTAAGAGTTGGTAAATCTTAGGTTTTACTGGAAAATCTTAGGATTTACCATAGTTCGGGCTTTTACAGTAACATATATAATGATACATGTTAAATAAAAATATTTAATAAAGAAGCATTGTTATTTCTTAAAATAATAAATAATAAATAAAATTTAAGCAATAAAAATCATAATTTGATATTTAAGCATTTTTTCCTTATAATTTTGATATTAAATACTAATGTGGAAAAAATTGAGAAAGAATTGTTTAGAAAGCTAAGTATGTATGCACATACGAACGAACAGCGAATGCGAACGTTCGGACTTGTGTTTCTGTTTTGAAGTCATTTATTCTTTTTCTCATTTACAGCGAACATGACAGTATTCAGTCAGATTTGGTGTTAGTTAAGGCTGCAATCAATGAGACACTATAAATGCTTCGATGTTTTTGATTAACCAAGAACAAAGAATTTTACAAAAGTGACCAATCAAAATATCCTTTAAAACATTTATAGCATTATCTTGATCGTCTCCTGTACGTAACAATTTCAGTTTTTTTGTGACATGTACAATATGTAAAACAATTTAAAATGATTGACGAGTTAATATTTGAATATACGATAAAATCAATAAATCAATAAAATTGATATAATACTTTTTCAATTAAATAATAATAAGTTACATCGGACTGACGAAATTAAAACATAAGAATAGAAGTGTCAGTCACAGTGGTTCTTGGTGCTGAATAATAATTGAAAAAGTTTTACAATTTCCAAATTATCGCGCCGCATATTTGTCGGACTTGAAACACAGTTATGAAGTTAAAATAGTAATATTAATGCTTTTAGAAGCATATATATATATATATATATATATATATATATATATATATATATATATATAGGATGTCCGGGAACTAGGGAACCTACCATTTTGAGAATATAAAGGAGATGAAAAGGGACAAAAAAAGTCTTATACCATTTTGCGATATTTGCTATAATTAATAATTTATAAAATAAAACGTCTAAGCCAATGTGCGGTGACGCCGCACCATCGCGCCTAGCTCGTAGGCAACCGCGCGCTGCGGTAAAGGTGACGCGTTATTGTCTGAATTGGTACGGCGCGACGGTCTGAATTCATCTCACCGCGTGTACATACACTGCAAAAATTAAATATGTTATTTTACTTAAAGCTTCTCCTTACATATTTGATTAATAAAGTTTTGAAGTTTGTTTTATAACTTCACATTTAGACTTATAATCAGCCAAGAAATGTCTATACAATTTATTTAAGTATTAATGAAAACAATCGTCTAGCTGGATCAATAACGGATACTGTAATTTTGAGAGCTTGCGATCGTACATTATGGATACCATGAAAACTTACAATTGTAATAAAAAATATTTATTATTAGATTACTTTTAGTGAGACATTGTAGGTTGAGATTTCAAGGATTTCATAAATGTATTAAGGATGATTTATTGCCTTTCTCATGGTAACGCAAATATAGAACAAATTTTTCAGTAAATGCTGAATACTTTTCGAAAATATGCGGGAAGAATCCATAGTTGCGCGTCGTCAAATATTAAATGTACAATTTTGTTTCCGCCGTTGTTTTTCGACATTTGAGGCTTTATTGTAAAAAAACTGGTTATACATTTACGATTCAAAATATTGTCCATCGCTGGTCACTATTTTCTCCTATCTTTCGGACAGCGTACGAATCCCGCGTCAAAAAAAAGTGTGTCTTGTTAGGCGATCCACATATTGACCCAATTTTTGAGTTTTTTATAAGAACGAAAGTGCTGGTCGGCCAGGCCGTGTGCCATTGATCAAAACAATAATCAGAGGGAGCAATGTCAGGAGAATACGGCAGGTAGGGTAGGACTTCCCATTTCAACGTTTCCAAGTATATTTTGACCAACTTTGCTACTTGGGGTCGAGCATTGTCATACTGCAAAATCACTTTATCGTATCTCTCGTTGTATTGCGGCCGTTTGTCTTTCAATGCTCGGTTTAAACGCATTAGTTGCTTTTGATACAGATCGCCTGTGGTTGTTTCAGAGGGTTTTAGCAGCTCATAATACATCGAGCTGGTCCCACCAAATACAGAGCATGACCTTTGAACTGTCAATATTGGGTTCTTAAAGCGTTGAAACCATTCACGACACGTTTTTTCACTAATAGCGGTTTTGTCATAAGTATTTGAGAGCATTTGATAAGCCTCAGCCGCAGATTTCTACGTTGCCTTTATATGTTATCCATTTTACATAACTTATATATTATTATTATTATTACCTATTTATTATTTCAAACATTATTACTTGAATTCAAATTCCCTTCAAATTAAATTTAAATTGAAGTGTAGAAAATGATATTAAATTAAATTTTTTATTTTAGAAATTTGCATATTATATTAATATCATCAAGATAAATAAATACATTTATTTAAAAAAAACAAAAGAAAAAAAAATATTGCATACATCCGGGAGCGAACCCGGATCTTACGATTATGAAGCAAGCACCTAACGCACGGAGCCGACTGCACTGGTTGCGAGAACAGTTACCGGGAAGGCTCATATGGCGCGCCGCGGTATGGCCAATTTTCACAAATTTATTATTTTGAAACTAAGACCTATTCGATGAAACGCCGGGAGACGTAAACTTTTTTTTCGTCTCCAGAATAACTAAAAAAATTGGAATCAAAATCCCAGGGTGACTCACCTGGTTCTCCCCTTGTAAGTAAAAATAAGGCCATTAAGAGTCAGCGCGGATGTAATTGCGCAATAAAAACTACAGATACAATTAAATCTGTTTATTCATAATATCAGCCAACGAACGTTTTGACTCTCTTTGGAGTTCTCCTCAGCGTATAAGTAAACAGGAGAAAAAAATATGGCGACATCAGTCCATGAAGTATAATGCGGTTGAGTCACCATCGGTTTGTCAGATCCGCAGTGGCATCTTAAAGCATATCAAAATCGAAGGAAATGACAGATCTTTAAAATATTGTTACGAGCAATTGCATTTGAAGGATAAAATTAAGATGAGACTCACCAATAGGAACTGATGACGACGTGTGAAGTTTTGGATAACGCTTGTCATGTGAAATATTCACTTGTCAAAATAATATTTGTTCACGTTATCACAAGTTATTCACTCCGCAGAGAGACGTGCATCTTGTTTCAACACAACGGGAATACTGACTTTTGCGCTAAGAGCTTCGTCGTTCGACCTTTAGCAAGGTTGAACTGATCAATTATCAATACAAACATAAATAAGAGCGGGGAAATATAATATAAAACAAAGAGGCCAGTAAAGATACGTCGGTTAACAAAACACTTAATTTGTACAATAAATTGATTAGCGACATACATTAATAATCTTGTAGATAAAATAAAAAAAAGATTTTTTTATTTCTACAAAAGAAAAAAAAACTGACTAGAACAAATAAATAAGCAGAACGGAGTGATTAAATTACATAAATAATTTTACAGTTTTTTTTAAAGTGAGAAGTATGTATTGTGCGAGAATTCTGTTTCTGTCTGCAAATTGAGACCATTTTTTGCAATTGAATATTTAGCATTTCTGAAATTAATTGTCTGTTTAAGAAGCGTTCACTGCCCAAAATTTTAATGTTCTCCCAGTCGAAATCATGATTACAATTTAATCTGTGTTTGGTAATTACGGAAAGATTAGTCGTGTTCCGATTAAAGTGATTGCGATGTTTGGTGACTCTTGTTTTTAATTTCCTACCGGTTTGGCCAACGTATGACGCATCACAATCTTTACATAAGATTTGGTAGACTACATTTTTCATTGAATTCTTCGGGAGAACATCCTTCTGCACTTTAATAATCCTGTTTAATTTATTTAGACTGAAAAAAGCCAATTTAACATCCAAATTGTTGGTGATTGTCATAAACTTATCCAAAATAGTCGGCATATAAGGTAACAAAAACCACGGAGCTTTTTTATCTAATGTATCGTTGTTCACATTATTGTCGGTTTGTTTGAGAGTACTTTTAAAAATTAAAGATTTGAGGCGATTGTTAATTGTCTCAAAAATAAATTCAATCGGATAGTCATTAGTTAACAAGATCTCTATAATAAACTTAATGTTCTTTTTGTGAAAAACTGCTTCGGATAATAAAAACGCTCTGTCAATTATCCCAATAATAGTTCCTCTTTTTTTGTGAGAGGGAGTGAGCCGACAAAAAGTTTAGATATCTGCCCAAATAGGTTGGCTTATGATACCAATCGAACATTAATACATTGTTGTCTTTAATGATGAGTGACGTCTAAAAAGTTGATTTTATTATCCTTTCTCTCCACCGTAAATTGCAATTTGGGATGCAAAGAATTGAACGTCTGCAAAGTAAAGTCAATCATATCACTAGCGATTGCCATTAAAATATCATCGTATCTAAAATACACAGGCAATTGAACACCTATTCGTGCGAGAGCCTCAGCTTTCAGGTCTTGCATAACAAGATCTGCAACGAGGCGAGAGCGGTGATCCCATAGGGGTGTAAAATTTTTGTTTGAAAAATTTGTTTCCAAAGATGAAGTAAATGGACTCGAGAACAAACTTTACAGCTTGTAGGAATTCAAACCTCGGAATATTGCAAGCACCCTCAATGTGCTTCTACCTATTGGAGATACTTTCCATTGCCAGTTCTATAGGGATATTCGTAAATAAGGAAATGACATCCAATGAAATTAAACTGTAATTAGAGTCTAAATGTTTACCCTTCAATTTTTAAATGAGCTGGAAGCTGTTATCTATTTTGTTAGGAGCATCAGAGACGTTCTTAGAGATGAGAGATTGAAGTAAATTAGCTAAACCATATAGGAGGCTATCAATAAACGATATTATAATTCTAAATGGAACACCCGGTTTGTGGACCTTGGGAAGGCCATACGCTCTCCGGAGATTGTCATCATTGCAATAGGCCTTTTTATAAGTGGTATCCGAGATACGAGGTGTGTTCAAAAAGTATCGCGAATTTTGAATTTTCGCGGGTTACGTATATTCGAATTTCGATCTTTTTGTGGCGTTATGTTGGTACTCATGTCTCTCACTTATGCCGACAAGCTCGGCCATTTTGAATGTTCACTTAATTGTTGACAGCTGCTTTGCTTGCACGTGTTTTGGATCGTCTTCGATTTTTACCTATTCAAAAAAATGGATCAAAGAACCTGTATCAAATTTTGTGTGAAAAACGAAATTAAGTGCGCGGATGCATTCCGAATGTTGACTGTGGCATACGGAGAAGCTACCTTGGACCGAAGCAACGTTTATCGGTGGTACAAAATGTTCTCAGAAGGCCGAGAAGATGTGAACGACGAAGAGCGTGCCGGACGCCCGAGCACTTCAACAACAGACGAAAAAATTAATGAAGTGGAGAAAATGGTATTGGCCAATCGTCGAATCACCGTTAGAGAAGTTGCTGAGGACCTAAACATATCGATTGGCTCGTGCCATTCGATTTTTATCAATGATTTGGGCATGAGACGGGTCGCCGCGAAATTCGTACCAAACGCCCCTGCTCACACATCGTTGCTTGTGCGCGACTTTTTGGCCAAAAACAACACACTAATGATGCCGCAGCCACCGTATTCCCCAGATCTGGCCCCCTGTGACTTTTTCTTGTTCCCTAAACTGAAGAGGCCCATGAAAGGACGACGTTACGCTACGCTTGACGAGATAAAGACGGCATCGAAGGAGGAGCTGAACAAGATAAAAAAAAATGATTTTTTGAAGTGCTTCGAAGATTGGAAAAACCGTTGGCACAAGTGTATAATATCTCATGGGGATTACTTTGAAGGGGACAAAATAGATATTCATGAATAAATAAATAATTTTTGAAAAAACACAAAATTCGCGATACTTTTTGAACACACCTCGTATAATTGTATTTTTTCTATTTTATCAGCAAATCATGTACTTTATTCGAGAGTGTGTTTGTCGGGTCTTAATATTTGTATATGTGTCCCGATCTTCCAACATTTGTGACATTTTAAGTTTGTACATATCACGATTAAGAGCTACGATGATGTTACCCTTGTCGGCTTTCGTGAAAATTATTTCTGGGTTATCTTGCGTGAATTTTTTTGTATGTTTTAATAAGCAACGTAATCTGTCGGCAACTCCGTTTCTTTGTTGTGGTAAAGAGAAAATGTTATTCATAATCGGGATAGATAAATTTCTGATGTTTAAATGTTGTTCTACTTTGAGTTTGCTTAGGTTATTTTCTATATTTTTGATGTATTTAAAAATTACGCTCTTTTTGTCTGTCGTCGGTAAAGAAAAATTGTCTCCCAATTCCAAAAGAATTTGTGTTTTTTTTTAAATCTGAGTTGACAGATTAATGAACCATTTCTCCCTGACGCTAGTGAGGGAAGAAATGTTCACTCTATTAACAAAATCTTTAGGGTCAATAATGACTTTCGTTTCCCGCGGATGTAACGTGGTATTGTTGATAAGATGTAATGAGAAGTACGGTTCCAAATTGAAATTATCTCTAACATTATACGAATAAAAATAATTTATTGGTTTAATAGCATCCACCCGGCGTTTAGCGTTCTTATGTATAAGTTAATTTATCTTCTCATCTAACTTTCTGTGTTCTCGCTTAAGATGGAATTGAAAAGTGACCTCCTATCTGTGGAAAAAAGACTGGCATATGTTGACAGGGACGTGTATTGATAATATTTTTTTTCTGAGACGGAAGATTTGCTGTTGGGAATAGTTGACAGATCTGAACGTTTTATTTAACTCCGTTTTCAAAATTCTAGAGGTACATTGTTAAGATAATTTTATTTGTGTAATGATCTAAAATGGAAGAAATTGAGTTTACGATTTGCAATAAAATGTAAATGCAGTGGAGTTATATTATTTTTAATACACGCTCTTATAAAAATAATGCGAGATTTATTCTTGATTAACACCTTGTGATGTCTTATCCAAAGCTTTATAGAATTAACAGCGATGATACCAAAGGTCAACGATATAAAATTGAAAAAAGATACAGAATTGTAACGCATTTTTTAGCCAGCGTAAATTTAAAACATATACAAATAGGACTTTTGATATTTAAAAACAACTAAGTATTGGCTCATTTAAAAAGTATCCGCGGTTTTTTGTCACTAGATAATGTTGATGGTTATATATCGGGCAACACTAATTTGATTGTATTAAACAAACGCGCGTCTGAAAGATGACATTTTAGGTTATATTTTATGTAAACGAAGTTTGGTAATTCATCAATTGTGTCAAAAGTTATATTGGTTTGAAAATGAGTGAAATTTTTGAAGAAATACGTTATGTGATGCTTTTTTACTACAAAAAAGGCAAAAACGCAGCAAAAACATACAGAAAAATTTGTAAAGTTTACGGCGCTGATGCTGTACGCAGGAGTGGTTTGTTCGATTTTGTTTTGGAAATTTTGATGTCAAAGATCGACCTTGCTCTGGTTGGCCAGTCACTAAAAAAGTCGATGAAATTTTGCAATTGGTTGAGCAAGATCGGCTATCAGGACATAGCCAATGCACTAAGAATCAACTATGTTTGGAATCATTTGAAAAAGACTGGCTACGTAAAGAAACTTGATTAGGTGCCACATGAATTAACGCAAAGAAATTTGGTTGACCGAATTTCCATCAGCAAAACACTACTAAAATGCAACGAAATTGACCCATTTCTGAAACAAATTATCACGGGCGATAAAAAATGGGTAAAATACAAGAATATTGTTTGTAAAAGATCATGGGGTAAGCGCGGCGAACGACCACAAACGACTTCAAAGCCTGATTTGACGACAAGGTGATGTTGTGTGTATGGTGGTATTGGAAGGGAGTCGCCTATTATGAGGTGTTACCACATAGCCTAATGATGGCTATTTAGAGCTTCACAACTGGATAGATTACAGGAAGCGATTAAGGAAAAATGACCAGATTTGATTAACGGAAAAGGTGTTGTCTTTTATCATGACAACGCCAGATCACACACATCTTTGATGATGCGCCAAAAATTGAGGGAGCTTGGTTGGGAAGTTTTGATGCATCCACCGGACCTTGCGTTGTTTGATTTCCGTTTTTTACGACCCAACTTTGTTTCTGTTATAACCGTTATATTATACTTTAGCACATTATTAGTAAACTCCGCTTTACTACTAATACCCTCCGCGTTTCACATTAAAATATTCGCCATTTTTAATCATTTGAACTTAAATTGTTCTCTATCACCTTATATTCTCTTTCAGCATCCATACTTTCTTAATTCTATTAAATTCTTTTTGGTGTCTTCCCCAAAACCTCTTGTCTTTATCCATGTTTTGTAAATGTCTTCCCCAGTTGTCTATGTTCCTCTTCACGTTCCACACCTTCAGATGGAAGGTTAGAGCTGTGTTTTTTTAGCAATTCCAAAAAATCTTTACGGAATTCACGAGATGCTCTGCATATATCTCTTACTATTTGTAATGACCAGTCAAAACTCGGTGTCTAATTTTTCGCTACTTCTTCAGCTTTTATATTACTAACACAGTTCGTACTTGTCTCTATATTTCTTGCTTGACAAAGAGCCACCCCTCTTTTCTCCTTCTCCATACCTTTATTGTTGAATATTGTCTATAATGATTTATGTATTCTTGTCTCGTTCTTTTCCCTGCTTCTCTTTCCTTTCTCTTTTGTTTTTGTCTTACCACTTCTTTTTCTTTTCTCTCATGTCTTCTTTTTTCCTTTTCTTCTCTTTCTTTCTCTCTTTCTATATCTCTTGAGGTTTTTGTAATTTTTTTTGTAATTTATTATTTCTCTATTTTCCTTAGATTTAATAAAATTGTGTTCTTTGCGTGAGAAGCCAGTTGATTTTATTTCAGTCTCTTTCTCTCTCTCTCTTTCTCTCTCTCTCTCTCTCTCTCTGTTCTTACTCGCAGTCTTAGGTCACGCCGAAGGATTAGTATATCTATCATACCTTGTTGTTTCTTGATTTGGAAAACGGTCCTTTAACAATTTTCTGCTTCGAAAAACGATGTTATTGTATGCCATAATCGTCTTTATTTCCTTGTTTCTAAGAGCGACGGGGCAGCTCTTCTTAGTAGAGCGATGTGCACTTTCGCAATTTCTACATTTCGCTAACAGTTTAGTGCATTCACCATGCTTAAAATTCCTGCACATTATGCACCTAGACTCATTTTTACATTGGTCTTTAACGTGGCCAAACTTGAAATAATTGAAACATTGAATTACCGGTGCCACATAGGTCTAATTTTTAATCCAATATTCAAATTGTCAAAAATTTTGATCCTATCTTTAATTTTGCTGCTTTTCATCATAATTATGAAGTTATTTGTAAATTGTAGTCGGAATTTTTTAATATTTTTATCCCAGATTCTCTTCTTCATTTTTTAAACCTTGAAGATATTCTTTTTTTCTAAGATATTTTCCCATAACTTTGGAATATTGTATGGCCAATCAGTGATTACACCCCTGCTAAAAGAAACTGAAAATTCAATAAAGCCATGCAACCACTTATTAAATTGCTTCTCAAGGTTATCTAGACAATCATTTGTTTCTACTACGTTTTTAAAAGTTAATATTGCAATGTTGTATTTTAACATGTCTATGCTAATTGGACGGACTAGATTCTTGCCATAGTGATATCTTAATACCGTTTTTACTTTTGTTGGAAGCACAATAATCCTGCGATATCTTGCATTTAATTTTACATTTCCCCTTAATAGATTTATCAAATCTTTGATTAATTGCTTTAATCAAGTTATCATAAGTACTTTTCTGTACATTTTTCGTTAATTTTAATTCCTCTTTTATTATTATATATTTCTCCTGCATGATATTACCATCATTTGTATTTCCATTCGGGTTGCGTACCAGGGTTGTGTCATCTGTTTAGTTGTCTCATCATCTTTTGCTTTTTTCGACCTATTCTGTATATGTGCTCTAATATCTGTTCTTTCGCTTTTCGTAAACATATTTATTTCCCGACTTGAACCAATATGTCTTTCCCCTTCTTTACACGCCATATTCCTTGTCTCATTGGAATTTTTCGTTACCGTAACGGTCCTACCTTGCATCTCGCTGCTTTCCAATCTTAAAATTTAATCTGTTTCTATGCTTAATATTTTAGCACACTCTCGAATATCTATCATTTCGTCGTTGCTCCCTTTTATCTCCACTGCGGAATTCTCTTCCTCTTGTTCTGCCTCGCTCACATCCAGTTCCTTCACTAACGTCTTCTTTCTTCTTTTCTCTTTGTCTGCTTCTATTTTAATCTCCTTTTGCATATGGGTTAAATCTGCTCCTTCGTCCGGCCGGGGGAACATTTGCCATGGTGTAACGTTAGCGCTTTATTAATTATTACTCTTTAGGCAGCTTAACTTAACTCACTTCTTGCCATTCCTCCCCCCCTTTTTTTTTAGTTGGGAAACGCTTTTATGGGTCCCCGTGCCTGTGGGGACAGGACGCGGGGTATGTGGAACTCACCGACCTAGTAATTGGCCGGTATACCCACTAAAACCCAACTATTTTTGGCGTCTGGGCTCGGGACGGATTACGGGATCGAGCTGAGCATGCACCGTGATCTGTCCTAATCCAAACGAATCTTTGCCCGCGAACAGAGACTCTCCTCCGGAGTTAGCAACCGAGACTCGACTGAAGTTGAGCCCCGGTCGCCTGAACCGGGATGCCTCGGGGGTGCGACGGGCCCTAGCCCTAGGTTCGCACTTCTACATTCCAAGCCCTGGACGGGTCAGCCGGGCAACTACCCCGCCACTGATTCCGCCCAAGGCGTACCTCCTCAACAGTAGAGAGGGTAGGGCCCCCTGTCCGATCTAGTTGGCACTATGAGGGTTTCCCCTCCTTACTGTTCCTTCCCGGCTCTCTCCCTTTTTAAAAGAGGGGGAACGTAAGCCGCGTCAACGAAACTTCCCCGGCGATGACATTTATC
Source organism: Solenopsis invicta (assembly GCF_016802725.1). Taxonomy (NCBI): domain Eukaryota; kingdom Metazoa; phylum Arthropoda; class Insecta; order Hymenoptera; family Formicidae; genus Solenopsis; species Solenopsis invicta. Next base: position 18,653,959 of record NC_052667.1, read on the forward strand.
GCCGCCGGGACGCCGGCGAGTTCTAGATGTGGAAAGGGAGAGGGCGCGACAGACTCTCCCTACCCAGTCCCCGCGCTATTTTGTTAAAGGGGAGGAGGGGGTTCCTGCTGATGTTGTTGCAGGAACCATCTACGCCTTTTCCCTTTGCGCCTTCTTTCTGGGCGCGTTGGGAGCTTCCTCCCGCGTCTGCTCGGCGGCCTTCTTCCGCAACATGACGGCGTCGCAAAAGAAGGCCACCGCCGCTCATCTCTCGGCATTGGCAAGCATCCGCCCCATCACCGAAGGGAGGTCGAGGCTGGCCCCTATCTTGTCGGTGAGGGCACGGCGCTTGTCTGCCCGGGCACATCTCCAATGTATGCTCCGCCATGTCCTTCACCTCTGGGCAGTGATGACACCTTGTGGAGGCCTCTTGCCCAACCTTCTTGTGCAGGTACTCTCCGGAGCAACCATGCCCGGAGAGCACCTGCGTTGTGTGGAATGAGAGGCCTCCGTGCCCCCTGCCCACCCACTCTTTTAGAACGGCGCCAATGGCCTTGATCACCCTCGAATCAACCCTGGCGTGGGGCAGACGCTCCTGCCAGTGCTCGATAACTTCCCAAATTACGTTTGACCTCCACCATCTCCTTGGTGGCAGGCTCGCCCCCGCGGGCGAGTTCTTTCCATTCGTGGATGTCGGCAAGAGAATACGCCACATACACTCACGGAGGCGAGCCCGCCAGCAAGCTCACCACCTTCCACGAGATGGTGCGATACGCCCGCGAGACCCTGACGGCCATCTTACGTTGCTCCCTTTGGAGCAACTTTACGTTATTGTTATTGGCCACCAACCTCTCGCCACCTTCACACAACCACGCCGCACCGCTATACACAATTTCAGAGAGAGAACGATTGTAACACGTCCGCTCGGTTTGACTGTCCACCGTGGAATCCTCCATAAATCGATTTGTGGAGGAATCGAATCCAATCGAATCCACTAATGTTTTGATAAGGTTATGTTGACAAATGCTCAAGCTTATTGTATGTTGTAAAGTAGAAAAATATTCGACCGTTCATGTACATACAAATCTAAACAAGAACGCCTTCCACGGTCGTAGCTGAATCTTGGTGCTTTTGTATTTACTTGTGTGATTTTATATACTTTCAGTTTTTTTCGGGGGGGAGAGGGTTAATATTTGATGCTAGTGATCATCGTGTATTATTCAATTAATCTTAATTTAATAATAAATGTGATATTACTGACTCTTGTTTGATTATAGCTGTGTTATGACCGAAAGTAACGGCGCGCAGTTTGTGTTGAATCTGAGAAAGTATATAAAATCACACGAGTAAATACAAAAGCACCAAGATCCAGCTATGAGTGTGGAAGGCGCTCTTGTTTAGATTTTTATTGTATGACATTTACATCTGTTTATTTCTACCACCACATACTGCTAAAGCCATCTATTGGAAAACGGAAGCAAAATTGTACAGACCGTAGTATTAATGCCTGGGTCACCGATTTTAGGGACCACATATTTTTCTTGGTTATTTTTACGTTCATGACCGAATGCTTTGCATACATGAAGTAGGATAAGGAGACCGAACTTTGGGTAGCAAAAGTGGACCCGAATTTTGTCGTAAAAATGAGTTTGGTCACTTGCGTTGCATGATCATTAGTACTACCGTTTCTATTGGTTAACAGTCCTTAGAACCCGTGGTGGGAGTATTCATCATGCTTAGAACCAATAAAAGTGGTAGTATTAACGATCATGCGACGCGAGTGACAAAATACCGAACTCATTTTTACGACGGAATTTGGGTCCACTTTTGCTATTATCTGAAGTAGGATAAAGTTTGGTCTCTTTATCCTACTTCATGCGCGCATAGAACATACACGCGGCATTTGGTCATGAACGTAAAAATAACCAAGAAAACAACGTGATCCCTAAAATCGGTGACCCAGGCATTAATGCTACGGTCTGTACACCTAATATATGATGCCGTTCTACGTGAAAGTGATATTGATATTTTATCTAAAACTCTTTTGCTTATTGTTTGAAATGCTCGTTCCTGTTACATAAGTCGGTATTCATAATTAATTTTTATTTCAAAATTGTGTTAAGTAATGTTTTAAGATGCTAATACGACTCTCTTGATGACATTAAGGTGGCACTTGAGATAGTCTTAAATATAATAATCGACTATGAATACCAGCCATAAAAGAGCGACGTCAACAGCAAGCATCAGTTGCAGTACAAAAGCATTTACAAAAATGAAAAAAGGTTCAGAAGTAAAAGAATTGTAGAAGAACAAATGTTTAAAAATTCTAGAAAATACTCAAAAAGAGATAGATGCACTTAAAGAACAAATTGAAACTTTAAAATCATAAATTTAAACTTTGTGTTTTTAAAATATTCAGTTATTTATAAATATCATTCAGTTTTTCTTGGAATACTTAAATTATGTTTGTTATTGCATTTTAAACAAGTTGTGCTTATATCTAGTTTTGAAATTATTCCTCGAGAAAGGTTTGTTTTAAATATTTTTTGTAGTACTTAAAATATATATGTCAATGTTTAAGTTTTTACAAACAAATTTTACAACTGTTGAAAATTTCATTTTTACTATTGAAGACTTGTATAAGTTTGAAATAAATAAAAATATATTTTTAAATATTTAGATATTTATCCTTTTTAGTAATAATATAGTTTTTATTTTATATTTTTTAAATTTTGAGATACCAAGGTGGATACCTTGTATAAAAACAGTTATTATAATGTAGCAATGCTGCATAATGGGTCGAAGAAAAACAGGAGTGGTAATATGCCCCACTATAAGAATAAATGTAGAAAATTGATTTTAATTTAAAAAAACTGATTTGTTATAAAATTATAAATCTATTCAAAAGAAAGAAAAATTATTGCAGAATATGGGCAAGTATATATATAATCTTCCACATATAGACTGCAGTACTAAAAATCTACGTATATGTAATGTAAACTATAAATTATAATAACACTAAAATTATATTCAATTTATCGAATAACTATTTATTAAAACTTTGTAAAAGACACTGCATTAGAATTGTTGAGATGCAGTACGCATAAAGGCCCATATAATAAGATCCCATGTTATTGTTTAATTTTGCATAACTCAAAATGTGTATACAGTTGCATAAAAAGTTATTTAACAAAAAAATACTTTAGTGTATATTTGTGTAATAATACAAGTTTAAAAAGAATGAGAAAGTAATTAAATGTATAATTAAATGTGTAATTAAATGTTATTATAAATACTAAACAAATGATAAATGATTACTAGAATTCGTTTAATAACGAGTGGAAATAACACGAGTGGCCATAACACCTTCAAGGCTCACATGCTATCTTCTCTTCTAGAGCTAGTATTAATTATATTTGCTTTTGTTTTTATTTTTTCTTATGGTCCTACTAGCTTTATATCAAGTTAGCAGAATTGTGAGTTTCTTTTAAATGGCATGTGGTACGAAATTATGTTTTGTAGTACAAATTCACGTAAAATTAGTGCTCATTTACTTATATATTTTTTTATTCCAATTTTGTTAGCTTTATTTTCAAATTAGCAGAATCATGAGTTTTTTTTCTAAATGGTATGTGGTTTAAAATTGTTTGATTAATTCTGTAAACTTAACGTTGTTATTGTTATGTAGCGATTATATGATAAAAAAAAACCTGCGTAACAACACCACAACGACATCGTTAAGTTTACAGAATTGATCCCTGTATTTTGTATTATAAATTAATACAAAATAAATACTAAATAGTTCAATAGATTCTTTTCAATATTGTTTATTTGATCCTGCTAGTTCAACAGAAGTGAAAGAAATTAAAATATTTTTTTTCTTACAATTTATTGCTTAATCGAAAAAGAGAGAACTTATAAAGTTATTTTTATCTGTTTTAGATCAATATGATGAGGAAGATGCGGACGAAATTTCGTCGAAACTCTGGCAAGAGGCTTGCTGGATTCTTATCAACGCATATTTTGACGAGAAAGGTCTTGTACGACAGCAGCTGGATAGCTTTGATGAATTCATTGAGATGTCCGTTCAGCGTATTGTGGAGGATTCACCTCAAATTGAGCTACAGGCGGAGGCACAGCACACCACAGGCGAGATAGAGAAGCCCGTGAAACATTTGTTGAAATTTGAACAGATTTATCTATCGAAACCGACTCATTGGGAGAAAGATGGCGCACCGTCTCCCATGATGCCCAATGAAGCTAGATTGAGAAATTTAACGTATTCCGCGCCGTTGTATGTAGATATCACTAAGACGATTGAAAAGGATGGTGAGGACCCTGTTGAAACGCAACATCAAAAAACATTTATTGGCAAGATACCGATCATGTTGAGATCTAAATATTGCTTGCTCGCCGGCTTATCTGACCGCGACTTAACGGAGCTGAATGAATGTCCGTTGGATCCTGGTGGATATTTTATTATTAATGGCTCGGAGAAAGTTCTCATAGCACAGGAGAAAATGGCGACGAACACCGTTTACGTATTTAGCATGAAAGATGGTAAGTATGCCTACAAGGCAGAGATTCGGTCCTGCTTGGAACACAGTTCGCGCCCGACCTCGACTTTGTGGATCAACATGATGGCTAAAAGCGGCGCCAGTATTAAGAAGTCTGCCATAGGTCAACGTATCATTGCCATTATTCCCTATATCAAGCAGGAGATTCCCATAATGGTGGTTTTTCGAGCACTCGGATTTGTGGCCGATCGCGACATACTCGAGCACATTATCTATGACTTTGACGATCCCGAGATGATGGAGATGGTGAAGCCATCCCTGGACGAAGCTTTTGTCATACAGGAGCAGAATGTCGCTTTGAATTTTATTGGTTCTAGAGGCGCCAAGCCAGGCGTGACTAAGGAGAAGCGGATCAAATACGCCCGAGAAATTTTACAAAAGGAAATGCTGCCGCACGTTGGCATAAGCGACTTCTGCGAGACCAAAAAGGCTTATTTTCTCGGCTACATGGTTCACCGACTATTATCGGCGTCTTTGGGAAGAAGGGAATTAGACGATCGCGATCATTACGGCAATAAGAGATTGGATTTAGCCGGACCTCTGCTGGCGTTTTTGTTCCGAGGCTTGTTTAAGAATTTGATGAAAGAGGTGCGTTTGTACGCACAGAAGTTTATAGATCGGGGGAAAGATTTCAATCTCGAACTGGCGATTAAAACGAAAATCATTACGGACGGTCTGAGGTATTCGCTCGCCACGGGCAACTGGGGTGATCAAAAGAAGGCGCACCAAGCGAGAGCGGGTGTATCTCAAGTATTGAATAGACTAACCTTCGCATCGACGTTGTCGCATCTGAGACGAGTGAACTCTCCCATTGGAAGGGATGGTAAACTCGCCAAACCGCGTCAACTCCACAACACATTGTGGGGTATGCTTTGCCCTGCGGAAACTCCGGAAGGCGCCGCTGTTGGACTGGTGAAAAATCTTGCTCTAATGGCGTACATAAGCGTTGGCTCGCAGCCCTCTCCCATCTTGGAGTTCTTGGAGGAATGGTCCATGGAAAATCTTGAGGAAATAGCTCCAAGTGCGATCGCTGACGCAACGAAAATATTCGTGAATGGCTGCTGGGTTGGCATCCACCGGGATCCAGATCAATTGATGGCCACTCTACGTAAGTTAAGGAGGCAGATGGATATCATTGTATCAGAGGTGTCAATGGTTCGCGATATTAGAGACCGTGAGATAAGGATATACACAGATGCCGGCAGAATTAGCAGACCCTTGCTAATAGTTGAGGGTCAAAATTTATTATTGAAGAAAAGACATATCAACATGTTGAAGGAAAGAGATTACAATAACGACGGGTGAGCGTTCAAAAATTTTAATAAAATTTGATAAACTTATTAAATTTGATGAAATTTCAATGAATTCGCAACAAAATTTCATTTGCATTTTACTAAAAAGATTATTAACAATAATATACTTAAGGCTCGGTTTGAAATATTTAAATAATAAGTTATATGGGCTAAAGAGTCGTGACGATTATTGGTGTCAAATGTGTAAAAACAATTAAGAACTATTCACATTCGTATTGATAAAATTATATTATACAAACATACGTTTCGACCTTTTTATTATCGGTTTTTCTCACTGTTCCAATCGGATGACATACAAAACGATTATATATCAAAAATTACAATTCAGATTGGAATCCAGACTTTTATTTTAGAGCCCTTGTTTCTCATTTTTTTAAACGAGAAAATTTTTAGAATTATTTTCAGAATTATTTATCCCTGATATATCTTATTGAGAGAGATCGTACTTAGATGATCGGGTTGTTGTCTGCAATTCCGTTCGCTCTAAGTTTTTCTTATAGATTCTAGGATCCCAAGGAATCATTTGTGACATTTCTTAGCGACGCTTACGATCGCTTTGTATGCCATCCGATTGGAACACTGAGGAAGACCGTTAGTAAAAAAGTCGAAACATTTGTTTGTATAATACAGTTTTATTAACACGAATGTGAATAGTTCTTATTATTGTTATTACATATTTGACTCCAACAACCGTCGCGGCTCTTTAGCCTCTGTAACTTATAAAAAAATAATTTTTTGTGTTTAATGAAAAACAGATGACATTTTAGAATGACAGATGACATGAGAATTTAATGGAAAAGTATAATAAAATTTTGAAAAATTAATATTATTTATTGAAAAAATAAAGGAATTTTATTAAAATTGTAATGAATTTTTATGAAATTGCAACAAAAAAATCATATATATTTTCTAATAAACAATTTATGATATTTTATTGAAACTAATACATTTTTGATGAAATTTTTATGAAATTAATGATCAAAATGTTTTAAAATAAACATAAAATTTAATATGTTATCGAAATTTCATCAAAATTATATTAAGATTTTAATAACATTTTTTTACTCTGGCTGCGAACAAACATTGCGACAATCAATATATATTTTACAGGTGGCAAGAATTGGTGGGTAGTGGAGTAGTGGAATACATAGACACCTTAGAAGAAGAAACTGTTATGATAGCTATGTCGCCCGATGATCTTAGACAAGAGAAAGAGTACGCATATTGTACGACGTACACGCACTGCGAGATTCATCCAGCGATGATCTTGGGCGTGTGTGCCTCCATTATACCATTCCCCGATCATAATCAGAGTCCCAGAAATACTTATCAGGTATCAGGCGCAGATTTCATTTGTTGGGTTTTTCTTTGATCTGTTTACGTTTTTATGTGTTACATTTAATATTACGGAAAGTTGTTTTTTTCCTGAAGATAAAACGAAAATTTTGTACAAAAGAGTTTATTCAATATATTATATATTGGCCATTTTGATTGATGATCTTGTGCCATCTTTGTGTCATCTAACTTTATAATTTCGCTGCTATAAAAACCTTGGAGTTTATGAGCGAAAAACTTGTGCAACCCATTTTTGACTGCCTCTAAAGAATTGAATTTTTGCTCATTAGGATCGTTTCGCAGAGATTGGAACAAATGATAATTCGAAGGAGCAATGCCGGGCGAGTACGGCGAATGAGACATAATTTTCCAACTAAACGTGTGCAATTTTTGCCGTGTCGCCAAAGATGTGTATGGTCTTGCGTTCTTATGGTAGAAGATAACTTCCTTTTTGTTTGCCAATTTTGATTACTCATTCTGATCGCCTATTCAATTTTCCTATTCAATTTGTGAGCAGTACTTTTTCGAATCAATAGTTTTACCTTGCGAGATTAACTCGTAATACATGCTTTACCAGTTCCACTCCGTACAGAGCAGACCCTTCTGTGGATGCAATTTTGGCGACCGTTGCATTTGCAATGACTCGAGCTTGGAGGCAAGATTTTTTGCGTTTAACATTGTTGTAAACAATCCATTTCTTGTCTCCAGTCACCAAACGTTTCAAAAAGGACTTCGATTTGTTCCACTTTAAGCGATTCGCAGATTTCGATTTATTAAATTTTTTTTACTCAATTAAGGGGCATCCAAACATCATTTTTTTACATATTCATTGCTTTTAGGTGAGCTTTTACTTATGTAGCATTGATATTGATTCTCTCTGTGATCTTCTGTGCCGTTTAATGTTGATTATTTTCAGCCAGCCTTGATTTTGTCGTCGTCGACTTCGGATAGCCGTCTAGAGCGAGGTGCATCTTTAAGATCGAAATTTCCAGAACGAAAGCGGCCAAATTATTTTTGGCATACTGATTAACTTTATCCCCATACGTAGTTCGTTCTTGCCCCGAATTTTCATAGGAAAATGATCCAGGTGCCCTACAGGGCCTACATGAGATCTACGTGCGACCTACATGAGACCATTACGGCTCTATATGGAACCATTATAGTATTCTATGAGAGTACCCGTATTATGTACCTGTATAGGAATTTGCGGTAGAGATATCTCCCGTTCAGGCTCCGTCTTTGACTTTTTCCGACAGAACAAGACGCAAAATATTTCGAAAATACACCTGATTTTCTTCTATGCTTAAGCACAAGTAGCGTTAACAAAACACGTCAAATTTTAATAATTTTGTTTTGAAATGTCAAGGAATGTCACGCCTTTCTAAAATTATGCTGAACTATGATGTAATTGCCATATATCATGCTTTTTTTTTGCTCGGTGAGCGATATCTTTTGGGAAAACGACATAAACTTTCCAACGTACTCTATAATATACATATAGAATGTTTGGAAGAGAAACTCACGTTACAATTGACCACAATCATTTGCAGCGACATTCCAATAAAAAAAAAACTTTAGCTACTGGTCATTGTGAGTAATGACCTGTGGTTAATTGTAACGTAATCAAATAAATCTCTTCTTTTGATAACAAGTGAGAGAAAATTTAAGTAGTAATTCTAGCTGACAAAAAACAAATATCAAGAATAACAAATAATAACTACGAATAACGCTTTATTCTAATAATAATTATAAATATTTAAATATTTTTATGTACTTTAGGGACTTTAAGTAAATATTTAAATATTTAGCATTTTTTATAATAATTATAAATATTATGATATTAAAAATAAAATTTTGATGAAGACTTTGTTTTTTAATTATAATGTTTAAATATTTACGTGCTTTAGACTTTTTTATGTGAATGTTTAAACATTTATAATTAAAAAATGAAACCTTAATCGCAGTTTTATTTATTTTAATTTTGGTCTTATTTTATCATCTAGAATCATTGTTTAAATATTATTCTTTCTGTTGCCGAATACTCTGTATATATATATATATATATATATATATTACTTTTGATATAAAAAAATTTGGCGCTATTAGTACGAATAAGAGAAACAATAAAAATAATGTATAAAAATGAATTTAATCTAAATGAATGTTATCTATAACTTTATTACATATATTTGGAAATCTAGAGCAGCGCAGTTTTTTTTACATTAAAAATTTTATTTAATAATAAAAAATGCGTTAGGGTTTTATTTTTTTTAAATTGTTGTACAAGAGTTTGAGGAAATTTTTTAATTGCATCAATTAGAAAGAGAATACATATGTAAGACCATGAAGTATATAACATAATTAAAAGAAATGGTCAACAACGATTGAAATGGATCTTAGTGCTCAAGTAATTAATTCATAGTGATTTTATAAGTTATATATTTTACAGTCTTATAAGTATATTAATTATTGTACAAAAAATCTTATACAAAATATCAAAGTTTTAGAAACTATTAAAGTTTTAATAACAAAAACTGCTTAAATTAGTACTTAAATAAAAATTCATCCACAGCAGCATTTCAAAGTTGAAAAGGTAATTTTATAATACGTTATTTTTCAGAGTGCTATGGGTAAACAAGCTATGGGTGTGTACATTACAAATTTTCACGTGCGAATGGACACTTTGGCTCATGTACTGTATTATCCACATAAACCATTGGTTACAACGAGATCCATGGAATATCTTAGGTTCCGCGAATTGCCGGCCGGCATTAACAGCATCGTTGCGATCCTATGTTACACAGGATACAATCAGGAGGATAGCGTTATTTTGAACGCAAGCGCTGTCGAAAGAGGCTTCTTCAGATCGGTATTTTATCGCTCCTACAAAGAGTCCGAGTCAAAGAAGATCGGCGATCAAGAGGAACAGTTCGAGAAACCCTCACGCCTAACTTGTCAAGGAATGCGCAACGCTATATATGACAAGTTGGACGATGACGGAATCATTGCGCCTGGAATTCGAGTGTCGGGCGACGACGTAATTATAGGAAAAACGATCACTTTGCCGGAAACGGATGACGAAGTAAAATGATTATTCTTTGATCTTTTTAATGGAAGAAAAAGCAAAGACGCGGCAATGTCTTATTCTCTTTTTATCTTTCAGTTGGATAGTACAACGAAACGTTTCACAAAACGTGACGCATCGACCTTTTTGAGGAATAGTGAAACCGGTATAGTCGATCAAGTGATGCTAACTTTGAACAGTGAAGGATATAAATTCTGCAAAATTCGAGTGCGCAGTGTACGCATTCCACAAATCGGTGATAAATTTGCATCTCGTCACGGACAAAAGGGTACATGTGGAATTCAGTATAGGCAAGAAGATATGCCATTCTCCTGCGAGGGTCTTACACCCGATATTATTATCAATCCTCATGCTATCCCTTCTCGTATGACTATTGGTCACTTGATAGAATGCATCCAAGGGAAAGTTTCCGCCAATAAAGGTAATATAATTTACTTGAATTTAAGGAGATTCTTCAGTCTTTTCACATTTTCGATGTTTTCCAGTAACGTACATAAGTAATACTGTGTCACACAATGTATGGCTGGTGTTTCTTTATTGGAAAGTACTCAATATAAGAAAAATTTTTAGTATAAGTTTATGATTAATATATAGACATTTCCTGAATTAAAAAAATTTGTTAACCGTTTTTTTAAAATAAGTTTTTCAATAATGACATTAAATTTTTAATCCGCTATTCTATTTTTTTATTCCTCTTTCTTACGTTTTGCTTATTACCTTTTTATTTCTTTGTTTATTATGTTATGAAAATTTGCGAAATTAAAATTAATAAATCCCGAACGAGACATTATTATTAATAAAATAGTGCAAAGAGAAAAAAAAACAAGAAACAAGAAACAAAAAGTACATTATAAATTAGTTTTAAAAGTAATTTAATCGCAAGCAAAATGGAAAAATTTTGAAAAAAACTATTCATAAGAAAAAATGGAGTTTAAAGAAAATTTTGAAATTAACAAAATAAAGTTTTTATTTTTGAATGTAAAATGTTCATGAGTTATACAACTCTATTTAAGTATATTATATTAGTGAAAATGTAATAATGGCGCCCGTTATTATATTTAAATAGTTATTACATAACAATTCTTTTTCATTTTTTTATATCAATATTATAAAAAATTTTGTAAAAATATTGTTTTTATTATCTTAGTTTTTCCACTTTTTTTAAGCTGGAATATATATATATATATACACATATAGGGTGTCCCGTTACGCTTTATAAATATTTCAGTAAGCGAAAGAGGATGAAATTTTGAGCTAAAAATTTCTTTGCCAATTTTGGCTCAGATCATTATTTATCGAGTTATTAACGGTTAAAGTTCATCAATCAGATTACGCTCAGCAGGAGCGCCCAGAAGCGTAGCGTGCCGTGGGGCTCCTCGCGCTTACTGTAAACATTCTCCCGATTAAAATTTTATACTAATTTATATTAATAAATCAATCAATTAATAAATGGGTAGATAAATAATAAAATAAATAGGTAAATGAGTAAAAATAAATTACAATTGAAAATTTATCTAATTTTGAATTATTTTTGATTCTTATTTATTTATTTGTTTAATTTAATTATTCAATTCATTTGTTTATTCAGTTACTTAATTTCTATGACTAATCTCATAGCGATGAGAAAAAATTAACTACGAGATGTTTGTCATGGGTATAAAAGAAGATTATTGGAAAAGAACATTATCAAAATAAATTATAATAAATAATTTATTAAACATCTTCAAAAAATGTTTTGACATGTATTACGCATGATTATTTTGTTTTATCGTCGTAGAAACCGAAGAAATGTGTTTCTACAATTTGTTTCCAAATTATATCATTGCTATATTTTTTTTGTATTAATTTTTTACATAATATTTGTGTTACTTTTTAACATATGTATTTATCTTGAATTCAATTAACAGAAAAATTTGGGTGGACTGTTTGGTACATAATAAAATATGTATGTTAAATTTTATAAAAAATTATTTACTGTGTAACGAAAAGATGAAAATGACAATTGAGAATTTAATTAATTACGTATTTGTAAATTTTAACTTTGATTTAAAATTGTTAGTTTTGTTACGTGAAGAAATTAGTCGTTATTCACAGATGGTAAATTTTATTTAATCAGCGAACACAATTTACAGACCGTGTTATCACAACGAGATAGATTTACGAAGTGAAGAGAATCACAATGATAAAATAAAAGTGATGTTAATAACGTTACATAGCAACTAACCATAATTGTTTTTAAAATTAGCGCTATCATAGATTCATGCAAAGCTCATGCAAAGTTACATTTCACTACAGATGCAAACTAAATTTAAACTATTAGCTACTTGCAATCTTGATTTCAATAAATATTATATGTTACAGTCTTGCAAAAATAATAACGTGATTGTGAGGAAAAAAGATAGAACTGTACGTTAATAACGTGATCGAATTATAAGGAAAAAGATAGAATTGTACGTTACATACCAATATTAGAATGCTAACAAAAAATAATTAAAATAAGTTGTTTAAAAACAATTTATTAAATAGTTTTTCTTCAAACAAATGAAACAGTTTCTTACTAAACTTTATTTAAAAACTGATTTTAAATAAAAACGGATAGTTTTATCGGTTTCTACGACAATAAAACGAAATAATCATGCGTGATACATGTCAAAACATTTTTTGAAGATGTTTAACAAATTATTTATTATACAATTTATTTTAATAATGTTTTTTTTTCAATAATCTTTTTTTATACCCATGACAAACATCTCGTAGTTAATTTTTCCCCAGTGCTACGAGGTTAGTCATGGAAACTAAGTAACTGAATGAACAAATCAATTAAATAATTCAATTAAACAAACAAATAAGTAAATAAATAATAAATAAGAATCAAAAATAATCAAAAATTGGATAAATTTCCAATTAAAATTTATTCATACTCGTTTACTTACTTATTTGATTATTTATCTATCCATTTACTAATTGATTGATTGATTATTTATTTATTAATATAAAGAATTAATATAAAGAATTAGAATAAAATTTTAATCGGAAGAATGTCTACAGTAAACGCGAGAAGCCCCACGGCACGCTACACTTCTGGGCGCTCCGGCTGAGCGCAATCTGATTGATCAACTTTAACGGTTAATAACTCGGTAAATAATGATCTGAGCCAAAATTGGCAGAGGAATTTTTAGTTCAAAATTTCATCCTCTTTCGCTCCCTGAAATATTTATGAAGCGTTACAGGACACCCTATATATATATATATGTTATCAGACTTATATAAATTTCATTGCATTCTTAGGAGAGATTGGTGACGCTACTCCATTTAACGATGCTGTAAACGTGCAAAAGATTTCCACGCTTTTGCTAGAATACGGTTACCAGTTGCGAGGAAATGAAGTAATGTACAATGGACACACAGGCCGTAAGATTAATGCGCAAGTCTTTTTGGGACCAACGTATTACCAACGCTTGAAGCATATGGTAGACGATAAGATTCACAGTAGAGCAAGAGGACCTGTGCAAATTTTAGTTAGACAACCAATGGAAGGTCGAGCGAGGTAATTATGTGTTGTTATTTTTGTTACTTTCAGGGGGCATATATACCAAGATGAGGTCTAACTTTGTGAATTTTTTGTAAAAAAAACTTGAGAAAGATAAAGAAATTGTGTTCATTCTATTGAAACGATCATACTTTCCTCAGGATAATAACTAATTAAAAAATTAAAAATTAAATAATAAAATTAAAATGTTAGTAACTTTTACAACTTTAATTATCGTTAGTACAAATTAGTTTGGTCCGTTTTTTTGTGGTCAAACATGCATTTATTTCAGAACAAATTGAATGAACAGATTAATCAAAGTATTGTTCATCGCTGGCTACTACTTTTTCCCACCTCTTAGGCAATTTCTGAATTCCATTTCAAAAAAATGTCTCTTTTGAAGCGATCCAAGTTAGGAGCCAATTTTCGATTTCTGCGAAAGAAGTGAACCAGTGTCCTAACCATTCCCTACATGATTTATCAGTTGGAGCATTGTCATTATAGTCTTCTACCAGCATTTGATGCGCTTCAGCTGCACTTTTCTTCTAATTAAAGCAGAAAACTAAAACTTCTCGCAAATGCTGATTACAATTAGTTAACATAAAAGTTGACATATTTAGCTCAGTAAAAAACAGGGGTTTTGTATGAAACTCAAAGCGATATGTACTGAACAGGAAATAGGATAAGGAGACTGAACTTTGAGTAGCAAAAGTGGACCCGAATTCCATTGTAAAAATGAGTTCGGTATTTGGTTACTCGCGTCGCATGATCGTTAATATTACCATTTCTATTGGTTCTAAGCATGATGGATACTCCCACCACGGGTTCTAAGGACTTAACCAATAGAACAGTAGTACTAACGATCATGCGACGCGAGTAACCAAATACCGAACTCATTTTTACGACGGAATTTAGGTCCACTTTTGCTATTCTCTGGATATGAAGTTTGGTCTCCTTATCCAACTTCCTGGTACTGAATATTATTGACAGATGTCTAACCTCTCTGAAACCACTGGAATCAGCTGTCATTATGACACATTTATAACAGCCAGACCACCTTTTGGAAACGGACCGAACTAATTTGTACTCCCAATATTAATGGCAAGAGAGAGTCATAAACAGATATTTTTTGCATAAAATCTTTAACAATTTTGTATTGTTCATTTATTACATTGATTTAATAAAAATGCATTTCCAAATTGACAGTAAGTTAAAAACGAATTTTAAGACAAAAGGGCAGTACAAAAATTGAAAAAAATAACATTATATGATTCACGACTCTGTATGTGCTTACAATTTCGGAGAAGTTCGTTAACATCACGAAAATCTTTGAAATAAAATTAACATATTTTAGCATAAACAAACTAGAGGATATAATCAAAGTACATAAAGACGAACTTGTGAGAGATTCTAAAAAGTATGTAGTGTATAAAATATTATGTAACAATTGCGAGGCATCATATGTAGAAAAAACTGGGAGACAATTGGAAACGAGAATTACGGAATATAAGAACTACATTAATAGGAACATAAATAACCATTTTTTGTAATTACGGAACACAAAGTGAGTCATGATTACAGTTTTAATTGGAATAACGTAAAAATATTAGACACAGAAAGATTTTTAAATAAAAGACTTATCTCGGAAACGTTGGACATTAAATTACAAAAAGAAAACCTGAACTTGCAATCTGATACGGGATTTCTACATTATACATACGCTAGAGTAGTTACTACTGTAAGTTTAAATAATTGAAAATTCGTGCTCGTGTTAGATATATTAGGTGATATGTATTTTTTTTTACTTATATTTTGATTGGCACGATATTTATATTTAATTTTTTCGTTGATGACTTTACATAGATAAGTAGTTTAGAAAACAATGTTAAAAAAGGTCGTTTTTTGCACATTAATGGAAACGTAAAAAACGTACTAAATTTTACAGATTTTGACTTGCTGAACATGATGGATGATATTAGTTTTCATTAAAAATGTGGAAAATATCGTCATTTTTTAAGTTAAAATTTTATTCAAAACATTAAGATATAACGGCTCGTGTATGCTAAAACGAATTACAGCTTAAAAGAAGGCTAATAAACCGAGCAAAATAGAATGTATGTATTGAATCTAATCTAATCTTACATAGACGAAGTCTTACATCAACGAAACGTTTCGGCTGTATTTAGCCTTTTTCAATCGTAAGGTACTCGAGACGAATAAGGCCCAGTACTAAATAAGGCCCACTTTTAAATTTACCATTTAAAAATGCGCTTTATATTTAAAATATATACTTAAAAGATGTGTCATAGGAAGTAAATAAAGAGGGACTAGGGAATTAATAACGGTAGCAACACGTTTATTCAGTGCAACAAAAGCTTGTAACAAAGTGGGGAAATCAGCCGTTTTTATAAAAATTTGTTGTAAATTTAATAAGTATACATTATTTTATGATTTATTACAACATATTATAATATTATTTAACTTTCTAACTATAGAAAAAAACAAATATATATATATATATATTTATATATCGATTTTTTGGATTAAGTATACTTTTTTATAACTAATGTATTATTAAATAAGGCCCACTTGTACATTTATTGTTATAGCCATTGCCATTTGTTTATTATGTATGTGGCTTGCAACAGAGAATGATTTTCAATGACGCTAACTTTAACCTAAAATTGCATTAAAATAGCCAGAATTTCTTAAAGTTAAAATATTAATTATAGACAAAATTAAAAATAATTGTGAGGTTTTACAGTAAAATATATCTTAAAGGATTTCTCGTATTTGTGATTAATAATCATTTAACAGTGAGTTGGAAAATAATATTTAATTTCTTTGTTATTTTCAATTTATTTTTAATTCGGGCCTTATTAAAAGCACAAGAATTTAATAAGGCCTAATTTCAGAGTTTATAAACATTTCTTTTTTGTTTATTTAAAAATGTTTTATATTGGCAAGATGATAATTTTATTTTGGCAAATGGTTGAAATAAATATTTTATTCTCATTTAGTTCATTTGAATATCTTTGTGAATAAAAAATAAAATAAGTTAGGTGAGCTTTATTCGGCTCGGATATCTTATTAATTTTAATCTTTTGTGATATACTTCATGATAATGAGAGCTACATATTTAGTCCGCAATACAACAATTTAACGAAAGCTTAACATTATCAGTTAGATATAAACAAATTTTCAATTATCGTCAAGTGCATTACAAAGAACTGCGATTGTTGTTATTTAATAGATTGCTCATTTGGAGGCAAGAATGTATTTTGTCCAGCATTGTGTATCAGAAGTTAGGAACGAATTCTTTAAATGATCTGGAAACTTTGATTAAATTTTATGTGAATGTGTCAAATTTCTCGTCTAGTTGTCTAATGTGTCTACACTTGTTAACTGTAAGAGATCTGGTGTTCAATTAATGTGTGATAGTTTTATTTTTCACCCTCTCTGTGATGTATGATTTTCAATATAAGTGAATTGTTTTAATCTCAACTTATTACGACAGTTCTTAATATTGTTGAACAAAAATGTAATAAATCATATGATTTAAAATGAAGGATTATGCACAATATATCTTATGGCATGCTATATGGCATATTGTTATGCGTTCCTTTCTCGGAGTCGTTGGTAGGAGCCCGTCGATTGGAGACGGTTGAATCAAACACTCGTGTACGGTTAATAATAAAGTGTTTTATTATAAATGGTTACACAGTCAGTTATTCGAGATAGATACGATGGTGCCGGACGCGACGCGGTACTGTCGCGTGCTTTAACCTGAGTCCGCCTATTACGGCGTTGATTCTCTATTTATTGGAGAGCCGGCCGATCTGGCCTTGCCGACTCGGCAGATCTGTTGTCTACTCGCGAAGGTCGCCTGTTCAGCGTTCCCGGTATCGGTTACTGTGTCGTGAGGTTAGCGTTACCGATACCGGTGGCGTAATATAAACAAGTTGTGTTTGGTGATTAACTGTTTCGTCAGCGGTGGCTTTCGCCATTCGTGATATTCCTCCCCCTTGGGTGGAAGGGAACGTGGGGTACGTTCCCGTTTTTTTTTTTTTGCTTAAACTTAATTTTATTGCTTAATTGCCTAGTACATTATTACGTCGTCGTGACGCCGTTTTTCTTCTCGTTTTTTCCGTTGGTTTGTTGTCTCGCGTCGACGTTTTACAAACCATGAGCTCGCTATTACTATGGCTACTATTATTATTATTGTTCCGGTGTCTAGGGGGTACATAACATATTTGTTATTTACTAAACTATCGTCGCCTTTGTCCAACAGGTTGTCTATTTCCTCTATACTTAATTTAAGTTTATCTAGGTCGTTGGAGCTTCTGATTATCGGTCGTAAGGCTGCCTGATCTAGTTTAGCTTCGCTAATTTTTTCGCTATCGCTCCTGGTCTATAATGTCAGATTGTATTCGGGTAGGTACGTCTGTATTGTGTTTGTTCCTACAGTCTTTCGGGTCGTTAGTGTTACGTACGTGGTTGTCAGTTTGCAGTTTCCTGTCATTATTAGTTTACCTGTTCGTTTGATCGTGGTTTTTTCCTCCGCCTTATTTTCGCACTTAATGCTAACTTCCTGAGGTTGCGGTGCGGAATATAGCCACGCGTTTTCTTCGGTTAATGCGGTCCAGAGCGTGTGATCCGAGACTAGGAACTGTTTCTTGCAGTATGTTTCTTGTCCCGGCGCTTGCGTGTACATTTGCACTTCGCATGGTGCTGTGTTTCCTGCGTAGTAAATCGGGAAGCTTGTAGGGCATGTGTAAGTCTCGCCTTCCTTCACGCACTTGCTGGCTTCCTCCTTGTCTAGTAGTATGTAGTGATGGTTTTCTTTATCTATTGCCAGCAGTGGTTGGTCGATTTTTACGTATGCGAACACGTTGTCATGCATTGGCGTCGGTAGCGCCACTGCTTTTATTAGTTTGTATGTTGGGTACGCTACTACTGGAAAACGCAGTACCGTGTGTATATATGGTTCGTCGTGGTACGCGTTTACCGTAAGGTAGTTTTGGATTGTTTCCCAGTTTTCGATCTTTATGCTGAATGGGAAGTGAAGTCCTTTTGTTAGCTGTGTCGCTGCCTCCCTGAGTGCGGCTACTATTGCTTCCGTAGGGTACAATCTTGTTAATATTACTTTGCCCTTGGCGAAGGTCAAGTAGTCGAGTATATTTTCGGTGTCTCTGATCAGATCATTTAATATGGTCGTCAAGATCAACAAATGTTCGTTCATGTCTTCTTGCAAGGTGAATTTTGCTAATTGTTGTTCCATCCTCTTCGTGGTATTTGTCAATAATTGCTCGTTAAACGTCAGCACATTTTCGAGATTGCCAATGTGTGCAATCGTCGAGTTCAATACCCTGAGTTGGTGTTTCACTGCATGCTGCAATTTTTTGTCGTCAGTGTGCAGCAGTTTCAGTTGCTCGTCTATTATTTTAGCATCCTCGGCATCCATGGTGTCAAAGAGCGCCTTGCCGAATGTTCCGATTGCGTTGACCAAGCCACGTCTCGGGTTTCGTGCCTTGTATATGGTTTGCAGCTGATTCAGCAGTGCTGTTAATTTTGAGTGATCTCTCTCCATTATCTTCAGGATGTTTTTACAGGTCTGCCCTGCATTGTTGACTATCACTCCGCACTTTTTCTCGGTATCCTTTAAATATTCTTGGAATTGATGGTACCTTACTTCGAACCCCTGGATATTCAGATTTATCACTAGTTTCCAAGTCGATTCTACCTGGTTCATGCGGCCTATTTCTTCGAAATACAGTCCGGGCTCATGACTGAACGTTTTCCAACTTATGTCCGCTTGTGAATTTGCGAACTCCGCCAGGCATGGTCTTGCGGTAATTAACCTGCAAGGTGAAGGTCTGCGTTATCGTTCTGCGAATTCTTATACTGCAAATATCATATATTTTTTTTTTGTTCCTCTTCTGCAGCTTAACGTTAGTTGCCGCCCGGCAGTCGCGTGGTTCGCTGCCGTTTGTTCGTATTCTTATTATTATTTTTTTTTTGTATTATGTACTGCGACGGGTGTCACGATTTTTTTCTTTCCCCCACGCATTGCTGGGCGTGTCTTCGTTCGCAGTGGTTGAGGGAGTTTCGTCGTCTGCCCACGGGGGTAGGGCTGCATCTTCGCCCTTACTCCCCTGAGGAGGAGGTGGACGAGCCTCCTGTCCAAGTGGTGCGTCCCTCCATCAGAGAGCTCCCTCGGATTATTGTGGTGCCTGACACGGTGCCCTCTTCCAATCGTCCGTCGCCTTTGCTTTGGGCCCCGAGGGTCGAGGTCCGTATTCCTCGCCTTCTAATGGTTGAGGTAAATACTACCACTGGCCAGCGAGTGGTGCGGTCTAGGACACTCCTTTGATGTTCTTGAGGTGAGTAAGGACATAGCTCCTTCTGGTATGCTTTATTTCTACAGCGCTTATCTTCTACTAAATTTATTGCTTATTCTAATGATTTTCGGCACGCCCGTTTTAACGTATTCTTTAGTTTTCAATGAAATGTTTTAATCTATTTGCGTGAACGCGAATGGTTCGTCTGCCTCGCTTAATCGTGTAATTGATTCCCTCGTGATTTTCCATTACTACGTACGGCCCTATCCATTGTGAGTCCAGTTTTTTTGATCTTCCTCGGCGCGCTGTTTCGTCGTGAAGCAACACCTGATCTCCTACCCTGAATTCTTTTTTGTTCGCGGTCTTGTCGTACTGTATTTTCGCTTGCGTTTTAGCCTTCTCCACGTTTTCCCTTGCGATCTGGTTAGTTGCGCGTAATCTCTCTCGAAGTTCCTGCGCGTAGTCTTCGTAAGAGTATGTTTCTTTCGGTGGCCTTGTCAGTGCCGTCGGCATTGTGGCGCGATGCCCGTACATCAGCTCGAAGGGTGTAAACCCTGTGGCTGTATGTGGCGTCGTGTTATAAGCGAACATCGCGTACGGGAGCCACTCGTCCCAATCTGTTTGTGTCTCATTTATATAATGTCGCAGGTACTCGGCGAGCGTCCTATGCGACCTTTCTAGCGCGCCATTACTCTCGGGGTGATACGCGGTTGTCTGTATTTTCTCTATCTTTAAAAGCTTGCAGGTAGTTTTGAATACTGCACCCGTAAAGTTTGTCCCCTGATCCGTGAGGATCTTCTCCGGTATTCCATGTTCGGTGACGATTCTCGTTACGAAGGCCCTTGCCACCGTGGCTGCCTCTTGGCTTTCTAACGGAATGGCCTTGCTGAATTTAGTTAAACTATCCTGGAAGGTTAGGATGTATTTATTTCCGCAGGTCGTTATTGTTAATGGCCCCACTATGTCTAGTGCGCATTTTTCAAAAGGCTTCTTGGACGTGTCTGTGACCACCATAGGCATTTTTGTTCTCTTGCTTAGTTTATTTTTCTGGCAGTACTGACATTGGCTGACGTATTCCTCCACGTCTTTTGTTATGCCCCGCCAGTTGTGGTTTAATCTGATTCTATTTAGAGTTCTCGCGACTCCTTGGTGCCCTCCTAAAGGGGCATCGTGATATTCAAATAGTATCTGGCGTTTTTCCTCCTCCGTATATTCTTTATGCTTTATTTCATCATTTTCGTCCCTGAGATTATTCACTGCTTTATCATCAGCAACCGGATACCTGCTCAGGGCATCGGCATTGACATTGCCTTTACCCGCCCGGTGCACGATTTCGTAATCGTACTCCTCGAGTTTCAAACGCCACCGAATAAGTCTTGAGCCGGGATCTGTGACATTAAAAAGCCACACTAAAGGCCTGTGATCCGTTATCACCTTAAATTTGGTTCCATAGACGTATGGGCGAAAGTATTTGACTGCCCATACTATCGCCAGTAGCTCCTTTTCCGTAGTATTATAATTTCTCTCCGCTCTATTCAGTATCCTGCTGGCGTAGGCTATCGGTCGGTCTTGCCCCAATACGCCTTGTGAGAGTACCGCTCCGATTGCATAGTCAGACGCGTCTGTTGTTACCAGGAACTCGCGTTGGAAATCTGGATAATTTAATACCGGCGCGGTTGTTAACCTGTCTTTTAATGTTTGAAATGCATTTTGCTGCTCCGCGCCCCAGATGAATTTCTCGCTCTTTTTTGTCAGAGTGGTTAAAGGCTTAGCGATTTTTGAAAAGTCGGGTATAAATTTTCGATAATACCCTGCTAGCCCTATGTAGGACTGAATATCCTTAACCTTCTGTGGTATCGGGAACTCCCTTACCGCTTTCAATTTCATTGGATCTGGTCGTATCCCATCTTCTGTAATGACGTGCCCTAGGTACATCACCTCTTTACGCAGAAACTCACATTTGTTTGGCTGCAGCTTTAAATTGTTACGTCTCAGTCTCCGGAATACCGCTGTCAGCCGTTCGTTATGTTCCTTTAAATTTGCTCCGTATATCACAATATCGTCTAAATAAACGAGGCATTGCAGTCTTTGTAGCCCTGTTAGTACCGTATTCATCAACCTCTGGAACGTGGCAGGCGCGTTTTTTAACTCGAACGGCATTCGATTGAATTCGTAATGTCCGTGGGGCGTTGAAAATGCCGTTCTGTTTTTATGCTCCTCCTTCATTGGTATTTGATGGTACCCCGACGCTAGATCGAGGGTGGAGAAGTATTTTGCGTTTCCCAGCTGGTCTAGAATCTCCGTAATGTTAGGTAGAGGAAACGAGTCACCGATAGTTAAGTCGTTTAATTTGCGAAAATCTATGACTATTCTCAGTTTCTTTTGTCCTGAAGCGTCTGCTTTTTTAGGAACGACTAGTAGTGGTGCGTACCACTGGCTAGTACTCGGGCGGATAATGTCGGCCAGCATTTTTTTTACTTGTCGGTTCACTTTCTCCTTATGTTTCGCTGGTAATCTATACGGTCTCACATTTACTGGTGCGCTGTCTGTGCGTATAGGTAGCTCGTGCGCCACTGCCTCCGTGTGAGTTAGTGCGTCTCCTTCCAGATGGAAGATGTCGCAGAATTCCTCGCAAATTTCTCGAAGAGTTTTTTCCTCTTCCGCATTTAAATGCTCTGTTCTTAGTTGCTTAGACAGCCGTTCTTTTCTTTCTTGCGCCGGTTCGTTGCTACTCTCGGCTGCTTCCCGTAACATGAGCGCGTGCTCAGTGTCTTCCGTCTTTATCTCTTCCACAGTGACACTCGGCATTGTTATCTCTACGGTGTCTCCGGTTGTATTCATTACACTGACCGGGCAAGTATTGTCCGCTGGGCATACGAGACAACTCCCGATAAATACTCCGGGCCTCGTTTCCTCTGGTTTGACAATTCCTATTCGGTTGCTCTTGGTCACTGCCTGTATTATTGTTTCGCTACGGAGGTTTAGCGTAAATTTTTTATGTGGGTGCAACTTAAAAATTGCTTCTCCTATTCGTACTTGTTTTTTACCGTGGTCGCATTTTGCACCTTGTTTGTTTAGGAAATCTATTCCTAGAATGCCCTCATAGTCTATGGGAAAGTCATCTTTTACAACGTGCATCGTGTGCCGTATTTTTTGGTTTCCAATATTTATGGTAGCTCGTATCTTTCCAATCGTGTGGATTTTATGTCCTGTCACGCCGGTGAGTGTCATGCGTTCCTCACGCATTTTGGTTTCTCCCTTCAAGGATCCTACCTTTATTAAGGTGATAGTTGCACCTGTATCTAGTAGTAAGCTCAATGTTTCTTTCGTGGCCTCTCGTACTGGTAGTGTTATTAGGTCTAGGCCGTTATGATTACGTTGCTTGCATGTCACTTGTGTAACTTGATGCTCGCGCACGGTGCGCTCTCTTGCCCTCTTCTTTCCTCTTTCTTCTTCGCTGTCACTGCTACTGTATGATGACTCGTCGCTTTCTTTATTGCGGTGCGGCTTACCTGTTCGGTTTGCCGCGGCAATGTTTATTCTTTTTTCTTTTCTTGGTAGCCTTGGGTTATCTTTACGTGGCTTACCGTGTAATAGCCAGCATTCTTCGCGCTTATGCCCCGTCCTTTTACAGTGCGTGCAATATTTTTCCACGGTGTTAGCGCTAGCTGTTTTTTCCGGCCGGGGCAAGTGGTATCGGTTTTGGCCTGTTCTGCATTCGCGCCCGTGATGGCCTATCTTACCGCATTTGAAACACTTTGGTTTCTTGTACTCGTGCTGTCCTTCTCTGTAGCGGTCAGTAGGTTTATCTGACTTGACGTTTACTCCTTTCAGTTTTTCTTCATTGGACGCGCCTTGTATCGCGTCCATTAACGTTGCGTAGTTTTGGGATCGCACTATTAATTTTATCTCTTCCCGCAGTCCTAGCTGAAAATTTTCTAGTGCTAATCCTTGGATCGTATCCAGGATCCCCTTTCTTTGCTCGGGCGTCTGCCTTTTCCCCTCGATCATGGACTGATAGAGCTCCATGGCGAGCTTATCTACGCGAAGACCATACTTCTGTGCGCTTTCGCCGGGCTTTTGGCGGGCTTGATTGAATTCGTTTGTAATATGCGCGGTGCCGCGTTTTGCTAAATAGCACGTCTCTATTTCCTGTTTTAATTGAGCGTATGTGCGTATATCGCGCGTTTGGAAGTCATGTAGGGCTTTGCCTTTCAATTTTGTGCATAAGATTGCTCTCAACAGCGAGTCTTCGTCTGCGGATTTATTTCCTTTACCGCATATGAACTGGCGTTCAAGAATTCTATTACCTCGTTTCGAACCGTTCCGTCCATTGTGGGGATCATGTCGCGTGCCTCTTTCAGCTTCATATACGTATATACGGGTCCACGTGAATTTCTAATGTCCGCTGTCGTGCGACCGTATGCTATTTCTGGCGGTCCCGGAGGTTCTGGATTTTCGCGTAGGTCCGACGTGTTTTGATCTCCGTAGTGTGCAATTTCTATTCTGCTCATTCGATCTTAAAGCTCGCATTCCGTCGATCACCTGGTCTAACACATCTAGTATGTTTCGTTGCTCTTCCTGCGGTTCGGGTTGCTCTTGTCTGGTGCGTCTTCGTGCGCTCGCGGTTCTCAACCGAATTATCTCTGCGTCTATCTCGGCGTTTGATACCTCTCTTTCGTCACCCGCGTCCGGACGCGGTGTGAGTTCTGGTTGGCTCGCCATTCTTCTCGGATCACGCGCCGCAATATAAAACTCTTCCGGGTTGAATACGCTGCTATCATACGATGACAGAGAGAATTCCCTCCGCAGGGTAATACTGATATTGGAGTCTATACTTTCGACTGGTTGGTCGTCCGTCGGCGGTATTGGGCTTCCGTCGTATCCGTTTTGTATTATGCTCGGGTCTAGTTCGTTAAATGGAAATTCCCGTTCGACGACTACGTTCGGCGGTAATTCTGTTTCGGACGCGGAATCGCTCGAGAAATGGCGTTCTAAATTTCGGCGTACGCTGTTGCGAATATCTTGCACGGCTTCGGCTATTACGCGTACGGGGCTCAGTGCGTCCGGTCTACGTGCTCGAGCGCCCGGTTCACTATGTAACCACGAAGTATTTCGTTCGGGATTGTGTGGGCTACTCGGCTCGCTTCTCGACATTGACTACGCACTTTTACAATGTCTTTTACGCTTACAATTATGTGTTACAATTGACTTACATAACTATCGCAAGTCGTTGCATGATGTTGTCTCCTTGCCGTGTTGTGGATCGTCCGGTGCCTCTTCGTGTGCTGTCCGGGCGTAGTGTCTGCTTGCCGTCGGGTCACCTTTTCGGGTCCTCTCTTCTTTGGGACGCTTGTTGATCCTCGGCTGGTTCTCTTGCAGGTTACCACAGTCTGGCTTCTACGACGGATCACCGCTGCCACCACTTTTGTTATGCGTTCCTTTCTCGGAGTCGTTGGTAGGAGCCCGTCGATTGGAGACGGTTGAATCAAACACTCGTGTACGGTTAATAATAAAGTGTTTTATTATAAATGGTTACACAGTCAGTTATTCGAGATAGATACGATGGTGCCGGACGCGACGCGGTACTGTCGCGTGCTTTAACCTGAGTCCGCCTATTACGGCGTTGATTCTCTATTTATTGGAGAGCCGGCCGATCTGGCCTTGCCGACTCGGCAGATCTGTTGTCTACTCGCGAAGGTCGCCTGTTCACCGTTCCCGGTATCGGTTACTGTGTCGTGAGGTTAGCGTTACCGATACCGGTGGCGTAATATAAACAAGTTGTGTTTGGTGATTAACTGTTTCGTCAGCGGTGGCTTTCGCCATTCGTGACATTATGGAGGAAGAGAGATGAAGATGGCAGCTGCTTTTGAGATGCTTGTGTCTATTCTTTCTCACCTTAACTGCGTTCATTATTTCGTAACGGCATTATTTCCATAACCATACGAAATGATCTTATTTATTTACAAATATGGATTTTTACAATAATTGTGAAATTACAATTGATGACAACAAAAAATAGTTAAATGACGTCCGTTTGTGTATTTTTCATTTCAAATTCATCTTATTTATTACATTTTTGTTCAATAATATTAGAAATCTTTGCATACTAAATTTCACATGAAATAACTCATTTGTATTGAAAATCATATCACAGAGGGTAAAAAATAGTTTTAATCTGAAAAATGATGATGTTCCATATATTTTAAATGAAAATTAATATCATTGTCGTGTTTAGCAGATCGAAATCTATAAGATTTACTGTATTATTATGTTTTTACTAATGGGCAAAAATTTTGAATCCTTTTTTTGTTTTTTGATAACTGAAGAGTAAAGTTGACGTTAATAGAATTATAGTTTGTTGATGATATATAATAATTATGGATATGTATAGCTTTCGGTTTGTTTTATCAAATTACGAATATATGCAGACCCGTGTCATCAGAATGAATATGAATTATTTGATGTTAAAAAAATAAGTAAGTGACGTATTGTTTAACTCCCACAAAATATAACTTGTGGATTTCTTGTAATTGGGCAATTGGAAGTGGTCTCATCGAATGTGAAACAAGGAATTAAATTAAAGAGCACTCTAATAATATATACTAAGATGAGTGAATTTCGCTGAAGATAGTCTGAAGTAGGTACGAATGTATTTTTATTAAATCAATGTAATAATTTAAGAATACAAAATTGTTAAAGATTTTACGCAAAAAAATTTGAGTTTATGTCTTTTATTTGCCATTGAGTATAATTAATTTCTGAAGTTTTCGAGAGTCGAGATTACTTGACTATTGTAATAACTTTTAACTTAGTTCAATTCATTTTGAAGTAAGTTTATTTTTAAAAAAATTTTAACTAATTATTTTTATAGCAAATAAATTTTAATTTATTAATTTTTTTCCTAAATTAAAAATCTAATTTAAAAATCTAGTAAAAAAAATATGAAAGAAAAAAATACATTTCCACATAAAAATATTTCTTTGTTATTTTATATAAACTTAATTTTTAAATAAAATATTAAATTTGATGATTTATATTATAATTATTTTGAGTAATCTAATTTTAAAAAATTGCAACTTTCTGCATTTAGTATAATATTTTTTAAGATAAAAGGGAAGCAGCTTCTGACGATCTTGATCTTGACATATGTTATCAAGAAAATGGTCTTGAATGACTTACAAAAGGTTTTAAGTAATGCTCACTCTTTATTAAAAAATTATTAACCAAAAGGTTAAGGTATAAACTCCTTATTAAAAAAATATTTACGAACAAAGTTTTGCAACTTTCCACACAAAGCGAGGTCGACTCCATCCACTTCCTTTTGTTTAGGAGCAAAACGAGGTAATTGTATTGTTCTATATGGGTTTTGTACCATTTCATAAAATTATTGCTAAAATCTTTCGCCTTACCAAACTGACAAGCATAAAACATTAAATTAAAGCAGACGAGAGATGTCTACTTTACAACAAAATTAATTTTTACGAAGTTTCCATTTTTAGTATATGATAGACTCATGTGAAACAGGACAATTATAGATCTCGTTTTGCCCCTAAGCAGGGAAGAAGGTGGTGTGAACCTCGCTTTGTGTAAAAAGTCGCAAAACTTTATTCGTTTTGCGACTTTAAATATTTTTTTTTAATAAGGAGTGAGCATTACTTAAAACTTTTTGTGACACTGAGTTACTCAGGATTATTTATTATTATTTATTATTCTTAATCCGTTTGCCTTGCGGCTTAAGATGGCTTCCGGTTACATACACTTTTGTTTATATTACATTACAAATTCAACTTAAACTTCAAAGTTTAGAATTCAATAATTTAAAATTCAATAGTTTAAAATTACAGTTAACATCATCAACAGCTAACAAATCAATATCACCCTCAACATTAACATTAACATTAGCGTTACAATTAGATCTTTGGTTTGTTTGAACTTCTTCCTTCTTATTCTCTTCTGCTTCTTCCTTCTCCTTCCTGTTTATCTCCTTCCTCAGCTCTTCTATCTTTTTCATTACTTGTAGGCCCTTTCCTTCTTCTCCAGTGAGTTCTTCTATCGACATTTCGCTTCTTGTTGCTTCGCAATCTTTCATTATATGGTACAAACTTTCTTCTGCTTTCTTGCATACTCTGCATCTCCTTTCCTCCTCTTCTCTCCAATACTGGCTCCCTTTCGTTTCATTCCCGCATCTGTATCTGGCTATCAAGCATCTGTCCTTTTTCTTCATCCTCCCCTCCAAGTATTTTGGTTTCTTTTCCTGTGCAATCATCTTGTAGTTGGTGTTGTACTTGGATTCGTTTATCTTCTGTTGTCTCTCTCTGCTCTCTTTAATTTTTAGTTCCTTCAAGATGTTCTCTGCCATCTCCTCGTTTCCTGCTTCTCTTTCCTTTCTAAGCTGTTCCTTGTTTACTCCTGCCTCCTCCAACACCTCTCTTCTCTTTCTTTCCCATCTTCCTTCTTCTGCACCTGGTCGCCACTTTTCTAAATCTTTGATGCATTCTTTTATTATTTTCTTCTTTGATTTTCTCGCCTTTTCCTCGTATTTTAGTGCTCTCTTGATCGCCTGTATTCTAATCTCTTCCATCTTTGTCTCCTCCAATAATATGTAATTCGGTGTTCCTCTGTCCAAGTTTAGAATCCATTTCGCGTACTTCCTCTTTACTCCGTCTAACGTTTTTTCGTTTTTCCAGTCCCAAACTTCCGCTCCATATAACGCTACGCTTCCAACAAGTGCTTCAAACATTTTCATTCTTCTTCTATGGTCTTCTTTGAATATTCTCTCCCCTATGCTCCAAGTCCTCTTCATCGCTATTGTTGCTCTTCTCAGTCTCTCTCTTGTATGTTTCTCCGCACCTCCGTTTTTCTGTAGCATATATCCTAGGTATCTTATCTCTTTGACCTCTTCCACATTTTCCTCTCTCCATTTCCATTCTCTTCTCTTTTTTCTTCCTCTTCCACTTTCGAATACCATCACTTTTGATTTATCCGGACTAAGGCTCAATTCTTTTTTCTCTAGGTATCTCCTGAACCTCTCCATCATCTCTTTCAGATCCGCTTCTCTCTCTGCCAACAAAACGATGTCATCTGCGTATGTTATCGTCCAGAATTTTTCTTTCCCAACTACTATTCCTCCGGCCTGTCCTTTTTCCATCTCTTCTTCCAGATCTTTTATATATATGTTGAATAGTGCTGGGCTTAATGGGCATCCTTGCCTGAGTCCTCCACCTGTCCAAAACTCTTGAGATTTCTCTTCTCCTATTTTTATCACATTTCTTGTCTCTTTATATATTTCCGTGATCCTCCGTCTCAGATTTGTCTCTATATTCATCCTCTCCATCGACTCTATCAGATGCTTTCTATTCACCTTATCGAAAGCTGCTTTCATATCCGCAAAAAATGCGAATATTTTTCCTCCTTTCTTGCACAATTCTCTGTTCACGATGTAGTTTATCGTGAAGACTGCGTCCATAGTTCCTCTTCCCTTCCTGAATCCGAACTGCGTTTCCCTCAATTTATCTGCTGTTTCTTTTTCTAACCTTTCATTTAGTATGCTTGCATATATTTTGTACGCCGAGTCCAATAATGTTATTCCTCTGTAATTCTTTATCTCGTTTTTCTCTCCTCTTTTGTAAATTGGGCTAATTACTCCTCTGTTCCAATCTCTTGGTAGTCTTCCCCCTTTCCATATTTTGTTGATAAGTTTCCAAAATTCTTCTTCTATTTCTCCTGACATAAATTTCCACGCCTCGTTCTCTATTCCGTCTTCTCCGGGGGCTTTTGCATTTTTTAGTTTCCTTAATATTTTTCTTAGTTCTTCCTTTTCTATGTCTCCTGGTTCCTCCTCCATCGTCGTACCTGTATCGCTTTCTCGTTCGCCTATGTCTGTTTCTTTTTCCTGTATGCTTCCGAGTAGTCCTATGAAATAATCTCTCCATTCTTCCATCTTTATGTTGTCGCATATCCCCTCCTTTCTTTTCTTTCCGTATTTATTAATATACTTCCACGCCTCTTTCTCGCTTTTTATCCTTCGGATTTCCTCTTCTTCTGCCTGTTCATGCTTCTTCTTCTGCTCTTTACACCACTCTTTGTATTCTTTTCTCTTTGCAAAGTAGTCTTCTTTGCTAATTCTTTTCTTCTTTATATTTCTCAGTGTCTTCCTTAATTCTCTTTTCTTTACTTTCCACTCTTTGTTGTACCACTGTTTTTTTCCTATTTTCCATGGAATTATCTTCTTTATCTGTTTTATTATGGATTTCTTTATCTTGTCACTTATCTCCTTCCAAATTCCTTCCGTTTCCTCCTGTGTGCTCGCCCAGTCTTTGCAGTTTTCCATGTACATTTCTATTCCTTCTTCTGTCCAAACGCTTCTCTCTATTTCCCTTTTCTTGTTTCTGTCGTTTTTCTTCTTTGTTTGTGCTCCTACTAATTCTGCTTCTAATGGCATGTGGTCCGACTGTTCTTTCTCCTTCTTCCACCGATTTTACTTCCCCTAACGCTTTGTCATTTCCTATTATGTAATCTATGACTGACATCCCCGATCCTCCTATATATGTCCATCCTCCTTCTTTGTCAAAACTTCCGTTTAAAATTGACCAACCTCTTTCTTCTATTCTATTCAGCAATATTCGTCCTTCTCTATTACTCACTTTGTCTATGGACCGTCTAATTTCGTTTCTCTTTCCTCCTCCTTTAATCGGGCTTCCTTCGCTGCTTGTTCTCGCATTAAAATCTTCTCCTATCAGTAAGTATTCTTCCTTTTCTTCTAGTATCTGTTCCGTTAGTGTTCCCATAGTTTCTTCTATTTTTTGGCTGTAGAGTGTAATGATCCTCCATCTGTTTCCGTTGTATTTCAGCTTAGTCTCTGCCATCTCTCCGTTTATTTCGTTAATCTCCACCTCCTCCAAACTTTTTCTTACTGCTTTCAAGATCCCGCCTTTTGCCCTTCCTTTTTTGTGTTCCCTTCTTGCCGGTATGCATTTCCTGATGTATTCCTTTGAGACTTTGTCTGCCATCTTCTTCCATCCTTCCTCGTCCACCCACGTTTCTGTTAGTCCTAATATGTCGAAGCTCTCCAGGTATTCCCACGCCTCCTCACATTTGTTTGCTAATCCCGCTACATTCCAAAAACCAATTCTTAACCTCCCTCCCTTCCCTGTTCCATCCCCGCCGCCTGCGTCTCATTCTTCTCCTCTTCTTTTCTCCTCTGTCAGTTTCTTCTCTCTTGCGCTCCATCGGTACCATCTGTCATCTATCATGATCTTTCCGTATCTCACCTTGACCTTTTTTCCTTTTTCTCTTTCTTCCTTCGCTTTTACCCTCAATTGCGACTGCATTTCCCTTTCCATTCTTGTCAGATCGTCATCGATAAAAATTCCAGCCCTTAACTCTTTCTTCTTGACCATTATCTCTCTCTTTTGCTCCCAGCTTCCTACTTCTGCTACTACTGTGCACTTACCTCCTCTGTTCTGTACCTTAAATGCTTTGTTTATATTCGCTTCTATCCTCAGATTATCCCTTATGAAGTCCTTTGTTTCCTGTTCCATTTTATTATCTTCCCATTTGAATGCTCCTCTAATTACTATGTTGTTTTTCCGTTTCTCTCTATCTTTTTTCTCACTCTCCCATTCCAGGATTTCTATTCTCTTCTCCAGGTTCTTTTTCTCTTCTCTCCATTCTTCTTTGTCTTTCTTCCTATCCTCTTCTCTTGTCCGTTTTTCTTCTTTCCACTCTTCTCTAATTTGTTCAAATTGTATTATCATCTTCTCCATCCTCTTGCCTATATTTTCCTCAATCTCTCTTCCTATCTTTTTCATTTCTTTTATTATTATCTCTTCTCCTCCTGTCACGTATTTTTCCATGCTATTGCATTTACTTTCCTCTTTCGCCTTACCTCCTGCCGGTTTTCCCGGTGGCGCCATCTGTTTACTATCTCTGTAGTCTCTTCGTGCTTGCTCCTTCTCCTCGCTTTCTTCTCTTTCCTTCCGGTTGATTCCTAACCTGTTCTTTGGTCAGCTTTTGGATCCTTCCTTGTGGTCCACTCCTGCTCAATTTCTTGTTTCTACCAACGTCTCGACACCTCTCCTTCGTCCTCTTCCCTCTCCTCTTATTTTCTCTTTTTCCACTCTCCGCAATCACACCAATCTGCTATCAAATTCTCACACGCGTTGTCTACATGAATGCACGCCAACGCCGTCCAACCGGAAGTCCGAGTTACTCAGGATATTCTCCTTGATAACATATGTCAAAGTCAAGATGGTCAGAGACTGGTTGCCTTTTATGCGTATTTATCCATTTCAAAATTAATTTTTAATTTAATTTAATTTATTCTTAATGTAACTTTTAACCAAGTTGGCTTTTTATTTATATAATTAATTTTATAAATTAACTTTAACTTAACTTTGACTTAATTTATTATAGTTTTGATTATGACTTAATTTAATTAAAAAATATATTAATTTACTTAACCTTAACTTTTCTTTATTTGGTATTTAAATTTTATTTAAAAATTTTGTAAAATAACATTGCTCTTTAAATAAAAAAGCATGATTCCTACATTGCGGTTGGCTCGATCAATCGACTTGCAATTTTAGATGCGCTTTTTTTAAATATTAAAATCTAATGCTTTATGTAGGATTTTTTGAAGCAGAATGCTTAATTTTTTTTTGTAAAAAGTTGAATAAAATTTATCATGAAAATCCGCTGTGTCGATTTTGACCAGCTGTCATTTTGTTCAGATGCAATATTTAAACAAAATGGTTATAATAAATATTAAAGTTGTTTCTATTTTATAAAGCTTGTGCTTTCTGATAAGTTCTGTAGGGACAGCAGTAGTTATATAAACATCGTTTCTAAAAATATGATTTAAAAAAGCTTTAATAGTGACGCTATTTTATAGATATTACTTTTAAATCAAATTTAAATGTCAAAGAAATGTACGATCTTTACAATGGAATAATCCGATTTCACTATTATCTTCTTCTACTTTTCTATAAAAAATTTGCAAAATTAAGCTTTGTTTTTACATATGCTTATCTGTTACATTAGTTGAAAAAAAAAACATATATAGGGTATCCCATTTTAAAAATCGCACCTCGATAATTCTTTAATGAAGCATTTTCAGTAAAAATGTTTCAGACAAAAGTTGCATGGTTTCGAGAGGGGCATAAGATAATCTTATTAATTTGACTTTGAATAGTTGCTTAAAGGTCACGTGAAGGACACCTTCAATTTTTTAAATGGGACTGTCAGCTTTTTATAACATATTCTTGTAGCTTATCTCGAGACTTTTTCAACACTACAAGAAAGTTTATTTTTGTTGAGTACTTTCCGAGTTGTGAGGCTTGAAAGTTACGGTGTACTGTAACTTTCAAGCATCATAACTCGGAAAGTACTCAACAAAAATAAACTTTCTTGTAGTGTTATGGAAAAGTCTCGAAATAAGCTACAAGAATATGCAATAAAAGATACAATATTAGAGTATCGGTAGTTCCATAATTAAAGGGTATTGGTACTTCTCTAATATTCTATATTTTTTATTGCATTTTCTTGTAGTTGATTTTGAGAGCTTTCCAAAACACTATAAATAAGTTTATTTTTGTTAAGGACTTTCCGAGTTATGACGCTTGAAGTTACAGTACACCGTAGCTTTCAAACTTCACAACTCGGAAAGTACTCAACGAAAATAAATTTTCTTGTAGTGTTTTCGAAAGGTCTCGAGATAAGCTACAAGAATATGAGCTATAAGATTCACGTGACCTTCAAGCAACTATTCAAGGTCAAATTAATAACACCATCTTATGACCCCCTTGAAACCATGCAACTTTTGTCTGAAACATTTTTACTGAAAATGCTTCATTGAGAAATTATCGAGGTGCGTTTTTTAAAATGGGACACCCTGTATATATATATATACACACATACATATATATATATACACTTTTGTTTTTGTCTAGGGACGGTGGACTCCGTTTCGGAGAAATGGAACGAGATTGTCAAATTTCTCACGGCGCGGCACAATTTTTGCGAGAACGTCTGTTTGAAGTATCAGATCCATATAGAATTCACATATGCAACTTCTGTGGTTTAATCGCAATAGCGAATTTACGGAACAATACTTTTGAGTGCAAAGGGTGTAAGAATAAGACACAAATTTCGCAAGTTAGACTACCGTATGCGGCAAAGTTACTGTTCCAGGAATTAATGGCGATGAATATCGCACCTAGACTCATGATCCATTGAGTCTGATACGAATGCGATATTCATTGCCATTAATCCCTAGGTGATACATTGATCTTTGTAAATAATTTATAATTTTTAATTTTATGTAACAATTAAAATAAAAACAAGTAATACCAATAAAGATTCGATACTAAAGCCTGATCTA
Organism: Solenopsis invicta; assembly: GCF_016802725.1. Taxonomy (NCBI): domain Eukaryota; kingdom Metazoa; phylum Arthropoda; class Insecta; order Hymenoptera; family Formicidae; genus Solenopsis; species Solenopsis invicta. Next base: position 18,688,501 of record NC_052667.1, read on the forward strand.
CAATATGCTTTTTGCTTCCTATTTCTTGCTTTTTGCCTCTTGCTTTCTTGTCTCTTCGCGCACTGTTTTACACGACAATCGTGTTTTTTGTCACGTGTTTCTTGTCTTTTCTGAAGTTCGTCAAATTTTATCTCGGACAACAAAGACAAAGAAACATGTTGGTTAGGTTAGGTTAAATACGACCACGGTATCGTGGTGAATCGAACATAGTCTGATAAAAAATATGTCTGATAAAGAAAATAAAGCTGAGATACAAGTAAACGAAACTTTTGGCGAATTGTTTGCTAATTTTGTGCAGAAAAATCCTTGCCTTTTGTGCATGACGATGTCTCTCGGCTTCGTGTGACAAAAATACACAAAGCAAGGAAACAAAAAGCAGAAAGCACAAAACAAAAAGCAAAAAGGACAAGACAAAACGCAAAGAGCACATTGTAAATCAGGCTTAAATGTAGGTGTGTAAAATACAATTTTATTATTCAATAAGAGTTAACAGTGTATACATTTCGGTCCAGGGTACCGATCATGTAATTTTTTCCCTAGGGTGGAAAAGTGAAATCTTTAATCATTAAGACTCCTGACTCCTCAGCCGAGAACTCCGCGTTGACGGTAGCGACATTTCGTCGCGGACAAAATTAGAACTAATACACGTGAAACGTGACAGATTGACGATGAAATGTTATCGTGCATGTCATTTTGTTATTATGTTTCATTGTAAAAACATGACTTTTCTCGTATTTACCAAATTCGTAAAAATGGACCGCGAGTAAAGTTTCTTTGAATTTTATACATAAAAGTACATTTTTCACTCCTTTTAATAGCTATCCGTGTGTTTTCCTGTCTGAATAGACGTCACTTTACGTGCTTTTTACGACTATTTACTGACTGCTAGGCGAAAAAAGGATAGTCGTGACCGATATTTAGAAGTGTTTTAAAGTCATCTGCTTAGTTTGTTTTATCCAAATTGGCTTTATTTACAAATGGCATGTCGGACAAAATTACGTGTCATTTCACGCAATTTCTTGCTTCTGACGTCACGACTTCAATATGGCCGCGGCGAGTACTCAGGAGCCTTAATTTCAATGATTAAAGATTTCACTTTTCACCTTTCCATCCTAGGGAAAAAGTTATGATCGGTACTCTGAGATTGTAAAAAATTTGGTTTGTTCTTTGTTGTCCATATGAGTTATCCACAGAGTTAAATTGTGCAAATGTATTGTGTAGTTTCTTTGTGAAAATGATTTCCAGTAGATATCCATTCATAAGTAAAATATTAATTATTTTATCAAAGTTCTTTTCATGAAAATTGGGCTGCAAAAAGAATAAGAATTATCAATAAAGAAAAAATAAGATAAAAGAAAAAAATAAGATTTATCAATTGAACCTATTACTGTTCCTATTTTTTGTGAAGGGTGACAAGAATGAAAATTTAAATATCGTTCGAAATATGTGGGTTTTTGGTACCATTCACAGCATATGGAATTGCTGTGTTTTTTTAATTATGATGACATCAAGAAAATTTATTTTTTGCAGTTGCACCTGCTAATTCCAAACTAATCTGGGATGATACGAATTGAAAATGTCTAGTAATTATTTATTTGTATCATCATTCGCAGCGAAACGGTGTCCCCGGAGCGGCCGCTTGAGTTTGCTGAATAGCCAGAAGTCGCATGGAGCCAAATCAGGTGAATACGGTGGTTGTGGAACGATATTAGTCGAGTTTTTGGTTAAAAAATCACGAATCACCGTTTCGAGTCGATAGAAGAGATTCAAGCCGCTGCGAAGAAGGAGCTAAAGGCCATTCCTGAAATCGATTATTACAACTGTTTCGAAGATTGGAAAATCCGTTGGAATAAGTGTATTATATCAGGGGGGGATTACTTTGAAGGGGACGAAATTGATTTGCAAGAATAAAGAATTTTCGAAATAAATGCAATGTCACCTTACTTTTTGGACACAGTAGTATATCGTCTACATATTGAAAGCAGGTGCAACTGCAATGATACTAACAACAAATGCATGTAATTCCAGATCTTGCATAACTATGTCCGCTAATATTGGAGAAAGTTTATTTATATTTGTCATTAAACTTGAAATACGTGGAATTAAGAACTAACTTAATCGCATGCATGATTTCATTATTTGGCAGTGAGGTCTTACTTTGGATGAAATCTCTAGACCTTCAATAGCTAAAAATTTGTAGACACATTCGTGAATAAAGAAACTCCGTCCAAGAATATGTGTGCGAATTTATTAGAGATTTTTAAATCTAATAATTTAGTAATATATTAATCAAATAAAAACCATTTTTAATATAACTCGAAGAGGTAACCTAGTATGAATTATTTCATGTAGAAAGGCAGCTAGACTGTGCAGAGGGCTTCCATCAGTGAAAGAGAAAATGATGTGTAGGCAAGTATGACAGATTCTGCGATTTTACAATTGATGATGCGTGAATAACGTAAAAAATTTTTGCCTTTTTTCCTAATGTGTTACCATCTAATATATTTGTTTTTAGTGATTATTTACATCAAAAAACCAACCAGAAAGTAGATGCTATATTCATTCCATGGATCGAAGGAGCCGCCATACTAAGCTAAAGTGATAAATTTTTTAGCAAAAAAAAAGTGATTTGTTACCTACTGATTTTTTTATACACTTTATTTTCACGGAGAAAGCGACAGATAACTTGGTAGCGTCATTTTTCACCAACTTCTCTCAAATCGCTAGATTTTTTAATTTCTTTTCTTGAAGGGGAAATCGGAGTAGAGGGGAAAAATTGTTAGCGATTTCTCGCTGCATGAATTCGCACAGAAACATGGGTAAATCCATATGTCATATAATTTGGAGGGGTCTAAAGGATCGCCATTCTCTCGTTAACATGTCAAATTTTTAATTAAAAAGTCATGATTTGTTACCGGTTAAAATTTTATACGAAAGTTATTTATATAATGTTATGTATATATATAAAATGTTAGAAAACATAAATTACTATACTGCATGAATAGGCTAGAGAATTGATATAAAAGTTGAAAATTGTACGATTTTAAGGATCATAATAGGTTTGTTCGAGTTGCTTGAAATCCCCAAAAATTTTTGCACTCGAGATGAGATAAATATATGTATATTCGATCATAAGAGAGATGATAAAGAAATTAATTCAAAAAGAGCAGCAACACGAACAGGCCTAATAATGATAGGTATTTTATATTTTTTGTTTTCTGCGCGTGTGTTGATGCTAACATAGTGGATGTTATTACAAGAAAAATAATGATTCTCTTTCTCTTCTTACGTTTCTTTACGTTTTTTTATTTCTCCAGCTCCTTTTTACCTATTTGCTATAACATTCTTTTAAGCACATATATATATATATATATATATATATATATATATATATTCTAGGCAGAAAGTGGGGTTTTTTAAGGTGTAAACCTAAGGTAAACAGCCGTTTTTTTCTCGATTTAAAAAAAAATATTGCAAAATTTATTGAATATAGACAAAGTATACGATAATATTCACTATTTAAACTAATTAACAAAATTTTGTTGGTGTTGAAAAATTTCAAATGGCAGCACAGCAGCTGCTCAAAGTCGGCTCCTTGAATTTACGCCGAGATCACAAAATTAATGTGTAACAAAAATTTTAAGAAAATTTCATTCATGTAAAAATGCACAGCATATACCTAAATAATTAACCCTTAAACACCTAAGTGGGTCTGAGAGACCCCATATGAAGTTTCGAACGCTTTCTATGTGAAGACGGAATGAGATAGGAGATTCGGACCAAAACGTAAAAAAAGTTTGAAATCTCTTTCGATTGATATGGTTGATCAACTTTTTTGGTCAATTAGAATTCGAACGGCACGACAGCAAAGTTTTGTTAGGGTCAGTGCAAACCCATATAGTGTATAAATGAAACTTTTTTGTGAGTATTTTACATAAAAAAGCTGGACAAAATACGTTTGAACAGGTCGGTTTGCGGATGTTACTTGCATATAATTTGTCTGAAGTTGGAATACTATAAAATGCTGTAGAAAAGGGAGTTTTTCCGAAATATATCATGAAACACATTAATTTTCAATTTTAGACACAATTTAATCAAAAATATCTCATATTCGCCTTGTTACATGAGTACATTTTTTAATAGAAATGACAATGATATAACTTTCTTTGGAAGTACGAATCTTTAGCTTTAAAACGCCGTATTGTAAAGTCTTTAAAAATTTTTTGTTGCAAAGATGTTTTTTTTTAAAAAGTGGATTTTTAGATGCTCAAAAATACCTCATATATTCTCCATGCTACATAATTATACTTTTTAAAAGGAATGATTTTGCCAAATTTTATTTTGAAAATGTGACTCTTTAGCTTTAAAACGCCGTATTTGAAAGTCCTTAAACGTTTTTTGTTGCGAAGATATGATTTTTTGAAAGAAAAGTGGATTTTTTACCAATTTTTCATTTTTGCTTAATGGTTTTTCTTTTATAACTTCAAAATAATTTATTTTCCGGCAATGCGATTGTGCAGTCACACTCCTGAGATTTTGAACTTTCGTTTTAAAAAAAAATCGTAGAAAAATATTGATTGTAATCAAAGTTATAGCTTCTCAAAGTTGAAAAAGTCTCCCAGACCCAAAAATGTGTTTCCGTATTTTACAAGATCAGTGTGTTTAAGGGTTAAGATAGTTTATGATTTTGTAAGTTATTATGCATAGTCAAAGGGATAATGAGAAGCAAAAATTTATGTGTCTAGATGCAGTAAAGATATATGGGAATAATCCTAAAAAATTATTAAAAAAAATTAGTAGTAGTAGACTTATAAATAGGATGATGTTAGAGTATGAATAATGGATTAAGATTTTAAATTCATTAAATATATAGTTAATTAAGATAGATCAAGAAAAAGTTAGGCGTGAGGGGACCAATATGATGATGACAATTGATGATGCCGAGGAAGAAATTATCCTTATTATATGTTAATGTCAATAAATCTATGAATATGTTAATAAACTTATAATATTAGATTACTTTAATATCTATTTCTGAACACTTTTTATGAAAAAAAAAAAAAAAACAAGCTATATGTATTCAATACATCCTAAATGATACTTTTTCTAAAAATATTCACTGTGCCCACATAAATATTTGAAACCGTCTCGTATTTTAAATTAATGTTTAGAAATGTTTCTTATTTTGAATCTGACCATTAGTTTTTAATTTTGAACTCAAAAAAAGTAAAATAAAACCGCAAACCTTACCCTACATAGGGTACAGTTACATTATTTGCATGATTCCAAGATTTGATTTAAAAAATTTTTATTATACATAATTACGGAGTATTATTGAAAAAAATATAATTTTACTTTGGTCGATTTGAAAAAATTCGACTGTGTTTACGAACATTAATTATAATAGTATTTTATCGAGTATGGTAATTATTTTCATCCGTATAATTGGTATGACAATAACTTTCTGTAATACATTAGTCATAAACTTTTCAAAAAACAAAGTCCCATATGGTAACAAATCTTGACTTTTTAATTAATAATTCGACATATTAACGAGAAAATGGCGATTTTTTACGTCCGCCCAAACGATATGGCATAGATATTCGCAAGTTTCTTAGTGAAAATAAGTAGTGTATAAAAAATCAGTGAATAACAAATCACTTTTTGCTAAAAAATTTATTACTTTACTACGTTTACAATTAGTATGATGGTTCCTTTAGCCCACGGAATGAATATGGCACTTACTTTTTGGTTGGTATTTTAATGTAAACAATCACTAAAAACAAATATTAGGCGTTCTTACCTGTGGATCCAACTAATTACGTTCGTCGATCGATGAGCAAGTCTACATTCCAAAAATCATTGAAGAAAATGTGTTGCAACCTTTTAGCTCACGACTGTACATACATGTTGGAAAAGAATGAAAACTACTATCTTTTGGAGAATAATTTGGAGTACAAAGGATAAAAGCAAACGGTGTCATTTGATTGAGTTTCTTTGAACCAAATGTTGTTAAGTTACTTATTACTTATAATTAAAATGTAAACAATTTATTTATGTAAAATACCAACTTATCATTATATATACAGTTTGCATACAGTATTGCGGTATAATAAAACGAGACAAACAGATTAATAAATAGCTTTTCTAACATGATATCAATAGATATTGTATTAATAATAAAATAGTAATCTTTATATGCACCTTAACCTTCATAATGTTTGATAAATGTTTATTAATTTTTGAAGATAATAAAGTAAATCGATTCATTTTATTAGTTTTTTTATCAATCTTAAAAAAGTTAATTTTCCTATTAATTTGTGTAACGTGTTTACTTCATAAAAATAAAATAAATTTATGATTTATGTGTGTAAAAATCTATTTTTATAAATAAATCTCGGATTCTTATTCTATAAAAAATTTTGTATTAAAAAAATTAATAAAAATAAAAATTTTATAAGAATAATTCAAAATAATGTACATTATTAGAATTTTAATTAAAATTTTTTACAAGACACACATCTAAAACACAGAAGCGTGCTCTGCAGAGAGGACAGGTACATTTGGAGGACAACCACATTTCTGGTGCATTCTCATCTTGTCTCGAGGCAAACCTGTTTAATTAATAACAATGTTAAAAATACTATCTGAAATTTAAGGTTCTTTAGTTCTTAAAAAGTAGAGAAGTGGCTCTTCACATTCATGTACACAGGATATTTGATATCGTTCACTTATGCTCTGTGGGTTGATAAAGCACATCAAACTGAGAAGAAAAGTCCTTTACCATTTTTCAAAAATTGCAATAATTAGAAGGGAGAAGTAATAATGGCTGTTTTACCCGCCTCACCGCGCCGCCTGCCGCGGCTGTCTCTGGCGACCGACGGGCAGACTCCGCGTGCGGTGGGTAGGGAAAGTACGCGCTCATTCACCGACTTTACTAATTTTTATCTCAGTAACTATTGCGAATTTTAAAAAATGGTAAAGCACCATTATATGTATTATACAGGGTGTTCCAAAAAGATTGGGACACTTAAATATCTCGGCAAATATAAGTTTTACAGAAAAATGTTTCATAAAAGTTGTGTGGTTTTGAGAGGGACATAAGATGGTGTCATTAATTTGACCTTGAATAGTTGCTTAAAGGTTACGTGAAGGACACCTTCAATTTTTTAAACGGGACTGCCAACTTTTTATTACATATTCTTGTAGCTTATCTCGAGACCTTTCCAAAACACTACAAGAAAGTTTATTTTCGTTGAGTACTTTCCGAGTTGTGAGGCTTGAAAGCTACGGTATACTGTAACTTTCAAGCGTCACAACTCGGAAAGTACTTAACAAAAATAAACTTTCTTGTAGTGTTATGGAAAAGTCTCGAAATAAGCTACAAGAATGTGCAATAAAAGATACAATATTAGAGTATCGGTAGTTCCCTAATTAAAGGGTATCAGCACTTCTCTAACAATCTATATTTTTGCTTACATATTTTTGACCTTCAAGCAACTATTCAAAGTCAAATTAATAAAACTATCTTATGACTGTCCCCCTCGAAACCATGCAACTTTTGTCTGAAACATTTTTCTGTAAAACTTATATTTTCCGAGATATTTAGTTGTCCCGACTTTTTTAGGACACCCTATACATATATTTTATATATATTATATACGCACGCACGCATACGCCCACGCACACGCATACGCCCACGCACACGCACACACACGCACGCACACACACACGCGCACATGCGCACGCACACGCACACGCACACGCACGCACGCACGCACGCACGCACGCACGCACGCACGCACGCACGCACGCACGCACGCACAAAACACAAGTGACCTCCATCTGTCTTTGATTTTGACCTTGATCTTTAAGAAAATTAATATTATTAATCTTTTCAACGTTTGTCTAAAAAAATTATTCACGAAACAATATTTATAAGTAATAAGGAATATTATTTTCGGATACACATTTTCGCGGAAAAAACCCATAATGTAACAGTACAATTGTAGATCTTTGTTTTGCCTTGTAAACCGGACGGTGGGTAAGAGAGTGAACTTCGTGTAGAAACTTAAAAACCTATATAGAAGTATAATTAATAATTACAGACCTTGTTTTGTCCATTATAAGTATAAAGTAATGTAGAGTGAACCTTGTTTCGCGTGAAAAATAAAAAATTCATGTAGAATAGTACAATAGATTTTTTAAAATCTAGATTTGTTTTGCTCTTTAAGCAGGGAGTGGTATGGCGAGAATCTCGTTTAGGTGAAAATTACATTTCACTTACAAGAATTATTTTGTTAATAACTTTTTCATAAATAACGAACACCGAGAAACATTATGATTTCAACCTTTTTGAGGATCAAGGTTAATATCAAAGTCAAAGCTTGATTGTGTAAAGGAAAATATTTATTTTAGGAGAATGCCTATATATTAAACTTATTATCAGAAGAACAATGTTAAAAAAAGGACCGTTTTTTTGTCCATTAATGGAAACGTAAAAAATATTTTTTAATCTTACTTTTCTCCTTTTCCATGATGTATAAGTGTTCAATGCAAGTGAAATTTAGTTCTTAATATTTTTGAACAAAAATCTAATAAATAAGATGAATTTAAAATGAAGGACCATGCTTACTATGACACGTACGTGGAGAGGGATAGATGAGAATAGATGCCGTTTGAGATATTCGCGTCCACTCTTTCCCACCTTATTTGCGATATTCATTCTTTTCATAATGGCATAACCATATGAAATGATTTTATTTACTTATAAATATGGATTTTTACAATAATCAACAATTTTATTAAATTACAATTGATGATAGCAAAAAAAATGGCTAAATGATGAATACCATTTTGGATCTTTCATTTCAAATTCTTATTTATTAGATTTTTTATTCAATAATATTAGGATTCTTCGCATAGAAATTTCGCATGAAATTACTCGTATTGAAAATCATAAATCACGGAAATGAAAAAAGGAAGCATCCATTTGGACATAAACCACTTACAGCGCTTGAACAAAAGAAAATTAGTAGGCATCAGCCGCTGTGATTGGCTGTGTCCAAATGGATGCTTTCCGATGAAAAATAGGACATTAGTTGACAATGTTTCCCACATTTTTAATGAAAACTAATAGCACCGTCGTATTTAGCAGGTATATCTGTGAGATTTACTATGTTTTTTACGTTTTCATTAATAGGCAAAAATACGACTTTGTTAAACATTGTTTTTTGATCTAGTTCTTATTTTACGTAAAAAGACTGCAGAACTTCCTTTATATAATTAGGATTAATCGAGAATAATAATAAAAGATACCAACCATTTTGCCATACATTCTATACACCACATTGGACGGCAATAGCACGTTGTGCATTCTTCAAGGTCTCTAGTTTCGGTGCTGCTGCACAATCTGTTCAATTTTACATTTGACAGCGCTTGCATGCATCCAATGCACTGACCTAACTCCTATATGCATAAATCAATAATTGAAGACAAACAGACGAAGAGAAAAGATGAAAATCAAGAGGCGCGGTCGAGTCTCGCGATAAGTGCACGCTTTGGCGAGTCGCAGACCGAGCCTCTTTTACGTGATAACTGAAATGCCATTTGATACCTCGGCAGTATCGTAGAATGGGTTTTTATCAACTTCCTCTTTAAAAGTATCGATAAATCTGTCGAGCAAAGTTCTGTAGAACGTTATATTGTGCAGTACAGCGATCGGCCGTGAAACTTTGTCCTGTAGATCCTTAAAATCTAACGCATTTAATCTTATATCGAATTCCTGTGCCATAGCTCGCATAGGTTTCACCTGGAAAACAACAGTAAACGCAAAAATATCAATTTTACTGCTAGAAAAAAACGATTGCTTAATTTACTTTTCTTCTTGTAAATAACGGTTATCTTTAACAGTATATTTTCTTGACAATTTTTTTGCCAGTTTTACTTATTGCAAATTTTAGAAAATTCATTATATATTAAAAAAAAACAATTAACTATTAAACTTAGACCGAGTTTTGTATATAATATAATTAAAGACGAGATAGGCTTATAATGTGGTATAGCAAGACCTTGACGCTGAAATAATATTTGTGACTTTATTAATAAAATTGCTGATTCTATTTGAACTGTATGCCGTTAGTTTCGGTTTCAAACACAGCTTTTAGATTAATTGTTAATTATGTATAATATACAATACACTAGAATGGGCTAAAAAAAAATTCCTTGATTAGAACAGAATGATATAGGAAAGTTGTCTTTCAGCCTCAGAATGAAATCTCCGAAAGCACTTTTCTGTGAGTTGATATCTTCTGTTCCGATAAGTGGATTAAAGTTTCGAAATTTGAGGTAAAATATTAAAAAAGAGCTATTGAGAAGCGATTCTATTTATGTCAATTGTGATTTCTATTGGCTAATTTTCACTTGTCGACACATTTAAACTGTAAAAAAACAAGGAACTATAAACAATAAAAGTGATAACAGGCCGGAAAATAAACTGAAAGTAAGTATATTTTCATTGAAAAAGAGTGAATTCATGCTTTGAATATCAGCATCTTGAAAACGGAAATAAAAGATATCAACTTATGAAAAAGTGCTTTTGGGGATTCTGAGGCCAAAAGCCAACTTTTCCGCATTACCTCGTTCTGATTAGAGAACTGTTCGGCTTTTTGGCCCACCATAATATACACGGTATAATACATTGGTTTTAAGACGTTCTCTGAAAATCATTGTGGTTGCGATAAATATTGCTAAGTACCTCGATTGTCGAACTGACTAAGACGTTCACACACAGAATATAGTGAGATTTAAATTCAAATCCTGGCCGAGATAATATTTTTCGCAATAGATTTTTCAGTTTTTGTGGAATAAGGGGATGCTTAGCATATACAATTGCATATAAAATACTTCTCAATTTAATTCTGTGATATTACTCTTTCTGATTCAATCTAAGAACTATGTTTGAAATCAAAAGTAACAATACAGAGTTTGAAAGAAAAAAAAAGAAAAAAAAACAGAAATTATATATAAAATCAAAGAATATTATTTTAGTACTAAGATCCTTCTGTGAACTTTCTACGTATATAGACTTATACAATTATAGTCATTAATTGTATAAAAAGAAGAAATTATTCTCTTTCGAAAAACATTTATAAAATTTTAGCGATAAAAAGTCAGAATAATAAGTAAATCGAATTTTTGTGTCAACTTGATATTTTTGACTGAAAAATATTAAATATTAGGAACCAGAATATATTTTGAATAAATTTGATGTTTCTGTTGAACCTATGATAGATTTGATGTAAAAATTTATGAAATACTTGAAACAATATTTAATTAATTTAAATATTTATAGTATATGTATTTCTGTTTCAATATCATGACAAATATGAAAGCAATTTGCGAGCAGTTACGGCTATACCTGTATATTGATAAATTGAACTTGATCCCTTGTTGTAGGCGACATCAAATGGACGTCGCTTCTATTCACGACTAAAGTTGTATCGCTTTGATGCGCCACTTGCAATTTATAAGGCGTGATCTTAATGACCCAATTATCCGTCGCTACGACACGAGTTATGCTATTTGTGACAATAACAATTTTATCTATTCTAAAATAAAATTGTTATTTTAATATAAATACACGTGCTTACAATAAATATGCGTACGGTTTAAAGCGGGTAGTCTTGCTTTTGGATTAAAAAAATATGAATTATTTTTGTTTTTAGAAAGTTTGTTAATAGTTTGAACTTTAAGATAAAAAGCATTATATTAGAAATAAGAGATTGTCAGAAGTTTTTATTAACGTATAAATTGTCCCAAAATTTTTAACTCATTTTTTTCGAAAAATTTTTCAAAATTATTACCACAATAACTCATCTAGTTTTAATCCGATTAGAAGTTTTTAGGAGATAATCATAACATTTTTGTCTTGATTTAAAATTAAATAAAAATTAAAACTCTTTGATTTTTTTTAGAAAAAACGAAAAAATTGATTTTTTTTTCAAATTTTTGAAAATTAATTTTTTTAACTTACTTGTAGGTTGGATGAAAACTACATTGTAATTTTAATTTTTTCTTTCAAATAATTTTTGCTTCTTAAATCGTAACAGCTAATATTTTTAGATTCGCCCATACAGATTTGCAAATAATTATCAAAAATATCTTTTCTAATGTTCAATAAAATATTAAAAAATTAGGCTCTGAGAATCAAACGCAGTTCTTTTTACGCAAATAATTACAACATGTACTTTATTGCATCCTTTTTGCTTTCCCTTTAAAAATTATTCTCAATAAGTTTAAAACAAAGACGCAGCGGTTTCAATACATGTATGTCTCATTTAGTTCTTGATATCTGAAAATAAGATTTTGGAAATTGAGAGGGATGAAGACTTATCTTCAGAAGCGTGAGACAACAGATTTGGAGAAGAAAAATTTTTTTGTATTAAGCCTTAGAAATGATGAACTAGAGCCGAAATATAATCACAGGAAAAGGATGCAGTAAAGTACATGTTGTAATTATTTGTGCAAAAATAACTTTGTTTTGACTCTTAAAGTCTAATGTTTTAACATCTTATTGAATATTTTATGTAACAAAGTTTGTAGAAACATCAAAATTTCTAATGTTTTCTAATATTCGAAAAAAATTGTAAAAAATATTCAAATTTTAAAGGATAATAGTATCAAGTTTCCAGTTTATAGCTTTAATATTTTTTCCCAAAAAATTCCTACAAAGGGAAAGTATAAAAGTAGTACAAAAGCAAAAATACCCTCTTAAGTTTCTGAATATAAGCTAGATTTGAAAATAAACCTTCGATACTCTGTGTTAATATCAGAAGCAACAGCAGTCCAAGGTGTATTATTATTACTGTATACAGATAGATTTTGTGCTATCGGATGTGTGGTCCAGTTGTGTGTAGACCACTCAAAAACTTTGTTCAACGTGTAAAGCGGAGCGATTATAACGCAAAGAACGATCAATGGTCCGAGATAATTTCCATCACCTAGCAACAGTTTTCCAGCATCTACGTGATCAAAGAAGAGCAATCCTAGAATGTAGCCTGTAATTGAGAAAATTTTCTTTTAGAATTTATCTTCAAAATCATAATAGCTATTAGACAACATGGACTTTAGTAAAATTCAATAAAATTATAGTAAAATTTGGTTAAATTTTTCCGAAGTTTGATTAAAACATGATGGATAAAATTAGCCGATTTTAGTCCTCGGAGTGGCAACTAAAAACGATATGTTTATATATTTAGCTTTTGAACTACTGACTCTGATTCTGACTTACAATAATTTGTCGGGAAAATATTAAAACAAATGATGCTGTTTCATCTATTTAGTGTAGTAAATTATTGTTTAAACTTATTATTGATAGTAAGTTATCATTGAGTTTTACAAACGTAAAAAAAAGTCGCTAATATTGACATAATTCTTCTAAAGTGCATCTCTTATTTTTTGGGAAACTAAACTTGCATTATATTCAGGAATGGGTAGTATTTCAAATACATGTATTTGAAATATGTATTTAAATACATATTGTTTTTTGTATTTAGATATATTTTTTAAGAGTATTTTGTATTTAAATACTTTTTTAAGAATATTTTGAATTTTAAATTTGATTTTTAAATACATTTAAATTATATAAAAATTTATACCATCAAAGAGATGTGCTAGTCATACTTTTAATTTATTAGCAAGCGCAGACTTTTATCAAATGCACCAGCTGTCGTTAGCAGAATTCATCACGCAGCATTAGACAAATGCACACAGATATGGAATATGTCTAGAAGACCTAAATTTTCGGAGATCTTAGTCGAATTTCTAGGCTGCAGTTCAACATACCTTTGTCCAACAAAATGGATCTCTCTGTCTGATTCAATCTTTCGAAACATCAAGAGAAACTTAACGAACTGTGTAAAAAGTTAAGCTTATCGTTTATTTTCAAGAATATGGAAATACCATACCTTACATTGCATTTTAATGAAGCCGATTGTAATTTGTATTACATGTAACTTGGTGTTTGCTAAGATGTTTTGGTATTACATTTAGTACAAAGGAAGTTTTTATTTAAAGTAACTTAAGAATTTGTAGAATATAATCTTAGAGCATACATATAAATAGAGTGGAAATTATATGAACAAAAGCGTCTAAGATGTGTGTGAGAAAAAAGATATACATTGAATATTCGTCCTATGTGTATATACTACTGTGTCCAAAAAGTAAGGTGACATTGCATTTATTTCGAAAATTCTTTATTTATTCTTGCAAATCAATTTCGTCCCCTTCAAAGTAATCCCCCCCTGATATAATACACTTATTCCAACGGATTTTCCAATCTTCGAAACAGTTGTAATAATCGATTTCAGGAATGGCCTTTAGCTCCTTCTTCGCAGCGGCTTGAATCTCTTCTATCGACTTGAAACGGTGTCCCCGGAATTTGCTGAATAGCCAGAAGTCGCATGGAGCCAAATCAGGTGAATACGGTGGTTGTGGAACGATATTAGTCGAGTTTTTGGTTAAAAAATCACGAATCACCGTTTCGAGTCGATAGAAGAGATTCAAGCCGCTGCGAAGAAGGAGCTAAAGGCCATTCCTGAAATCGATTATTACAACTGTTTCGAAGATTGGAAAATCCGTTGGAATAAGTGTATTATATCAGGGGGGGATTACTTTGAAGGGGACGAAATTGATTTGCAAGAATAAATAAAGAATTTTCGAAATAAATGCAATGTCACCTTACTTTTTGGACACAGTAGTATGCTAATATTAGACTGTCACAGTTGATATACTTAATGTATGTCAAAAGCTGATATATGATACGAGCTGATATTAACGCGAACAAATAAAGTTTGAGGAGGGAAGGGGGGCAGGAGAGAGGGAGGAGTGGAAAAAAAGCAGAAACTCTGAGATATCTATAATTTCAAAGTAATTTTCATTTTTAATACAATAAATACACGCCTTAAAGTGCTTACAAACGAATATATGAGAGAGAGAAAGAGAGAGAGAGGGGGGGGGGGAGAGCAATTCTCTTGATTTGTTCTACCATATACATTGTCAGTATCTGACAAAGGGTCAGGATTATAACAAATAATTTTGATGTTAAAATATTTTACAGTATCAATAAATTGAATAAATATTAAATATCAAAGTATATGTATAAGGATGTTCTTCCAGCAAATTCACAGAAAAATATATACAAAATCCCATGTAAAGAATGTGACGCGTCCTATGTAGACCAGAAAAATTGAAAATCAGGATATTTGAGCACCGGAACCAGATTAACTGGTATTCGACCAATCACTTAGTGATTATTAAATTAATTTTACACTCGTTTTGTAGATGAGTCTCTTTGAACAATTGATTGGTTACTTGCAAATCTATGAATACATTGCAAATGCTGACTTAATGATTCGGTCATATTATCACGGCAGGAAAACATTGTTTCATGTGATGAAACAATCACATATGCATGAATCATAGTATGCATTATTGCCTTTTCAATGAGCATATTTTCATATCCAACTTTTGGAATAGTTATTTTGTAATAATTGGCAGGATTGAGTAGTAATTAGTACAAAAGTTAAGTTATATAATCAAATTAAAGACTTTATTAATTGGAATTAATTAAAAATACACTCGACAGCAAAATTAAAATATCTCCTATTCTGACTCTCAAAAATAAGCGAAATTTAAGAGAGTGTAAATTTGTCAAAAATACATGTACACAAATGTTCAAAAAAGCATTTTAAAACTTAAAATCTCTAGTTTCAAGATTGATAAATTATTAAACAATTATTTATAAAATTATTTACTGATTATTTATAAAGTTACATGGATTTAAATGGGGACAAGTCAAATCTCAAAATTTTTTACAAACTTTGCAAAGCTACACGGCGTGAAATAAAATTCGTTCGCAAATGCGATTTACAGTATTCGAAAGCGTGAATCTTTATCTTTAATTTGTGTACTTGTTGAGCAATGTACAATTTGTTTTCACTGAGTTATTCAACACTGAAACAAAAATATAGTCTTCTTTGCTTTAGGTTAGGTTAGGTTTGCTTTAATGTTAAATAACTTGGTGATAAAAAATACAACGCTTAACAAATACGCAAATTAAAGGTAAAGATTCACGCTTTCAAATGCCTTAAACTGCATTTGTGAACTTTACAAAGTTTGTACAAAATTTTGATGTTTGACCGATATTTTTCATGAAATTGGCAATGTTTCATGGCGTGAAATAAAAATCTCACAGAAATGGGGTTTATAATATTAAAAAACGTGAATCTTTACCTTTAATTTGCGTATTTATTGAGCGTTGTACGATTTTTGTAACTTAAGGCTTTACTGTAGTAAATGTGTTGATGAATACTACACACCATTAAATTTTATTAAAATCAGTGATACACTACTGGCGGGTTCCTTTAGTGCTGAATAATAATTTTTAATTTTTACAATCTCCAATTTATTCAAACTGCGCACCGTATATTCGTCGGATTTGAAACATAGTCATGAAGCCGGAATACATAAAATTAATACTTTATAAGCATGTATAAGATTTACCTCCTTGGAAAAACTGAAATGGATAACAAATTTAAAATTATTGCGAAAAAATAATACCTCAACCAAGGTTCAAACCTAGATCTCCCAAAATTTTGTATGAGTCTTACCAATTTGATTACTGAGGCATGTAGAAAAGAATTATTCAAAAGAAAAAATTTATAAAACATTAAAAAAAGCAAGTGCAATATTTAATGTTTTAAAAATTAAGTTATTTGAAAAATACAAAAATATTAAGTGTACAACTTATTTAATTCGCTCGGTTCTTTTGCTTGAAAAACGCATTTTATTTGAATAAAATGAATTAATATTCAAAGTATTGTTCATCACTAGCCACTACTTTTTCCAATCTTTCTGGCAATTTATGGATTCCGTCGCGCAAGAAGCGTTCATCTTTTAAAGTCAAGAATGAATCGAGTCAACTTTTGATACCTTGTTCTGAAGTGAAGCGTATTCCAGTTAAAGCGTTCTGCATTGATCGAACAAATGGTAGTTGCAAGAGGCAAGATCTGGGCTATAAGGCGGGTGAGCCAGAACTTCCCATCCGTTATTTTCCAAATAGTTTTTAACCGGAACAGCAACATAAGGCCGAGCGTTGTGATGGTGAAAGATTATGGATTCATGTCTGGTCGCATAGTCTGGACGTTTTTTGGCTATAATTCGCTTTAAACGGATCAATTGTTGCCTGTAGAAGTCTCCCGTGATGGTTTGACCAGGTTTTAGCAGCTCATAGTGGATCACACCCTTCTGATCCTACCAAATACAGAGCATTATCTTAGCACCATGGATATTCGGCTTCGGCATTGATGTTCCCGGTTGGCCAGGCTTTACATACGATTTTTTGCGTTTCGGGTTGTCGTAGTGAATTTATTTTCGTCCCCGGTAATGATTCAATGCAGAAAAGACTTCTTTTTGTACCGTTCAAGCAACATTTCGGACATGCAAAATCGTCGTCCGTTTCTTTCGGTTTCAATTCGTATGGGACCCAATTTCCTTGCTTTTGGATGTATCCCGCGGCTTTGAGTCGTTTCAAAATAACTTGTTGAGTAACTTCCAATGTTTTTGCGAGCTCTTTTGATACGAATCTTGATCGAGTAATGTTTTTAATTCTTCATCTTCAAACTTTTTCGGTTAACCCGAACGCTCTTTGTCTTTAATACTAAAATCACCATTTTTAAATCGAAACCATTTTCTGCAAGATTTATCCAATGGTGCAGATTTACCATACACTTCCATAAGCATTCGATACGTTTGAGCTGCACTTTTTTTCCAATTGAAACAAAAAATCAAAACTTCCCACAAATGGTGCTTATTTAGAACAAAACTCGACATTTTCAACGCAGTAAAAATTAAACTTGTTGTGCAAAACTCAAAGGCTTGTAAACAATATTTGATTGACAGATGTTGACACTTCACGATACAACAAAAATCAGCTGTCGCCGTCAACCATTTATAGCTAGAGCCAACTTTTGAAAATGGATCAAAGTAAGTTGTACAAACTATATAATGTACTATTATTCATCGTTGTAAAATAATTTGATTAGCTACATTAACAAAATGCTCAATATAAGGAAACATGTCTAATGAATTGCCGCATAACATCGCTCCTAGAAAACCTCTTGTTTTCTCCGTTAGAGTACGTATTCTTCCGGAAATTTCGTTCTATATGTTTAATATTTAAATTGTACATCACGTTATATGTTGCATCCTAAAGTTATTTGTACGGTCTGCGCCAATTAATTAGTATCATTCACGCTGTACTAGTTCTAGTTATTTTTTTATTGTATCGTCAATTTTCGCAAAAAAAACCAGTATTATGGCCATTTAAATTACTAATCATTGACGCTTTATTTTCGTTTTGAGTACCTATCAGTCTCGTGTCTACATGTTTTTGTATTTGGTCTAACGATACATACAGGATGGGATAAAAGTCTGAATACACCCTCATAACTTTTGAACAAATCTAGATAGAAAGTTGAAATTCGAAAAAGTTATATAAGTGAAAGCTAACTCATAAAAGCTATTTACTGATCTTATCAGTTTGTTCTTGGATATCAAGATCTTATCAAAATTACATTAACTTTTTTAAATGGAATACCATATTTTCAATTCTAGAATCTAATAGCTGGTGTCAAGAGCTTCCAAAATACTATAAATAAGTTTATTTTCGTTAAGTATTTTCCGAGCGATGAGGCTTGAAAGCTACAGTGTACTTTAACTTTCAAATCTTATAACTCGGAAAGTACTTAATGAAAAATAACTTCTTTATAATGTTCTGAAAAGTTCTTGAAATCGACTACAGAAGAAAATGCAATAAAAAATATAGAATGTTAAGAAAGTACCGATACCCCTTAATTAGGGAACTACCGTTACTCTAATATTCTATCTTTTATTGCATTTTGTTGTAGTCAATTTCGAAAACTTTCCAAAACATTATAAAAAAGTTATTTTTCGTTAAGTACTTTTCGAGTTATGACGCTTGAAAGTTACAGTACACTGTAGCTTTCAAGTCTCACAACTCGGAAAGTACTTGACAAAAATAAACTTATTTATAGTGTTTTGGAAAGCTCTTGATACTAGTTATAAGATTCTGGAATCAAAAATAGGGTGTTCCATTAAAAAAAGTAAATGTAATTTCGATGTATCTTTGCAACGCCATCCAAGGTCAAACTGATAAGTTCAGTAAATAGCTTTCATGATCCTATATAACTTCTCCAAATTTCAACTTTTTATCTAGATTCGTTCAAAAGTTATGAGGGTGTACCCGGACTTTTGTCCCACCCTATATTTAAATATAGGGTAGAGTGGGGTAAGTCGGACCTATTTGCAGTTTTTGCTCTGTACTGCGCACATAAAATCCGATCGTAAAACCGAAAATATCGTTGGAAAAATGATTTAATTATTTTCATTTTTTCTTTAACCCAGTGGGAGTATGGTGAAAAAAAAAAGAGTATTTTGAGTATGTGGCGGGGTGTGACATACCCCAATACAATAGTGTCTGTAAAATTTTATTTACACTAAAATCACGTCAAATAATTGCAATATATTATAAAAGGAGATAATATAAGAAACCATTTCAATAAAATGCAAACAATATTAATTGTGTTTTAATATAATTACTTAAGATAGCAATAGCACTGGTTTTGGTAACAAAAACCTACTAAGATTAATAAGCTTTTACTTAAACTAAAAAAGAAACATAAACATAAACAACATGAGATTTTGAACAAACTAAACATATAAAATCTTATTATATCATTGAGAAATATCTTAGGAACTGGAATCGAAATTAGTACAGTCTGCAAGAAACCCCATAGACGTTTACATGCGTATATCGTGAGCATCGGCTGACGCAACACTGCGACGCCACTATTCCCTCCTAAACTACTTTAGCTCCAGCTACTCAAAGTTACTAAAATGTCGCAATAAAAAATAAAAAAATATACCAATGAAAACAACAGGTGGGGTATGTCATACCCCACCCCACTCTCACCAGGCTAAATCATTTTGACGTATTTCTCACCTGTGAACTATAATGGAAAATGTAAAATGTTTTTTGCAGTTTGATTTGAAACCAGGCAGACAAGATATGTCGAAATCGCCTTAATCTAAAAAATAATCTCGAGGACCATGTCAAGACATTGTTTTCAGAACATGAATTTGTTCCGAAAACTATATTTTAGATGATACTAATCGATATGAATAACACAACACAAATAAGTATTCTTCCAAAAAAAATATTTTTAAGCACTACTTTAATAGAATAAAATCTTCACTTATTAATTTAGTTTGCTCACTTATTATAGCAACAATTTTCAATTATCTTTATATTTCTTTAATTGTTGAATTATTTGGAAATTTTAAATTATTATTTGATTAATTTATCTTATTCACAGTCCATTTTCACTTAATATTGTTTATCTTACTGTAGTTTTACTTTGATTAATGTACAATTCCCATAATAGGTTTTTATATATTTAATAGCTTTATATACTGATTTTAGTACTTTCCTGACAGATTAAAATTTTTTTAAGGTCAGTATTAGATTCAGCCATTCAAAAACTATATAAAAAGAACATAATTTTTATTTGCCACTTCAGGAGCTAAAATTAGTTCATCTATCCTTTACTAAAATTTTACTAAAATTATAATAAAATATTTCGAAAAGCTATGTTGTCTTATGACAATTAAATAATTTTAAGGATAGATTCTAAGAGAAAAATTTCTTAGTGTATGAACAGATTATATGTCAGTAAATATTGTACAAATAAGATTAAAGACAATTGAATGTAATTAAAGAAATATATATCTGTTACCCAGAGGTAGCGCAGAATGTAGGAGTAATGTAGCAACGCTTCTTCTGATATGATACTGCACAAAAAACTCGTTCTCACTACCAAGCCAATTCGCGAAGACATCTTTAACGGTTAGCCCCGCTGAGACAAATTCCGTTGGCGGGTAGATAATACACCCGGACATCAGAAGATAAAATAAAGTATAAAAGAGCAGAGCTGACATTTTTTCATCTAGAAAGAATGAGACAAGAAGTTTCCGTTTGTCAGTAATGTAGTAGGAATGACGATCTGGAATAATTTCGTAAGTTATTTTAGCAGCATCCTTTTCGTTCAGTTTTTTGTCAAAATAATGATATTGTCACAAGTTACGTTCGTTGTGATTGCAGCTGTCTGATTGCAGACATTGCAGAGTACGTTTCACTTGACACTCACAACATTTGACAGCACTCAAGCCTGTTCTACAATGGTTCTACAATAGTAGTAAACAGAATTACAGAAGGCCAGAGAGGAACTTGAGTGAGTGAGAGGTGTCATGCCGGCCTTTTTCTTATAACACTAAAATTTCCGGCGCACTAACGGCGCACATCCATTTAGGCCACAATATGAACTAAAATTACATCCATTTTGCGACACTGTCGATAAAAATGGTTCTAGTCTGTGCTAAAATCACGTAATAGGGATATCCCCGGGTGTTCCGTTTCTTGCATCGAGTGCATAGACAGCAGACAATCCGTTTGTTTTCTGTTCCTGAACTCCCTAAATTAGTGTGCACTTAAAATGAAATAGATATATATTTGAAAGTTAGTGAAAGCAAGAAGGAACGTTCCAGTGCAATCTGGTGCAGGAATAGAAAACAAGCCTAATAGGTTTGTTCGAGTTGCTTGAAATCCCCAAAAAGTTTTGCACTCGAGATGAGATAAATACGTATTCGATCGTAAGAAAGAGAGAGACGACAAAGAAATTAATTCAAAAAGGGCAGCAACACGAACAGGCCTAATGGCCTAGTTTACACCGACTACTTGGGCTGTGTTCCGATATAACTGCCAGTACTGGCAGTGGTGAAAAATCCGTTCTGTTATTGGTACGCAGCGCACTGCGACAGCATCTAGTAACATCAATGACGTCATGAATGGTAGCCATATTGCCACTGTGACTACTGCAGCTTCCAAGGTGAGGTAGCTACAGTGCAATATGGCTACTATGCTGTTCCGAAATATGATGCTATAGCAGTGCTGGCAGTAATGCAGTAATATTGGAACAGTTGTGACAGTGTACTGTCATGACGTCACATTTACTGCACTGCCAGTAAAAACGGAACACAGCCTTGATACACAAACCACCATCGACATTATCTGTTAGCGTTTTTCATTGGGAAAACTAGTGCGTACTGAATGGGCACTTGTTGCAGGTAATTGAGCGTTTCCGTTGGCACCGTCATCGCGCGAACCGAAACGTCCAATTGCCAGCGGCGAGTGCACACTCAGTGCGCACTAGTTTTCCCAATGAAAAACGCTATGTATCGGTACGTTTACAAGGCTCGACTTAACGCCGAAGTTACAACATCGATGTTATATAACTGGCCAATCATAAGTACTCCTCAGAAAAATGGAAAGATTATGATTAGTTAGTATTATAACATCGATGTTGTAACTTTGGCGTAAGTTGGGCCGTGTAAACGTAGTATATGTCGATGTAAACCACAGTATATACAGTAGCGACAGTGCAAGAAAAGTATGGGTCAAATTTCTTCTGCGCATGCGTTGGCTATACAATCAAGAATATGGCGGACTGTCATAACAATATTAGACTCCTATATAAAGAGAGAAGCGACATCGAACCACAACCTTCAGTATCCAATTGAGTCCTCCACCGCCATTTTGGGACCGCTCTAACGTCATCAAACATCATTCGTATCATTCTGCAAACAGCTGTGGTCACAATATGGCTACTCGCTTAGCCAATCAAGTATCAATCAAATTACCAATCAGAGCTTCGGACATCAATGTCGCTTCTCTCTTTATATAGGACTCTAAACAATATCACATATGATATCACATATGTAGTCAAGCTGCACTAAACTGCGACGATATACCGGCAAATAAAATAAGTATAAAAATTAGTAAAGCTAAGGAAAATTTTATATTATAATTATAATTTTATTATTATTATTTAAAATGAATGCAAGAGGAGGCTATTCTTGTGTTTTTGCTACATGCAAAAATATTTCTGGATGAACAGAAAATAATTCATAATCTTACTACAATTTCTATTGTACTTTACTTCTTATTTTTTCATTTATTCTGCTTTCAAATTTCTATTAATTAATTAATTAATTTCTGGGTTTTAACTGATATATGTCAACTGCTAACCTCAATTGCAACATCCTACACTTCCGTGCAATGGGAACTAAATGTTTATTATCAACAATTATTAATTATGATTAATTTATTTAATATTTTTATAGAATAACACCAAATATCTTGGAATCTTTCAAGATGCGTAGAATCTTTCAAAATACGTATCATCTATTGCGATGAAAATGCTGCTACATACTGCAAGAATCAATTTGTAAATAACTTCATACAAAAAAATGTGAAAAATATAATATTGGATTTTTTATTACTTCGTAAGTGGGAATTATTTAGGGTATTAATGATAATTAAATAAATTTTTATCGTTATTTTATTATTTTATTCTTATTTTAATACCAGATAGCATAAATTTGTATACACATCTAAAATTGGGATATAAAACATCTTACAGACTAGTTAAGTTATGATGTTTTAAAGATATCTTATATTTCGATTTTAAACTTGTATTGCCTGAGATTGCCATTAAATTGTTAACTTACAATTATCACACTTCACATACTGTCTTATAATGTTATTAATTTATTCCAGAAATACATTGACATTAAAAAAATAAATTTATTTTAGTATATAAAGTTGTACGAGGTGTGTTCAAAAAGTATCGCGAATTTTGTGTTTTTTCAAAAATTATTTATTTATTCATGAATATCTATTTTGTCCCCTTCAAAGTAATCCCCATGAGATATTATACACTTGTGCCAACGGTTTTTCCAATCTTCGAAGCACTTCAAAAAATCATTTTTTTTTATCTTGTTCAGCTCCTCCTTCGATGCCGTCTTTATCTCGTCAAGCGTAGCGTAACGTCGTCCTTTCATGGGCCTCTTCAGTTTAGGGAACAAGAAAAAGTCACAGGGGGCCAGATCTGGGGAATACGGTGGCTGCGGCATCATTAGTGTGTTGTTTTTGGCCAAAAAGTCGCGCACAAGCAACGATGTGTGAGCAGGGGCGTTTGGTACGAATTTCGCGGCGACCCGTCTCATGCCCAAATCATTGATAAAAATCGAATGGCACGAGCCAATCGATATGTTTAGGTCCTCAGCAACTTCTCTAACGGTGATTCGACGATTGGCCAATACCATTTTCTCCACTTCATTAATTTTTTCGTCTGTTGTTGAAGTGCTCGGGCGTCCGGCACGCTCTTCGTCGTTCACATCTTCTCGGCCTTCTGAGAACATTTTGTACCACCGATAAACGTTGCTTCGGTCCAAGGTAGCTTCTCCGTATGCCACAGTCAACATTCGGAATGCATCCGCGCACTTAATTTCGTTTTTCACACAAAATTTGATACAGGTTCTTTGATCCATTTTTTTGAATAGGTAAAAATCGAAGACGATCCAAAACACGTGCAAGCAAAGCAGCTGTCAACAATTAAGTGAACATTCAAAATGGCCGAGCTTGTCGGCATAAGTGAGAGACATGAGTACCAACATAACGCTACAAAAAGATCGAAATTCGAATATACGTAACCCGCGAAAATTCAAAATTCGCGATACTTTTTGAACACACCTCGTATATTGAAAATCATATATAGGATTTATCTGAATTGTAAAAGTAGTTGCAAAATATTGTAACATCTTTTGTTGTCGTTTAAATTCAGCCCTCCTATACAATCCTCAAAATGGCTGACAGTCACGTGATCGAGGACCATTGATATCAAAGAAGCCGACAGCTACTGTCGCTACTGTATGCCCTAGTTTACACCGAGCACTTAATACGCGTACTAACTCGTAACTTTCTATTAATTTATCTTACTGTCGACAATGCGTGTATACATAATACATATATTTAATTATTTTGATTCATGTTGTACCAACTTAATATATTATTTTTTTTATTTATTGCCGAAATCAAGACAATTTAATAGAAAATTACTAGTTAATACGCGTATCAAGTGCTCGGTGTAAACAAGGTCTATGACCTACCGTTTGTTTTCTGTTCCTGAATTCTCTAAATAAGTGTACACTTAAAATGAAATAGATAGATGTTTCAAAGTTAGCGAAAGCAAGAAGGAACGTTCCAGTGCAGTCTAGTGCAGGAATAGAAAACAAGCCTCTAGTTTACACCGAACACTTGACACGCATACTAACAAGTAACTTTCTATTAAATTGCTTTAATTTCGACAATACGTGTAAATGTATACGTGATATCTATATTTAATTAATTATCTTGATTCATATTGTACCAGCTTAATATACTATTCATTAAATTTATTACCGAAATTAAGATAATTGAATAGAAAGTTACTAAATATTACGCGTATCAAGTATTCGGTGTAAACAAAGCCTATATACTGTGTACAAACTAACTAGTAATTTTTTATTAAATTATCGTAATTTTGGCAATAAATTTAAAGAATACTATATTAAGCTGGTACAATATGAATCAAGATAATTAAATATATGTATTATGTATACACGCATCGTCGGAAGTAAGATAATTTAATAGAAAGTTACGACCCACACAATACATGGACGTCCCCGGACGTCCAATACATGTCCACAAAAGTCCTTATAATGTCCTAGTATCTCGTACGTCCATAGGACGTTCCAAAGACGTCCGAAGGACATCCTGGTTTATCATAGCTGTAGTATGACGTAGGACATCCGTAGGACATATTTGGGATGATTCGTAATATTTTACATATTATATATATTAAACATGTTTCCAACATACATAATAAATATGCATTCGAAAATTGCGTTGTTCTTTATATTAAATAAGACATTTTGAAGATGTTCTAAGGACGTCCTTTAAATGTCTAGCAGATATTGGTAGTACGTTCCGAAAAGGTCCGCTATATACATATACGATATGTCAACGAAGTTGAGTATTTTTATTATTATCATCATTATCATTATTATTATAACACAAGAATTTTATAAATTATAAAATTATAAAGATAATTTTTCGTGTTAAAAAATATTTAACAAAACATATATTTAACCATATATAAACATAAACTACATAAATTTTGATAATATGAGAAGCTTTAATATACAGTATATAGCTTTTTAATAAAATATATTATTGGTTAATATTTAATATTTCATTATATATAATATTTAAATTATGTAATATTTAATACATATGTATAATACTATAACGATTAATTTAATATGCTATTTAATGGCTATTTTATTTGTGAGGAAAGTCCTACTCAAAATATAAATAAATAATAACGTATATTATATCAAGTAAAATTCTTCTTGGAAAAAACGTTTTGGAACGTAAACTTAAAATATAAAGAAAGTAATTATACATCTAGCAGCAAGGTATATACAGGGTGTTTCAGACCACCCGTACACCCCTTTTCTCTTCGCAGGATTAGGACCAATCAAAAATATGTTCAGACGAAAGTTGTAGGGTTTCAAAAGATCTATTCAATGATCTTATCAGTTTGACCTTGGATGGCGTCGCCAAGGTCAGATCGAAATCACATTAAGTTTTTTAAATGAAACACCCTATTTTTGATTCCAGAATCTAATAGCTGGTGTCAAGACCTTTCCAAAACACTACAAGAAAGTTTATTTTCGTTGACTACTTTCCGAGTTGTGCGGCTTGAAAGTTACACTACCGCCAACACCATGTAAATAACAATATAAAATCACGCGTTACGCAGAAAGCCGTGCAGCCGACACAAAGAAAGTAAACACGCGAGCCGGGCCAACAAAAACAGATCATGAAAAATCGTGAAAGTTAGCTGTCGCGACCGTAGATAGTCACATACATATGTATGTCATAATATTATGTAATTACATTATTACTTTAACGGTAGCACACGAGCAATAATGAGCGCGGCTTTCTGCGTAACGATGTCTAACTCGTGATTTTATACATATTGTTATTTGCATAGGATGTAGTAGAGATGTATTCACCACAACGCTATTGTGACTCAACTCAACACGAGTGACAATAACTCTCTCAAACTTGTCACCTACGTCTTCAATAACCGTCATATCAGTATCAATCGCGCAACAAAAATCCGACCCTCTTTATTAGTCTAGGTTTATTTAGCCATTTCCTATTCCAATGAAGAAGCATATGATATGCTGCTAATTTTAGGTGAGTGTCGAGGTACATTCATTGCAGCGGAAAGATTGTGGCGGGAACGTTATCCTGATCGGACTCCTCACTCGCAAAATGTTTTTTCACGTTTGGCTAAACGAATCAAAATTAAAGGTGTTCAGCCTCAACATAACAAAGGTACACAAATTCGTCGTCCGATTATGGATGAAAGAACAGTGGAAATTCTTGCATCGACAGAATTGAACCCTTATGATTCTTTAAGACGACGAGAACAAGATTCTGGTGTTAGTAAAATCAGTGTTTGGCGCATTCTAAAAAATAACAAATTTCACCCTTACAGAATGTCTGTTCATCAAGCGTTGAATTATAACGATATTAGACAGAGACTTGTATTTTGCAACTTTATAAGACAGCAACCACTTGATTTCCACTTGAAAATTTTATTTTCTGACGAATGTACACTTAAAAGTGATGGATCTGTTAATACTTGGAACTCTCGTTATTGGGCACAAAATAATTCTCACTGGTTGAGAGAAGTAGATCATCAAACCATTTGGAAAGTCAATGTTTGGTGTGGAATTATTGGAAGTCAAATCATAGGTCCTGTTTTCTTTGACGAAAATCTAAACGATGATAGATATTCCGCCTTGATAATGACAGATCTTCCTGTCTTACTAGAAAATATTCCTCTGCAATTGCGCCTGAACATGTGGTTCCAACAAGATGCATGTCCGTCTCATACATCGAGAGTTGCTCGTGCGGCATTAAATACTATGTTCCCCGACAAGTGGATAGGCAAATACGGTCCAATCAATTATCCACCCCGATCACCAGATCTCACCGTCCTTGATTATTATTTCTGGGGAAGGATAAAAAACTTGGTCTATCATGAACGTCCGACTACGAGGGATAATATGATTCGTAGAATAAGTGAAGCAATTCGATCCTTACGTGCCGAGGAAATTCTTCGAGCAACCAATGATTTTCAAAATAGAGTTGATGCTTGCATCGCAGAGAATGGTGCTCACTTTGAACATTTAGTCGCTTAACAAAACATACACTCATTCATTCCCGAACGTGAGAGGCAAGGGGACTCACGTGAATCAAGCACCCCAAACGTGAGAGGCAAGGGGACTCACGTGAATCAAGCACCCCAAACGTGAGAGGCAAGGGGACTCACGTGAATCAAGCACCCCAATGGGATGAAATTCTCGTCACGTCCACGTCGATCATTCTGGATAATGCTAAGCACGGGAAAATGCATATAGTCAATCTGGACATGATTGATCATCAAACATAATCAATCCAGTTAATAAACAAAAGCAGAGTACATAAAACTTTGACTCCCCTTTTCCTCCCCCATACACATACGCATGCACGTATGCACACACCCACACACAAGATTAAATCCGACTAAGTAACCACCACATGGTACATCTTGAGTAATGCTGATGCTGGCGGTAGTGTAACTTTCAAGCCGCACAACTCGGAAAGTAGTCAACGAAAATAAACATTCTTATAGTGTTTTGGAAAGGTCTTGACACCAGCTATTAGATTCTGGAATCAAAAATAGGGTGTTCCATTTAAAAAACTTAATGTGATTTCGATCTGACCTTGGCGACGCCATCCAAGGTCAAACTGATAAGATCATTGAATAGATCTTTTGAAACCCTACAACTTTCGTCTGAACATATTTTTGATTGGTCCTAATCCTGCGAAAAGAAAAGGGGTGTACGGGTGGTCTGAAACACCCTGTATATTTGATTTACAGAATCATATCTGTTTACATGATTCTGTGAATCAAATACATGTATATATTAAAATTCGATTTAATTATAATTTATGAAATCCTGTAATTTCGGATTGAAATGAATTTAACAAGTGAATGCTGGCACCACCGCTAGGCGGCCACGCCGCGAGAGATCTTCTCGTGAGTCGAATGCGGCCACGGGCGTTATATCTAGGCGCCACCGCGGCCGACTCCCTAGCTCATAACTTCAGTAAGACTTATAGGATCTGTTTGTTGTAACCTCGAGACGAATACTCGCTCTCAGTCTTTTCAAATGTGACGTGTGTGTGGAACGCTGTTGCACATAAATTTTTATAATTTTTACATGTAAATAACAATTTGTATTGTTATTTAATCTTGTACAAAAATTAAATATTTAATTCAAATTTAATCTTTTTTTAGTCCTTTAACGAAAAAGGATACAAGAAATATTTTTTTGTAAATTAAACATTTATAACGTTTTACATTAATGTATTCTGTTTTAATAAATTTATCTGGGTTCCGATTTTATAATATTTTCAATCTGTCTTAACACCATATTTTCGGTGCAGAAATCTCGATCGATTTGGATTACTTTTTTTTTTAATCGGTTTTTATCGCACATTTTCGGCAGGGTTAATACTACTTTTACTAATAAATATCATTTTTTACTAAATAAAGTCCTAATCGCGCAATATAAAATAATGTCCAAACAACGTTTATAAAAGTCCTTTTTATGTCCTGCTGAGACGTCTTAATGACGTCCATTTGACGTCAGAAGGCGGTACATTGTACGTCCGAAGGACGTTTCCTAGACGTCTACAAGACACAATTGGTATGTCATCTGGATGTCAAGACATGTCCGACCGCGACGTCCATTGGACGTCCAAAGGACGTCCTTGTGTTGCGTGGGGAGTCAGTACGCGTATCAAGTGCTTGGTGTAAACTAGGCCAATGAAAATGAAGAGTTCTCTAAACATTCTAACGTTTCTTACACGACATTTTTTAATATGTTATTGTTTCAGAGAGACCAAATAAGATTACTTATCCCAGCAAACGAGAAATAATTGAAAAATATTTAGGATTATTAAATAGAACAAAATCAAATCCAGTTTTTGAATTTTTTGAATCCGTTTTCTATCCGTAATCCATTTGAATCAATAATTACGGATTGGCTATTTGCTTTTTGTATCTTATTCAATATACATAAAAGTAAAACGTGCGACTTATTCATTTGAGTCCGTAATTGTGGATTGGTTATCTGCTTTTGATATCATATTCAATATTCAATGCAACGAATTATATTTAACTACCTTAACAGCACAACCATCCATATGTCAATTGTAAATCGACTTTTCTAAGTCAGGCTTTCGGAGTTTACTGCAAGTCGACTTTGCATAGACATCTGCAGACGTCCTTCAAATATTGACCTTACGACGTCTAGAAAAAGGCATGCGGTCCTGTAGTCCTGTGTGCATCATGTATTGTTGAGAAACATAAATACTCATATCAATAGACAAAATAGGTCCATATATGAAGAAACCTTGATCTACATCCCAATGAGCAAACAATATTTTTTAATTGGTTTTTTAATAAAAATTTTTTCATATTTGATTTAATTATTGTATTATATTGATATATATTTTCTAATTGCATTCTTTTTTAAACAAATAACAGAAAAGTTATTCCAAATGCTATTTTACATTTGCGAAATTAGTAAAAAAACTATAATTTTATATTTGTTTATATAAATAATATGCTTTAATTATACATATTTAATTTTTTCGATAACTTATATTGACCTGATCTAACAATTATATACACATATCAGTATAAAGTGTTCACAGGTTATCATGAGAGATCAGTTCGCAGCGATCACGGAGGTCAAGCAACGTTCACCGGAGTCGCGACTTGGATGGGTGACCGCTTGAAAATTTCCGAAAAAAATTCCTAAGAAATTGATTTTTTTTTTGCAAAAATTGTTTTTGAAAATATTACAAAAATATTGTTTTGCTCACGTAGATTCCATTTGAATGATTTACGTAAAAAAAATGCAATGAATTATATTTAATTAGAGATATAGGAAACGGATTCAATGTGTTCAGTTTCTATAAAATTCAATACTTTTTTGCGGATTCAGAAACATGATTCATATGGATTTATCCAATCTAATCATTTCTCGTTTGCTGGGATCATAAGACCGATCAATTAAGGTTATATTTAATAGGCCTAATCCGCTACAAAATACGTTTCAGTGTTTACATCGTCATTTGTATCATTTGGTACGCGTATCAGTTTGGTACGATACTCTTGCTTGATACGTTCGTACCAATTTGATCCGGCATCGTTTACATCGTGAGTACTAAAAATTTAGTACGAATTTGATACGAATATAATGCTTAATACGCGTATCAAGTGCACGATGTAAACTAGGCCAGTGTCTACATTGGTGCTTTCCAACTATGACACAGTGTAGCGGCAATGGCAGTGACAGGAAAGAATAGTCCAAATCCGACCAATCACGAAGAGAAGATCATCGAGCGCCGCTCAATTACCTTTAGGTTCACGGAAACCGTCAGATTCTCCCGCGCACTCTTTCTGGTTGCGAATATTAATATTGTAAGCTCAAATAAATATATTGTTGTGGAAATACGCTCAAGTTCCTTAGCCTGATAAAGTCAGACGATCGCGGAGTACCGCCACAGCAATAATTGGTGACCCCGACGTGATTCACTTCCGAGAAGAAACGAGCAAACAGAAAATAACCTTCAGCAAGGTTAATATCAATAAAGAATGCCCATCGACCGCTCACCAACGCGACCACCGAACGACCCAACAGGCTCGGGACCGGCGATGCCGACCAACGGCAGCATGACATCAACTAGTGCAACAACCGGGACGGGCACGGGCCCACCAGACGAAGTTAGCACGGTGCGAATGGTGAAGTTGCCACCATTCTGGAAAGACAACCCTCTCCTTTGGTTCACTCAAGTGGAAGCTCTTTTCTCTCTCGCACGCATTTTGGCCGACGAGACTAAATATCGGTATGTCGTTGTTAACCTTGACCAAACAGTCTTGCCTTTCGTTTCAGACATATTAGCCACTCCACCGGCTGAAAACAAATACAACAGCCTAAAAACTCGCATTATTTCATCATTCGACGAATCAAATGAGTCTAAATTAAGGCGCCTATTACGAGGACACGAACTAGGTGACGAAAAACCGTCGCACTTCCTGCAGAGGTTGAGGAACTTAGCGACAGGCCAATGCAACGAAGCAGTTTTGAGAACACTGTTCTTGGAACAAATGCCGGAAAATGTCCGCAGCGTACTTGCCATCAGCGAGCTAACTGACCTTTCCAAACTTGCAGAAGTTAACCTACGTAGAAAATTTAGCTGGACATTTACCGTAGCTAACGTTTCTCGGGCAATATTAGGCGCAGATTTTTTATATTATATAATTTCAATCTGTTACCAGATCTAAAGGGTAAAAGACTAATTAACGGTACAACAAAACTACGCGTCTTGGGAGATGTCATACATACCAACACACCATCAGTTTCAACAATTGCTCGGAATCAATGTCACGCTCTCCTTAAAGAATTCATTGACATTACCAGATCGATTACTGTCAAGGAACCTAAGCATTCCGTGCGACATCACATCTTAACAAAAGGACCTCCGGTAGCCGAACCAGCCAGACGGTTATCTCCTCAACGATATAGAACAGCCAAAGCGGAATTCGAACGCTGGATAGAGCAAGGAATCTGTAAACCGTCCAGTAGCCAATATGCCAGCCCACTTCATCTCACACGGAAGAAATCGGGTGAATGGAGAATGTGCGGGGATACCGTAGATTAAACAGGGTTACAATACCAGACAAGTATCCAATCCCTCACATCCAAGATTTTGCACACAAGCTCAGAGACTGTAAAGTTTTCACAACGCTAGATCTGACTCGCGCTTACCATCAGATTCCACTAGCAACAGAAGACCAACCTAAAACGGCAGTAATCACACCTTTTGGGTTGTACGAATTTACCGTAATGACGTTTGGTTTATGCAACGCCGCACAAACGTTTCAAAGATTTATGGACATGGTGTTACGCGGACTGAACTTTTGTTTTTGCTACATTGATGATATAATCATCGCGTCGAAAGACGATGAGCAACACAAGAAACATTTACGTATTGTGTTTGAACGACTACGAGAATTTTGTCTTACTATCAACGCTTCCAAGTACACATTCGGAGCAGAAGAAATTCAGTATCTGGGTAACCTGATCAACGCAAAAGGAATCAAGCCGCTGGAACAACGAGTCGTAGCAATCTTAGAGTACAAAAAACCGAAAAACGTGTCTGAGTTGCGTAGATACCTTGGAATTATAAACTATTATCGACAATTTCTAAAAAATGCGGCAGTAATGCAGGCACCTCTCAACGCTTACCTGGTTGGCGCAAAAAGAAACTCAAAACGGTGCGTGGATGGGGGTGGGTCCCGATAGCGCACATCCCGATAGCACACAAACCACTCACAATGGCAGATGCCTAGAGATTTTCCGTAGGTTGGGTTAGATAAGTCAATATGATTGGTTGGTGGGCTATCGGGATGTGCGCTATCGGCACCCACCCCGTGGATGGACGGATCTCAAAACGCGATTATTTACACGGTTATGTACAAACCCTCGCGAGGTGTCGCCAGGTATCGGGACGCGGGTGACGTTTCAGCGCAGGCGCGGTTTATCCGCGGTTATCGTTGTGCGATGGGCGGAGCTTCGCGGCGCGGTTGTAGCGGTGCGCAAATCGACCAAGCGACCGGGCGGCCACGTGCGTGCCAAACGTGATGGCGGTCGGGATGCCACGGAACGCGTCGACCGAAACCCCGTAACGGCGATTCCGTTGGTCTACGTTCCGCGGAGGAGCGGAGATGTCCGCTGCTCTAGAGCTGGTCGGGAATCCTCCCCTCGCCAAGAACTTTGACGAGAGTTGGATGCTCGGGCTCGCGAGGATGCGAAAAAGGAAGGAGCGGTGCGGAAATGCGAAGTACCTTTGCCGTGGCCAAGAAAGCTTCGACCACTTTTTTTTTCCGAGATGTCAGGCGCAGCGGATCGTTCCGTAGGGGTCCGGTGTCGATCCGTGGCTTTCCGAGGCTGCGGACCGACTCCGGATACAGGAAGCGGCGTTCCTGCGGTTTCCCGAGCTCGCTAGGGGGGTCTGCGGCCTCTCGTAGGCCGCAGATTCAGGGACTTCAGCGACCCTGGCGCTCGAGCTGAATACCGTAATCCATCACGTGCTGAAATTACGCACGGGATGGACCGGGGGCCTGGGCTTCACCGCCTGGGCCGCGAGGAGTAAACCTCTATAAAAATCCAAGGGTAGCGTCCGTGGCGCGGGGTCCGGTGCCGTGTAACAGCGGTGCTGGTCTCTGCGTCGCGGACGCCAGCTACGGTAGTAGGCGGGCAGCGAAGGCGTTCGCTTTCAGCGCGAAAGCGAGCGCAGGGCCCAGTGCTCATCGCGCGGAGAGCCTATTGCAAGGAGGGGGCCGATGACCTCGGTGTCGGGGGACGGTGTCGCTCTGCGGCTCGTCTCCTGGCATGGAGGGAGTCGGCACCCCCGCGGGACGGGCCGGCGGGACCTCGGTGGTACCGAACTCGTCGGGCTGGGCTGTTTTCGGGCCGCCCGGACTCATTCCGGGGGCAGGGTCGGAGCGGCGTGGGATGTCCCGGCGCGTGCACCGCGGGAAAATCTCCCTGGTGCATCGGGGCGGCCCTCAGGCCGCTCGGACGTTTCCGTGGCGGGGCCGGGGGCGTGTGTGGTATAGAGCGGTTGGCGTTCTCACGAGGGGATTCGTCCCTGAGCGAAGCGTCGATCGTCTCCCGGGCAGAGTGGACGGACCGCTGGGACCCCGGTATCATCGCACTCAGCGGGCTGGGCCGTCTCCGGGGCGCCCGGAATTTTTCCGGGGCAGGGCTCGGGGCGAGATGAACAGGCCTGGCACTTCCGCGACGGCGCCCCTTCCGAAGCGGAGTGCTGGGCGGTGCCTTGGTCCCCCCAGGGGATTGTTTTACCCTGGGTGGACGTGCTGGTCGCCACGGCGGCTAGGATGCGGAGGGGGCGTCGCCTCCGTTGCCCGATCTGTCCGTGGGGCCCCCCCGGGTGGCGCCACTCGTGACGGTGCCCCCGCTGTCGGAGGCGGGGGACTCCCGAAAGCCCGTGCGGGGCGAGTCCTTGATGGCTCCTCCGTACGGGTGTGTAAGGGGCGGGAGACCAGTGCTCCGGATGTAACATTCCCGGAGCCCGTGCCATAAGCTGACCCCCCGGGAGTACCCGGGGCACTCCTTCCCACCTAGTGGGGGGAGTGGGAGATACGCGGTCGGTCCAGCCGTCACGGGGAGTGGGATCAATCGTATTATGACTACTCTTAAACAACAATTATCTAAGGAAGAAGGGGAAAGTGACGTGTCGCTTGGCACGCGCTCTAACAAGAGCTCGAGGGGGGTGAAGTCCTCATCCCTCCCGAAGCAAAGCGGGGGCAACGTGTCCCCTGCGGAAGGGAGAGACGCCTCCACATATAAAAAGGGGCCGCGCATGGGAGCCGGCGGGCTGGAGCTATTCAGCTCAGCCGGATTCCAGGGCACTGACGGGATCTCTAGACCCACCACCACCGAGTGCGAGGTGGCATTGATCCCACTAACCAATGAACGGGAATTCCCCCCTCTGAAAACACCGAGCCACACGGGAACGGCTCCCTTTATAAAACCGGGACCAGCCTGTACGAAAAAAAAGGATGCCCGGAAGACCGTCCCCGAGACCGGCTTCTCAGGGGCCACTTCCTCCACACTCATATCGTCCTCGGACGAAGAGATGACAAGGAACGGAGGAAAGGGAAAGAGGAGAACAAAGGCGTTCCGCGCGGCAAATGCCGCTAAGCGCGTCATCGTCTCCACCTCAGATTCATCCGAGGAAGAAGAAGAAGAGGAAAAGGAGAAAAGGAAACGGGGCAGGCCGGCCATCGACCCAACACACGAAGGGAAATTCACCGCTGAGGCCCTTGCGAAAAAGGCGGCGAAAGCAGCTGCCAAAAAGTTGGAGGCGGATCACTTGGCGATCATTGATCCCCAAGTCCTCCCGACCTTCAACAGGTTACAGAAGGCCAACCAGATGGCTGAAGAGCTCAGTGAGACCTATGAAAACGAGCCAACTAACGCGATCGCTGCCATTATGTCCCAGGGACTGGCGTCAATCGCTAAATCACTAGAGCGCTCGGGGCACATCCAGAGTCCCATCATCAGGAGGGACCTCTGGGATGCCTACGCGAGGCTCGCTGCCTGCACCAGCTCCCTTCTTGTTAGGAAGGGAGCACAGGAAGCCACCCTCCTGCAAAAGAACCTAGACCGCCGACTTCAAGAGGCGCAGGAGAGGTGGGATAAAGAAAGGGATAAGCTAAGACGCGAGCTTACGCTTTTATAAGCGAAAAACGCGCGTCTAAAAGCCAGGGCTAAAGCGAGTAGACCGGAAGCAAATCTGGCTACGTCTCCCGAGGAGAAGACGGCCCCCACTGATGCAGGAACACACCATCATGCGATGAGTTGCTCCGAATCGGAGGAGCTCCCGGCCGTAGCAGCATCCCAGACTCCCCAAGTCCCTGACGTAGAAATGGGGCCTCCAATGGATTTCCCCCCACTGGGCACCAGGGCTAAGGGAAAAAGGAGAGAAAAACCAGTGGTCATCAGTGATGAAATTTTAAAACAGCCCTTCTACCGGCCGGCCATTGCGGGGGTCCAGCACCAGCTGAATCCCCTGTCCGATGTGCCGGACAAGAAGGCGGGCAAAACACTACGGCCACCAGAAAACCCGGGAAGCCTGACCGCGAGGAGCCGACAGTCCCATGGAACCACCGTGGAGGCCAGGGTCAGAGAAATCCTCCCGGTGGTCCTACAAGATATAGGACTCGCTGCCGAGAGCCGGGGGGCCTCTCTCGAGAGAACAGCCCCCAAACCGGAGGCCCCACAGGCGAGGCCGACGGCCGTAGAAAAGAGTACAGAACTCCCACTGCAAAGGGCAAAATATGGGGAGCAACCTTGGACTCAGGTCGTAGCCAAGTCAAAGAAGAGAAAGGCGGCCAAAAAAGACGCGGGAAATAGCGAGGGAAAAGCCTCCTTGGGAAAGGTACTCCCTCTCAAAACAAACTCGGCGCCTCAGAAAGTCGGAAACCCCCAAAGCAAAGGGGGAAAGAAGAAGGCTGACGCCCCACCTCAAAAAAGGACGGAGCCCACCCAACAAAAATCAGGGTTAAAAAAGATAAAGCAGCCAAATACGGCGGCTGTATCAATAACCTGCAAGGGGACACAATCGAAAAGGGGGCCTATAGCGAGGTTATGAAAATGGCGCGGGACGAGATAAGTCTGGAATCCCTCGGAATAGGCGACCTTCGGCCCAGAAGGGCAGTAACTGGCGCCATGATCCTAGAGATTCGTGGCAACGGAAACGCGGAGAAGGCCGACGCTCTAGCAAATGAGCTCAGAGAATTCCTAGCCCATAGGGATGACGTCAGAATTGCTCGCCCCTCCAAGACGGTTGAACTGAGACTATCAGGTCTCGATGACTCAATCGCGACACAGGAGGTGGCGAGTGCGGTGGGGAGCATTGGTGGCTGCTCCCCGTCTGACGTCAAGATAGGTGAGATCCGCCGAGCCCCTAACGGCCTCGGCACATGTTGGTTGCGGTGCTCCGCGGGAGCCGGCAAAGCGGTTCTGGCCGCCCCACGCTTTAGAGTGGGATGGTCAAGCTGCAGGGCCGCACTCCTCCCTCCGCGGGGGCTGCAATGCTTTAGGTGCCTGGCCGCCGGGCACACGCAAGCGAATTGCAGCAGCCAGGTCGACAGAACCGGCTGCTGCTACAAGTGTGGTGGCATAGGTCACCAGGCCAGCACCTGCGCGAACAAAGCGTGTTGCCCGGTATGCCTCGAAAGGGGCAAACCGGCGGATCACCGGGTGGGCAGCAACTCCTGCCACACCACTAGCAAGAAAGGAGGAGGAGCGCCATGGGCCAAAGTGCCGCAACCTGCGGACAAAAGCCCACAGCAAAAGGTGGCAGTAAAGGAAGGGGGAAAGGAGGGTACGGGCAGACAGCCCCCCTCCAGCTCTCCGCCCCCTCCCACCACGACAACGGTCTCGTCCTCTAAGAAGAAGAGGGGGGCGGCAAAAATTAGCCCCCCTCCTAAAGACCACCCCACTCTTGGTGGGGTGGGCGAGCCCAGGGTAATGTTCACGAACCAAACCTCGACCGCCCCTGGGGGCCCCTTCCCAGCCGAGAAAGGGTGCCGAGAAATGATGGTGTCGCCGACACCCAATATAGCGATGGAGGTGGAGGAGCCTCGGCCGTCAACGAGCAATGACCCATAAGCTCCTCCAGACGAACCTCAATCACGCCAGGGCTGCTCAGGATATCCTGATGCAGTGCCTGACGGAGAGAGAAGGAGGGCTGACTATCGCTGCCGACCCATATAGGATCCCCGACGATCACCTTCATTGGGCCGGGGATACCTTGGGCAGGGTAGCGATAGTCAGCCAGGATGCACGCGACGCCCCGCCGATGCTCCCGGTGGAGTCAGGGGAGGGCTTTGTCCTGGTCGAGTGGGGACCCATCGACGTCCTTGGGGTTTACTTCCCCCCGAGTCTCAGTCGGGGGGAGTACGAGGCGGCCCAGGAGCGGGCGGGAGAAGCCACTTTTAGGCGCTCTCCCAGGCCAATCATCGTGGGAGGGGATTTCAACGCCCATGCAGTCGCGTGGGGGTCCCCGACCACAAACTTCAGAGGTCGTCTCACCCTAGAGTGGGCGGCGGGACTCGACCTCGCGTTGCTAAATCGAGGTCGGGTCAGCACCTTCGTGGATGGCCGCGGTGAATCCATCGTGGATCTCACTTGGGCCTCTCCAGGCGCTCTCGATAGGGTCAGTGCCTGGAGAGTGGAAGCTGCTCCCCTCGGGGAGCTAACGGATCACAGACTGATCGAGATGGAGGTGGCCTCCACATCCGCGGAGGTGCGAGCGGGAACCCGCCGCTAAAGGGTGGAGAGGAGATGGGTCCTCAGAAAACTCGACCAGGACGCCCTCGAGGTCAGCCTCACCGCTTCAACGTGGGCTGATCGGGGGCAAGATGGCGGGGCCGATGCAGAAGCCGAGTGGCTCTGTGACGCCATGTCGCGTGCGTGCGATGCCTCCATGCCCCGCAGCCGCCCAAGGGCGCAGCGCGCTACCTACTAGTGGTCCGAGGAGCTCGCCCAGCTAAGGCGGGCGACGGTGACCACCAGGAGAGCGTTTACGCGCGCCCGGCGCCGGGGCGGGGAGGCAGAAATAGAAGAAACGAGGGCGCCCCTCAAAGACGCCAGGAAGGCGTTGAGGGTCGCCATTCG
This sequence comes from Solenopsis invicta, assembly GCF_016802725.1. Lineage (NCBI taxonomy): Eukaryota > Metazoa > Arthropoda > Insecta > Hymenoptera > Formicidae > Solenopsis > Solenopsis invicta. Next base: position 18,727,930 of record NC_052667.1, read on the forward strand.
CCGGGCGAAGGCTGAGGCCTGGGATGAGTTCATCTCGGGCCTCACGAGGGACCCATGGGGAAGGCCATATAAAATGGCCATCGGTAAACTTCGCCCATGGGCTCCCCCCCTCACAGAGTCGTTGGACCCCCGGTTCCTGAAGCGGGTGGTGGACCAGTTGTTCCCCACCCGCGAGAGGGACATACCGGCCAGGTCGGGTCCCCCCCCCCCGGGCTGGTCGGAGGAACTGGGGGTCAAAAGCCACGAGCTCGAGGAGGCCTTCGCCCGAATTAGAAACAAGGGCAGAGCCCGCGCGCCCGGCCCAGACGGAGTCTTTGGCAAAGTCTGGGTCCGGGCCGCACCGGTGATGGGTGAGGATCTCAAAAGGGTCCTCACCCAATGTTTCAAGGAAGGCGTTTTTCTCAGGAGGTGGAAGAGGGCCCGGCTTGTCCTACTGAGGAAAGTGGGTAAGCCAGCGGAGGATCTCTCCGCGTACAGGCCCCTCTGCATGCTGGATGATGCGGGCAAGATCCACGAACGTGTGATTGCCAACCGCATCATCCGGCATATGTCCCGGATAGGTCCCGATCTATCCCCCGGTCAGTTCGGATTCCGCGAGGGGCGCTCAACGATAGACGCTATCCAGCACATTCGCGCCCTCGTGGAGTCCATGACGGGGGAGGGAAGAGTGGCGTTGGCGGTGTCGTTGGACATTGCCAACGCCTTCAACACCGTCCCGTGGGGCAGGCAGGGTAGTGGCGGCCCTGATCGAACACTACGGCCTGCCGCCCTACCTTGTCGAGACGGTGAGGGACTATTTCCGGGATAGAACGCTGGAGTACATTGACAAGGATGGACTCCAGCAGCAGAGGGACATGACGTGCAGCGTTCCGCAGGGGTCGGTCCTCGGCCCCCGCTATGGACGCCGCTTACGACGTCGTTCTCCGCACGGGCCTTCCCCCCGGCTGCCACACGGTGTGCTACGCCGATGACACGTTAGTGGTGGCCGGGGGAACCTCCTGGGAGCAAGCGGTCGCGAGAGCCAATTGGGCGATGGTATGCGCGGTCGGCGCAATCGAGGACCTGGGGCTGAGGGTGGTCACATAAAACGGAAGCCATCTTCTTTCACGATTGCTCCCGGGGGCCACCCCCACAGGCCTCGGTCCTTGTGGGACGGACACAAATGGGTGACACTCTTTTGGACACAGCACGATTGGACACCAACCAATCATCTTGACTTATCTAACCAAACCAACGGAAAAACTCTAGGCATCGGCCGCTGTGAGTGGTGGTGTCCAATCGTGCGGTGTCCAATCGTGCGCACCCCGACACAAATCCAGGTGAGGACAACCCTTAAATACCTGGGGTTGACCCTGGACGGCCGGTGGGGTTTCGTCGAACACTTCGACGATCTAGCCCCACGGGTGGGCAAGAGGGCCAATGCCTTCAGAGGTCTTATGCCCAACCTCCGGGGCCCGGGTATAGGTGCGAGATGCGCGTACATGCACGCTGTCATGTCCGGGGCGCTATACGGCGCTCCGGTCTGGTGCGGGGCGATGGGGGCCAGCAGCAAGATTAGAAAACACTTGCACGATGTGCAAAGGCTGCTGGCCCTATGCATTGCGCGCGCATATCGCGCCTCTCCTAACGACGCCTTAATGGTCCTGGCGGGAGTGCCGCCAGCGGAGTTCCTGGCAACGGCTCGAGCAACCCTCTATGCTCGGGTCAAGGCCTCCCGCCTACGGGGCAACGACATTGCCCTGAGAACCATGGCGTCGTGGAGAGAGAGAGCCCGTCGGCGGACGATCGAGGAATGGCGCAACCACCTCGTCGAAAACCCGCCGACAGTGGGCACCCGGGTACTGGAGGCCGTCCTCCCCCACCTGGAGGAGTGGGTAGACCGCCCATGGGGCGGTCTATCATACAGGATAACGCAGGTGCTCACCGGACATGGTTGTTTCGGGGAGTACCTGTGTAGAATCCAAAAAGAGCCGACCGCGCGTTGCCACCACTGTGAGGCGGAGGTGGACTCTGCGCAGCACACGCTGGAGCATTGTCCAGCGTGGGACGAGCTGCGCAGAGTCCTCATTGACGAAGTCGGGGAAGACCTCTCCTTGAGGGCTGTCGTTGCCAAGATGGTCCTCAGAAAGAGTTGCTGGAAGGCGGTCGCCTCCTTCTGCGAATAGGTTATGTCGCAGAAGGAGGCGGCCGAGACGGCCAGAGAAAGGCTTAGGGGAGGAAGACCCGGTGGGGGCGGAAGGCGACGACGTCGCCGACCCAACCCCCGGAGAAATGGTGGAGGCGGGGATCCCCGCCCTCCGAGAGACCGACCGGGCCCTCCCGATGGCGGGGGTCCCCGCAGGAAGCGGAGAAGAATCACCGGCCCACAACCCCCCCTCCCTCCAAACCATCGAGGAAGAGGGGGAGAGCGACGGCGATTTCCCCAACAACAACGGGGAAGACGACCCTCCTGCCTCCCCTGCCGAAGGCCCAGCATACGGGACCCGAAGCAGGGCGAGGCAGTTCACATCAATTACGGCTCCCGGCGAGGCTAACTCCCAGTGACATTGAGAGGTGGGTCCCTTCCTAGACAGGGGAGATAACCCTCCCAGCCTCGCCGGGGTGAGGGGAGCGGGGCAAGTGCTCCCTCCCCCCACGAGCGTCAGGGAGCTCGCGCCAAATGGCGCAGCTAGGCCCAGGAACCATCCGGCGGGGGCCGGACCCCCGGGCCTGTACCCCCAACACCAACAGGGGAAGAGGCGGGGGAGGGACGGTGTCCCTGTCCCCCCGACCTAGGGCAGACTAGGCCCTAAAGCCCTGCCAGAGGTGCCTACCGCTAAGGCGCCCCTGGCGAGAGGAGTCGGCCGCAACTGGCCGACTGGGTCCGGGGGGCTCCGGAAGTATGCTGCACGCGTTCCCGGAGCCCTCCAGTTATGGACCAGGGCAGGACACCCGTAGAAGTTTTAGTGGGTATGTCCTCGTCGACACGTCGTCGGCGGGGAAGAGCCCCACATAACCGCCCGGCCTCCCCCGAGGCCTGGGGTATGCGCTAACGCATTTCCTCTCCGTAAACAAAAAAAAACAAAAAAAAGGCGCAGCGGATCGGATGGTGATACTGGCTGACGGGAAAAAGGCAATTTTGCCGGAGCACGGCCCTATATATACCCGGCGACTCCGTTCGCCTCCGTCATTTTCGGCGCTTGACGGCGGAGTCACCGGAGTGGGACGAACGCGCGTTTCCTCGTGTGCGCGTGCGCGCCGACTTGGCGCGCGCGATGGCTCGACACGGTTTTCGCCGCGCGTAGCTCGTGGTATTCTTTATAATTGGGTGCCCGAGGCATCCTCGGTTATAGCCCGGCGGCTCTTTCTTCGGCTGTTGGTGCCCGGGGACAATGCATATTATTTTTCGGGGGTCTGCATCGTTACAAACTCGAGATTTTTCTCTTTTTTTCTTAAATCACATCATTTGTCACATACACTACAATCATTCTTTTGATCGAAAAATACTAACGCATCACTTTATACAAATCACTATCGTCAATTACTATTAGTCACTATTAATTACGCGTGAGAATTACTTAAAAAATGAAACACGTGCATGTGACCATGATCTCGAAAATTTCAAGGTCATTCCTGTTTTGATGGCCGAAAGACTGAGTTTGATATGAGACAAGAGACAGTCGCTCGAGAAACGTGAGCCGTGAACGCGTCGCGAATGCAACGTTTGGCTCGTCCAAGATGACCGTGAAATCTTCGAGTTCATGGTCACAAACGCAATAGTATTTTTAATTATCGCCTTCTGACTTTTAGGTTAGGCAACAATTTTCCGAAAAATAGCGGAGACAATGTTGGTACCAACAAAAATCCCTAAAGGGCGTGATTTTAATTTCTATAGATTTGTAGCACTGTTTAAGTAGTAAGTCCATCAGTTTGCGTAATCTCTTTGACATACGTGCGCGCGTGTTTAAAATAAGTGTTGTATAACTATAATAGAGTAAAATGTAAATATCAAATATAAAAGTGTAGTGTTTGATTAAAATAAAACTTAATAACAATGACAATAAGTAAAAACATAAAGTGCACAGAACATAATAAGTGAGAACATAAAATGAAACACAATAAATATTATGTGTATATATTATGTGTGTAGGTATCTATATATATATATATATATATATATATATATATATATATATATATATATGGGGCATTCTCCGTCAAAAAGGCCACCCCTGCTGCCCATTTCAATTTTTGAGATAAAATGTTCGAAAAGGGCTTAAAATTTTCGTTGAAATATCTATTTTTTGATGCCGTTTGGCCTTTTGGAAAATTCAAAATGGCGGACCTAATATCACGGCTAGAATGAAAAAAGCCTTTGAAAAAATACGAAATAATAACGTGAATAAATGTGCAAGATATGACGTAGCAGAGGTCTAATCCTTATGTGTAAGTGTGTGAGTGTGTGTGAGTGTGTGTGTGGGGGGGAGGTAGGGGGAGGGGGGATACGCGCGCTCATACGCGTGCGTGTATAAATGAATCACGTAAAAATCCTTGCTCAACATGGTCTGGCTATCAAGACATTTGCATACAAAATTTCGAATCATTTCATTATCCTTGTCCTGAAAAAGTACGTCACAAAAAACCTACAGTACAGAAAATATTGTTCTTTAAAAAACATTTTCTCCACAGAATAATAGTAAGATTACTTAAAATTACTTTGAAACTTATACTATACTTATATTCCTCTTTTTGATAGTTGATCTATATTAGTCTTAACTCTTATGTTTGAAATGCTTGATTTACGCGAATCCCTTAGCTTCTCACATTCGGGATGCTTGATTTACGTGAGTCCCCTTGCCTCTCACATTCGGAGTGCTTGATTTACGTGAGTCCCCTTGCCTCTCATATTCGAGGTGCTTGATTTACGTGAGTCCCCTTGCCTCTTACATTTGGGGTGCTTGATTTACGTGAGTTCCCTTGCCTCTCACGTGTGTACGTATGTGCGTGTATGTGTATGTGTGTCTGTATATGTAGATAGATGTTTCATGAAATATTTTTTTATTTTTATCCTATATTTCTTATTTTTGTTCTCATAACTGCCATAGTATTCCATTTGTATCATTGGAATACCTTTTGATTAGTACTTTATTCTCGTCCACAACTATAAACCCATGATTTTTAAGAATTTGCGGTACAGGCGGTGCAGTTTCAAATCTCTTCTTAAGTTTTCTTTTTACCTTCTCATGGTCAGTTTTTTGTAAATAAAAAATCTTTATGTTTTTGAAATGCTTTTTAGCCCAATTAAAAAGAACTTGAGATGTTAATATTGCATCCTGTGGTTTAGCAACAAGACTTGCTTTATATGCCTCTCTTTTGAAAGTAGCACCAATGCCATCATAAGCACTTTTACCGTGAGCAGTCGCACTGTAATGCCATTCTGCTTGAATATTGAAATCATGTTTATGATGCACTAAGTTAGCAATCTGAAATTTATTTTTAAAATGCTGTTTTGCCCCATCTGTCATGTATGTATAATACTCTTTTAAGATTTTTGACATTTTTTAAAATCTCTGGAATTAATAATGTTTGTACAGTGTAAACGGCAGCGGTATCGTGTTTCAAACTCTCTAATAAAAATACATTGTGCTTCAATTCAGAATTTTCTTTATAATAGTAAATAACAAGAAATACAGTACACTGATCATTATTGAAGTGAAATGCTTGTGAGGCATTTTGACAAACATATGAATAGTTTTCAGAAAAATCAAACATGACAATTACTTCATCTTCACAAAGATTTTCTTTTTTTTCTGAAATGAAAAGCATTTGTTGTTTGGCGATAAATGAATGAGATTTCAGAATTTGTAATTTGTTGCATAACTCGTTTATGAACTCATCAACTTTTAACTGTTGCGTTAATAGAGTTGATCGATCAGTTCCGGTCCATAAAGAACATTGAACATGGGAAATGCATGAATCGTCCAATAGTTTAGAAAGCTTTGTAGAAAGCTCGGTAGTACCTGGGCATTGAACACATTTATCAAAATAGCAATCAGGATTCGATTCCTTACATATAATTTCATTCAAACAATCTTTATAATTGGAAAGTGGCTTGTCTATATTTTCTGTTAGTTTCCGTACATCAATTGCATCAATCATTAACTTGACATTTTCATGGATTGTGCAAACACAAACGGAATGTGTTCCAGAAGCCCCAGGGAGTATGCAATTTCTAGGTCTAAGTTTAGCAAATGTACTAAAGCTAACATCATATTTTGGGTTGGATTCTTTAAATAAGGCATGCAGTTCTTTTAAATTTAATAGTAAAAAACGTTTTTGCACTATTATCCGTTTATTATTATTTATTACGGAAATGGCATTCTTCATTCCAGGCATTATCCTGCTGTTTATATCACTATTATAAAACTCAATTACTTTTTCAACAGTAGTTTGCGGTAAAACTTTCCCAACTCTTTTAGTAGTATCAGCTAATACGCCATGGTTGAATTTCAATTCCTTAGATTTTTTTGCTAAATATCGTGATGCACCAAATTCTTTTACTATTTTTCTCACTCCAAGACGACGGAGCTATAGTGAGAATTCGCACCCTTAAAGGATCATTGTGTTTCAAGGTGGAAAATTTTTGTTTAAGACCATTAAGCATTTCTTCCAGTTCAATTTCTCTAGGTGATCGAATGTTATCTTCATTATAAGAAATCTCTGAGTTATCAATATCCATTGTTAATGAGCTTCCATCACATTCCATATTTGTGACACAATCATTAGATTCATCTAAAGACATATCAACATATTCCGTCCTACTTTTTTTCCTACATGCACAACAAATTTTAGAATTGGTATCTCAGGAAATTTGTCCCGAATGAATTTTGGTATCACTCGTAAATCTTTACCACAATGTCCTTTTTCACCAAGTTTCTTGAATGGATTCATACATCTATCTGTACGAGATTTAGCCGACATTTTTTATTTTGGATGTGGTACAGGTAAGAGATAATTGGAATAATTGTAGAAAAAGTAAAAGTCGATAAAGAAGAGACAAAAACGTGAGTTGAATATTCTATTTAACATAAAAAAACTTATTGATTGACTGAATTGCAAACTATAATTAATTAACTCGATAAATTCTGTGACTAATAAATGTATTGTGATGAGGTTCTCTAATCCAAAACAAGACGAGAAAATTTGAAAAATGAAAAAATATTGCTGTGCCTTTTATTCCATATGTGTAGATTTTTATACGAGATATAAGCACTGCCACATCCATCTAGCGGCGATACCGCGTACTACTCGCAGGTGTACGACTTTAAAGATAGATCTTTTGGGTTCATGCAGTGAATATGTCGTCAATATATTCGATTGACTTGTTCGCTATCGACTGTCAATCTTATGTATTTTGATCAACAGATGCTGCTGCATTTTTACGTGATGTTTGCTAACACTATTTGCAATAAAAAAACTGCTTGGCGTTTGTTAACAGTCTGTCATCAATATGTTCGACATTTGCTTACTGTTAACCACTCTGTCATATATTTTACCAAGATTATTGCATATTAACAAAAGTGTGCTACCATAATTGACTATAACAAAGTATGTTTTCTGTTTGCGGTTTTTCTACTAACTAATCTGTTGCCAACATTTGCAATTGTAAAAAATGTTATAAGGGATAATATAAGTTTCAAAGTAATTTTAAGTAACCTTACTATTATTCTGTGGAGAAAATGTTTTTTAAAGAACAATATTTTCTGTACCGTAGGTTTTTTGTGACGTACTTTTTCAGGACAAGGATAATGAAATGATTCAAAACTTTGTATGCAAATGTCTTGATAGCCAGACCATGTTGAGCAAGGATTTTTACGTGATTCATTTATACACGCACGCGTATGAGCGCGCGTATCCCCCCTCCCCCTACCTCCCCCCACACACACACTCACACACACTCACACACTTACACATAAGGATTAGACCTCTGCTACGTCATATCTTGCACATTTATTCACGTTATTATGTATTTTTTCAAAGGCTTTTTTCATTCTAGCCGTGATATTAGGTCCGCCATTTTGAATTTTCCAAAAGGCCAAACGGCATCGAAAAATAGACATTTCAACGAAAATTTTAAGCCCTTTTCGAACATTTTATCTCAAAAATTGAAATGGGCAGCAGGGGTGGCCTTTTGGACGGAGAATGCCCCATATATATATGTATGTATGTATATAAATATGTGTATATATATATATATATATGTATTGCGACCGCACTCACGAGCGTGGTGCAACTGTGTTAATTGCCCGTGGCGCTAGTTAGGTAGCCAGGGGGTTCGCGAAGTCGCTCACATCAAGTGCGCGAAATTAGACGATACGGTTGGGCGCCAGGCACGAGCGAGCGTGCCGCTCTGAAATCGGGACGTGACCGATCTCTCGATTCACGCCCAAAAAGAAACGCGAAAACACTCTACGTCGTCACGAGCAATAACGGGCTCCCTTAACCGGTAGCTCAGCCACGGAATTGGCAGAGGGGGTGGCTCGCGACGGACGGGGTGACAGAGGAGAGCGAGGGAACTTAGAGAAAACGCTTCAGTCCGATAGAAAAATAAACAATATATTTCCGAGATATGACGCTACTCACAAGGTTCTGCGACGGGGCCTCGCGACCCGGACGCGAGCGGAAAATATCGCGCGGTCGTCGGTACGAGCTCACCAAACGGAGAGAGTCACAATTCCTCTCTGAGCAGCGGCAGACAAACACCGTGCACTCTCGCCACTCTACACACGCACTCTCAGTTCACGCAAAATTATGGCGATTCGGCGCGAAGCAAGCGTTCGGAAGTACGCTGAACAAAACGGACATCGCCCAACAGAAACGCATACATACGCTACTACAGACGACATACAAGAATGTATCACAATTAACGCGACTTGGCTGTGGTGTCGGCGACGCTCTCAATAAACGGAACCGAACGAATCCCGACGCGACTTAATCGGATGAGGCGCACGGCGGCCGAGCACGCGGACAGCACGCGATCACTGGCGTGTTCCCGGCGGGGGATTTTACGGCGAACGATAACTCTAACGGCAGCTACCGCGCGCGCGACTCATCCGACCGGCGAAATCGGTGGCTTTACACAAAAATCGTTCGTCTCACCACGACGCTGGCCTGGCTCGCAAATCGTCCTCGCACGGGGATGTGGCACGTCCTCGGCTCCCGTCGTCTCGGCTCGTGGCAGCGCACTCGCGACGATCCACAGCGAAGTGATCGATAGCGCGAGGAAATTCGGCAGGCGGCACGCAGGATCTCTCGCCCCACGCACGGGGGTTCGTCGCGCCGCGCTATTGGTTCCGCCTTATACCGCGGTCCTCGCGACCCTCTAATCAGGCTGTCGCGCCGCGGCGCGCAATTCGAGGTAGGTCGGTCTCTTCGGGCAGCTTGCGACTCTTCCCGTGGTTTTCCCGAGACCGGACGGCTATCCCTACGGACTCTTCGACGTCCGGTGCCCCCGCGCTCGGGACCACGTCAGGAACTTTCTCTCGCAGCTCCTCGTTCGGGGTCTCCTACGCGATGATCGGCGTGGAGTGTCGACTTCCCCTACGCCGGACCTTCCCTCTTTGTGTCCTGCAATTTCAGCGGCTTTACTGTTGCGTATAGGCGCGACGGTAAGAGATAACGTAATTAAAATAAAGAGAGATCACCTGTCGTGCGCGCTACTGCGATCCTGCGCACGGTCCGGAAGGTCTCAAGTGGCGGCAGGTCCTCCTTCTTCTAGTCTGCTCGCCGGGTGAGATTTCGTCGATACAAAAATTGAATATTCGCTAGCCGCCGATCCGCAAAACGTCGCTAAAATTAACGGACGGTCACACGCACACAAAACAAAAACGCGGAATTGTAAGCGCACTCGCCGACACGTCCGTCTCCGAGCCGAGAGGACGTAAAGCCGCAGCGCGCGCTCCTCGTTCGGATTTTACGATCCTTGTGACGGACAGCCAAACGGGATGTCACGTCACAGTATATATATATATATATACATATATATATATATATATATATATATATATATATATATATATATATATACGAGGTGTGTTCAAAAAGTATCGCGAATTTTGTGTTTTTTCAAAAATTATTTATTTATTCATGAATATCTATTTTGTCCCCTTCAAAGTAATCCCCATGAGATATTATACACTTGTGCCAACGGTTTTTCCAATCTTCGAAGCACTTCAAAAAATCATTTTTTTTTATCTTGTTCAGCTCCTCCTTCGATGCCGTCTTTATCTCGTCAAGCGTAGCGTAACGTCGTCCTTTCATGGGCCTCTTCAGTTTAGGGAACAAGAAAAAGTCACAGGGGGCCAGATCTGGGGAATACGGTGGCTGCGGCATCATTAGTGTGTTGTTTTTGGCCAAAAAGTCGCGCACAAGCAACGATGTGTGAGCAGGGGCGTTATCGTGGTGCAAAAGCCAATTTTTGTTCTTCCACAAATCCGGGCGTTTCTGGCGGATTGCTTCGCGCAAATTGCGCATAACTTGCAGGTAATATTCCTTATTGACCGTTCTACCCTGTGGCAAGAACTCATGATGCACCACGCCCCTGCAATCGAAGAAAACTGTCAGCAAAACTTTCACATTCGACCGAACTTGGCGCGCTTTTTTCGGTCTTGGTTCGTGCGGCAGCTTCCATTGAGATGATTGAGCTTTGGTTTCCACGTCATAACCATAAACCCACGATTCGTCACCAGTTATGACCCTCTGGAGCAAATTTGGGTCGTCGCGGACAGAGTCCAACATCTCATTAGCAATGTTCATGCGATGCTGTTTTTGGTCGCAATTGAGCAATTTTGGTACGAATTTCGCGGCGACCCGTCTCATGCCCAAATCATTGATAAAAATCGAATGGCACGAGCCAATCGATATGTTTAGGTCCTCAGCAACTTCTCTAACGGTGATTCGACGATTGGCCAATACCATTTTCTCCACTTCATTAATTTTTTCGTCTGTTGTTGAAGTGCTCGGGCGTCCGGCACGCTCTTCGTCGTTCACATCTTCTCGGCCTTCTGAGAACATTTTGTACCACCGATAAACGTTGCTTCGGTCCAAGGTAGCTTCTCCGTATGCCACAGTCAACATTCGGAATGCATCCGCGCACTTAATTTCGTTTTTCACACAAAATTTGATACAGGTTCTTTGATCCATTTTTTTGAATAGGTAAAAATCGAAGACGATCCAAAACACGTGCAAGCAAAGCAGCTGTCAACAATTAAGTGAACATTCAAAATGGCCGAGCTTGTCGGCATAAGTGAGAGACATGAGTACCAACATAACGCCACAAAAAGATCGAAATTCGAATATACGTAACCCGCGAAAATTCAAAATTCGCGATACTTTTTGAACACACCTCGTACATGTCAGGTAACTACCGCCTGTGGTTTCGTGGATTGATAGATCAAGTAAAACTGAGCAGAAAAGTCTTTTATTATTTTTTAATATTTGCCATAGTTAACAAAAAAAATTAATAAAGTCTGCGAATAAGCGCGTATCACCGCGCGCAAGGATCGCCCACCGGTCGCCGAGACATAGGCAGCCGCGGCTGTAGGCTTGGTGCGGTGAGGAGGGAAAAGCAGCAGTAACTCGAGGGCGTAGCTACTGCTGCTTTTCCCTCCTCACCGCGCCGCGCCGCCAGCCGCGACTACCTACGTCTCGGCGATCGGTGGGCGGTCCTTGCGCGCGGTGATACGTGCTTCTTCGCAGACTTTATTAATTTTTTTTTTGTTAACTATGGCAAATATTAAAAAATGGTAAAGGACTTTTCTGCTCAGTTTTACTTGATCTATCAAGTTACGAAACTACGGGCGGTAGTTACCTGACACCCTGTATATACAGGGTGAGTCATTTTAATCTATGGACCCGAATATCTTCCAAATAACGGTATCTTCCAAATAACGGTATCTACCAAAAAATGGTTTAGATAAAAGTTGACCAAGACAGAGGGGGTCATTCAATTGTACCATTGGTTTTGACCTTGAGGTCAATTTTGAAGGTTATTTCAAGGTTACGATGGTTTTTTGAAAGGGACACCCTATTTTTGACTGCGGATTTCGAAAGAGCGGAAAATTTTATATCAAACTTGTTTTATAAAAAATTGTTTTTGCGACCTTGGAAAGGTCAAAAATGAAGGTGAAATGCCTGAAAAACAATCTGGTGTACTTTTTCTGAAATGACGTGGTTTTCTGGGTAACACAAATGTGCATAATGCTTAAACAAAGTCAATGAATTGTAAAAGTGTTAATCACTTTGACTAGCTTGAACGTGAGGTCAATTTTCAAGGTTGTTTGCGGCTCATAATGCATTTTTTGATTAGTAAACCCTATTTTTGACAGCAGAACCTGTTTCTTGACAATGGGCTCTTAAACAATGGCACTTTTTACATGAGCATAGGGAGTTTTTCGACCTGACCTTTTGAAGGTCATATCAAGGTCAAAAGCACTTTCATCTTATTTTTAGCGTTACCCGGAAACAACGACGTGGACGTAGTAAGTTCTGTTTCCTTTAGGGTGCTTGATTATCGTGAGTCCCCTTGCCTCTCACGTCGGGGTGCTTAATTATCGTGAGTCCCCTTGCCTCTCACGTCGGGGTGCTTGATCATCGTGAGTCCCTTTGCCTCTCACGTCGGGGTGCTTGATTATCGTGAGTCCCCTTGCCTCTCACGTCGGGGTGCTTGATTATCGTGAGTTCCCTCGCCTCTCACTGACACTGTAATTTAAATGAATTACCCACGGAGTAATTGTTCAAAATTACCTCCGTTGGCTTCGAGGCATAACTGCAATCTGTTTTGAAAACTATCCACAGTTTTAAACAGGGTAGCTCTAGGAATGGCTGCACAAGCTCTACGAATGCGGTCCATAAAATCATCTCTAGTGGTTGATCGTTCAGCAAAAACATTTTTCAAGTATCCCCATAAAAGAAATCAGGCGACGTCAAATCTGGTGAGCAAGGAGGCTATTCAATTGGACCCCTTCGTCCAATCCATCTGTCATTGTAACTGGCATTTAAAAAGGCACGTACAATGAGTGCATAATGCGGTGCAGCACCATCTTGTTGAAGCCACATTCTTGCTCTTGTTGCTAAGTCAACATCTTCTAATAAGCCTGGTAAGTGATCTCTTAGCAACGATAAGTAACTGTGTCTATCAACGTTCTCTTCAAAAAAATAAGATCCAATCAAATAACCATTTACAATGCCGCACCACACCATAATACTCCATCGATTTTGATGATCTATTGGCCTATACCAGTGGGGATTAACATCTGACCAATAATGGCAGTTGTGTCTATTAAATTGTCCGTCACTATAAAATTTAGCCTCATCTGAGAAAAACACATACCTAAAAAAATTAGGATCATCGTGTAACATTTGTAAAGCCCACTGGCAAAAAGCAATACGCATCAGATGATGATTAGGCTGTAAAGCCTGCGTAAGAGTGATGTGGAAAGGGTGATAATTTAGAGCTCTTAAAATTCTAACAACAGTTCTTTGTGGTATACCTATTTCCCTTTCAATCTAGCGAGTACTAACATGAGGATTAAGGTGAAATATTGCTAAAATGGTTACAGCTCGCGCATTTTCCTCATATTTATGATGTTGACGTTGACGAACAAGATGTCCATTGCGAGCTCTTTGGACTAAACTACGTATTGTCATATTAGTTAGACGTCGTCTTTCAGGAAAACGTTAATCATAAAGCCTTGATGCTGCATTGTAATTGCTACGACACTCCCCTAAAACTATAATATCAACAATCTCATTAGGACTATAATCAGCCATTCTGGAAAGGTAACTTGTGAATGTAATTACCTACATACCCTGTATGTATGTTTGGAATTTTTAAATTTAAGCAACTTTAAATAGTAAATTTTTCAATTATGCAGAAGTGAGTAAGAAAGAAAAGGAATAAAACTCTATTATAACAATAATTATAAATCTTAAATCAAACGTAATTGTTTAGTTTTTTTCAATCGTTGATTATTAGCATTTGCTGTCAGCTACTTGCAACTTTCGGCCGAATTCTTTGACGCACGCCTATTGCTCCCCTCCCAACGGCGCCGCCGGACGGCGTAACTAAGGAGCGCGATACATCGTCTCAGGACCGTGCGTTACGCCGTCCGGCGGCGCCGTTGCTAAGGCGCGAGCGGTGGGAGGGGAGCAATAGGCGTGCGTCGAAGAATCCGGCCGAAAGTTCCAAGCAGCTGACAGCACTGCGATACCTAATGCTAAGAATCAACGATTGAAAAAAACTAAACAATTACGTTTGATTTAAGATTTATAATTATTGTTATAATAGAGTTTTATTCCTTTTCTTTCTTACTCACTTCTGCATAATTGAAAAATTTACTATTTAAAGTTGCTTAAATTTAAAAATTTCAAACATACATACAGGGTATGTAGGTAATTACATTCACAAGTTACCTTTCCAGAATGGCTGATTATAGTCCTAATGAGATTGTTGATATTATATTAGTTTTAGGGGAGTGTCGTAGCAATTACAATGCAGCATCAAGGCTTTATGCTCAAGGTTTTCCTGAAAGGCAACATCCAACTAATATGACAATACGTAGTTTAGTCCAAAGAGCTCACAATGGACGTCTTGTTCGTCAACGTCAACAACATGAATATGAGGAAAATGATGCGCGAGCTGTAACTATTTTAGCAATACTTCACCTTAATCCTCATGTTAGTACTCGCCAGATTGAAAGGGAAATAGGTATACCACAAAGAACTGTTGTTAGAATTTTAAGAGCTCTAAATTATCACCCTTTCCACATCACTCTTACGCAGGCTTTACAGCCTAATCATCATCTGATGCGTATTGCTTTTTGCCAGTGGGCTTTACAAATGTTACACGATGATCCTAATTTTTTTAGGTATGTTCTTTTCTCAGATGAGGCTAAATTTTATAGTGACGGACAACTTAATAGACACAACTGCCATTATTGATCAGATGTTAATCCCCACTGGTATAGGCCAATAGATTATTAAAATCGATGGAGTATTATGGTGTGGTGCGGCATTGTAAATGGTTATTTGATTGGACCATATTTTTTTGAAGAAAACGTTGATAGACACAGTTACTTATCGTTGCTAAGAGATCATTTACCAGGTTTATTAGAAGATGTTGACTTAGCAACAAGAGCAAGAATGTGGCTTCAACAAGATGGTGCTGCATCGCATTATGCACTCATTGTACGTGCCTTTTTAAATGCCAGTTACAATGACAGATGGATTGGACGAAAGGGTCCAGTTGAATGGCCTCCTTGCTCACCAGATTTGACGTCGCCTGATTTCTTTTTATGGGGTTACTTGAAAAATGTTGTTTTTGCTGAACGACCAACCACAAGAGATGATTTTATGGACCGCGTTCGTAGAGCTTGTGCAGCCATTCCCAAAGCTACCCTGCTTAAAACTGTGGATAGTTTTCAAAACAGATTGCAGTTATGCCTCGAAGCCAACGGAGGTAATTTTGAACAATTACTCCGTGGGTAATTCATTTAAATTACAGTGTCAGTGAGAGGCGAGGGGACTCACGATAATCAAGCACCCCGACGTGAGAGGCAAGGGGACTCACGATAATCAAGCACCCCGACGTGAGAGGCAGGGAGACTCACAATAATCAAGCATCCTAAAGGAAACAGAACTTACTACGTCCACGTCGTTGTTTCAGGTAACGCTAACAGTAAGATAAAAGTGCTTTTGACCTTGATATGACCTTGATATGACCTTCAAAAAGTCAGGTCGAAAAACTCCCTATGCTCATGTAAAAAGTGCCATTGTTTAAGAGCCCATTGTCAAGAAACAGGTTCTGCGGTCAAAAATAGGGTTTACTAATCAAAAAATGCGTTATGAGCCTCAAACAACCTTGAAAATTGACCTCAAGGTCAAACTAGTCAAAGTGATTAACACTTTTACAATTCATTGACTTTGTTTAAGCATTATGCACATTTGTGTTACCCAGAAAACCACGTCATTTCAGAAAAAGTACACCAGATCGTTTTTCAGGCATTTCACCTTCATTTTTGACCTTTCCAAGGTCGCAAAAACAATTTTTTATAAAACAAGTTTGATATAAAATTTTCCGCTCTTTCGAAATCCGCAGTCAAAAATAGGGTGTCCCTTTTAAAAAAACCATCGTAACCTTGAAATAACCTTCAAAATTGACCTCAAGGTCAAAACCAATGATACAATTGAATGACCCCCTCTGTCCTAGTCAACTTTTATCTGAACTATTTTTTTGTAGATATCGTTATTTGGAAGATATTCGGGTCTATAGATTAAAATGACTCACCCTGTGTATATACATATATACTATATATATATATATATGTATATGTGTGTGTGTGTGTGTGTGTATGTGTGTGTGTGTATGTGTGCGTGTGTGTGTGTGTGTGTATATTTATTTATTTTCAATAACGAAATCAATTCATTCATATGTATTTTTATCCGTCCTATCAAACCTTTTGTAACCAATTATTTTCCATAACCAATTATTTTCCTTAACCATGCTTTTAAAATCATTTAACCCAATTCCACGCCACCGCTTCTTAGCCACACTACCCAAATAAGTAATAATAATATCATATAATAATATTAATACGCAAAATAATCGCCTAATTAACTGTAATTAAATATCCTAAAATAATTATAATAAAAAAAAATTAATCAATAATTTTGTCCTGGCAAAATGCAGGACTGGTGACAGCAGCCCATCTAAAAATATACACTACTAAAAAAAAAAAAAAAAAAGATAGGGAACACTTTCCAGACACCAAAAATTAGGCTATTTTCAAATGACTCTGACTCGGTGAAAAATCATTGTAGATAAAAAATAAAATATTATTTTGAAGCTTGAAGATCGAGCTTTAACGCTCTACCAGCAGATTTTCAAAATTCTTATAACTTCTTTGTATTATGCAGTAAAAAAGCACACCTTGTTTTATTCGTTAAAATTTCGTATTTTTGACACTTTGCAGCTCAAACAACAAATTTTTTTCGAATAATTCAAGTAAAGCTTCATAAACGACAACATTTTACCTACAAAATGCTTTTTTTAAATTTTTCTACCATTTTTTTTGACCGAGTTACGCAACTTTAAAGCTAAACCTGTATTTTTTTATAAATGATGTATCCGTATTCCGTGAAAAATCATCGTAAACAAAAAATTAAAAAAGCATTTTAAAACTCAAAGTTTTAGCTTTAACATGCTATTAATGGTTTTCAAAAATTTTTTCAAATTTTTAGTATTATGCTCCAAAAAAGATACATTGTCTTTTCCTTAAAATTACGTATTTTTAACAGCCTGTAGCTCAATAAAAAATTTTTTTTCGACAAATCCAATGCACGTGCCATAAAGTATGATATTTTCTCTACAAAATGCTTTTTTTAAAATTTTTTCTACGATTTTTTTTGACCGAGTTACAAGACTTCGAAGAAATACATTTTTTACAGTACATTTTTCCGAAAAATGACGTCTACCGCCGACTCCAAACCCTCTCTGCTGAGTGTGTATGCGCGCGCGCGCATGAGTGTTTAATAGTGTGTATTTCCTCCTCTCTGATCAATTACTGCTTGCAAGCGTTCTCGCATATTTATACATCTTGCAATATGATCTTGCGGAATGTTGTGCCAAATTTCCGTTAAAATTTCTCACAATTCTTCTAAATTTCGCGGCTGTTCCTCGCGACGCCTTAATCGTCGTTCTATTTCATCCCAAATGTGCTCGATTGGATTTAAGTCCAGGCTATTGGTGGGATGATTTAACAGTCTAATTGCGAGTCGTTGAAAAAAACGTCGCGTTATATTCGTTATACGAAGTCAAGCGTTGTCCTGCATGAAAATAAAGTTCCGACAGGTTTGATTTAACAGCAAAACGTGTGGTCGTAGAATATCGTTGATATAACACACACGAAATACACACTATTGAACCCTTTTGCGCGCGCGCGCATACACACACACACACAGCAGAGAGGGTCATTAAATACTGCAGAAGTGACAAACTGCGGTCCTTATCTTTGCTGTGATACACACACACACACACACACACACACACACACACACACACATACACAGTAGAAAGCGTTTGGAGTCATTAAATACTGCAGAAGTGACGAATTGTGGGGTCCTTATCTCTGCTGTGATACACACACACACACATACACACACACACACATACACACACACACATACACACATACATAGTAAAGAAGGTTTGGAGTCGTTAAATACTGCAGAAGTGACGAACTGTGGGATCCTTATCTCTGCTGTGATACACACACACACACACACACACACCCACACATACACACATACACAGTAAAGAGGGTTTGGAGTCGTTAAATACTGCAGAAGTGACGAACTGTGGGCTCCTTATTTCTTTTGTGACACACACACACACACACACACACACACACACAATGTGCAAAAATCCGACCGGCAACCTCTACGTGGTGCACATCACCGGGATAACACTAGGTTCATAAATATGGAAACATCATGGCTGACGATCACATGACCATTACCACCCGAGTTTGGGGATAAAAGTTGCACGCGCATGCCGAAATTGAGTGATAGGGGCCGATTAAACACGAGCAATTTTATGGTTATGGGTTGGATGTTGTGTCGAACGTCGAACATGACTGTCCGTTCCGTTGCAAAAATTTTTATCTTTATATATGTTCTGTGATTTTTACTGATGTAATATAATATTGAAAGTATACTGTGGGAGGACACATTCAGAAACCAAGACCGTGCTGCAGACGTTGCTGCAGACGTTTCTTATTCAGCGAAAAAGGACCACGTGTTTTGTCGAAAATTCTCAGTCATCAGCGAAAAAAAAGTAGAATAAACGACGCGAGAGAAAAAATATCAAATATGTAGAGAAAGTGAAGAAAGAGATACTCGAGACGAAAGCTGAAGAAAATAAGCAGACAAAATTCTTACAGAAATAATGGGCGTAGTTATTTAATATATACTTCAGAAATCTGAAATGTTGTCTGTGTATCTGGAAAGATTAGCCAAGTAATGCATTTTATATATTTTCACTTGTATCTTTTTTTTATTTACATTTTACTACGTCTCATTTATAATTTCCAGATTTGCGCACTGTACTAATATAAATTTTTACCAAGATGTAACTTGGGATGAAATTCTCATTCACGCAGACGCAAATGAGAGTCTTTGTAAAAAGAATAAATACACTAGCATTGCAATCGCAGCATAATGCGACTTTAGGAACTGATATTATTAAACAAGTGATGCAACTTGGGAAAGCGGCTTATGTTTTATTGGATACCGATTGCGCCAATGGAGGTCATTACCAGAGTGAAATTGAAGGATCAGATTATTGCAACGCTCACTGCACCGCATTGTACGAGCTTGTTGCTTTACAGGTACTTAAACTTTACAATAATCCTTTTTTTTAATGTTTGAACGACAGATGACACTATAATTGTTTTTACAGCGTAGTGTCACTATCACAGTGTAGTAAGGAAATTTGCTACAAATATAGCGTATACTACACCTGTGAGCGGCGAAGATAGTTCGGCAACTGAAATTGAAAAATTGTAAGTACGAATTTTGTTCAACAATTATGATTAACTTATAAATTATTAAATTTTTCTTAGAAAATTTAAAATATTACTAACTTTATTATTATTATTATTATTATTATTATTATTATTATTATTATTATTACCGTTTAATATTCTCAATTATTTTTAAAATTTAAATTATAGATTATCCCATAATTTATTTAATTAATTTTTTATATAAGATAGTAGTATAATATACATTACCTCCTCTTAATAAACATTATTGCTAAATAAATAATATAAATAATTTATTATAAATTCACTTTAATTAAAAAAAAACTATATATTAAAATGTACTAAAATATCTTTACTAACAAATTATTTATAATATATACAATTATTAGATAGTTGTATCAAATCTTTTTATATTATCCAAATATTGTATATTTTTATATTTATAATTTTAGATTACCAGAGGAGCTTTACACGGAGTATGATCCTGCGGGTGTAGCATTTAAGCCTGTTGTACCTATTCCAAAGATTTTGCTCGTTAAAAAAGTACTAGTTAATTATAATTTAAGCGATGAGGGACGATTTACGTGCTGATGATAGGAAGATGGAAACCTTACCGAAGAAAAAAGCAATATGTAAAAGACTGAAGCTGTGATATTAAATTAATGTAAGTTAGTTTAATAATGCTTTTTACTGATTTCTTGGATACTATCGTGAGTAGGAAATTTACAAGAAAAATTTCAAAATTTAACATATTCACTCTTTTTTATACAATTATAAAATGACTCCTCTAAAGAAATGGCACGATTCTTGTAAATTTCCCGAATGTGGTAATTTTTACTACGCGAATGTCGATAAAGGCATTAACAAGCATTTTTTTAAATTTCTGAAAAATCACGATCTTTGTGTTAAATGGAAACTGATTTGTGGCATTGGCATTAATGTAAACTCTGAGAATATGCGTATTTGTGAAGATCATTTCCGAACAGTAGATTTTGTTAACTTTACAAAGCATTTGTTAAATCCAAACGTGATACCGAAAAGAAGTGAAAAATCGGATAGTTTAATTCCTGTTCAAATTTTACCTCCAACAACTGATGAAAACTTGAATTCATGTCGCCCGTTACGTGATGCTAATGCATCTGTCGTTAATACAAATTCGTTTAACAGTGATGTAAATGCTGATACTGTTTGTGTACTAAATCGTTATATATACATATAAGGAAAATAAAAGTGCCTTTTATTATTCATTTGTCTTTGTTTTATTGTATTTACTGACCTATTGACTTAAAAACTTTGCAAAAGAATGTTTATACATCCATAATGAGCAAGTTTTTTAATTCATTGGTTGATCAATCACATTAGGCGCAAATGCAACATCTATAAAAGCTCTATTTGCGCATAATACGATTGATCAATTGATGTATTATAAAACTCGTCTAATATCTTTAAGGGGATGCTAAAGTCGTCCTTTTTTACCGACCGAATGTTAATTTTCGGGCATGCCGTTCTTGCATTTACAGATTTAAAAATCCTTTTCCACAATTAAAGTATAGACAGTAATGTATAATGGACGCTATATAAGGATAATGAAAACAAAAAAAATTGGAAAATTATTCTCAATTTTTTTTGTTTTCCTTATCCTTATATAGCGTCCATTATACATTACTGTCTATACTTTAATTGTGGAAAAGGATTTTTAAATCTCTAAATGCAATTAGAAGAACGGCATGCCCGAAAATTAACGTTCGGTCGGTAAAAAAGGACGACTTTAGCATCACCTTAATAATAAGTACAAGATTACTGGTAAGTCACTACATGAGAACAATTCGGTGTGTAGTACACATGCCACCCCACTAGGATCGTGGCAGTCGCCTGTTTCCCTTTCTTTAACACGGAATTGACATTTCTCTTTATATATGTTCTGTGGTGCATATTGGGTAATGCTAATATCGGCGGTAGACGTCATTTTTCGGAAAAATGTACTGTAAAAAATCTATTTCTTCGAAGTCTTGTAACTCGGTCAAAAAAAATCGTAGAAAAAAAGCATTTTGTAGAGAAAATGTCATACTTATGGCACTTGCATTGGATTTGTCGAGAAAAAATTGTTTATTGAGCTACAGGCTGTTTAAGGTACGTAATTTTAAGGAAAAAACATTGTATCTTTTTTGTGGCATAG
Organism: Solenopsis invicta; assembly: GCF_016802725.1. Classification (NCBI taxonomy): domain Eukaryota; kingdom Metazoa; phylum Arthropoda; class Insecta; order Hymenoptera; family Formicidae; genus Solenopsis; species Solenopsis invicta. The sequence goes on from NC_052667.1 coordinate 18,749,686, forward strand.
TACTAAGAAATTGAGAAAATTTTTAAAAACCATTAATAGCATGTTAAAGCTGAAACTTCAAGCTTTAAAATGGTTTTTTATTTTTTGTCTACGATGATTTTTCACGGAGTACGGATATCATTTGTAAAAAATGCAGGTTTAGCTTCAAAGTTGCGTAACTCGGTCAAAAAAAATCGTAGAAAAATTTTAAAAAAAGCATTTTGTAGGTAAAATGTTGTAGTTTATGAAGCTTTACTTGAATTATTCAAAAAAAATTTGTTGGTCAAGCTGCAAAGTGTTAAATATAAGAAATTTTAACAAACAAAACAAGATGTGCTTTTTTACTGCATAAGACAAGTTAAAAGAATTTTGAAAATCTGCTGGTAGAGCGTTAAAGCGATTTTCAAGCTTCAAAATGCTTTTTTTATTTTTTATCTATGATGATTTTTCACCAAGTTACAGTCATTTGAAAATAGCCTAATTTTTGGTATAGAAAGTGTTCTCTACTTTTTTTTTGATTAGTGTAAAATTTTAAAATAGAAATCATAAAATAACAAAAATTTAAACAAATCACAACGTCTAAATCCCGCCCGGACGCAACAATATCAAATCCTGTTGAACCGTAGAACCTATCATCAAGGCGTTATTTAAGAAAATCTCTGTAGTGGTTTTGCACGATGCATCAAACACCACATGTAATTTTGCATTTCGGCCGATCCCCATGGTGAGGCAAATAAACGGATTCCTTGTCGACCGCATGTGTAGGTGTAGGTATAAGCCGCATGTGTCCCAGTGCCAAATACTCGCGCAAAAATTGAACGTATAAAATCCTCATGCTTGAGTCGTGGTAGAGCCGCTTCTTAAGGCCAAAGAATCGTCGCTATTTTGCGCGAGTCTCCCAACTGTTGCAATACATCGCTCTTGATGGGTAACATCACGATGTATCTGTTCTGATTTGACACGTTGTTTATGAAATGGGTTTCACATGCGTGTTCGTCCTTGGTGTAATTATTTAAATCACCTAACTCCTCGATCCGCCAAAAACGTTCGATCTGTTTGTGAAGTTCTAAATTGCTAATTGTTACGTAAAACGAGTGCAGTCTGGTCTCCGGTCGCGATACACCGGCGCATGTGCGTCCGGCCACGATCCACCTCGTGTTTTTTGAAGTTTCGGATAACCGACTGTCGCTCGAATGTGCCCCACGCACATCAACTGTTAAAATAGGTCAACGCTAATTAATAAGTCAATGTCGGACGACACGTTGAATCGCGGATCCGCCAACTCGACGCCGGAAGGCAGTTTAAGTGTTTTACGTCTAATAGTTTCTATAGTGCTTAACGGAAGCTTGTCCGTGATTCGCTCCGTCACGACACACTCGATCTCGACCGTGAACCCCTTAAATCGCGATTGCAGTTTGATGTCTACTATTTCGTTTAAAATAAATGTGAGACAGCTCATGTCTAAAAACAAAATATTTTTGGATCGCGTCTTTAAACCCAACGACCACACATATTTGGCTGTCATAAAATTCGCCTGTGCCCCTGAATCCAACAAAGCACGGCACAGTGTCTTGCGGGCACCGTTTGTATCATATACGTAAACGACCGCCATCGAGAGCAATGACTCCATGCTGCTTTGTTCGACCGCGTTATAAGTTGCGACAGCTGATCGCCCACTCGGGGCCGGTGCCGAATCGGTCGGCGCCGAAGACGCACTCGCGTCGTTAGTCTCCTTCGCTCTTGGATATATGCAACAACGTGTTGTGTTTTAAATTGCACGTTCTACAACTGCCAGAAGGGTATCTGGCTGTTACGAGATTTTGCCTGCGTAAGCAGTTGAGGCACATCTTTTTGGTGTGCATCTCCGCAATTTGCTGGCTAATCGGCAGTTTTAGAAATTCCCTACAAAAATAGATTAAATGCTCGCCGGCGCAATAGTTGCACTTGCCTCTCTTCATAGTCATGTGCAATGCTTGATGTCCAACGTTAGAACGCAACTGCGACCGAGAGTCGGATGGAAGAGACTGAACTCTTTTTCGCGAATTCTTCTAAAATTTGACTGCGATGCGAAAAAAAATTAATTAGCTCCTTGAATGTGGGCAATTCAGAGCCTTGCAACGAAGCATGCCACTCACGCAACGTGATTGTGTCTAATTTTGAAGTTGTGGATGATGTGGATAAGTAAGGCATTTCATTTATCGGCATTACAGTTTAGCGTGCAAATATGCATTGAAGCCCCGTCAACTAATTGCTGATGGTCACTTGCGTTTTTTTGGTTAAAACTGGCAACTCGAATATTGCTCGCACATGAGTCTGCACAATCACGCGTTTATTATCATAACACTCTTTTAAGAGGCTCCACGCAAGGTTATAATTGTTTTTGGAGATCTCTAACAATTTCACAATGTCAAGTGCTTTGTTTGTTAACGTTGCCCGCAAGTATTGAAATCGTTGAACATTGCTTAACGATGTGTTGTTATGAATTTTGTCATAAAGGTATCTCGAAACGGGAACCAGTCATCGTACTTTCCCAAAAAGGTTAGCAAATTAAGTTTTGGCAAGCGTACATGAGATATAGTCTTGCTCTCGACTCTTGTTGAACTCTGTGTGAAACCCCTTCGCGCGCCCGATGAGTAGAATGTATAGGCGGATTCTAACCCAGGGATCTCAGGGGGGTGCGGGGAAGGGGGGGAATATTTCGGGTCGCGCGGGGGGACCTAACCGGCGATAAGGTCCCGCGGGTGGACCAAACCGGGTGGAGGAGGGGGAGGGGGGGCTTAAAACGGGGTCACACGTGTAAACCTAACCGGTAGTTCTGCGTAATCAATGTTTATATAAACAGTGATAACGATTCGAGGACCATGTTCTTGGCCGATGTTTAAATAAATTTGACACCTTTGAAATGTGCCGCGTGCGGGGAAGGGGGGAATATTTCGGGTCTTACGGGGGGTCTAACCGGAGACGATTTTACGCGACCGAGGCGGGGCGAGGGGGGATTAAATCGGGGACACGTGTACGAACCTAACCGGTAGTTCTGCGTAATCAATGTTTATATAAACAGAGATAACGATTCGAGGACCATGTTCTTGACCGACACCTTTGAAATGTGCCGCGTGGAGGTAACTACTGACCATTTAATGTAAACATGGACCATGTACTTGTCACTCTGTTTACATAAACATAATAAATCACACCGCGAGGAGGTGTGTATGACTGTACTTTGAAATCGGAAATGTCTGTCATCACGAGGGGGATAAGCGATACGATGGCGAAGGGGTGTGCGCGGCTATTTCCGCGGGGCCCGCCGCCGCCGCCGCCGCCGCCGCCGCCCCCCAACGCTCGCTATCCTCTAATAATTTTTTGGTCAAGGTGGATGCAAGAGAGAGAGAAAAGCGCTGAACAGCTCTTTCAGCTGTGCTAATAACGCGTTGAAATATTATTTAGATTTGTTTATGTGAGCTCTCTTTCATGCGCGGTTGTCGCCCAGTGGCATGTCTAATCGTGCAAGGTATCTTTCTTAGTAAAGAGAAGCGCCGATAATCCGGCTTCTAATGACACGTTTAAATAATATTCAGATTTGTTTACATGAGCTCTTTTTCGTGTGCGGTTGCCACCCAGTGGCATGTCTAATCGTGCAAGGTATCTTTCTTAGTAAAGATAAGCGCCGATAATCCGGCTGCTGCACGTTGAAACAATATTTAGATGATGCAAGAGGGAAGCGTTAATATTTCGATCGATTAAACTCATGTTTCGGTTATAAGTTTGGCGAATGTATTATACGGTCAGTCTCGATGTGAACACCGAATCAGTCGTAATAGTTACTCTCTAAAAAATGGTTGATCATATTGAAGTTCACATTAAACGCAGTCAAAAATGGAGTTTGGCGACGCATTGCTTGATATAGACATAAATCTATTTATAGATTATGATCTAGAAGAAATCGTGTACGTTCTCGATAATGTGTTTATGCCGGAAAAAGAAGAAGAAACTGATGTTCCACGACGACGAGTATCGTCGATAAAATTCCTTCGCGATCGAGAATTAGGAATACGCGGGACTTGTGAACGTGCCGTGAGTCAAGGTGTCATTATTAACTCAGAACGTGTTTGTAGATTGTCAGACTACAGGAAAAGAAAATTGTATTTGCTCATACTGGACCATCTGTGCGCGTTTGATAATTGTGAAGAAAAGCAATTAAACAAATACCAGTGGGCAAAAAAAATTTACCAGAATATCTCTATATACGATATAATTCTGCAGATTACGATTCCCGCTGGTCATGGACAGTGCATCAAATTTCTTGCAATAAACGTGTATACACCACCACCACAGAACTGCGATGATAAGCGCGAACCTGCAGTGATTAATTTATTTAATCGGTGGGTTGAAAAGAGAAATAGAGAGCAGGATGATCCTTGGTGGAGATACGCTATACCTCCTGATTTTTGTGAATTAAAATATATAAACGGACACTGTAACGTTCTAAGCACACAGCGAATTTGCAAATCATGTAAACAAAATACGTGCAAGTGCTCCGAGAAAGCGTGTGATACGTACTAAAAAACTGAAAAAATGGAAAATAGTGAGCGAGTGGAACGCTAACTGCTCGAGCAATGCTCGCAGATTGCAAATTTAGCTGAATGTTTCGAGTGGTTGCAACGATGCGACGAGTACCTCGCGCAGCTCGAAGAACATTGTAGTGCCAAACGTCCTCGACTCGCCGTGGGAAAAAGACAATCACTTGTGTCAAGAATCGCGCGACTCAAAGGTGAAAAAGCGCAGTTAGAAAGACGTTTCATGCACGTTGGTGGCAATTATGCAAGCACTGGCGCTGATGATAAGCAATCACTCATATGGCGCGAGATCGAGACCGCGTTCAAGAATCGCATTGTGACTGGCGCTGTTATTAACATTGATTATATCGAGCCGCGACATTTTTTGGAGGACGCCAGTGATTTGGTGATTGAGCGAGTGCAAGACGCTATCGCGAAACATGATAGTGTAAAGGTAAACACCGTATTTAATGGTGAATATGTTAATAATCATGATGAACGTAATATTAAAAATATCGCTACGAGGAACAATGAACTTTATCGATCGTCAAATTTGCGCGAGTGGTATGAGCAGAGTGTCATCGATGTCACGTTGGCGATGCTCGACGAGTTCCAAGAACGCGATAGTGGTTGGGCTCTTACGCGAATACTCAATTTAACGGTAAACATTAATAAACATAATCCCATGCACGCGGGATGTTGCATCGAATTGCCGCGGGGAATAAAGAATAAACGTGCCGTGATTAATGTGCAATCGAAAGACAATGCGTGTTTCGCGTGGTCGGTAGTGGCCGCTCTGTACCCTGTCGAAAGACATGCAGACCGGGAGTCGTCATATCCGCATTATTCGACTGTTTTGAAGTTTGACGATATACAATTTCCAATGAACATAAAAGACATTGGAAAATTTGAACGATTAAACGACGTGTAGGTAAATGTGTACGGTACCGAATTCGACAGAAAAGAAAAGAAACTACGCGTATTCCCGATAAGACTCACCAAGGATAAAAAGGAGAAGCATGCCAATCTACTGTACTTGGAAGATGAACGTGAGAACAGCCTCAGCCACTTTGCGTGGATTAAGAACCTGTCGCGACTGGTCAGTTTACAGCTGAACAATAATAAAAGAAGAAAGTACATCTGTGATCGGTAAGTGTAATAATAAAATCTGTTAAAAAAAAAAATATTTCTCACATATAAAAATTATTTTAATTTTAAAAATCGTCTTTTATTTTTTTATAGTTGTCTGCATTACTTCAGCTCAGAAGAAAAGTCGCAGTCACACAAAGTGGATTGTCAGCAATTAAACGACTGCGCCGTTCTACTACCGAGCGAGGATAACAAGTGGCTTGAATTCGATAATTACAACAACAAGGAGCGTGTACCCTTTGTTGTTTATTCAGATTTGGAGTGCGTACTGCGGAAGATTGACCCAGGAACAGAGAACACTTCAAATTTCCCGTATCAGCATCACGAGGTATTTAGTATAGCATATTATGTTAAGTGCTCATACGACGACGCGTTGTCAGAGTATCACTTTCGTCGCGATAACGATTGCGTCGTGTGGTTCGCGAAAGAACTTGAAAACCTGGCGCATAGCGTGAAAGCCAGAATATCCGCCAATGTTCCTATGGAATCATTAACTAAAGAGCAGCAAGAGGCATACAGTAACGCGAGGAATTGTCATATCTGTGAAAAACCGTTCGCACCGAATAGTATACGTGTGCGCGATCATTGCCATTTGACAGGGTCTTACCGCGGTCCTGCTCATTCAGATTGTAATTTAAATTACAAAAATTCATACGTTATTCCGATCGTATTTCATAATTTATCTGGTTACGATGCACATTTCATCATAAAAGAAATTGCCACCACGTTCGAAGGCAAAATCGATTTACTACCGATAAATAAAGAAAAATATATATCTTTTACCAAATATGTTGAAAATACTTGTGATAAAGACGTAATTTTCAAAAATGCACGAAATTATATACGGCTACGGTTCATCGATTCGTACAAGTTTTTAAGTTCAAGTCTTGACAAATTGGCATCTTTTTTAAGTCTTGATAAATTAAAAATTTCTCATTCGGAATTTTCCTCGTTATCAAACGAAGACTTTGAATTGTTGACACGCAAAGGTGTCTTTCCATACGAATACGTGGATAATGTTGACAAACTGTATGAAACGCAACTGCCACCGCGTGAATCATTTTATAGTTCTCTTACCAAGCAGACAGTATCACAGACAGATTATGCTCATGCTCAGAAAGTTTGGCAGCGGTTCTCCATCAAAACCCTGGGTGAATACAGCGACTTATATCTCAAGACCGATGTCTTATTATTGGCTGATATTTTTCAAAACTTCCGCGAAAGTAGCATTAATAGTTATGGTCTTGATCCCGCGCATTATTACACATTGCCAGGCTACACTTGGGATGCAATGTTGAAACTAACACGCGTAAGATTTGAGTTGCTCACCGATATAGACATGATCTTATTTATAGAACGCGGTATACGCGGTGGTTTGAGTCAATGCTCCGGTAGATATGCTAAAGCCAATAATAAGTACATGCGTTCTTACGATCCATCGAAACCATCGTCTTATCTAATGTATTTTGACATAAACAATATGTATGGTTTTGCGATGTGTCAACCATTACCATACGGTGAGTTTCAATGGATCGAAAACGTTGACAATTTTGACGTGAACGCGATCGCTTCGGATTCGCCCACTGGGTATGTGCTAGAAGTCGATCTCACATATCCACAATGTCTGCACGATCGACACACTGACTTACCTTTCTGTCCTACACACGATAAACCGCCAGTATCACGGCAGAAAAAACTTCTCGCAACGTTGTACGATAAAAAGCGGTATGTGATACATTACCGTTATTTGCAACAATGCACGCGCAATGGGCTTAGCGTAACAAAAATTCATCGCGTATTACAGTTTGCTCAATCTCCATGGCTTCGCGATTATATAGAATTAAACACAAAATTTAGAATGAATGCAAAAAATGATTTCGAAAAGAATTTGTACAAATTGATGAACAACGCCGTGTTTGGAAAAACTATGGAAAACGTACGAAATCACGTAGATGTAAAATTATTGACAAAAGGGGAAGGACGTTACGGTGCAGAGGCAATGATCGCTAAACAGCCGAAAATTTAGTTGCTGTCGAACTGCGTAAACTCGAGGTGAAGTTTAACAAGCCGATTTATGTGGGTATGTGCATACTTGACATATCAAAAATCTGCTTGTACGAATTTCATCACGAATATATGTTTCCGCTATATAAAGACAAGTGCAAATTGTTATATTCAGATACTGATAGTCTTGTTTATTTCCTCGAGTGCGATGATATTTATTCAACGATGAAACGTGATATAGCGAGATATGATACAAGCGATTATCCCGCAGACAACCCGTACGGTATGCCTCTCGCGAATAAAAAAATCCTCGGTCTAATGAAAGATGAAAACAACGGTGCGATCATGACCGAATTTGTAGGGCTTAGAGCAAAGATGTATGCGATCAAAGTAGATGGTAAAAAGGATACCAAAAAAGCGAAAGGTGTGAAAAACAATGTAGTAGCGCAAACTATTACTTTTGAAGATTATATGCGATGTTTGAACGATGAAATAGAAATAACTCGTAGCCAATCGTGTATACGTTCGAAGCTACATCAAGTGTTTACAGTTTCAGAATCCAAAGTGGCGCTCTCGCCATATGATGATAAAAGATACCTTGTTCCATCATCATTAACAAATACATTACCATGGGGACATTGGCAGATACAATTATAATCATAAGATGTTCTCACATTTTTACAAATATTATGCATTTTAATCTTTTATTGTATTACATTTTTTGTATTTCTTACACGTTTAATATGCTAGTATTATTTTATATAAGTACGTTATTCATACTTTATACTTTGTTTTATATTCTGTATGCTTCATTTTATACATCTTATGTATTGTTTCATATATGTTACACGCTTAATATATATTTGACGTTTTATGAATAAGATATTTTTGATATTTTTTTTTCAAATTTTAGATTTACGTTTTTTAATAAAAATTTTTATATGACATTTTGTATTAATAAGGATAGAAGAAGAATAAAGACCTAAAAATTGTTTGTATTCATTTTATATATTTTGTAAACGCTTATATGATATAAAATATATACATATTTAATTGAAATAAATCAAATAACATCTTTTTTATTTATCCATGAGTTGTGCGAATCATCGAATCCCAGCCACTTGACGTAAACCTTGTTTCCTTTCTTCTTTATTATCTTCTCTACCAGGTATACATTTGGATGAGTCGTGCGATGCAACTCGTACTCATAGAAGGCACCTGCTATTTGTTTACCGCGATAATCTTCCAGGAGATAAGTTACGGGATTAGTGCGCTGTACTTTAACGATCTTAAACACCTCGGTGGTCCAATTGGGGGTGTACCCCTTAGAGAATGTCGTTTTGTGCTTGCTCACGCGCACCGAATCGTTTACTTTGAATTTCGCGGGTCCCATGATTTTTATGTGAGAGTATACAATGCCCAGGAGTTTTTCAGCAACTTCCGAATTAACGTCGACTGGTCGCATGCCGATAGTACAATGCCTGCGGTTGTTGTAATCCGACACCAGACGCGGCAGCTCGTTGACCCACTTGTGCGACCCGTTAAGTGTAAACATACGCCACATATCGTTCTTAAGTGTGCGATTCCATCTCTCTATTATCGATGCTTTTAAAACCGAATATGTAGAATAATGATTAATGTCATGCTTTTTCAAGACTTTTTGCACATCGGCGTTATAAAATTCCTTTCCCATATCCGTTTGTAAATTTTTCGGGCATCTTCCGCTCTCTCGAATTATCTTGGCGATTGCGTCAGCCGTCTCACGCCCGGCCTTGCTCTTGAGCGGTACTGCCCAGGCGTATTTACTCAACGCATCGATGACGGTAAGTATGTAATTATGACCTCTATTGTACTTTGAATAGGGACGCATCTCGACGATATCAGCTTGCCAAAGATCGTTGAATCCTTTGATTATAACACGTCTTCTAGGAAAATTGCGTCTAGCTGACGCGTGTAATTCTTCGACGATTCCTCGCCTCTCGGAGCTTATTGTTTTCTTCGATGAACTCATATTTCGGCGCGTAAACGAATTGCATTACGACTGACTCGTTTAGCGGTTACACGATGTAATTTATAATGTCGGCAAATTGCAAAGTTCCTCTACTTTTGATTAAAAAAACGTTTTTTCTCCATTTATCAGTATTTTCTGTCTTTCTTTAATAACTTTTCTTTGTCTTCCGGTTTCTGTCGATTAGATAATTTTTCATACTCATTTTTGACTCGATCTACGGACATTCGATAACCATCCTTCACTCGTTCTTGTGTCTTTTCATAGCGATCCTGAGCCGATCGATAATTGTCTGACAACCGTTCTTGAAACGTCCGATTTTTATTTAAGAATCGTTCAAAGTCATTCGTTAAACATTCGTAACCGTCTTTTCGACGTTCATTGCTGCTCATTTTTGTCGTCTATCGCACGTCCTTCTCAAACAAAATCAACCTCTCGTCTGACTCGTTTCGTGGGTATACGATTTAATTTATAATTATGCCAGCTTCACGAAGTTCTTCCACGATGGACAACATCTCGTTGCCGTGAGCGTCGTTGCCCGCTCGATGTGAAGCGTCTAGCAATCGTAGACGATCTACTAATTCGTTGGGATCGTCCCAGTGCACGTAATCAACCGCGTTGTCGTTTAGTATCCTAGCGCGAGGTAATCCCTTTCCGGATTTATTCTTTCTCTTTGGTGTAGATTCGATTGACATCAATGGTGCGATCACGTATCTATACTTGTATCCTTTGTTGCCTCGTAGTCGACTCTCCGCGGTGTAATTACGTCTATGTACGTTTGTAGTCAACAATATGCTCTTGTACTTTTGCAAATCGTCCTCCTTATAGAGAAAATCATCGGGGAGTCTCTTAAAAATCAACTCGTAAAGACCGGGTGTGCCAGCGTATCGTACGCCATCGATAATTATGTTATCATTGATGTCCACGTCAAACTTTTTATTACCAAGCATCATTCCATCCTTGTCGAGACGAACACCATACACGGTGTCTATAATTTTCTCTTTTCCACCACCGCTGAAGAAATCTCCAATGTACTTTTGACCGAGCGGGCCAAAATGCTCAGACAACGTTTTTCGACCTTCCAACGTTTGCATCTGATGTTGAACAGACGTTCCAAACGAATCGTCTGTGGTTTCGAAAACGTCCTCGAGAGCCTTGTTAGTTAATGTTGCAGGACCAATCATCGTACGCGGTGTTGACGTTATCGCTGGTGAATCCATTGCGTCGTACGCTTGTTCAAAACGTTGCTTTTTGTTCGATGTTGCTTTCGACAATTCGTAAGATGCAGCATCGTCGTCATCGTCGTCGCTCGGTCTTTTCTTAATTATTCTTTCTTCCTTGATTTCTTCTTTTCTTTTAATCGGCTGAGATTCCTCGACAATCTGTTTCAGAGGTGCGACGATGGGCTTGAAACGTCTCTCCATTGCAATTTCCTCCTCGATCCTGCCGGTTTTTAAAGCGCGATGTTTCTTGCGGATCGCATCGCTCGTTTTTTCAATCTCCCTCGCGAGTTGCTCACGCTTGCGTATATCTTTGTTATTTTCCGCCATGTTAACGTTTAACGTTGACGTATCGATAATGACTAATCGTTTTGCGGTACCGCGAACTCGTTAAATCCTTTTCTGTATCGTCCGTTACTAAGCGCGCTGTCCTTGTCTATCACTAGAAATCCATACTTTTGTTGCCAACAAGCACGGCACAAAGCACAAAATTCGTCGTACAACATGTCGGTGTTTACGTGATCGTTGTAAACGTGTTTGAGGTTGGTGCCATCCTGTTTAAACAGAATTAGGAGATTGGCGTTATCGCGTATCAGATGTTTAGGTATCCTCGCGTACATTTGACAAAGATAAAAGCAGTCAACATTCGAGTGGCGGCCCATTGAAAAGTATTCTCTCACCGCATCCTGCTTATCGCACGCAACGTCGTCGAAGACGAAGATTGAATTTGGAAGCGCCTCGCTCGGTGGAATAACGTAGCTATTATTGGAGAACGTAAAGTAGCCGATTTCATCGATCGATTTCAACAGATTTTCGAGATATTGATATTTAGGCTGCTGCAGCGACTTGGAATAAATATAAACATTCTCGAAACGTACACCATGCGGACTCTCGAGCAGGCTTATCAGAACATTAGTTTTGCCGCACGAAGATGGTCCCGCAATTATTGCGCGGATGGTACTCGGTAGCATTTCACCGTGTTTCCGCAACTGCGCGTTGTCCCCCATCATTCGCAATTTCTCGTCGCAGTTTGTGACGCGTATCGTCAGCGACTGCCGCACGAATTTCATGTTTCACACTAAACTCGCGTGACGCGTCGAGGGCCTATTTATAGATGTGTGAAATCTTGAGTAGCTCAGTATCAAAAATGTTTCTCGCGCTGTCACATCCCAGCGATATTCTGGACCTAAGCGCTGAGCAGTTGCAATATATACCTAAAGTCGTACTGTTACGCGTGTACGGTAATTACATCGACCACGTTTGGGAACGGCTTCCGAAACATATACAGGTGGACCCGGTAGTTCAAACTTATCGTCGCTGCGACGAGCATTATAATCAACCTTGGCAGCGTACGCACATCGACGGCCCTGCACCGAGGATAAAAGATTGCAGCGAATGTCAGCGTCGAACAAAACCGGAAGTTTGCTGAATCGAGCGATAAACGCGCTTCCTTTCGAGTTACATATCCCCGGTTACCAGTTTTGCGGTCCGGGCACTCGGCTGAAGAAACGATTAGCCAGAGGCGACACGGGCGTAAAGCCATTGGACGCAGCGTGCCGCGAACACGATATTGCGTATTCTAAGAGTAACGAACTCGTCGATAGACACGCTGCTGACGATATACTCGCAGCGTCAGCACGGAAACGCATTACCGCGAGAGACTCGACTTTGGGCGAGAGAGCCGCCGCTGCAGCCATCTGGGCAGCGGTGAAGGCCAAGACCAAGATCGGCATGGGTTTGAATGCAAAGACGAGAAAGAGGAAAACGACGACGACGAAAAAAGAACGAGTACTTCCGTCGGCAAAACGAGGCGGCATGTTACCGATTCTGCCAATGTTGGGCGTTCTAGGATCTTTGATCGGTGGAGCTGCAAATGTAGCGAAAGCGGTAAGCGCCCGCAAAGATGCGCGACGTCAACTTGAAGAACTGCAACGTCACAATCGCGCGATGGAACAAGGTCGCGGTCTATACTTGGCACCTTATAAATACGGACGAGGAATTTATCTCGGGCCGTATAAACGCGGACAGGGCGTATCAACTAAGAGAAAAAAAAAACGTCGAAAAGACGATAAAAATGCCTGCGGGCGTGACCACCGACGTGCAATTGAACCAGCTGGCGAGACGTATGCGTATACCGTATTTTAGAGGTGTGTACATGCGTAATGCTTTACCGACGAGTGGCGTACGTCGAAACGAGAGCGGTATCGTTAATTTGGACGATACCACGGGCCCTGGCACGCACTGGGTGGCTTACGCAAAGAGGGGCAACCGCGTTGTGTATTTCGACAGCTTTGGCAATCTTCGACCGCCTCGAGAGTTGGTGCGATATTTCGGAAGCAATGTTACGATAGAGTACAATCAAACGTCCTATCAGACGTACAATCAAAATTTCTGCGGACAAATGTGCCTGAGATTTTTACAAACTGTTGACTTTTAAAAAGATCGATGAGGTGTCGAAGAGTCTCAGTATTCGTTGAACGCTTTTTCCATCATGTCGTTTACGCTAACGCTAAGCGGAAAGAGCAGCGTTCTCACTGCAAATTACTCTCCGGCGATAGATTTGACCGATGCCGAATACGAACTCGGTTTAACGCTTTTTGAAACTTATAACACGATACCGAACGTGAACGCCTCAAACAATAAATTTTATTTCGGCAAAGACGATGTGGAGATTACGATACCCGAGGGATCATACGAGTTGCCGGCCATTAACGAATTTTTGAAACGTGCAATCTCGCAGAAACGTCCACGACGCAACGCGCCAGATGCCGGTGACACGCTAGTTGTCCGCGGCGATATCGGCGTGATCAATGATGACAACGAGGAAGCGATAGTGATTCGAGCTAATCATAACACGATGAAATGTGAAATTAAATGCGCTTACAAAATAAACTTTAACAAAGCCAACAGCATTGGATCGCTGCTGGGATTCTCGAAGCGTATACTGCAACCACGTAGATGGCACGAATCGGACATGTCAATTAATATTATGAACGTAAATATTATCCGCGTCAAATGTAGTATCACCACAGGTGCATACAATAACGGTGCGCGTGTGCATACGATTCATGAATTTTCTCCGAGCGTGCCTTCAGGATATAAGCTCAGTGAAAGGTCTGCAACAGTCATTTACTTGCCAGTGATCATACGAAGTGTTACGGATCTTACCATACGCATTGTCGATCAAAACGGACGATTGCTGGATTTTCGAGGGGAGGAAATTACCGTCAGGTTGCACGTTCGAAAACGATAACGCGACACATGAGATGCTTGTGTTGAGTGGAGTTGAGCGAGCAAAGAGAGATAACGCATTCTTTACAAGACCGGTGACATCATCATCATCATCGATTGATAATCCGACTCGATCAACTGAGAAGCGAAAGAGGCTCAGTGTATCAAACGTTAAATTTTTACAATCACTGGGATTCGCGGTACGACAATCTTGATTAAAAAAAGAAAAAATGACTGATATTCTAAATATCGGAGACGAGCCAATCTTTGACGATCGAATTGTCAAGATTGAGACGCATGCTTATTCGCCGTATGCAAACACAACGTACGGGCACAGCGACGAGATAAGAATACCCATACAGCAACAGGATTTGTATACATTGCCGTACGAGAGCTTTCTATATGTCGAAGGGAGGCTGACAAAAAAGAAGAAACCTGAGGAGGTCAACTGTGACGTGGTTTTGGGAAATAATTGTGTTGCATTTATGTTTGACGAGATAAGATATGAACTCGACGGTGTCGAGATTGATCGTAATAGAAACGTGGGTATAACTAGCTCACTCAAAAACTATGTAACGCTGTCATCCGACAAAAGCGTGATTTTGCGAAATGCTGGCTGGGAAGAACAGTTGACTACCGCTGATGGCTACTTCAACTTTTGCATTCCGCTTTACGTGCTGTTGGGATTCTGCGAGGATTACCGTCGAGTAGTGATCAACGCTCGTCACGAATTGATCTTGATATGAGCGCGCAACGATAACAATTGCCTAAAGGGCAATTCAGCGGTAGAGCCTGTGATAGAATTGTTTAAGATTCAGTGGCGAATGCCGCACGTAATACTGAATGAAATAAATAAACTTTCGATGCTGCGCACATTGGAGAGCGGACGATACCTCAGCATGGCTTTTCGCTCGTGGGATCTTTACGAGTATCCGCTTTTGCAACGTACGACCAAGCACTCGTGGGCTATCAAGACCGCTACTCAACTCGAGAAGCCGCGATATGTCATCTTTGCTCTGCAAACCGGTCGAAAAAACGTCATGTCCGAGGACACGAGCCGATTCGACCATTGCAATTTAATCAACGTGAAACTGTACTACTTGAACTCTGATAGTTATCCTTATGAAGATATGAATTTAGATATTAGTAAAAATAGATGGGCTATTCTGTACGACATGTATGCACGTTTCTGCAAAACTTATCTCGGATACGAGTATCTCGAGCCGAATCTCACAGTGACAAATTTTATACGTCACGGTCCTTTCGTAATAATAGATTGTAGTCGGCAAGTTGAAGCAATCAAGAGCGCAACCGTTGACGTGCGATTGGAATTTGAGACAAAGGATAACGTACCAGAAAATACTAGTGCCTATTGCTTGATAATACACGATCGCGTGATTCAGTACAACCCGTTGACAAACATTGTGCGCAAAATCACTTAATTCCACGCATATATATATTATACGATACATCGATGTAGACCACAGTCTTCGTTTCGACCGCGACATGTCCGTGCCGACGTTCGTGGATCTGCAAGATTTCCCCCTTGGACGATTGAGAGGTTTCGTCGTAAAAGAATTTGCTGCTCTTAGAGGGGGAAACGTTCTCGCGCATTATATCTTGGACAGCCCCCAGCCATGGGATTGGCTGATGAAATCCGAAAGATCTTGCGCCTCCTGGCTCACTGCCATGCATCATGGGCTAAGATGGGGCACCGACGGGGTGGTTCCGTACCGGAAAGCGAGACAAGTGATTACAACTGCAGTACTGGGTGCTGAAAATCCTGACGACAAGGAGATTGTATACGTCAATGGACATGAGAAACGAGAATGGCTGGGAGAATTACTTCTGGACAATCGGCGAGAATACGCATACATCGAGAGCCTGGATGTGGATTACGAAGACGTGGATAATCTGAATAATCTAGATGATGCTAATACTTTTCAATGTGGGCAACACCGTACGAATAAACATTGTGCTTTACAAAATGTATTCAAACTTTACAATTGGTGGACACAATTGCAAAAATAAACATATGTAATATACGAGATACATTTTTTTTCCCCCTCCATTACATCTACGTTTCATGTACGTAACGTTTCACGTTTCATGTTTCTCACGTTTAGTTTAACGTTTTTCATGTTTAGATTAACGTTTTTTCATATTTCACGTTTCATGTACGTCATGTTTCATGTATGTCATGTTTTACGTTTCATGTACGTCATGTTTCATGTATGTCATATTTCACGTTTCATGTACGTCATGTTTCATGTACGTCATGTTTCACGTTTCATGTACGTCACGTTTCATGTACGTCATGTTTCACGTTTCATGTACGTAACGTTTCACGTTTTATGTACGTAACGTTTCACGTTTCATGTTTCTCACGTTTAGTTTAACGTTTTTCACGTTTAGTTTAACGTTTTTTCATGTTTTTTTCACGTTTAGTTTAACGTTTTTTCATGTTTAGATTAACGTTTTTTTCATGTTTCACGTTTCATGTACGTCATGTTTCATGTATGTCATGTTTTACGTTTCATGTACGTCATGTTTCATGTACGTCATGTTTCATGTACGTCACGTTTCATGTATGTCATGTTTCACGTTTCATGTACGTCATGTTTCATGTACGTCATGTTTCACGTTTCATGTACAACGTTGCCAGACCGCGAAAACGTGTCGTGACACGTTCAAGCGATAACGATGATGATGAAATTGTTTGATAGAGGGGAAAAGTATCCCCCACTCCTTTACAATTGCAGAAGCTTTAATCCTCCTACAAACGTCGCAATTTATAATCAGTTTTGAATAAGTCGCTCGTTTGAACGGTTCTGAGACAACGCATCTCTCTCTCGGTATAAACAATGGCAAACTATTACGTTCCAATCCAGACTGAAGCGTGCGAGAGATCGTAAGTATCTTTATATTTAAATTACGTTTTATACATTTATTGTACGTTTTACTTATCTCTCCGTTTTTTTCAGCACGTCTTTGGAATCGCGGTATACGCCGCGTATTTTGGGTAGAAGGTTTGCGCTAACATCAACTTCCTACAAATGGATTGATGTAGCGATCAACGTTGGATCTGTTTCCTGCTCCGTGGAGATATCGCTCGGCGATACACGCGGCAACCGGATCGTTCTACCTTATAAAACGTGGAGAGCTCTGTTAGATAAACGTGCGGATTTCGAGCGATTCGTCCAGTCAACCGAAGCACCATCGTTACCGATTCATGACCTTACCGTGCAACTCGTGAAACTGCGCGATGAAAATATTGTTAAATTATCGTTGCACGATGCTTGTATTTACCTAAAACCTGTAACTATGTTATTTATATTCAACCTGGAACATTGTGTCGAGCACATGTATTATACGCTGCATCAAAGCATTGCAACTGCGACTGAGAAATTTAAAAATTTTGTAACATTTTTGCGTCAAAACTTTGCCATGAACAAACCAGACGCGACAGAATTATTGCGCAAATTTTACGATAAGAGTTCGCAAATTGAGTGTGAATTAATAGCTTACGCTATTGATACTATTGTGAACAAAGCATTACATGAACAATAAAAAAAGGATTTTAAAAAACTCTTTAAAATGTATTTGAAAATCTATCCTTATCCATTGTTTCCTATTTTCTTAGTAAATAATATGCGAGATAGTAGACATTAAGGAGGCGCGCGAAAGAAACAAGCGTGGCGAGGTGGGGGAGACTAAACGCGCAAGCATGCCCGTTACCGCGTACGGGAAAATCGAGCGAGCGAGTAAGCGAGCGAGGGACGGAGAGAGCGAATGCGTAAGCGCCAGCGGGTGGCAGCAGCGGTGGATGGTGGTGGTGCCAGCGGCGGCGGCGGATCGCCCCAGCGGACCCCGCGTTAGACAGCGCGCATCCCCTCCGCGTACGCGGCGGCGGCGGCGGCGGCGGCGGCGGACCCCGCGGAAATAGCCGCGCACACCCCTTCGCCATCGTATCGCTTATCTCCCTCGTGATGACAGACATTTCCGATTTCAAAGAACAGTCATACACACCTTCTCGCGATGTGATTTATTATGTTTATGTAAACAGAGTGACAGGTACATGGTCCATGTTTACATTAAATGGCCAGTTGCCTCCACGCGACACATTTCAAAGGTGTCGGTCAAGAACATGGTCCTCGAATCGTTATCTCTGTTTATATAAACATTGATTACGCAGAACTACCGGTTAGGTTCGTACACGTGTCCCCGATTTAATCCCCTCTCGCCCCGCCTCGGTCGCGTAAAATCGTCTCCGGTTAGACCCCCCGTGAGACCCGAAATATTCCCCCCTTCCCCGCACGCGGCACATTTCAAAGGTGTCAAATTTATTTAAACATCGGCCAAGAACATGGTCCTCGAATCGTTATCACTGTTTATACAAACATTGATTACGCAGAACTACCGGTTAGGTTTACACGTGTGACCCCGTTTTAAGCCCCCCCTCCCCCTCCTCCACCCGGTTTGGTCCACCCGCGGGACCTTATCGCCGGTTAGGTTCCCCCGCGCGACCCGAAATATTCCCCCCCTTCCCCGCACCCCCCTGAGATCCCTGGGTTAGAATCCGCCTATACATTCTACTCCGATGGATTATCGCTATCTAGAAGTCGACGAAATCTCGCGCACAATGCATAGAATGATTCTTCGAACGCGATTCTATTGTTCACCTCTTCCTCGTCGATTATTTCAATTTGTGTTTGTATTTTACAATAATCCTCCCAAAACGATTCTAGGTGTGCTTGTCAAATTTCTATCTGTACCCAGGTACCGTTGGTCAACGCAAGTATGCTGTTTAAAAACGTCTCCATGCGCTTACACAAGCCCTTCATCATTTCGCGCCGTCGTTTATAAGCAGCTAGATCGGATGCTGCACGCGTTGTCACGGGACCGCTGTTGGGCTACGATCGGTCGTCGACATTTTCTCAAGTTTGTGCAAATTAAATTTATAATGTTAACAATTGATTGGTGCAGGCAAACAGACTCATCAGTTACGTTGTCACCTTACTTGCGCCGGCGTGCCACGTCACGGCTTGGGATGCTGCTCCAAGTTCGGAATCGTCCTCAGCGATCCGCGATTATGCACCGCACTGCAACCCAACGCCTGGCAGTATGCGCCTCATCCACCTTCTTCCGAATGGCCAAATTGTCTGCCTTGTCACGAGCGAACGTCCTCCTGTTCACTTCTACTTCGATTCAATCTTGACTTGTTACTTGCACCGCTTCTTCGGAGTATATCCGGCTCGAAGAACCAACGAAATTGTATGAAAATGAATTGTATGCGTGAGTGCAAGTAATTGCTATCGGATAGATGCTTGTATTGCCTTGCCAAACAGGTTCGTTACGTTCGCTCGCCGATTGTTGAAAAGCCCAGAGTGTTATCGGTTCGAAGTTTAGAGCAGGAGTGAGAGTCAAGAAATTATCGAGAGCGATCACCGACTCATCTCCCCACGCATCATCATTCTTGGAATACGCCAAATTTCCCCGAAATTAGACAAAGAAAAAGAATAATGGGATCACCGCGATCGATGCTCAGCGCAAAGCATTATGCCGGTTACGTACCGAACACGTGCAATAGTACTTAACGCACCGCGCGACGAATGCCAAACTTCACATGCAAATTTCTCTAAAACAAAGGCCCATGCACTGAAATGCTCTGACACTTTTTATATTCTTGATCCCCCTTTTCGAATAAACTAAGGCTCATCTGATTCCGTGTTTTACAATTCCTAGCATTTCCTTGTGAGAAAAGAGAATGGTTGTAATTACCATAATTTAACTATAATTTATTGTGATTCTGAATTATAATATTCTATTTTTATGTATAGTTACATTTAATATGTTTATATAGTTCGAATATTGGAAGTTTAAAAAGGTTAGTTTTAATCATAGTAAATCGAAACATCTTCCATTTGATTTCATTTTTAAAGGAATTCATAAAAGAAATTATTTTACTACAATAGAACATCGGTGAAAAATCTCATAATGCTCCGCCTTTAAAACCATTTATGTGTTTCCTTTTTTATAAAAAATAAAACGCCACAACAGCTATCTAGTGACGGTTTTGTGTACTATTATACGCAGAGAAAAAAGTATGTGATATTTGTGACTATAATTGCATGGTTAAAAAAATAATTATATTCACTATAATTGTAGTTGCGTTAACAATATAACAATAGTTATTTTAATTTTCATACATATCCCTGATAGCCAAGCATGTTTTGCAAAATCAGGCAACTTAATGCTGAGCATGAATTTTTGACTAGTTGCTGTGTATTTGCTGAAAACGTAACCCATAGTCATACGTATTCAACAACAAGAGAGCAGATTTGAGACATTTTATGTCAGCAGATTCAAAGCAAACGGTGAGCAATTGTTGCTCATTTTGTTGCCAACAAAATGACTTCTATTCGTGAAAAACATTTTACTTTAGAGAAGAAGAGGGTATTATGGCTACTGTCGACAATATGGCTACCTCTATTATTTCCGTTATTAGGTGACATATTCTAGCAATTGCTTATGGAGTTATTTGTTTAGTAACCCGCCGTTTTATGCTAATATGTCAATACATAATAACTGACAATTGTTATAATTGCATTTTTACTTTTGAGCATTCCTAAACTTTTTCAAGGTACACTTTTAACCTCTAATTACATACACTTCCTCATCATTTTTAAACTTAAGTGTATTATCACACGAAGGTACGTACATTCGAGTGTTTTTTTGTTATTTAACTTTTCATTCGGCCGTATACATTTCGAGTTATACAAAGTTAAAACAATAACATGGAATTTTATTAATATGTTTTTTTAAACGAAATTTTTATATCAAAATATTTCTTCGATAAATCGAATGTCATTTTAGAGAGCGGTGTTTAGAAACATTAGAAACATCATTTTATGCTTTTTGTTTAATGTTAAACAGAAATAAAATGATAAAATGATATTTTTAATGAAATTTCTAATGGTATTTCTAAAGCTACTAAACGCAGGAAAATTCTAAACCAGAAAAATTCTTGGTGGCGCATTTCCCGCTGCAGGAAGGCGTTCCCAAATAGTTTAGTTTAAATTAAGTTAAGTTGCGAGAGGACGAGGAGTAGTCGAGTCGGGTGGTATAACGCGCACGCGATTAACAAGAGCGGACACTTTATTCGAATTTCGCACAGGTGTTTCTCTCTCGAAGTCGTACAGTAAGCTAAGGCTCGCGCTCGGAAAATCGCTGACCGAGGAGCCGATCAGGGGGGAGAAAAAGCGCGAGGCTCGGGAACGCGACCGCCGAATCTTACGACGTTCCGCGAGATGGAGATAAGGGTCTCAAATTCGCTACTGTCGAGGCCCCCCTACGAGCATTTGTAATGCTCGCATGCGGAGCTCGAGCATCATTAAGGAGTGCCCGTTCGCGGCGACAATTCCGCGCAAACAATTCTAAACAATAAAAAATTAAAAGTATATAATTTTATAATAAGATATTGTGTTTCTTTTAACTAATTTTTTAAAATTATTTTGATGGATACCCACATTACAACCACTTTTTTTCTTCCACCGATTATGAAGTGCATTAGACTTTTATAAATCACGTTCTAAATAATAAATAATATTTGGGAGTGTCCAAGTTGCGCACAGACTCGGTTGGACATCATCAATCCGAGCGGCCGATGTCTACAGTATTTCCGTTGGTTGGGTTAAATTAGATTACGTGATTGGTGGTGTCCGATCGGGTCTGTGCGCAACTGGGCCTCACCCAAATATTTCATATTTTGAGCCTAGAATCTGTCGAACAACACTCTGACAAATGTAATCGTTCAAGTTTCAATAGAAAATATTAATTATAAACAAAATTATTCAATAAAATGAAAATGGGTGTCATATTACCCTCTCCTCTTCTATTAATCGTTTTCGACAACATAAGAGCAACATGATGATAATAAAAAAATATAATGATGCTGTGCTTCTGTCGTGTACTTTGTGACGTGACGCTCCGCAGCGCCGTCCCGGAGAGCGATAAGGCCGTGGAGGGTACCCTGGGTTGCGCCTCTCTCTCCCCCGGGAGGGAGACGGGAACGCAAAAACCCCGTTTAAGTACCGCACCTTACCGCTCTTTGATTTTAATTAGTCACATGTTTTTTTTTGTACAGTCACGTATATCTTGTTGAGAGCGTTAAGGCGTATCCGAATCAGCGAAACCCGAGCGGACGGCAATGCGAATTGTGTGTGCCCGAAGGTCCAAGCGGAGGTGTCGACGAGGAAGCTGAAGGAACAACGGAGGTCGCACCGCCGCCGAATCCGCGCCGGAAAGCTAAGTCGCGGTTTCGCCTATCTATTGCTACCGCCTATCTTCCCGAATACTGCCTATATTAACGCCATCCTTTATTGTAGCGAATCTTGCCGGAGGAGCCTCCAAATAAAACCAGCGGACTGCAGGCCGTTGAGCCATCATCCCGGAGAATGCCGTCAAAGGCCTGGCCAGCCCGACGACTGCAACAGGGAATAGAATGCGAACCTGGAGCGTCAACGCCGAGAAAGATTTTGGAACGTTCCGTCCGTCCCGCCGACCGCTGAGTAGAAGAGCGGCAGTCGCCACACAACGTGACAACGGCGCGGAGCACCAAGGGAAAGCGAGAGGGCAAATCGCGAGTACCGGAGCAAGGGAGAAGGACGCACTACCGACCGCTCAAGAGAGACTACCGCTAGGAGCGAGAAGGATGCGCGTGGGAACGCGAACCAATCATCGGCGAAAATCGGCGAAGAGGGACGTTGTGACGTCACGAGAAAATTCGGCGGAGCCCGACGAGCCGGAAAGCGCGGATCGGCTTATCACTGTCATATGCGCCACCGTAACGAGAGGTACAGCCCAGGAGCCGTCGATCATCGCCTACCGAGATATTATTGTAAACCGCCGCTCCGGTAATCGTAAGTTAAGTCCTTGAGTGAGGGTCGATCTTCGTGCAATTCCCATAGTTTTACCGTATACCGCACTTATGGAAGCAACGCATCCCGCGAGTAATTAACTGTGCCGAAGTGACGACACTTCTAGAGAGATCGACCGCAGCTCAAGAATCGTTAAGTCCCTCTCGGGGTAAGGGCACCGACAGTCACGTATATCGTCTAGATTGTAAGTAAAATCGCATATCGTCTTGTGCCGCGTAATTGTGAATTCGCCTCGTATCGAGTCATAGTATTAAGGATTATCGTACCGTACCGTACCGTACCGGGGGATTTCGGAGCAGGATTGTACTCCGACCGAACCAATCGTGGAGTTTTTTTTGTAAGAGCGGGATCGCTCGGTGTGTGGAATTCGCGCGGTTCGGTCTCGGCGAGGCGCGATACCTTTCGGTCTCCGCGAGATTCGCAACGCCGCGAGGGTTGCCGCGAGAGCCGCCGGCGATCAAAACACCGCGAGATAATTGTCAGGATTATTGGTCGCGAGTGAGTACTGCCGTCGGGGGTGTGACGCCCATGCGGATTTTATGTGTGAGGAGAGTGGTATTCGTGCCGTGCGAGTTCACGTGATGATCATTGTCGTGCCGCGTGTTGTTATGTCGTCGTGATTGTCGTGCTGCGTATTTTTTAATTCGTCCCGATGTGTACTGCGATTTGGTGATCTCTCGATTTTCTTTGGGACGTTTCCGAGTAGCGAGATTGCGTCTCCGCTAATTCACGTGCCGATCGCGTTGATCCGTCTCGTCCGTTAAATTTTTATCGTCCCGATTGTTCTAAGAGAATCCACTACCGCATGTAACTGCGTAACTTTTGTAAATCCTCTGTACTCGTTCACCGTGTCTCTGAGTATTTTGTAACAAACCGCCTTTCCGCCCCCCTCCCCCCCTCGGACCGTCCACCGTTCCGGGCTGTCCGGCCGAACAACCGCCGGACAGCGAAAACACGGCGCGTAGCGTCCATAAGAAATACGAACACCGGCGTAGCGCGCGTTGACGCATCTGCGCGTCAGATCTCCGCGCGCACGCGTTCGACCGGAGTGGCGACCGCTGGACCGATCTCGAGCGGCGGGGAGTCCCCCACCGATTCCGTACCGTTCCGTACCCCGGCACCGTCCCTGCCCTCGAGATTCGGGTATATAAGCACTGCCGCTCCGAGAGTCGAGTCTGCTTTCTTCTTCTCCGTCCGATCTCTCGTCCGCAGAAGAAAGCCTATCCCGAGTGCTCACACGGAGTTAAGCGCCTTAGCTTCCGTCAAGCGATCTTGACACGAGCCATCTGCCTTCCTAGACCGCCGGTTCACGGGCTCAAGTCCATCTTGGGCTCCACCAGGAGATCCTGGTAGTCGGCACTTCCCGATCCGCCGTCCCGTCTCGGTATCGACTCACGACTTGGGGTGTGGAGTTCCGCGCCTCTACCAAGAGATCTTGGCGTGAGTCGATCACCACCGCCAAACACCGCGATATTAACTGCAGCGCGCCGCGATCGGTATAGAGTACAGCTGTACCGCGCGCGCGTTGTCTACGGCCGTGGCCGCGGCCTTCGGCAAGGTCACGGTACCCGCGCGTCAACAAAGATTCCGAGTTCCGAGAATCTCGGCTCGGAATTCCGCGAACTTGTAAATAGACACCATGTACGATACCGCGTTTAAAATCCGATCGTTCCGAATATCGCGTGTAAATACCGTCCGTCCGTCCGCGCGTTCTGGTTTCCGTCTGTCCGTCCGCGCGTAATTTCTAAGTTTTGTTACGTCCGTCCGAGCGTTACCGCCATCCGTCCGTCCGCGCGTAGTGGCTAAAAACGCCACGCTATTATTTTGTACAAAACGCTACGCGAAATAAAGATTCGCTGATTGCTTTCCAACCAAAACAGTCCAGTTCTCTTGGCGACCTCAATCCGCGTCCTCGTCCGCCGAACTCACGCCGCCCCGTGCGCGAAAAAAGACAGGTCGATACAATTTTAAAATATATTACTTATTATTGTTAAAATTACCCATGGCGTTGTGATTGCGTTTCCCTCTCCTTCCCCACTACACTTAAGAACTGCGCCCCTCTGCCACTTGCGGAGCCGGCCGCGGGCAGCGATATTCGTCTTGCCGTGTCACGTATTTACCGCTCTTTGTGAGGTGGCGCGAGAGATCACGCCTGGCGCCTAATTACTAATTACGTTGAGAGATTTTCGATTACCGCCCTCCTTTCTCCCTTTTTATTGGGCGTACTTTCCTGCGCCTGGCGAGTGCAGGAAAAGTACGTCGCAACTTGTTAAAAACATTAAATATTAATTATTGCCTTGTCCGTATAGAAAAATAAAAAAAAAAATAATTAATTTACTCCTGTTTATTGATATCAATAATAGCTCGTATAGAAATATATAAAAAAATAAATAATTAATTTACTTCTGTTTTTATTTATTCATTACACACGCTTGCGCAAACACACAATCACACACGCACACGCGCGCACACACACATAAATAGATCATTTTCAACATTTTATTTGCGGCTACAAGACAATAATTAATATATTTTATATTTTTAACAAATACACATCATTATCTTTTTTTCATCATTATCATCATGTTGCTCTTATGTTGTCGAAAACAATTGATAAAGCAAAACATTTTCCACAAATAGAAGTCATTTTGTTGGCAACAGAATAAGCAACAGTTCAGTGGCGGCGCTACAGGGAGGCCAGGAGTGCCCCCCCCAAAAAAAACATTTAAAAATAAAAATATTTCAAAAATGTATATTTATAAATATTTATTTATTGTTACTGAGACATTTATCAATAGAGCACAGCTGATTTTAGTGAAAATAAGAAATGGAATATATTTGGCGATAAACAAAAGAATACAACGCCAGCCGTCAAGCTGCACGTGATAAACAAAAGAATACGATGGCTCGACGGTAGCCGTCGTATTCTTTTGTTTATCACTTGCAGTCAGACGGCACGCCGGCATCCTGACAATCCTTGCCAGGCAGCGATATTACATCTATTAAGCCAGAGAACAAAGATCTTTTCTTTAAAACGTAATAAGTATTCAATCTGTTATCTGTAAAAGTGAATTATATAAGCGTATTATTTTTTAATTTACAATGTCTAAGCGACATGTAACTATGCTGGATTTTTTAACACAAAACAAAAAGAAAAAGAATTGTGAAGACGACAATGAAATTTCATGTTCAAATGCTACAAATAAAGTTGATTCTAATATAAGCGATATTAGTTATATTCAAAACGAAAGTGAAAATGATGATGATAGTGATTGTAATAAATTTGATGACCAATATGATGTTATGGATGATAAACAAACAGAAGAATTGACGATTGAACAACACTCTGCTTCAATTTCAACAGCATTACGGAAATCTCCAGGTAAAACTTTACATTAGTTATAACTATATTAGTTTAAAATTGCGCGTTTAAACTGGAAATTATTAATTAATTAATTTATGAATTAAATAAATAAAGTAAATTGATGAATGTAAAAACATATATAAAAACATTCAATGTTTATTTATTCATATATTCTATAAATTTCTATATATAATCTATACACGATTTAATAATACATATAACTTTTTTCAATTTTTTCTAGGACTTGAAGATCTTTTTCAAACATTAATCAATGATCCCAAGCAGCCCAACTTGCAAGAATATCCTACTACTTGAATCGGAAATAGAAGTAGATCATTTCAGAAAGATTGGTATAAAAGATACGACTGGTTAGAATATAGTGTTTTGAAAGATAAAGCGTACTGTTTCTATTGTCGCTTTTTTCAAATTAGTCCTGAGAACGATTCGAAAGATGCGTTTATTTCTGAAGGATTTCGATCTTGGAAAAAAGCTTTAGAACAAAACACTGGGTTAAGAAAACATGCTGCTTCAGAGAATCATAAGCATTGTGCTATAAAATATACAGAATATCTAAAGCTTCATAAATCTTCTAAATCAGTTATGACCATGGTGAATGAAGCTCATGCAAAATTAATTCAAGAAAATAAACATTATTTAAAAACTGTAGCTGAATGTTTATTATTAACATGAAAATTAGAAATAGCTCAAAGAGAGCATGATGAATCGAGTTCATCTTTAAATCAAGGCAACTTCAGAGAAATAATGACTATGCTCAGTAAACATGATCCTATAATCTTTTCACGTTTAATTGATGGTCCAAAAAATGCTCAGTATTTACATCACGATATTCAAAATTTATTAATAAAAATAATGGCTGATCAAATAAAGTTTTCAATCGCTAATGAAATTAAAGAAGCAAAATATTTCGCAGTAATGGCAGATAAAAGGAAAGATTTAAGTAAGCAGAAGCAAGTTTCAGTAGTAATAAGATATTATTATAAAGGTGCAATATATGAAAGGTTTATGGGGTTTTGTCCATCTGAAAAATTAGATGCAATAAGTATGTCAGATTTAATAAAAAACACTATATTAATTGCGGGATTAAACTTACACAATTGTGTTGCACAAGGTTATGATGGGGCAAATGTTATGAGTGGGCATTTGAATGGCGTTCAAGCCAAAATAAAACAATTTGCACCCAATGCTGCATATATACATTGTTTTAATCATATTTTAAACTTGGTCATTGTTGATTCTTGCAAAAGTAATAAAGATAGCTTCAATTTTTTTTCAATTTTAGAAAAATTGTGTTTATGTCGTGTTCAACAATACATCCTGTATTCATGCAAAAAAAAACTTTACACGAACAGACAACCAATTGAATTGAAGCGATTGAGTAGCACAAGATGGACAGTTCAATACCGTGCATGTGATGCAGTAGAACGTACTTTTGCGGCTATTACGGCTTTGGATACGTTTTAAAAACGCATTTGAAACCATTATGTGCTACGTAAGATGTTATTGAATACGCGTTGAACATGATTATGCGTTACGTATTCAGTAAATACATAGCAACTAGTCGAAAATTTATGCTCAGCATTAAGTTACCTGATTTTGCAAAACATGCTTGGCTATCAAATTGGATTGAAATGGATTTAACAAGTAAGTGCTGGCGCCACCGCTAAGCAGCCACGCCGCGGGGGATCTTCTCGTGAGCCGAGTGCAGCCACAGGCGTTATATCTAGGCCACCGCGGCAGACTCTCTAGCTCATACTTTAGTGAACCTTTAAGGGCCATTTACACCAACGCCGATTAACTTAATCGGCTGATTTGTCTATCGGAATTGACCAATCGCATTTGTCGTTTTTACTTAACGACAAATACGATTGGTCAATTCCGATAGAAAAATCAGCGGATTAAGTTAATTGGCGTTGGTGCAAGTGGCCCTAAGACTTGCTTGTTATTGTACATATAATGTTTAATTTAAATTTAATTTTTTTTAACAAAAAGCATACAAGAAATATTTTTTTTATAAACTAAACATTTATTACGTTTACATTAAAGTATTCTGTTTTAATAAATCTATCTAGGTTCCGATCTTATTTTCTATCGGTACTATTAAGACCTATTGAAAATAAGATTGGAACCTAGATAAATTTATTAAAACAGAATACATTAATGCAGGGACCCTGACCAAAATAAAATTTTGGTCCGGTTACGGTTACGGTCAAAGATTATATCCAATTTTCGGTTTCGGTCTTATTATTGATAACGGTTACGGTCACCGTTCGGATTTCGGTCTTTTTTGGTTACGGTTACGGTTACAGATGTACAATTACCTATTGTAAAATTTAATAACGTATAAAAATGATAATGTATAAAAATAATATAATACAAGTATAAAGTATAAATAATATAATACAAGTATCATATTATAAAAAATTCCTGTTTATTGTAAACAACACTTGTTTAATATAAAAATGTTTAAAAATCATTCAAAGTTTCTGGTCTTTCAAAATTTATTTTTTTTTGTTTTTGTTTTACTTCAACAATCTTAGCAATTTGTAGCGTTAATGGTCGTCCTTTTATTGGTATTAATGGTAGTTTTTCTCTATAAATAACATAATAATCTTAATCATAAAGAAAGCAAAGAAATAAATAAGTAACCCTCCGTAGACACCCTGTAATATCTCTATTTATTGAGAACCTAAAAGTAAATATCTACGGTCTTAAAAGTTTAATTAAAATTGTCAAATGTTTTCGGTGCTCTAAAAGAGCTGGAAAAATTAAAATATAATTTTAGCTTCAAAAATTTAGTTTTAACATTACAATGATCTTATTCTTTTGTATTCATTTTATGTTCACAAATTGAAGAAAAATTTATCTTTAAAATCAACTGCAATTCTATGGAACGTTAAAAATATTTAAAAAAGAGATGAAATATAGATGTCGTGTATCTTTTTTTCTTATTCTTATTTCGTAGAAAGAGGTTTACATAGCACGCGTTTTTTCTCCTTTTTTACCTGATCTTCAGTATATTCTTTAATAACATTTTAAAAAATCTGATTAAAAAAACCGGAAAAATATTTTTGGTCAGGTTACGGTTACGGTCGATTAGCTTGTACAATATTTTGGTTTTGGTTTCGGTCTGAATAAAATAACGGTTATGATCCGGTTATTGGTTTCGGTTTTGGTTCGGTCAAGGTCTCTGCTTAATACCGTATTTTCGGTGCAGAAATCCCGATCGATTCGGATTACTTTTTTTTTAATCGGACATTTTTTTAATCGAATTTTTTTTAATTGCACGTTTTAGACAGGGTGATGACAATTCAACAGAAAAAAAATTACCTTATTTATTTTTCATATATTTGAAATAAATAAGAGTATAAAACATATATTTAACTGTTTTCAATGTGTTGTTGAACTTTTACTGAAATTTATGACTCAGCACATGTTGTTGGCAACTTGCTCTCATGTTGCTCTTTATGTATAGCGATAAACCGTTGTCAACAAATACGCAGCATATTGGTAGCAAAACGTTCTGAATTTGTGTGATATCAAATCAAAGGCAAATGAGGCATACACCTGGTTCTAAATTTTTTGAAAACGAATGCCCTTTGTTTTCAACAACGTTGCAGCAACAACACAGATAGTTGATTATATTTTGATATTTTACTATATTAATAGATGTGATTATCATAATTTATAGTAAAATATTTTCACAGTTGGCACAACTACCAGGTGTATGCATAAGTTTTTTCCGGTTTCACTAAGAGATGGCGCCAGCGAAAAGTACGCAGCGTATTAATTTGACACATACGTTATTTTGTTCGTCTGCCATAGAACTACAAACACACACAAGTTGAGTCCGCCAAAAACTAGCGTCTTTGTTTTATTGTTTAGTGATCATGTCGAGTTTTGTGCCTGAAAAACAACATTTGCGGCACGCATTGCTTTTTTTATTTAATCAAAAGAAAAAGGCTGTTGAAAGTCATCGTTTGCTGGCAGAAACATATGGTGAACACGCTCCATCGATTAGAACATGTGAGACATGGTTTCGACAATTTAAAAGTGGTGATTTTAATGTGAAAGACAATGAGCACTCTGGTAGACCACAAAAATGCGAAGACGAGCAATTGCAGGAATTATTGGATGATGACCCAACTCAAACTCAACGGCAATTAGCAGAAGCATTACATGTATCACAAGAAACAATTAGCAGACGTTTACGAGCAAGGGGAAAGATCAATAAACTTGGTAAATGGGTCCCACACAATTTGAATGAACGTCAAATGGAAAATTGCAAAGTCACTTGTGAAATGCTGCTTCAACGCTACGAAAGGAAATCATTTTTGCATCGAATTGTGACGGGTGACGAAAAATGGATTTATTTTGAAAACCCGAAGCGGAAAAAATCGTGGCTTTAATACACAACCGTTAATACACAACGCTATCGCCAACAAATGATTAATTTAAACCACGCATTAATCGAAAGACGACCGGAATGAGTCAGAAGACATGGCAAAGTAATTTTGTTACACGACAATGCGCCGTCTCACACAGCAAAACCAGTGAAAGACACCTTAAAATCTCTTGGATGGGACATCCTTCCGCATCCGCCGTACTCCCCAGACCTGGCGCCATCTGACTATCACCTCTTCGCATCAATGGGGCACGCGCTCGCAGAGCAGCACTTCAGCAATTTCGAGAAAGTTGGAAAATGGCGACAAATGGTTTGCCGCAAAAGACAAGCAGTGTTTTTGGTATGGTATTCATAAATTACCTGAAAGATGGGCGAAATGTGTAGAAGCCAATGGCCAATATTTTGAATAAAAAACAATTAATTTCCCTTAAAAATTACGTGTTTTTTTTTACCAAAAAACCGAAAAAAACTTATACATACACCTGGTATACATATGATGTTGTTTGTACTAACAATATAATGACTATAAAAATGGTTTTCTTAACAATTTTCCAACTTTGCAATTATAGTCACAAATACCACATATTTGTTTTCTTTATGCAGAAACAAAAAATAAACTATGGTCTTGTATTATACAATAAGAACAATTAATTTATTTCACTATTTATGTATTTAATAATATTAGTATAAAAAATATATCAAAAATTAATTTTTTTGTGATTATATCTACACAACCCACAATACCATTGTTTCCTTTATATTTCACTAAACTATATTATTAAACACGAGTATAAGTGGAACTTAGAAATATTTATTTTAACATAATAAAAAAATTTATATTTTTTATTAGCAATTAAAATTAAATTAAATAAATATAATATAAACAAAAATATAAACTTTCGTAACGCTCATACCATCTTAATGCTGATATTTATTATGTGATTTATATGTACTCATATATCTTTTCAAATTTACTAAATTGCAAACATTTACTATGTTTTTTTAATTTTTTTAAATTTTTGTTCATTTTTACATATAAAAAAATTACGAACTAGACAAAATGGGAAAATTTCTTTTTACAATGTGGGCTTTTAACTGCCAAAAAATATACAAAATTTTTTTATTTTCTAATGTAAAAGCTGAAATTTTTCCTACAAATCTTTTTCTTAAATTTTAGAATATTTAAATTTTATTTATATATTCTGACTTCAGTTTACATCTGTTTAAAGATCGACTTATCTGCGGCGCTGTTTTCATAGATATTATAAAATTCGATATTATAAAAATTTACACAAAAATTATTAGACATTGTAAAAAGATCCACTATGATTGAAAATGTCAGTCTTTATATAAAGAAAATTTTTTTACAGATTTTTTGGGCACGTGATAGTTCCATAAAGTAGGAAGAAAATTTTCTTTTTTGTAATTTTCTATATGTAAAAATTATTAAACTTAAATAAACTTAAAAACATAGTGATTTTTTGAAAGTTGAGATTTTAAGTTTTAAAATTCGTTTTTAAGTTAAATTTCATTCATTTTTTACGAAGTTACAGCTGTTAACTTAAAAGTTAATATTGTAACGTAATTATTAAATGCTAAAATTATGAAATTTTTACATTATTTGTGTCTGCGAATACCGAGGGGAAATTCACAGCCGGCATTGGTGTACAAAATTTCGGCAGTGGACTGCCGAAAAAAGTAAGCAGTGACCTATAATATTGACGGCATTGTCGTCAGTGGTTGGGGAGTGGTGAGCTCACTTCAGAGTCGATCATGGGGTTGAGCACAAAAATTTTTGAATACTTCGGGAAAGCTTTAGAATTCTTGTGCAGGCATTGGCGTATGATAATGGGCACGCGGTAGTGTTCATAATTGCATGGCATTGCCTTAATTTTAATATAGGATTGACGGCATTGTAGGCATTGACTAACAATAAGCATTGTCGGCAGTGTACAAAAATGTCGGCAGTGTTTTACAGCAATGCCAAAAATCGGCATTGGTGTACAAAATTTTGGGTTGTGAATTCCCCCTCGGCGAATACAATATAATCTTTTATTCATATTGTATTCTATATAATATAAATAAAAGTAGTTATATAAAAAGCTAATCGAAATAGCTTCGAATCGGTATCAAAACGATGAAATATCGATATCTTCACAAAAAAATATATAATTTTCCCGTTTAAAAGTCTACTGATAAATAAATGTTACAAATAATCTATTTTTTTTTAAATATCATACAAAACACAGACATTGAAATAATCCTCAAATTTCGAGCATTATTTCAATAACATGTAATTTCGATGATTTCGATGTCGATTTGATGAGTCATTTCTGGCTAAAAATGATCTAATTTTTGATCAAAAGAAATAGAACCTGACCTTAAGTAATCTAATTAAAAATAAAATGCAAATATTTTGAATGATAAAATATGTAAAGTATATTGAGAATTTTATGGTTTAACCTGTTTATGTATTTATATTAAAAACACATTTTTATATCACACAATCATATCATGTGTTGCTATCAGAATTACAATAGCTGCAGAATCCACCTTTGATAGCAAATTAATGCTTTTACATATTATAATTTTGTATAGCAACTTGCCAGCAACAGTATCAGCAACTTAAAAATCGTTATTATCTTTGTTTTTGCTTTTATGTTGCTTTAATAATTTATAAGATTACACTTACTACAATGCTATTAAATTGTCGACAATGAGGTAACTTTTGATACTATTATTTTCCCAATAAACTGTTGGCAATACATTATATACATGTTGTCTGTGTGTTGCTTTAATGCTGGTATATTCGAAATCATTAAGACAAATATAAAGCATATTGTCAACATTACACATTTGCACGATTCTATTTAGATTCTCTTTGTTATCTAGGATCATTTATTTTTAACTCCTGTTTTTATTTACGTGTACCTTAGCTAAACTATATAAACAATCGAAATTATATAAGTTAAAAACGAAAGCTCTCTAACAATACATATTAAAAAAACATTTTAAAACAATGTCTCAAAGACATCGTAAATCGGAACATGGGCATCTTAAGAATTTTATACGGATTTCTTTTATTTAACCTGCTTATTCCAAAGAATTCGAAATTTTTAGATAACTTTATGAACTTTTTGGAAAAATTGAAACTTCGCCGTGTGTCGGTATCATTGAAAGGCGTTCAAAAGCGAAACATGTAAAAAAGGCGTGAGTAATAAATGTAGCGTTTTCAAAAGCAAGAAAATTCAGTGAAAGAGGCACTTGTCTAGTGACAGTGCTTTCGGGGTTAGTAGATCGCGCAGGTACTCACGCGCACAGTGGGGCCTGTCGTAAACTTTAAATCATTATTTATGACCATCTCAGTATGTCT
Source organism: Solenopsis invicta (assembly GCF_016802725.1). Taxonomy (NCBI): domain Eukaryota; kingdom Metazoa; phylum Arthropoda; class Insecta; order Hymenoptera; family Formicidae; genus Solenopsis; species Solenopsis invicta. The sequence goes on from NC_052667.1 coordinate 18,783,929, forward strand.
TTTTGTGTAGATGCTTGTTCAGTGGCGTAGGTTTAGGTTGTTTCTTCTTGCCAAGCAACAAATGTTATCGATTTTATCATTATTGTGGTCGACTCATATGATGACAATGATAACGATATTGTCTATTAGATCACAAAGCTATTCCAACAAAGCGGAGTTTTCTCCTCAGCTTAGAAACATTGGAAAAGATTTTAAAGGGTTTATTTGCATAAGATGCTACAACTAGTAATTTTGAGAGATTTTTCAAAAGATTTGGAAAACTTATGCATTACTCTAAACATGATGGACACGAGATTTTGAAATTTCTCTCCATTTCAGAACTAACCAAGGTAGCACCTAGACTACGTCACTGGCAAGGTCCCCGTGACACAGATCAACGGCGGCAACTATAACGGTATCCGCCAGCATGACCTACTCTCGCGAAGTCGTGCTCTCTCGGTCCTTCCTCCTTCATCCTCTCTTCGTTTTACGTCTTTCTTGCAAACTCTTCTTTCCGTCCAGGTCCGAATATCCAACTGGGTTTGAATTCAAAACACTATTCAAAATAATTATGGAGCTCGAAAAGCAGTCCAGGATTCGCACATCTTTATATTTTTGATGAAGAGAAGATTCATTATCTATCCCGTAGAAAAGTAAACTAAAATAAAAGTCGGTATATCTCTCTAGAGAAATTGTAGTCAATATGATAACATTAAAAATTTAAAGCTGTTCTTTTAATAAATACCAAATGTAATATAGATATAATGTCATATAACATATATGTGTGCATATCTATAGCATTTTATATGCCTAGGGTGTGTTCAGGGAGAGGCTATTAGTGCTATTTGCATCATTCTATTCTTGTTTATATTTAATGAATAATAAAGATAGAAAACACAAATAGCGCTAATAGCGGTTTTTCCGAACAAACTCCTATATTATATTCGGTGTTTGCTGGGTTTTTGTTGCTATTTAAACAAAATCTATCTTTTCCAGGCTATTTTCGCAAAACTGGGAGATCTCCTTCAAACGATCGTATACTATTCGACCGGAAATTCGAGAAGAGTCAGGATGTGGGCGAGATAAGACGGTTGGCCGCCACTGCCGTGCGTATAAATCTCTCCCGTACGCCGGCGGGCTACACTTTTTCTTCCACGTGAGGAGCATCGCCACGGGTCGCCTCGTCGTATGGGCGGACGGTCGACCGGGCCGTGGCTGATTACGGGCAGTAATGAAAGCGGCCTGCTTGCACACAGTAGGTAGGCAGGTGCGCGCCGTCGTCTGTCATGTAGTCTTCCCCCCGTCATTTGCGTCACACGTTTTCTGCCGCATCTTCGCCCATTGAGGCCGTCAATGAGACCGACAGTCGGTGTTGTTGTTATTGTTGTTGTTGTTGTTCTGACTCTTTTTCTTCGCGTGCCTTAGCAAAGTGACCACGCGCGACTGCGGGAGCATACGAGTTGCTAATTGAAGCGTTAGGCGTCAGCTGTCACAGATCAGCCGCGGGTCCACCCGCTGGACCAGGGAGTCAAAAGCCCTGCGAGTTATGAAAGCGATTGCGCCCTTCGTTTTTCAGGTGAGTGCTTGAATGAACGTAAACATATATCTTTAGGTTCTTTATCTAATTCGAGAGAATCAAGAATTTAATTTTATTGCTGTTCAATTGCCTTTTTTGATATTGCTAATTTTATTTCCAATTATATATTATTTAAGTTGAAATAATCACTAAATGTGGAATATATAAAATCATTTATAAAAAATATTGATGTAATGTTAATTTTGAACTTACAACGAGCATCATGAGTGTTTAGGATCGATTTCGTTTGCTTTAAAATATGTGTATTATTAATGAAAATCTGATAGAAAAAATATAATTTTACAAAAATAATAGGAAAATATAATAAAAATATTTTGATATTTCAAGGATATTTTGAAAAATATTAAATTTATGAAAAATCTAAATTTATATAATTATTAAAAATTATAAATTGTCTAAAACATTTTTTATATAATTCATCATTTTGACAATAATTGTTTAAAATTAAATGGGAAATTTGACCTATTGTCTGCCTTAAACCTTAAAATGGAGATACATCAAAAAATGTGTCTGTTAGATTTTTGTTCACGTTTAGATTTTATGAAGATATTTCGAGAATTAAAACGGCTTCAGATAGTGTGATAGTTGCTGCGATATATTCTCTAGTATAAAACAACTTTTGTTATTTTTCTGAAACATTTTCTTATAGAATGTATAAGGAAAAATTTTGGAGTGAGAACATTAAAATGACCCATCTTATATAAAGAATGAATAAAGGATAAGAAGTTTTTGTAAATCTAAAGGTGCAATTTCATGTGACGCTAAAATAAGTAATTGAAGTGATAGGTTTGTCGCTCTAGCGGCTGAAGGAGGATGTTAAAGGAGTCCGATCTTTTACTCTTCTGTAGAATCTTCGTAAACAAAAAGTTGTTTGTAATCCATATGAAATACTGAAAATAGTTTTATATCTCAGAAACATGGACAAAGTAGATTATTTTGATGTTATATTGTATCTCCTTTTGTTAGCCGAATTTTTGTATACTACGTTAAAACTTATCGTGAATTGAATTTATTGTAAAAGTTTTTCATGATAATTGATACAAGATTTTAAGGGTTGTCCATTATGAATCAGTTATTAAAATGGAAAATTATAGAAATAGAGGACTCCAAATGGAGTCCTTGACATGCAGTTTTGTACATAGGATTACAATAATCTAATTTTTTTTTTTTAAATAAATCGGAATGTGTTTTTTAAAACACGTTGATTACGAATCCATTAATTAAATGGAAAAATTAATACGTCGAATTTAAAATGGCGGATTCAAAATGTTTGTGCCAGACTTAAGTTACATATTAAGTTTCCACTTACCCAACAAACAAAAATAGATTAAAAAGTATAAAAAATGGATAGACATGGATTTAAAAAATCAAGAATTTGGATTCGGCAATGACCACATTTTATGGATTTATTTCTATTCCATTAAAGTTTAAGAATTTCTTGAATCTGTTTTAATTCATGAAGTGAGACTAAAATTACGGATTTCTATTTTTTTAATCCAAAAAAAAACTATGCGAGCTATGTAATCCATTTTAATTCATGAAACGGGATTGAAATGAAGTGATTCTTATTCTTTCAATCCAAAAGAAGTATTTGCAGGCCACGCAATCCATTTTAATCGTGGATGGAAATAACTTAATTGCTGTCTTTTAATCCAAAATGTATTAATTCAAATGAATTAAAATAGATTATAATTTTTTAATTCATTTCCATTTATTGGAAAGTGATACAAAAGTATCGTTCTATCTTTGTTATTGACTGAATATCAAAAAAAAGTAGAATCATATTTGTGTCGACTTAAAATGGAACCCTAATATATTTTATTTCACAAAAAAGATGAATTTGTTAAGATCTTTTATTGCGCATTGCTAAAGTTGGATTAAAAAAAAATCCGAATTAAGAAAAGTTCCAAAGAATGGTGGATACTCTACACAACTGGTGCAAGTTTGATTATTTGCTTTAACCTTGTTTAAACCAGTGACTTTTTGCAAACTGAGAGCCACTTTCAGAAAGGTATAACATTTTGTGGGTCGCATAAGCACGTACATACACACACGCATGCACGCACACACGCGCGCACATATGTTAATATAAATACATATGTGTATAATAGACAGATATAAAATTTATATCTTAATACTAACAAGGAAATAAAAAAATGTCAACATAATTTATAAAAATTTAATTTTATAAACATATTTATTTATGAAATAAAGTGCATTCTTAAATTTAAATTCGTAAAAAATACTTAAAAGTGCAAAAATAAAACAATAAAACTATAAACATTTATTACATATTAATGTGATATTTGATGAATATGTGATTTTATATTTTTGACTTTGAGTCGGCGGATCGCAAAGAATATATAGGCCGGCCGCGAGTTAAAACGTTAAAACTTTTAAGTATCAATTACCATGAGAAACTTTTGCAATACATCCGATTTATAATAAGTTCTAACGTGATACACGAAAATTCAACTTACAAAAGGAAGCACAATATAACATAAAAAAATCTACTTTTCCTACATTTCTTGGATATAAAACTGTTTTTATTGTTTCATGTGGAGCCCAAACAATAACTTTTTGTAGTTCTTTACAGTTTCTTAGAGGAGCCAAAATTTATACTTTTCAACATTCTTTTTTGGTATAGTTTAAACTAATTTCAATTATATATGTTAACACTTACATGCTATGTGATGTAAAACACGTCGCGCAATTATTAAATTCATTCCTTTTTGCCTTTTTCATAACAACAATTTTTGTTGTAATAGTTTTGCGATAAAAGTCATGTGTCCTTTTGTCGTTTAAGATCTCAAAACAAGAATGTTTTGAAACTTTTGTCTCAAGTAATTTAGATATTAATGAATACATGTATGCTTGTAAAATATGAACTTGAATTACCGCCCCAATAAACCGAAATGGATTGAAATGGATAGAAATAGATTCGAGTGTGCTCATTATCGAATACAAATTCTTGATTTTTTGAATGTATTTGAATTCAGTTAAAGTTTACAAATTTCTTGAATCCATTTTAATCCAATAAAATGGAATTCAAACTATAGGATTTTAATTCTTTCAAATCAAAAAAAGTTTTGCGAGCCATTTTAATCTAAGAAACGGGATCGAAGCAAAGTGATTTCTATTTTTTCAATCCAAAAGGAGTTTTTGCGAGTTATGAAATCCATTTTAATCTATGACATAAAATTGAAATGACATATTTGCTATCCCAGTAAACGAAAATAAATTCAAATGAGTTGAAAATTGCAATTTATTTTAATTTATCCGAGTTAGCTCTTTTAAAGCCCCGGAGTATTTTTGGATTCAAATGAACTCAAATGGATTAAAATACAAAATGCGCTATTCATCATTTTGAATTTGGATGGATTCATGTCTCTATTATATTATTTTTGGATTCAAAATAATAAATTTGAAAAATCTAAAACGCAAATTTGAAAATGTCAAAATGAATTTATTTCTATCTATTTCAATTCATTTTTGTTTGCTGGGATTTTTTATACCCAAAATATATTTAAATGAATTAAAATCGATAACAAATCAATTCATTTAAAACCATTTCTGTTTACTTAAGTCCCATTCTTTATATACAAACCCAGTAAGAAATAACAGGTTGAATAGTAGTCAAATCAACGTTTAAAAAACAGTTGATATAGACGTCAAAAATTTGGTCGATTCGACGTTTTTGTCTCATCAAAATTATATAACTATAAGACTTCTATGAATAATTTCTTCTTGCACCACATAATCTCAATGAACAAAATAATATTTTTGTAATATTTTAAAAAATATTTTTTATAAAGAAATTCTCAGATATTTTTTTCGGAAATTCTCAAGTGGCCACCAATCGTTCCCTCAAGTCGTGACCTCGGTGAACGATGCTTAACCACTGCTGCGAACTGATCCCTTCGTGACGATCTGTGAACACTTTGTACTGATACGTGTAAATAACTGATAGATCAGATCAATATATGTTATCAAAAAGATGTATAATTAAAGAATATTATTTATATAAAAGTATATAAAATTATTGTTTTTTTATACTTTTCACAAATGCGGAATAGCATCTGGAATAACTTTTGTTATTCGTTTAAATAAGAATGTAACTAGAAATTATATGTCAATATAATACAATAATTAAATTGAATATGAAAAAATTTTGGGAATAAAAGACGTCTAAAAGATATATTACATGACACCAGTTTCAACTTGTGTTATCTGGATAAGAGAAGAAAATAGTAGATAAGAGTTATTTGGATAAGAGAAGAAAATAAACTTTAATTATTTTTGTTAATATATTTGCAAAACTACATCTAATAGAATCGAAATTTTCGAGTAGTTAAAAAGTAGTTGAAATACTTATTAATATCAACTATCAACGACAGTGACGTCGAATAGACGTCTTTTCAACTTATCATTTCTCACTGGGTATGATCATTCAAACATCGCAGATTTTTCTGTATTTATCATTCCGGTAAAATAAATTCAAACGAATTGAAAATATTCTAGAGTATTTTTGGATTCAAATCGAAATTGAAATACAAAATGCGTTATTTATCATTTTGAACTCGGATAGGTTCATGTCCCCATTGTGTTATTTTTAGATTTAAATGAACTAAAATACGAAACAAGTTATTTATTATGATGAATTTAAATGTATTTATATTATTTTTGGATTCAAATGGATTCAAAAAATCTGAAGTCCAAATTCGAAATTCATTTCTATTCATTTCAATTTATTTTTGTTTGCTGGGAATGCAGTACTGCCATTTCTGTCGTGAAACAACGACAAATTTTCACGTAGCATTGAAATCAATTCAAGAAGTTAATGAAAAATGAGTTTGAAGTAGTTGAATTTGCGAAGAAACATGTATAATAAGACTGCAAATATTTATTTGTATGATATTAAAGTTTGAGTAAATAAAAATCTTGATTTTCCCGATAATTGAGAAAGTCTAGTGACAACTCGATAGGTATGATAATGTTCATAGACATATAAGATACGCTGAGTATTTACTCGTCCGACTAGTCTAAAAATTGAGGTTGGTACAGCAAGAGAGACAAAATCGTATGGAATATTATCCTCCCTTAAAAAAATAAAAAAAAACAACAATGGATTTAAAAAGTCGAGAATTTTCCACACAGTACAGATGTCCTAGAGATGTCCATAGTACGTTTGAAAGACATCTGTACATTCTAAAAACGTCCTTGAGATAAAGTGTGCTGTGTGGATATAATTCGGCACTACATGAATCCATTTCTATCAAATTAAAGTTTAAAAATTCCTTGAATTTATTTTAATCCATAAAGTGAGATTAAAATTACGAGATTTCTATTCTTTTTAATCAATAAAAATTATGCATGCCGTTTTAATTCATGAAACGGGATTGAAATAAAATGATTTTTATTTTTTCAATCTAAAAGAAGTTTTCGCGGGTCATCCAATTTATTTTAATCTATGACATAAGATTGAAATGATTTAATTACTGTCTTTTAATCTAAATGTATTCAAATGAATTAAAATAGATTACAAATTTTTAATCAGTTTACTGGGTCATTATTATGCATAGTTCAATTACTGAAAGCTAACGATCATTCATATAACTATTAAAAGTAGTGCTATAGTGATCATATTGCAAATAATCTGATTGAATCAATAACAAAAAACCCCGGAAATGAACTATTGGAAAGCCAATAATGGTTACTATTAGCTTTAATAGTAATTATTCATTCCCTGTGATTTTGTCTCTTGTGTCATTCTGCCAACTTTATATATAGATACAATGTCTTACAACTACTGACCAATATTTTAACAAGGTATTCTGGAGGTAAAGTGAAGTAAAAAATGTCAAGGCTACAATAATTTTTTAATTATAATCGATCAAAGATAACCAATAATGTAGAATTCGCGTGCTCTAAACTATAGTTGTACAGCACGATCATCGGTTTATAATTTATTAGTGATTTTACAGTTAATATTTATTTTTATTACACATGACAATTTTTAAGGACATACTAATTATGATAATTTAAAAGTAATAAAGACCATTCTCCGATGACCTTGACATATACTCATACAGCTTAGAAAATTGCAGCAACATTCCAGCAATGTTGCAATGTCGCAAATTGCAATGCAATATTACGGAGACATTGCAGAAACATAAATTAACGATATACTTGCAATATCTCAGCAATATGATATTAATATTCTGGAAACATTGCAATATTATAATTTTTTAAGTACAAAGTAATGGCAATAAAGAACCAAAGCAGAATATTCGCGTATAAAGTAAAAAAAGTAAAAGTAATGTTAACTTTCTTGAATAAAAATTTATAATTTTAAACAATATTTGTATATTAATATCCAACTAAATTTATACTTAAAAATGTTATCACAAAAAATGTAATTTTTGCTAGTTAAATAAATAAGTAAGTAAATTATACGTTTAGAATTGCCAAGTATTTTTTATATGGAAATGTAAAAGCTGGAGGAGACTTTTGTGTAATGCATAATGAATAAACTAGAGTCCTTTATTTCCCCTCTTTAAGATAGAAATGAAGAATTTTGGTTCATTCTCTTATGTGTTATGCATTATGCAAGAGTATGTGCTCCCGGCTTTACTCAGAACATTAATACACAGAACATTTTAGCCCCAAATATTCCAGCAATGTTGCAGCAACGTTGCTACAAATGTTATTGCTGAAATGTTGTAATATTATAATAAAAGTTGTGATGTATTATTATATAACGTTTCATTATTCATACTAAATACATAACATTGCAATGTTGCTCAAATGTTTTAATGCAATATTTTAAAAAGCGGACATCTTAATGTTGCTACAATCTTACAATACAACAATATTGCAGCAATGTTTCGCAATTAATGCAATATGTAATATGCAATATTGTAATATGCAATATTACAATGTTTCAATGAAATCATCCTGCAATGTTTCTACAATCTCTTTGTACTGTATGGGTATTGTCAAAGTCCCCGTGGAAAAAAACTATTGGTAACTTCTGAAAACTGTTACTACCCTAGTAGCAATTTTCTGCAAGACTGCTGTAATCTTGCAGCAGATTTTTGAAAGATTCTGTCAACAGGACGTTATAATCTGCTTCCTCATACTGTTCAATTCTCCTGAAAGATTCTGCAGTCAAATTCTTGCAAGAAATTTGTATATATATCTGCTACAAGATTTGGAAAATTCTTTCACTAGAATATTTTAGTATAACCTTAAAATGGATTAAATTTGAATTAAAGATTTCACTTATGTACAAGATTAAATAACAATACAAATTGTTATTTACATGTAAAAATATAAAAATTTTATGTGGAACAGCGTTCCACACAAACATCATATTTAAAAAAAATGAGAGCAAACTTTTGTCTCAGGCAGCTCTTATATATAAGAGTTCACTGAAGTATGAACTGGACAGTCGCCCACGGCGGCGCCTAGATATAACGCCCGTGGCCGCACTCGACTCACGAGAAGATCTTCCGCGGCGTGGCCACCTAGCGGTGGCACCAGTATTCGCTTGTTAAATTCATTTCATTCCGAAATTGTTATAAACCTTGCGGCAGATCTTTCTGCCGCTGATTAAGCAGAATTTGTACAATATCTGCACAAGATCTGCGTGTCATTTCCATTGTAAGAAACTTGCAAAAATCTGCAGATCATATTTCTGCAATATTTGCACGAGATCTGCACGCTACTTCTGTTAAAAGAATCTTATGTCATTCGGCTGAAGAACTTTGCTAGACTGTTTACAGATTGCAGTTGCGAGAAGAATCTGCTTCGAGATAGCTCAATATTTGTACCAACTTTCTGCAAACAATTCATATACAAGTACAATTCATATACAGTGCACGAATATTGAAGCAGTCTGCTAGCAATCTGCCAGCATGGCTCTTTTGGGAATAATCTTCTGCACATCTGACTCAATTTTACTGCAATTAACTGCACGCTGATTCTGTTCTGCAGAAAATTGCAGAAAATGCTACTAGAATATTCAAAAATGAGAAAACTATTGAGAAAACTATTGAAATCTCTAATAGTAACTACAGGCATTTCCCATACAGCACAGAAATATTGCAGCAATGTTGCAAAAATCATTCTTTGCAAGATAACAGTATTGCAGGACCGTTGCAAAATATTGCTGCAACGTTGCTGCAATCTTGCAGCAACTATAAAATGTCCGCCCTGTGAAATATTGCAAAACAATATTGCAACAATAATACAATATAGTATCCGAGTAAAAATTTTATATATTTATAAATATTTATTTTAATATTGTCAAAAATAGTTTTTTTAATGTTAAATGAAGTAGAAATGCGAGGGGAAATTCACAGCCGGCATTGGTGTACAAAATTTCGGCAGTGGACTGCCGAAAAAAGTAAGCAGTGATCTATAATATTGACGGCATTGTCGTCAGTGGTTGGGGAGTGGTGAGCTCACTTCAGAGTCGGTTTTTCGATCATGGGGTTGAGCACAAAAATTTTTGAATACTTCGGGAAAGCTTTAGAATTCTTGTGCAGGCATTGGCGTATGATAATGGGCACGCGGTAGTGTTCATAATTGCATGGCATTGCCTTAATTTTAATATAGGATTGACGGCATTGTAGGCATTGACTAACAATAAGCATTGTCGGCAGTGTACAAAAATGTCGGCAGTGTTTTACAGCAATGCCAAAAATCGGCATTGGTGTACAAAATTTTGGGTTGTGAATTCCCCCTCGTAGAAATGTTACTTAAAATTTAAAAAAATTGGGAATCTTTCTCAAGAATTTTTTTTTGGCAATTTTCAAGCGACTACCCATCCAAGTCGTAACGTTGCTTGACCTGTAAGACTGCTGCGGACTGATGATGACCTGGTGATGATCTGTGAATTTTACACTTTATATTAACACATGTATATCGAGTCAATATATGTTATTGAAAAGATGAAACATATAATTAATGCATATTATTTATATAAACATATAAAAATGATACTTTTTTAGGATTACGACTTGAATGAGTGATCGCTTGAAAATTTCCGGAAAAAATTCTTGAAGAAGGTTATCGATATTTTTTACTTTAAAAAACATTTTTATTTTATTTACTGTTAAAAAACGGTTTTTTACAATATTAAAATAAATATTTATTATAATATGAGCCATTATTATAGGAAAGAGCCAATTTGGTCGAAACTGAGTCAGCACTAAATACGATAATTGGGTTCGTAAATAAATTTTTAAATTGGAAAATTTAATTGTTTTATCAAAATATAAGTACTATGATAACGATTTATTAAAATAAAATCAGTTAATTTGTTTATATTTACTTAATAATAAAGTTCAAATATTCATAGAAATTCAAATAGATGAAAACGCAACGCTATTAGTGTGACGTCACGATGTTGTTCCTTTTTCGCGCGCTTTGAGCTTTCTGCTGCATGATAGTTTTGCACAATTATTATTATCACATTATAAGCAAAAAGTAGCTTCAAATATGGCAAATATTTTAGAATCAGATTTTATTAAAACTGACTCAACAAATTTACCTAAAACAGACGCATTTATGAGTTTGTGAGTTTATTGGAAAGTGACAAATTCAACGCTGCTGAAGTTAGGAATGCAAAAGCTGCAATGTAAGTTCATTTATTTCTAAAATCAGACGAAGAGCATCTTGCAGCCAAAATATCAGTCACCTCTACTTTACGTTTTTGTTTCTCAGTAAGATGAAGGGAACGATTTGCAGTTTGTTCTCTATCGAGTTGACAGGAAAAAATATGTGACATAACTCCAGATTTCATTTTTATAGGGCCACCCATTGAAGAGAAACAAATATAATTTTCCATGTCATCTTTAATTAGAAAATATCAACTAAAAAATTATTTGTACAACATGTCATTTTTAGATATAATACTATTCTCATAACCTAGCCTCAATACTTTAGAAATATAGATACTAATGCAAATAATAATTTGATATTGAATATTTACAACAAAATAATCCTTATAACAAAAATAATTCGATTTTGTTGGTTCATCCGGATATCGAGCCAATCGAAACCACAACTACCTTATTACTTCTTCGCGTAGTACTGTCACAAATACTTTAACGGGTGCACTTTTTGTAATATTTTTGCACAAGGGTACAAAACACCATCAATAATTAGTCATGTTTATAACACGCACAGCCCAAATTAAATAAAAATCGAACATACAGCTGTACTGAGTGCCGTGTACAACTATATTATGCGCTTTCGGCAATAACATCGTGACATCATCTTCGGATATTTTCGGGTAATTCCAAAGTGTTCAAATGATCAGACGCCCGACTGTGATTTAAAAGTGTTGTGACTTTTTATAAATACAGAGTTTATTGCAAAATTAAAAAAGATACAAACAAATTTAAATGTATTTTATCGATTAACAATGTTACCAAAAATAGACTTAAGAACTAAATTAGACTATAAGTTACCATTTAAAACGATAAATACTATGCAAAACATTAGCGACCAAATGAGCCCTTTCCTATGATAATGTTACATATATTTATGAGTTTCACATAAAATAACACACACACACACACACACACACACACACACACACACACACACACACACACACACACACACACACACACACACACACACACATATATATATAAATTAACATGCCTTCATAAATATACTTTATATATGTAGTGTTTATGTATGTATGTACATATATATATACATATATATATATATAGTATATATATATATATATATACATAGTATATATATACAGGGTGTCAGGTAAATGCCCCTGGTTTCGTGGATTGATAAATCAAGTAAAACTAAGCAGAAAAGTCCTTTACCATTTTTTAATACTTGTCATAGTTAACGAAATAAAAATTAATAAAGTCTTCGGATAAGTGCGTATCACCGCGCGCAAGGACCGCCCGCCGGTCGCCGAGACGTAGGCAGCCGCGGCTGGCGACGCGGCGCGGTGAGGAGGAAAAACAGCAGTAGCTACGGCCCCCAAACTACTGCTGCTTTTCCCTCCTCACCGCGCCGCGCCGCCAGCCGCGACTACCTACGTCTCGGCGATCGGTGGGCGGTCCTTGCGCGCGATGATACGCGCTTATTCTCAGACTTTATTAATTTTTATTTCGTTAACTATGGAAAGTATTAAAAAATGGTAAAGGACTTTTCTGCTTAGTTTTACTATCAATCCTCGAAACCAGAGGCGATATTTACCTGACACGCGGTACACACACACGCACACGCACACGCACACGCACACGCACACGCACACGCACACGCACACACACGCACGCACGCACGCACGCACGCACGCACGCACGCACGCACGCACGCACGCACGCACGCACGCACGCACGCACGCACGCACGCACGCACGCACGCACGCACGCACGCACGCACGCACGCACGCACGCACGCACGGACGCACGCGCGCGCGCGCGCACACACACACACATACATACATACATATATATGTACACACACACCCATACAGCACAGAAAATTGCAACAACATTGCAACAATGTTGCAATGTTGCAGATTGCAATGCAATATTATGGAGATATTGCAGAAACATAAATTAACAATAGGCCCGCAACATCGCATGGCATATGTCAGTAATATGCCGGAAACATTGCAATATCATAATTTTTTAATAAAGTAGTGGCAATAAAGAACCAAAGCAGAATATTTACGTATAATAATATATTAATTTAACTCATCTATAATTATTCACCCACATTTAGCAAACTAAAGTCGGGCGACGTTTTCCGCTAAATTTCTACATTCTCTAACAGTACAACCGTCCATATATCGACTGTAAGTTGACTCATCCAAGTCAGGCTTTCAAAGTTGACTGCAAATCGACTTTGCATACACGTCTGCAGACATCCTTCAAATGTTGACTCTAAGACGTCTAGAAAAAAAAATGCGGTCCCGTGGTGCTGTGTGCATCATAGTATTGTTAAGAAACATAAATATTTATATCAATAGACAAAATAGGTTCATATATGAAGAAACTTCAATCTACAGCCCAATGAACAAACAATATTTTTTAATTGTTTTTTTCATAAGAATTTTTTCATATTTAATTTAATTATTGTATTATATTGATATATATTTTCTAATTACATTCTTATTTAAACAAATAACAGAAAAGTTATTCTAAATGCTATTCTGCATTTGCGAAATTAGTAAAAAAAAACTATGATTTTATATTTGTTTATATAAATACTAGGTAAAACTTTACAAGGGGAGCATCCTCTGACAACCTTGACCTTGACATATGTTATCAATGGGAAGATACTGAGTAACATACAAAAGGTTTTGAGTAATGCTCATTTCTTATTAAAAAAATATCAGAAAAAAAATAGTTTTTCTTAATTATTTCACTAAATATTCATTTTACGAAAAAATTCGTCAAACAAATAATGAAGCTAGTAATAAGCCTTATAAAAAAAGTTATATACATTTTTTGTCTAACTTCAATACTTTAGTCGTTATAGTAGAAAAACTGTTTAAAATAATTTTTTTTTATTTTTAGTAGTTTTGTGTAAAAAGTAGATGCTTGGGCTCCCCCGTACCTTCTCACTGTGTTTTTTCCAAGCCAACCTAACCCCATTTTAATTGTAATTTGATCAAGGATATCTAATTGACGTTGCGATATTAGATTTGAAATTACGGCCCACCCCTTCTCTCACCCACTCCGTCATTAGTGGACCTGAAACGAAGTGGGTTGGGTTAGAAAAAATACGAGGAGGGGGTGCAGGGGGAAGGGCGAAGCCCCTCCCACGCCCACGCGTTCTCTGTATATTGTAAAAAAACTGTTTTGCGTCGAAAACTCTTTCGACGCAAAACAATTTTTCTACAATAACGACGAAAGTATTGAAATTGGGTAAAATATGTATATGACCTTTTTTATAGAACTTATAACTAACTTCATTTTTTGTTTGACACATTTTTTCGTAAAATAAATATTTTCTAAAATAAGTAAGAAAAACTGTTTTTTCTTTCTGTAATGATAAGTTTTTAATAAAAAGTGAGCATTAAAACCTTGTGTATGTCACTCAGTACCTTCCCATTGATAACATATGTCAAGGTCAAAGTCATTTAAGGCTGCTCCTTTTTTGTAAAGGTTTATCAAATACTGTGCTTTAATTATACATATTTCATTTTTTCGATAACGTATATTGACCTGATCTACCAGTTATACATGGTGTCAGGTAAATACCTCTCCCTGGTAAATACCTCTCCCTTTCGAGGATTAATAGTAAAACTAAGCAGAAAAGTCCTTTACCATTTTTTAATACTTGCCATAGTTAACAAAATAAAAATTAATAAAGTCTTCGAATAAGCGCGTATCACCGCGCGCAAGGACCGCCGGTCGCTGAGACGTAGGCAGCCGCAGGTGGCGGCGCGGCGCGGTGAGAAGGGAAAAGCAGCAGTAGTTCGGGGGCCGTAGCTACTGCTGCTTTTCTCTTCTTACCGCGCCGCGCCGCCAGCCGCGGCTGCCTACGTCTCAGCGACCGGCGGTCCTTGCGCGCGGTGATACGCGCTTATTCGAAGACTTTATTAATTTTTATTTTGTTAACTATGGCGAGTATTAAAAAATGGTAAAGGACTTTTCTGCTCAGTTTTACTTAATCTATCAATCCACGAAACCAGGGGCGGTATTTACCTGACATCCTGTATATAGATATCAGCATAAAGTGTTCACAGGTCATCATGAGGGATCAATTGGCAACGATCACGGAGGTCAAGCAATGTTTACCAGAGTCGCGACTTGGATGGGACCGCTTGAAAATTTCCGAAAAAGATTTCAAAAAATTTTTTTTTTGCGAAAAATATTTTTTTTAATGTTATACAAATATTGTTTCGTTCATTGAAATTACGTGGTGTAATAATATTTATGTAAATATTTTAGAAAAATGGGATGTTTTAATGCAATATTTCAAAAAGCGGACATCTTAATGTTGCTGCAATCTTCCAGCAATGTTGCAGCAATGTTTCGCAATTAAAATGCAGTATTATAATGTTTCAATGAAATCATTCTGCAATGTTCCTGCAATCTTTGTGTGCTGTATGAGTATATATATATATATATATATATATATATATATATATATATATATACAGGGTGATTCAAAATAACCTATTGGTCCCGAAGCTGGCATATTCGTAATCGAATTCTGAGACGATTTTTCCTTTTGCAAAAATTTGTCCGGAGCTTAGTTTTCAAGTTACAATAAGAATTAGTTAGCGTATGACCGGTCAGGTACAAGTGGTAGACAGGGGCGGCGCGACTCACTGTTACACGTGGGTATTTCCGTGGGGCACCTGCGCTCAAATGAAAAACAAAAGTACATGGACAGCACATTTCTATTTAAACTTTCTTTCCCTCTCTCTTTCTCTCTCTCTCTCTCTCTCTCTGTCACTTTAATTATGCTACATTTAACTTGTCAAATTTCGATCTATTATCCGGCCGTCAAATATCGGGATGACCGTAAAATCTTCAAGTAAGTTTACATTATTATAATAAATGTACGCCCGAGAATAATAAAATTTAATGCAAATTAGATTACTTAAATGTGCACTTGCAAGTTAAAAGTAGCACTTTTAAAACGCACAAAAAGGAAAGGAGAGAGAGAGAGAGAGAGAGAGACGGGGGAGAAGGGGGCTTTAAACAAGTTTAAGCACGTTCACTCACGCACACGGCAATCAGCTTATTGTTTCCACGATGCGACAGTTAAATTTAAATTTGTCCTTTATCCATATCTATCCCTCGAAGTTGTTTCATATTATTCCACATTTACACTATTTACTCTGCACTTGATCGATAAACGCGGAACTACGCGACGAACCGATCGATCAACTTTATTAATTACTATTCTAATCACTACAATCATTCGATGCGTTAAAATTACTCAAAGAAACACGTGTTTACGTTACGATCACACAACACGTGTTCACTCGACGATATGAAGCAGTCGACTGGATGTTATTGGTTATGTTGTTATAAGAGTGTCGGACGATTGGTTAAAGCCATAAGTCAAAACGCGGTAATTTAAAATAAAAATATTGGTTAATACAATTTACATCAATACAATTTATTAGAAAAATGTTGCAAATGCACGTTTATCAATATTTGTTAAAAATTGTATGATAGTGACTTTATCAAGATAATTATTATTCATTCTAAATATTCAAGAAATAATTTTATTAAAATCAATTTTTTCTAAACATTTTTTTTTATTTCTTATTTTTGAATATTTGCGAAAACTGTGAAAATATTCCTCGAAATAAAATATTTGGTTGCCCTGAAAAGGGCAGATTATCCGTTGCTGCAAGAAGATTTCAAGAATTATATCCTTGAAGTTTTTTTTATAATAAATATTCTAAATAATTATCTTGATAAAGTCACTCACAATTTTCAACAAGTAATAATAAACATGCATTTGCTACATTTTTCTAATAAATTGTATCGATGTAAATCGTATTAATCAATATTTTCATTTTGAATTACCGCGTTTTGACTTATGGCTTTAACCAATCGTTCGACACTCTTATAACAACATAACCAATAACATTCAGTCGACTGCTTCATATCGTCGAGTGAACACGTGTTGTGTGATCGTAACGTAAATATGTGTTTCTTCGAGTAATTTTAACGCATCAAATGATTATAGTGTTTACAGTAGTGATTAATAGTAATTAATAAAGTCGATCGATCGGTTCGTCGCGTAGTTCCGCGTTTATCAATCAAATGCAGAGTAAATAGTGTAAATGTGATGAACTATGAAACAACTTCGAAGGATAGATCTGGATAAAGGACAAATTTAAATTGAACTGTCGCATCGTGGAAACAATAAGCTGATCGCCATGTGCGTAAGTAAACGTGCTTAAACTTGTTCAAAGACCCCTCCGTCTCTCTCTCTCTCTTCTTTCTATCCCTTTTTGTGCGTTTTAAAAGTGCTACTTTTAACTTGCAAGTGCACATTTAAGTAATCTAATTTGCATTAATTTTTATTATTCGCGGGCATACATTTATTATAATAATGTAAACTTGCTTGAAGATTTCACGGTTATCCCGATATTTGACGGCTGGATGACAGATCGAAATTTGACAAGTTAAATGTAGCATAATTAAAGTGACAGAGAGAGAGAGAGAGAGAGAGAGAGAGAGAAAGAGAGAGAGAGAAAGTTTAAATAGGAATGTGCTGTCCATGTACTTTTGTCAGTCATTTGAGCACAGGAGGTGCCCCACGGAAACACCCACGTGTAACAGTGAGTCGCGCCGCCCCTGTCTACCACTTGTACCTAACCCGTCATACGCTAACTAATTCTTATTGTAACTTGAAAACTAAGCTCCGGACAAATTTTTGCAAAAGGAAAAATCGTCTCAGAATTCGATTATGAATAAGCCAGCTTCGGGACCAATAGGTTATTTTGAATCACCCTGTATATATATATATATATATATATATATATATATATATATATATATATATGTATCTATATTTTAATAATGTTTCTACAAGATTGCACTGCAATATGTAACGTTGCAGCAATATTGCTGCAAGTTTTTGTGCTGTATGGGTTACTATTCATTACTATTGAAAATATGAATAGTTTATTATTGGAGCGAATCGAATTTGATGTTTCCAATAACAAAACACAATTTTTTTTAAACATATTATTCTTACTTATTCTTTATTATTCTATAGCTTAATCTGTATTCAATGTTTCACATATAATATTTTAATTCATTAATTACAATTACGTATTATTTTACAAATTTTTGAAAACGTATCGGCGCGGACGGGATTCGAACCTAAGATTTCGAAAGTTTCTGAACAACAACCTAATATGCTAACACTGAGCAAATCGTACATTTGTGCTATCGTTAATAAAAAGTTATAATTGAAGTAAAGCTGATTTGAACAGAACTTGCGTCTTGAGTATCGCGCAAACACTCTTACTAGCTCTTATTATTTAGCCTCAGATATTTTAAATACGAAGTATGTTCGGAAAGTAAGGTTACAACAAATATTATAAATCAAAATATGTGAATTTATTTATGAAACTTACATGGAATGTTACGTAGGTATATAACTATTTTTCAACATAGTCACCATTCAGTTCCTTACATTTAGTGAGCCGCGGGATCAATTTTTTTATGCCCTCGTTGCACTCGTTTCCCGCCAACTTCCTCGACCATTCGTAGACTGCGTCTTTTACCTCCAAATCGGACGAAAATCGTTTTCCACTGAGATGCTCCTTTAGACGAGTGAAAAGGAAGAAATCAGAAGATGCAAGGTCCGGACTATGGGATGGATGATTTAAAACATCCCAACCAAACCTTTTTGATGGGATCACTAAATGTAAGGAACTGAATGGTGACTATGTTGAAAAATAGTTATATACCTACGTAACATTCCATGAAAGTTTCATAAATAAATTCACATTTTTCGATTTATAATATTTGTTGTAACCTTACTTTCCGAACATACCTCGTATAAACTGTATAAATAATTAAACCTGTTCCTGTCCTTGGGCAAACCAGTCCAAAAATAACAATTAGAAATAGTATTAAAGCATGAAAAAACATTATTGACGTAAAGAGCGTTGCAAAAGTCAATTTTGCAATTGTTATAAATAATTGTTATAAACAAATTGTTAAAAATTGACTGTAGAGGAAAACTGATTGTGCCAATTGATTTAACGGGAAATATTACTAAAGAAACATACAGGGTGATTCTTCATTGTTGTACCCACTTTTTACCATAGGAGCACGCATTTGTAATTTCTAATATAATAATTAGAAAGTTAGAAATTCTTATCCGTCGATAAATCATGCTTCTAGGGTAAAAAGTGGGTACAACCATTAAGAATCACCCTGTATGTGATGCTTTCTTAATTGTTATAGTTGTTATAAACAAATTAGTTACATAATTGTTTTGATAAAGAGATAATGACCAAATTCATTAATGTAAAATATTTTGAAGTCAAATATAAAAAAATGTCATTTGGATTTAGAACATTTTTATCATATTATTAATAATATTTGCCAAAAGTCATAGTTACCGTTCAAGTACTCTTCAGTTACATAGTCGCAAATAGTTACTATTCAGAACTATTTGCCGATAGTTTTGTAATAGTTACTATTTAATTACTATTCACGCGCGCACGTTACCAATAGAAGTATCAACATGGATTTATAACTTTCTAAAAATGAAAACTTCAAGAAAATTAAGAAAAGCCCCTATGCAAAATGTTTTTTGTAAAGCAGATAACTGTTGTCGCAAAAAACAAGATTGCCATTTTAGACTAATAACGTATTCAATTTGTTAATTCGACCTGACAACATATGTTAAGGTCAAGGTCATTGGAGGATAGTTTCTATTACTGTACAATTATTCTAATTATTACTGTTAGATTTATTAAATTTATAATAATAGTTTCACAAATATAGGATTTTTGCGTTTTTGACATAAAAAGCATTATGAAAAATATAATAATTTACTGTTATTTTTGTTTTTACGTCTTAGTATGAAGTACGAAATCGTGTAATTACAATAAATCAACGAAATAAGATTAAATACTTCCTATTTCTGAAACAATTTTAGTTTTTATTACAATCTTATAGCGTTTTCGACTGCAGTGGGTTTTATCCAGGACGATCGTCCGTTCTAATTGGACGATTCCGGCAAATGGCGACAAACCTGGGTTAAAATTTACTGCAGTCGAAAACGCTATTAATGTACTGAAATTATACAATTTTACAATAAATAGTTTTATTTCAGTGATACCCAGATTACCAAACAAGCTTTAGTACATCGGATAACTCAATGTACTACATGTGTGTTCTGAACTTGTCAATTTTCTGACATTGGAATCTATTGTGGAACTGATTGTGAATTAGCAATAGAAAAGTAAAGACACATTATCAGTTAATGAAGACTTTACATGATTGTAGAACTACAGACAGTTTATGGAAGCACCTCTTTTTTAGATTGTCGACATTGAATATGGTATGTAAAATGACAATATTTTTTTCATTTGGCTATCTGGGTATATGCACTGTCTTTCAATAACAATATTGTTATTTTTGTATTTTTCATGTTGTATGAAGCTTGCAATCGTCTAATTACATTGATTGCGCGGTCAGTAAGAGTACCTATTTCTTAATTGGAATCACTGAAAAACAGTGAATAGTCACTGATAATCACAGTCATAAATATAGCACTGCAAATCAGTAAGATTTCACTGATTCAGATTAAGAGAATATTTTAATGAACATTCAAATACTTTATCCATTACTTCAATTCATTATTTTATTTACAAAGAATTATGAAATCTAATTCTTTTTAACAAATTTGTTTTTATTTAAACAAAACGTTTACGAAAATTGATAAGTGAAAAAGGCCTATTTAACAGTAAACAATATCGATTAGGCCTTTAGCGAGCAAAATTTATTCCGAAAAATACTTAGACAGATGACATTTACAATATATTAAATAATTTTTTAAAGCGAGAAAAAAAAACAATGCGATATACGATGAAGGCTCTGAGGAGCAAAAAACGTGTTTGATTAATGTACTCGTTATTTTCAAAAAAATTTTTTTCTCGCTTTTTTTAAAAGATTATTTAATATATTATAAATATCATCTCTCTAAGTATTTTTGGAATAAATTTTGCTCGTTAAAGGCCTAATCAATATTGTTTACTGTTATTCACTCACATGAGCTTGTTTTTATTTATATTATTTGATAAGCCTATTTAATTTATAATATTACGTAATTCAGTATCTGTTTAGAATTGTGTTTTAAGACTGATAAATAATCGGCGCAAAGTTTGTATGAACTAGAAATTGAAAAATTACCGAAAAGTATTCTCAAAATCTGCTTTGACCGAATCGACCTTATTTTTTGTTTATTAATTTGTAATTAATTGGGCCGTAAATGGCCAAATTTAACTTATTATTTTTTCTAAATTTTTAAATCATGAAAGAAGTAAAACTGTATAATTTTAGGACATCAAGTTGTAATAAAAATAAAAATTGTTTAAGAAATGTAGACAACATAATTTTATTTTATTTATTTATTGTAATTACATAATTTTACGCTTTATAAGACATGAAAAATACAAAAATAACAATAAATTAAATGTTTTATAATTATTTTTTGTGTTAAAACGCAAAAAACCTTTTTTCACAATTTTAAAATTATTAAATTTAATAATTTTTACAGTAACAACTGTTGCGTAAACGTTTACTTTATTTATTATTACCCGAAATGGAATAATCGAAGTGTCTTGTAGCATACTCGTTCATTCAGGCCCAAACGTATCGAAACATGTTCGTGCGGATAGGCGCATCGCGTATTCACACACACACACACACGCACGCACGCACGCACGCACGCACGCACGCACGCACGCACGCACGCACGCACGCACGCACGCACGCACGCACGCACGCACGCACGCACGCACGCACGCACGCACGCACGCACGCACGCACGCACGCACGCACGCACGCACGCACGCACGCACGCACGCACGCACGCACGCACGCACGCACGCACGCACGCACGCACGCACGCACGCACGCACGCACGCACGCACGCACGCACGCACGCACGCACGCACGCACGCACGCACGCACGCACGCACGCACGCACGCACGCACGCACGCACGCACGCACGCACGCACACACACACACACACACACACACAAATCTTCGCCGAGACGACGGATGACCAATCGAAACGCGGCCACTAGGCTAAGCATGCGATTCGCTGAGGGCGAAGTGGTGGGATCACCATAAGCCACAAGAGCTATAAAATTGATTGCTCATCAATCGATCATCATCATTTTTCGTTTTTGGCAGCCGCACGACAACTTGGAAGTGTTAACAATAAACCTAACAATAAACAACTGTATCGCTGCGCTACTGTCGTCAGAACAAATAGTTATTTCAAAAGTGTACTTATATATTGAATAAACTTTAATATACTATTATAGTAGTTTTGTGAAGTGTCCTCTCGCAAACCATGCGAAGACTAGTACGGACCGTCGATACCATGCTAAGCAACGGTAAAGTGCCGAACAAAAATACTAATCAAAATTAAACAAAAATTCAACATTCTTTAGCCTTAACTATTTTTAATATAAATTATATGTATAAATAACACTCAACAAAAATTCAACATTTTCTTTGGTTTTCATGTAAACGAAATTGTTTCTAATAGATTTTGATGCGCTAATTACAAATCTGGCCGTAAAAATATCGTATCATGTCAAGTTTTTAAGATATTTTAACTTAAAGGTTCAAAAAATGAGGTTTTTAGCCATTACCTATGACTTATAAAATCTAACAATTTTTTTCAGCATCCAGCTGGATGTCACATTAAAGTGTTATTTTTACTCTTTCTAACGCATATTTGATTGCTATGATCCGACTTTTTTTCGCTGAAATAGAGCAAATTGAATTTATTTTTGTTTTTTAACCTTCTATGTCACATTTATATGTATCGTACCAATTGTTTTAAAAATTTGTATCCGAGTTTTTTGGGTCGCTGATTACGAAATTTGAAAACAGATTTTCAAAGTTCAAAATGACCGATCTAATTTGACAGATCCAAATCTCAACAAAATAAAAAAATTCAATTTGCTCTATTTCAGCAAAAGAAAGTCGAATTATAGCAATCAAATATGCATTGGAAGGGGTAAAAATAACACTTTAATGTGACATTCAGCTAGATGCTAAAAAAAAATTGTTAGATTTTATAAGTCGTAGGTAATGGCTAAAAACCTTATTTTTTGCACCTTTAAGTTACAATATCTTAAAAAGTGGACGTGATACAACATTTTTGCGGCCAGATTTGTAATTAGCGCATCAAAATCTTCCAGAAACAACTTCATTAACTTTAAGGCTAAAATGGAGTTGACCAGTGTAATTAGCAGGGAATGGAAAGTTACTTTTTAAAAATAACTTGTTATCGTTACTCGTTACCGAATCAAAAAAGTAACTAGTTACCGTTACTTGTTACTGACTCTCAAAAGTAACTTGTTACCGTTACCGTTACATAGAAAGTAACAATTCGTTATTTTTTCATTACTTTTTTAATTTTAAAATAAAATTAGATTATGTTTAAAAATTTTTATATAATTCTAAACCTACAGTTTTTAAAATAAATAAAACTACAAAAATTATATAGAACTTTCTGGATAAGATTCATATAGAATTTACTAAATATAAGCTGCATACACTTTTTATCGATATTTTTAATAGGAAGTTAAATAATTACGCCACAAAGGTTAATTGTGTCACAAAGGTTTGATTTTTGTCTGAAAGTTTTATTTTGTCATGTAATGTAAAAGTTAAACCATGAAAATATTTTACTTTAATATTACATTTTTATTGGTATTAATTTACTATTTACTTTTAACAAAAGTTGGCATCTGTAAAGTTCGCTTTTATCTTAATACAATTCTATAATTGGTTTATTTTACAACTATTCTTCAAAACGATCTTAAATATTATATAACAACGAACTATAAATACTGATTAAAAAATTATATTATAAATTAAAAAGTAACAATAAAAGTAATTATTAAATTCGTTACCGTTACTAGAAAAATGTAACTACGTTACCGTTACAGTTACAAAAAATAAAAAGTAACGCCATTACCAATTCGTTACCAAAAAAGAGTAATTGTAACGGTAACGGCATTACAAGTAACTCGTTACTTCTAATCCCTGGTAATTAGTAATGTTTTTAGGAATCAGCCGTATAGTAAAAATTAATATTAATTGTATAATCAATAACAAATGATAAACCAACGAGCGTACTGTACTACTACGAGTAGTGCGCGAATTCTGCGCGACATTACTGGTTATATTTAATCGGTTTTAATTCAAAAATTATTATAGTCTCGACATTTTTGTTTTAAAATTTTTTACTCCACTTTACTTTCAGAATATAATGTTAAAATATTGTTCAGTGATTGTAAAACACTCTGTGTATAGCTAATGCTGAATCTATTTTATAAGTCTATGAAACGTCACAATTTTAAAGAGCGACAATGAAGTTATTTTACTCTATGATACGTAGGTTTTTTTTAAGGCTATGAGTCATATCTTAAAACATTATAAAAAATATAAAAATTTTATAGAATATTCTAGTATTTAGTATTACATTTGAGTATCTATGTAAAATTTAGATATAATTTACTTATTGGTTTAAAAATTATTTAATTTTTTATTTATTCTTGATTTTTTTATGTAAAATTGCGTTTTGTGAATTTGATGGGAAAGTAACATTACCAATTATCAACAATTTTACACTAATAAAATTTTAATAATTATTCGTACAAAAATTTATTTAGACTTATTTACTTTAACTGTTATTTATTTAAAACTATACCAAATGTAATAATTTTTGCAATAAAAATTATTATAAATCAAATTTTTCATTATTTTTTTCTTTATAGCTAGTTTCGGGCATTTGCGACTAAAAGTTTTTATTGTTGATTAGAAAAAAAATGAATAAATTTAAAGAAGCCTTCATTTTTTTAATTTTAATAACTTTTGACTCGTATTGTATTAACATTCTAGATGTCCGCTTGGCGACATCCTCTGTCGTTCGCTCGACAGCATCTCTCTTCGTGGACTTTGTTGAATAAAAGCCATGGCTTGTCGCTATTCCTTGCCCGTCTGATCAAATCGAACGAGCCCCCAAATTATGCGTCCGCCAAAGACAGGCCGGCAATACGGTTTACTCGCGCACTTTTATTGACACACTAAGAAGTTAGTCGACTCGTTTATAAAAGAATTCTTTTTTAATTCAAAATGTGTCACAAAACCAAAACTAGATCCAGAACAGAAACGAACAGAAACAGAACATAATCGTCCGATCGTCAAACAATGCAGCTCCGTTCATGCGCCGGACCTCCAATACCGGGCGTAATACTAGTTAAAATATCTTCTAAATTAATTAAAAGGAAAGGAATTATGATTTATTTACAATTTTTTATTATGATTTAATATTATAAGTGTATAAAATGCTTTGTTTCTTTTATTTTTACATAACAATATACTTAATTTAAATTTAGAGATATGTTGAGTTTGTTGTTGACTCGCATAATTGGTCTGTAACTATAACCTCAGTTGACTCGAGTGACTTGTAAAATTAAACCTTAACCAAAAAAATTAAAAAATTTAAAAAATTTTGGATGTTTAATAAATTATAAAATTAACTTTTTATCATATTGACTACTAGTTTCTCTAGAAATTTTAATAAAGAGCAAAAGTAAAAGATTTCATCAGATACCAAAGACATAGAAAAATGTTATCAATGTTTAGTGGGATGAAAATAAGACGTCAAATTTTTACTAGAACTTAAAGAGAGAAAAAGATCACAAAAGAAGATCTCTTTTTAAGAAAAAATATCATCTTACAATTAGGAAAACATAGATTTTCTTTAAATTTCTGGCATAGCGTTGGTGCCCTCGATAAATTTGGAATTTTCCTGAGAGACATCGTATTTTTACGTGACACAGATCCACTTCAAGCTGGATCTACTTCAACATGAATTAATGTCCTATTCTAAATTTTGAAATTTATTTTTCAAAATTTGAAAATCCGGAATCTAAATTTTAGATTTCAGCTTTTTTGAAACTTGTACTAGTATAGTAGCAGGTCAACTTTGTGCCAAACTCTGTGTAAAATTTATTTAACTCTTAAAAATTAAAATTAAAATCCCAGCAGAACAAAAAGAATCTCAATAACGTCAATATGACTTATATCACTTGCGTTTTATTGCTTTCCGAAAATCCCGCGATCAAAGTTTTAAGATAATCCATTGAAAAATATTTGAAAGAATTCACTACTTTGCCATATTGCATCTATAGGGCTATCGTGGTGATATTGCATGTGAGATAAAAAGGTGCAGTCATTAGAGTATCACTGAATGTTTATTGCACATCAGCATATAATGATTCTAATATATATATTATATACAGAACAAAAAGTATGAACGTACAAGAGGAAATATAATAATAATACTGCTAAAATTGCAAAAACGAACAATGTCTATTTTTTTTTTCTATGAAGGCGCTCTGTCTGTCCGAACGCTGCCTACCGCTGCGAGTCTATTATACTACCGATCGCGCCAGTATCGATATAATCAATTATTGACTGTTAGAAATTATCGCTAACACCCTCTTTTAATTTTTAACAGTCTAACATGTATTCGAATTTAAAAGGAAAAAAGTTCTGATCAAACTACAAAAAAAAAAAAAAAAAACATCACTAGTAATAATCTTCTATAACAGTTTTCCTTAATACATAAAATAAAACTGAAATATATAATAGCTTAACCAACTAAAACACTTTTATGAATATTGAATTTAACCTTTCCTAGTGGTTTAGTAAATAAATCTATAAGTTGCTTATCACTCTGACAATAGCTTATACTAATAGTCCCTTTCTTTAATTCTTTATGAATGAAGTTATATTTCGTCGTCATATTTGACGTCTATGTGCTTTGAGCGTCGGTTCATAACTCCGTTTTTTATAAGTTTAATAGCATTTTGGTTATTTACGTTAAGTTTTACTTCAACAAAATCGTCTAAAAGTTCCTTAATTAATGTATTTACATACAGAATCTTTTTGTACACTCTGCCGCTGCAATATACTCTGCCTCAATGCTTGATGTTGCCACCACAGCTGCCTCCTCGAACACCATGCGATTGGATCAGTAGAGTATCATGTATCCGCTCGTACTTTTCCTTGTATCAGGATCTCTTGCGTAGTCAGAGTCGCAGTAAACAACTCTTTCTCTTTCGTCATATTTGTCGTATACCTTGATTCGATGTACCACTAAGATATCGAAACATTCGTTTAATTTCCGTTATTCTTTGTTTTGTACAGTTGTTCTGATGTTTAGTCGTTCTGATTTTATGTCGAAGGTTATTAAAGAGTATTTTTTCTTCATAGCTAATGTAAAAAGGGTTCTTAATGACGTATTGTTTATTTACAGGACTGAAAGTTTCTCCGTAATCTATCCCGTAAATTTGCTCGAATCCTCTAACGATCAATCTTGCTTTCTTTCTTCTGTTTTCTTTTGTCTTGAATATCCATCTACTACTTAAGATTTTTTCCTTCTACTTCCATATTATCAACTAGTTTCCATGTGTTGTTTTTCTTTAAAGATTCCTTTTCTATTTTAATTGCCTTCTTCCAATCTTCTTTCTCTGCACCTGTTACAGCTAGTTGATAAGTTAAGTATACGTAGTCATTATATTTTTCAGGAAATTTTCTATCTTGCGTTGATTTTCGTAGTTTTAGTTGCTGTTCTTGTTTTTGAGGCGTTTCGTCGTCAGCATCTTTATATTTTTCTGATGTTGTCTTATTTGTTTCTCTTGGATCTTGTTCTTTGCTGATTTCTTCATCTTTATTTTCTTCTTTCAGTTCTGTTTTTTCTACGTATGCTTGACTGGTTTTTCGCAAATATTTTGGATTCAATTTTGCTTTCAAATTTTACGTCTCTTGAGAGAGTTATGTTCCTGTTCTCGTTATCCCACAGTCGATAGCCTTTTGGACTGTATTGAACAAAAATCAGTTTTCTGCTGCGACTGTCCAGTTTCCTTAATGATCCTAGGACTTTTGCATATGCTGCATCCGAATAATTTCAGAAAGCGTAAATCAGGCTCCTTTCCGCTCTACATTTCATAAAGGGTCACATCAAGTGATTTCGTCGGGCTCCTATTTAAAAAGTATGTGGCCGTATATGCTGCTTCTTTCCATATTTTTTTCTTGAGTTTTGATTCTTCCAACAGTGCTCTGATTTTTTCTAACAACGTAGGATTCAATCGCTCGGTTTTCCCATTTAACTGCGGAGTGTAGGGTAAAGTGAGATTCATTTTCGTTCCATTTTTCTAGCACTAATTCCGGAGATTTTTGTTTACGTATTCACAACCATTGTCGCATCTTAATTTTGCTAGTTTTAAATTTCACCGAGTTTCAGCAAATTTAACATATTTTTTAATTGCATCCGCAACTTCATATTTATTTTTTAGTAGATAAATCACCGTGAAATGAGTATAGTCATCTAACATAATCAAAATGTACCTTTTATCATCCCAGGTAGAAGTTTCTACAGGACCGCAGACGTCGGAATGCACCAGTTCCAAAGCTTGCTTTGTTCGTGTGTCGCCTTTTTTAAGAGGTGTTCTCGTCTGTTAGGCTCTTGTACAAATTTCGTACGCCTCTTCCATTTTTGTTAGATGATCCATGGTAAAGTCTAAGCCTTCCGATATTCCTTTTAAGATCTTCATTTTTTCGACGTTTAAATACCTTAATTTTTTATGTCGGTTTTCCGCTGATTCTAATTTTTGTACCGTATAAGATCTTCCTGTTATCTCTGGACAAAGCTTCACTTTATACAATCCATTTTCTGTCTTTTTACTTCGTAGTATTTTTTGATTGTTTTTTTCTACTATAATCTTATTTCTCATGAAAGTTACTTTACTTCCATGCTCTGTTATACAATAACTGGCACCGATATTGCTTAAATCTGGAATATACATCACATTCTCCAGAGTACAGTTTTCCACTTTTAGTGTTCCTATCCCTTCAGACATCATGGACTCATTAGCTTTTGCTACACCAACGCTAGATTGTATTTGACTCAAATTCTTCAGGTATTCTTTATTATTAACCATGTAAGATGTCGTACCAGAGTCAATTATTCAGGATGTGTTTTGTTGCTTGTGGACGAAAAACGATACTTTCTCTATCTATTTATCGGATGTATCAGTCTGCCGATCTTTCTTCTTATTACCAGCGAAAGAAGCAATCCTTTTCAAAATTATTTGATTTTTTACAAATTTTACAGAACATTTGCCTCTCCTTTGAATCTATTTGTTTTTGAGACACTGTCCTTCTATATGCTCTCGCTAAATGGTCCGAATTACATTTAAAACATTTTTTCTTACTATTAGTATTGACATTTGCTTTGAACGCCACAGCATTCTCCTTTTCTTTTTGTTCAGAATTCCGGGCTTTCTTTGAAAGTATTCTTGCGGTTAAATTCTCCAAAGTCTGATTCCTAGTAGCCATTGATTCCCACGCCGTAATAAACGATAGAAGTCCGGTAACGTAACCAGAATTTTAGAAATTAGTATAGAATCCGCTATTTATGTGTTTAAAGCCTTAAAACAGCTTGTTATGTTTACTAGTTTACTGATATGCGTGGCTACATTGTAGCTTTTATTCATTGTGTAACTGACAAATTCTTGCATTAGCATGCATTTGAGTTGTTCGCTATCCCTCTTATATATAGAGTATAGCTTAATCCACATGCTCTGAGCCGTTTTGCAATTTAGTACATGAGTCATTGCTTTATTACCCAGAGACAACATGATTGCTTTTGTGTATTCGCGCCCTTCTTGCGCCACATTGTATCTCGCTCAGTAGGTGGATTCTTCGTTGTATAGTTCGTTATCCTTTAATACAATTATGACCTCGAACTTCCACAGCTGAAAGTTTTCTATACCGTTCAACTTCTCGATCTGGCCCATTTCCTCCATCGACACTTTAATTATTTTTACGTTTTTTCACTGTCTTCTCTTTACTTTTGATCACTAAAGATTTCTACGTTTTTCGTTTCCTTTGTTACCTTTCTTTCTCTATCTGGGCTCATAACCTATAGGGCTATCGTGATGATACTGCGTGTGAGATAAAAAGATGCAGTCATTAGAGTATCACTGAATGTTTATTGCACATCAGCATACAATAACTCCAATTATTAGAGTCTAATATATATATATATATATATATATATATATATATATATACATATATATTGTGACGAGGTTTTGACGCACCTGACACAAGTTTCAGTGGCCGGTCACGGCGTATCTCAGGAACGCGGTATTTATTTCTCTCAAATAATTATTAGCGGACGGAATTGGGCGCCAGGCACGAGAAAGCGTGCCACTCTTTTAGTCTCATTAATTTTGCGACTCTACATTAACGTACTAACCATGAGCGGTGACGACACGACAATCCGGCAGCTCCCCGCTAAGATGGTAGAGGCGCGGGGGGGTCGGTGCGGGCAGGTGGTGATTGAGAGGGCGAAGGAGAATTACAGGATAACGAGGGAAGAATTAACAAAGAGAATAACAACGTATATTTGGAATCCTCGGGTTAGCGGAATACAAATCCTCGCACGCGGTTTACCCGCGTGCGGACTGCGTTACAGAGTCGCGGAATGTTACTCGAGGCGGCTCAGTAATCGGACGGTATCGTACGGCAGTCACATGCGTAACGATTCAATCACCTCGGCGAGACGGTCGTCGCGGGAGAAGGTGCACACATCAAGGCGGAATTTCGCAAAGCAAGTCATGCACACGCTAGCCGAAAGATCTCGCGATTTCTCTCACCGCTACGTAACTCAGCTACGTTCAACCCGCGAAATCAGACAAAACTCACACACGCACAATTACATGAACTTACGATACAACGACGGCTTGGCTGTGGCGATACAGGCGCGAATACCGGAACTAAAGAAACTGCATTAATACGGCGGGATCGGGCGAGCAACGTCGCGGCTGTAACAATGGCTACGTTTACAACATTTCACGCGAATACGAGACAGTACAGAGTGGACTGTACTTAATTCTGTCAGCCGCGACGTCACCCGTCTTTGATCGCAAAATAGGTGACTTTACAATTCGTTTTGACGCTCGTCTCACCTTCCGGCGCGGCACGGAACCTCTCTCTGCGTCTTCTCCGGAAGTTTGGCCTTCGAGTCCTCGGCACCAGTCTCCGGTTCGGGGCACGCTCACAGCACAAGTGAGCAAGTGATCGATTCTCGATCCTGCGGGAGGCCCGCGGTGTCGCGCCCCACTTATCGCCACTGCCGCTTCCGCATGGGCTGTTATCAGGCGGCTAGATCCTGGCGGTGTGCGCGTTATTCTATCGTTCTGCGCTTCTGACGTCGATAGCGCGTGAGGCCCAAATTCGGCAGGTACTTTTCGTTTGTAACGTTCGGCATTCTCGTAACTGATATCGGCCGGCCTTTTCTTCGGTGGCGGATGGCCGCCGCCTCAAGCCCGTGACGCCTCCCCTGCACGGTTCTAGTTATTGTCTCGTTCTCGTTCTTGTCTTTTAGCGTTGGTTGGCGTAGCTTTGCGCTACTTCTGCCTGCGGAATCGTACTCTGCCGTTCCTGAAAAATTAACTCCTGACAGACAAGGTTTTTTGTTCGGCGGTAAACGAAAGGGACAGTGTGAGCGGTACAACCTGCGAGCCCCCGCGTCTCGGGGTGCTCCGTAAATTCCTCGGCGATGTTCCTGGATTCTTGTTTCCTTCTCGGTGCCTCTGAGTGGACGAGACGTTTTACCCGTACAAGATGTTTTCCCGCAGTTACCGTTTCTCTTCTCGGACCTACCGCTTACTTGAAATTAATAGCGGGCGCAGGGATGGCACAGAGACGAACACACACACTTAAACGGTCGCGCCAACGAAATCACGCCTGCTCCCGAGCCGGAAGGACGCAGCATCCGTGTCGCGCCTCGCGGTCCGGCCATACGGCCCTTGTGACGGACAATGAACGCAAGTTGCACCATCACAATATATATATATATATATATATATATATACATATATATACATATATTGCTCCAATTTCATGTGTTTTGAAGTTATTTTTAAAAAAGTATTGTAAAATAAAGTGAAAATGGTACGTTACGTGGTGAAATCGTGCATAAACTGCAGCGAAAAGTATTTGCCGGATGAGCAAGCAAGCTTTTACCGATTTCCGGAAAACGCAGTAATGCGTGAAGACTGGATTCGGAGAATCGGAGAGTTATATGCCAAAAAATATTAAGAGTGGTAAGTCTTATTAAATATTATTAGTTAATCTTTTGTAATGTTATTTCCATTACAATAAAAGGTCAAAAGATTTGTTTGCAAAACATGAACATTGCATAAGAACTTTTGTACGGCTCGTCTTGTTTTTCTTTCTTGTTTTCTTTCTTTAATTATAACTAGAGGAGAAGAAGGTATTATGGCTACTGTCGACAATATGGCTACCCCTACTATTTTTGTTATTAGGTGACGTATTCTAACAATTTCTTATGAAGTTATTTGTTTAGTAGCCCGCCGTTTTTTAATGGTGCTAATATGTCAATTCATAAGGAATGACAATTGTTATAAGGCATTTTTACTTTTGAGCACTTCACTTTTCAAGGTACACTTTTAACCTCTAATTACATACATTTCATCATTATTCTTAAACTTGAGTGTATTATCACATAAAGGTATATACACCCGAATGTTTATTTGTTATTTAATTTCTTATTCAGCCGTATACATTTCAAGTTATACAAAGTTAAAGCAGTAACATAGAATTTTGTTAATATGGTTTTTTAAGCGAAATTTTTATATCAAAATATTTCTTCGATAAATCGATTGTCATTCTAAAGAGCGATGTTTAGAAACATTAGAGACATCATTTTATGCTTATTGTTTAATGTTAAACAGGGATAAAATGATATTTTTAAAGAAAGAGCAGTAAAAAGATCTGTTTTTTGGCTCATTTCTTGAACCTCAAATTTCAAACTTTTTTTATGCCAAATAGTACTATATAATGGAACATTAATCCCAGAGAAATTTTAAAATGAGCATAAGCGCGGTTCCGGAGATATAAAAGATTGAAAGTGATGATTTCTCATAACATAGAGCGCCGTTTTTAGACTTCTTTTTTGTTGTTTGAATAAAAATTTTCTATTATATTTTTGCGCGCTGAACACGAATCTGGTAAGCAAATTGCTCTATTACGTCAGATTTCTTAGAAAAGTATAAAAAATGATTATTTTTACCTCACCATGGCGTTAAAAAAAAATCTATTTCTATCTATCTAAAAATCTATCTAAAAAATATATATAACGAAGTGAAACACTGTTTTTTATGGATTTTTATCCCGGATTGAAATATGACCTTAGTTTTCGTCTAGTTTGAAAACTCCCCGAAATAGATGGAATTGAAGTGACACGTGACACGTGACACCGTCTTTCACAGATCGAAATGCTTTTCTACTGAGAGTTTCCTTGCCTCTCACAGATTAGGGTGCTTTTTTAATATGGGTAATAGATTTTTAGATAGATAGAAATAGATTTTTTTAACGCCATGGTGAAGTAAAAATGATCATTTTTAACACTTTTTTAAAACATTTGACGTAATAGAGCAATTTGCGTACCAGATTTGTGTTCAATGCTTAAAAATACAATGGAAAATGCTAACTTTTATTCAAACAATAGAAAAGAAGTCTAAAAATGGCGCCTTGTGTTATGAGAAACCATCACTTTCAATCTTTTATATCTCCGGAATCGCGCTTATGCTTATCTTAAAATTTCTCTGAGATTAATTTTTCATTATATAGTACAATTTAGCATAAAGAAATGCTTGAAATTCAAGATCCAAGAGATGGGCCAAATTTACTGATGCTCTTTCTAATGACACTTCTAAAGCTTCTAAACACAGGAAAATTTTAAACAATAAAAAATTTAAAAAATATAATTTTGTATCAAGGTATTGTGTTTCTTTTAAACTAAATCAATTTAAAAAAATTTTTTTTATGGATAGCTATATTACAATCACTTTTTTCTTCCATCAATTATGCAGTGCATTAGATTTTTATAAATCACGTCCTAAATAATAAATATTTCATTACTTTGAGTCTAGAATCTATCAAACAACACTCTGACGAATGTAATCGTTCAAGTTTCAATAGAAAATATTAATTATAAACAAAGTTATTCAATAAAATGAAAATGGGTACCATATTACCCTCTTCTCTTCTGTTAACTATAATACTTTTTATTTTGAAAATTATTTGTTTTACAAAATATCAACGAGATACTTGATGCAGTCAAGTAATCAGAAATATTATCTGCAATTATGAAGAAATACCAAAGCAAACAAGCTACAAAAAAAAGGCAAGATAATATGTTTATGTACATACAGTAATGAGGGTTAAAGGGATAAAGAAGGGTTAAAGGAATAAAAGGTTACAACACATTTTCTTCGATGGTTTTTGGAATGTAGACTTGCTTATCCATCGGCGAACGTAATTGGTTGGATCCACAGATAAGAATCAATTACGTTCGATGAACAAGTTTACATTCTAAAAACCATCGAAGAAAATGTGTTGCAACATTTTAGCTCATAACTGTATATAAACTTTTTAATTCCACACCAAAGATAATTATTACAATCTTTGTAACGTGTGAAATGATTTAACAGAGCAAAAACGAAAGGATGCAACTTGACACAACCTCTTGTTGATCATCTAAATGTTAGGTAAATAAAACTTTCATTCATAATTTACTATAATTTATACGCATATTAATATAAGACTATCGTTAATATTGTTTTTACAATGTAACTTAAGCGTATACTCGAATCAGCAGAAACTAAATGCGGAAACGAAGCAACTCCAGCATGGTACGATTAATTTTGAAAAAACAGACGCAATTGTGGTTGAATTTAGTAGAATCCTTCTCAAGCTCTTTAAAAAAAATCGGGAATACAAAAAATTGAGCGTGGAATATAGGAACCATGAAAACGATAGCTACTGCCTTAGAATATTCATACAAAGGTAAAAAGCTTATATATTGCTATATATATCTTTGTGTAATAAAATGTATCTAATGTATTGTGTATTATTTTCAGCCACGCAAGAGAATCAAAGTGCTGGCAATATTTAAAGGCATAAATGGGTGGAATGTCTACTCTTGCGAGTATAATCTGGTTATTGTCACAAACATTGTAAAAATTTTTTGTTTACAGTTCCATCATATGAAAAAGAATTGTTATTAAAATGTAGAAATAATGCAATTTAAATTATCAAAGAAAAACTTTTTGTACATAATTTTTCATAAAGTTAAATATATGACTTAATATCTTGTTTTAATTAAAAAGAATTATTGAAATATTAGATATTTTATTTATTCCAAGATACATATTTATTTATTGTATTTTACATTTGTGTGTGTGTGTGTGTGTGTGTGTGTGCGCGCGTGCGTGTGCGCGCGTGAGTGAGTGAGTGAGTGAGTGAGTGAGTGAGTGAGTGAGTGAGTGAGTGTGTGCGCGTGAGTGCGTGCGTGCGTGCATGCGTGCACGTATATTTTATATATAGTAATAAATAGTTATTATTGTAAAATTAAATTTTTACTAATAATAATTTTCATCTAGCTTTAATTTCATGTGAAGACCTATAAAAAAATAATAAAGAAAAACTTTTATAGCAAATTAAAAAGAAAAAAATATTTAATCATTTTTATGTTACCACTTTTATAAAAATTCAATACTAAAATATAATAAAACATTAAAATGTTACATTTCATTTTCCTTTGAAGCAAGTAAAATAATTGTAAAAATGAAAAAAATTTGAAATATTTATCTTGTCACTTTAAATTATTAAAACTACGGAAAAATTTATTACGATATTTATATTTGTAGTATTATTACAAATATTATTTTATTACTAAATACTATTAACCTTTATATTTCACACAAACTATTTATCTTTTATTAATTTTTGACAGTGAACACAGTTAGTCTTTCATCATTTGCATTTTAATGACATATTTATTTACGGTTTTATCCACAAGAAAAGAGATACAGGTAGATTGAAAATAGTGAACGTCTGACAAAGACATTTATATCAGTTGTACAGACTTTAGAAAATGAAATAGTTCAACTTTTCACAGTTGGCAGCCCTTTGAAATAAGAGGCAGAAAAACAACAAAAAGCGCAGATTTTAGAGAAAGAAGTCTGCAAATTAAGTATCCCTTTCACCATGGTCTAAACGGTGTCTACCGCTGCGAGTTTATTATACTATCGATAGCGCCAGTATCGATATAACCGATTATCGACTGTTAGAAATTATCTCAGCATCTGCCATCTTAAATTTTGGAATTCTAATGTTAATTTCGTAATCAGTGAATATAAAAACCTTCATGTTAGAAGTTTTAAGATGATCCGATGAAAAACAGTAAAATACGCTGTATGCATCATATAGAATCAGCCATTTTTGAAAAAAAAACTAGGTGATGGAGCAAAACGAAACCTGGATTCGGATTCAAGGACTCAAAATACATATCGGAAACCTACCCTGGTCCAAGTTAATTTTGAAAAAAATTTTTTTGTAGACCTGTGTTACTTATAATTTACGCAGATTGTTGTTTTACATCGATCTATTTTACAACATATTAGACTATCAGTACAAAATTATTTTTTTCAAAAAAGGTAAAAAAGCACCAAGTATGTATCTGTGTCTCTAAAAAAATCATTATACCATGTATTTAATTCTTTATAAATCACAAAATTTTCGAGCTCAATGCAATTACATAAACCCAAGTTTGCATAATAACTTTAATTTGTTTCAATTAAATTCAAGTGATACGTATGGTTTTGTATTTAGAGGTCTTTCCTAACATTCTATGTATATCTTTTATTGCATTTTCTTGTAGTCGATTTCGAGAACTTTTCAAAATACTGTTACGACCGAGAAGATCGTCTTGTTATCACACACTCACGCTGTGACAATAACACGCGCACTCCCGAAATAAAAACACACTCTTTTAAAAAGATAACTTTAATATAAAAATGTGACAGTTCGAAAGAAAGATCAAGACAACGACGACCATAACAACCGTTGACAGGGAACGATCTCTTCTGTCGCGCTTATCGATCGCCTTGCGCAAATCGATATTAGACGCTTCCTTAGGGCGGGCACGCAACAATACTATAAAGAAGTTATTTTTTATTAAGTACTTTCCGAGTTGTGAGGCTTGAAAGCTACAGTGTATTGTAACTTTCAAAACTCATAACTCGGAAAGTACTTAACAAAAATAAACTTTATCATAGTGTTTTGGAAAGCTCTTGACACCACCTTGCCTGCACCAAACGTAACAAGCACGTCGCTGTGACGTGCTAACTCGTCGCATGTTACGTCTCAGCGACGTCTCAACTGGTGTTCGAAACGTAATTGAGACGTCGCTGAGACGTAACTAACATCCCCATTTCTGGTGACAGCGACGTTGTAATGATGTGTATTTTGTGACTTATACACTAATTGTGACCTGAAAATTATCGACCAATTTTGAAAAATTAAGATTGGTTTTTACTGCATTATGTACGTAAAATACTTGCTAGATAAAATGTATAATAGTTTTACACTGAGAGAAGAAAATGATTGCAATTACCATAATTCAACTGTAATTTATAGTGGTTTTTTGTGCGATCTATAAATTATAGTAATTCTGAATTATAATATTCTACTTTTTATGTATAGTTACATCTATTATGTTTATATGGTTCCAAATATTGGAAGTTTAAAAAGGTTAGTTTTAATTACATAGTAAATTAAAATATCTTCCACTTGATTTCATTTTCAAGGGAATTCATCAGAAAAATTATTCTACTCTAATAGAACATCGATGAAAAATCTTATAATGCTCCGCCTTTTATACCATTTACGTGTTTTCTTTCTTAGGAGAAAACGCCATAACAACCATCTAGTGACGGTTTCATGTACTACTATACGCAGAGAAAAAAGTATTTGTGACTATAATTGCATGGTTAAGGAAATTATTATGAGAGATGCATCGGATAGTGATTTTTACCGGATAGCCGGATACCGCGATAGTATTTCCCAACTGTACATTACTCTACGTAACGTTTTCACAATTACGTATTAAATTTAATTACATTAAATAAAAAACATCATTTTTAAAAAATGAAATGTTATTTATCTTTAAAATATAAGTTATAATACAAAAGAAAATTCAACAAGCAGCTAATTAATTAAAACATTCAAATTATTTAGTTACGTCGCAGCGACGTGCACAAGACGTATCATATTTTCTGCGACTTCGTGATCAAAACAGCACGTCTCTGTTATGTCCGGTGCAGGCAGGGCAGCTATTAGATTCTGTAATCAAAAATATTCTATTTAAAAAAATTGATGTGACTTTGATCTGACCTTGGCGACGTTATACAAGATCAAACTGATAAGATCAGTAAATAGATTTTTTGAAACCCTACAACTTTTATTTGAAACATTTTTTCCTAAAATGCTTAGTTTTTGAGATATTTTGTCGTCCCGGTACTTTTTGGACACCCCTTAGCTGCGTTTTGAAATGCGTAACGAGTACTGAAAATTTATAGTTTATGTTACATATACTAGATGTAGATTTTTGATACTTTGAGTAAATAACAATTCATTATATGAATATAAAAAAAAAGATTCATATATGTGTTTGGGAATAACTTCATCGTTTATGCAGTAATGTGCTATGATATCTAAGCGCTCGAATTTTGCACAGTTTGATTAATTAATTAACTTTAAACATTTCTCATTTAAAAATTATTGTACAATATTTTAGTATTAGAATTTTCGTATAGGAATCATTAACGGGTGTCACGGTAAGTTTGAGACACCCTATATAATATTTTTGAATTCTAACATATGAAATAGTCTATTATCCTACTAGTTCTTATCCAAAACTATTTAAATACTGGGTAAAAATTTCCCAAAACCCAATCCCCAAGTGATCAGATAATGATTACTGATCAATAAAACTGCCTAGTTCTTGGAGAGACTTTTGGCTGATGTTCGATCTGATTTCTCTGGTTTGGATAGTTTCTGTCCAAACATCGGGAAAAACTGTCAGGAAATTTGCTAATTCTCTTGCGATTTCTACTTGGGTATTTATATGCCCAGATAGCCAAATAATTGCAAGTTGTCGACAACTTGTCACAAATATTCATATTAGTTGTCAGCAAAGCAACAGAAGGGGGTATCTTCTTACCATTACGTTCTTGCCAGCAATAGTTTTTAAAATATAATACCAGCAAGTTTCCAACAACTTATCAGCATTATATTTATTACAAGTTATAAATGGGAATTGTTGCTCACATGTTGCTGTCATGTTGCTCGCAGATTGTTATAAACAATTTTTAAAATATAGTAATGGCAAGTTCTAAACACAACTTACCACAATATAATAACACAGATTGACTTCAATAATTTTTCTACATTTGCTCGACAATAAAACTCAGCATATTGATACTAAATTGACTAAAACATTTTTGTCGCATTAAATAAAAGGCAACGTAATAGCAATTAACAAGCAATTTAATCTGTGCGATGATTTGCTTTAGATTGAGTTATCACGTTTTGCTATCTGGGTGTAAAGTACCTCTTTGTCTTGTTTGTACTCCTCACTTGAGTTCTATTAGTTCTATTTTATTTTTTAAATCACTCGAACACTCCATTTTATGTATAAAAATATAAACATTTTATACAATTCTTTCTTTAACTGAAATAATTGTAATGCCTCCGACATGTTTTTAATTTTTACTCTAATATTGCATTGCAATAATTTTTGTCTCTTTATTTTACAATTATTGTAAATACTGCATATTAGTAAAATACAGCTTAGTAAAATACACGAACAATATTCAAATAACGCGCGCGGAGCAACTGTCGTCTTATGTACTACGCACCTCAATTTCGATCCAATGGTTTTCCCAAGATAATTTACATATAAAATGCAATTTTTTTGTCTATTATAACACCTAAGCATTTAATTTTATTAACTACTTCTAATAATGAATTTTTAAATTTTACTTTTATATTACTTTTTAATATTTTTTTCTTGTACCTCTTACCAATATAATTTTGGTTTTGTTTATATTTAATTGCAACTTATTAATCTTCAATTATTTCTCCATTCTTCCCATCTGATCATTAAGATTATCAAAGAAAGAGAAAGACGTCCATCTCGTTGCAAATCAATAGCTTATTTGTGTTCCAGGTGATTGCATTGCAACTGACGAGATGCCAGAGTGGCGGGGGCGGCATTGGTGGTGGCGGCGGACCAAGTACGTTCGGATACGACGCCTCCTCCGCCTGCAGCAAACCATACTCGCGCACAGGACGTACGCACCACGAAGATCTACCTTGTGATTTTCGCCGACAGAACTGGTGCACGATCGCCGGTAGCTCTTATCCTTGGTACTTTGTCCATTTGCGTTTCCGTCTCTTTCACTCGCGGCGATCAAATCTTTCCTCCAGACTTTTGCTCATCTGATATTCGTATACTCATGCGCGTGCTTGATTTGTCCGTTGTAAAATACTTACTGAAAATAAATACTGAGGCTCAATACTTAATATTGAGATCCCAATACTTAGTATTCAAGTTGTAATACTGAGTATCGATAGTCAGTATTGGAGAATACTTAAGTATTGATAAATACTGTATTGAGTATTGACAGTTAATATTGGTAAATACTAACTATTAGAGACTGGTATTGGTCAATACATAAGTATTAGAGATAATTAGGTATTGATGAATACTGAATAAACACAATCACTATTGGCAAATATTTATAATAAAAAGGGGCAATTGAGAATTAACGCGGTTGTTGGTGCGTGTCCATGATTCTTCCGTGTTTGTTAAACAAAAAGCATTAGATGTGTACAAACTTTTAACCAAAGTTTGGGTTATCCTTAGCTAAAATTGATAAAAAGCAGTAATCAAGATCTTTTCTGCATCACATGGCGTGGTCAAATGTATTTTTTGTCCGTCATAATCGGCTGGTCATCCGAGTAAATATATTAAAATTTTTAAGTGTGACGATAAACATCATTATACGTTAACTACAAAAGATACACAATTGACACTGTTTTTTTTACTCATTATGTGAAGCGAGGAGAAAAAATATTCTATAAATAGCACGCAGAATTAGTCAATAAATATAGGATTTAAAAACGTCGTAATATAGTTAAATTAACGTTACACAATAATTTCAGATCTCTCGAATTTGAGCGTTATAACAGTTTTTTTTTTGTCAGTGTCACGGTCAAAATAGAGGAGAAGCGGGTGTTATGGCTACTGTCGACAATATGGTTACCCCTATTATCTCCGTTATTAGATGACGTATTCTAACAATTGCTTATGGAGTTATTCATTTAGTAGCCCACCGTTTTTTAGTGATGTTAATATGACAATACATAATAAGTGACAATTGTTATAAGGCATTTTTACTTTTGAGTACTTCTAAACTTTTTCAAGGTTCACCTTTAACCTTTAATTACTCAAACTTTATCATTATTCTTAAACTTGAGTGTATTATCACACGAATGTACATACACTTGAGTGCTTTTTTTATTATTTACCTTTTTATTCAGCTATACACATTGAGTTATACAAAGTTAAAACAATAACATGGAATTTCATTAATATGGCCTTTTAAGTGAAATTTTTATATTGAAATATTTCTTCGATAAATCGATCGTCATTCTAGAGAGCGGTGTTTAGAAACATTAAAAACATTATTTTATGCTTGTTGTTTAATGTTAAACAGGGATAGAATGACATTTTTAACTAAATTTCTAATGGTATTTTTAAAGTTACTGAACGCAAGAAAATTCTATATTAGGAAAATTCTAAACAATGAAAAATTAAAAATACATAATTTTGTAACAAGATACTGTGTTTCTTCTAAACTAAACTAACTTTTTTAAATTATTCTTATAGATAGCCATATTACAACCACTTTTTTTCTGCCACCGATTATGCAGAGCATTAGATTTTTATAAATCACATCCTAAATAATAAATATCTTATTACTTTGAGCCTAGAATCTGTCAAACAACATTTTGACGAATGTAATCGTTCAAGTTTCAATAGAAAATATTAATTATAAACAAAATGGTTTAATAAAATGAAAATGGGTGCCATATTACCCTCTTCTCCTCTAATAATAATCTTCAATTTTAATTAATGGGCAGTTTAGATGATGGGATCGAGCGGTGGAAACAAAATTTTAAATATTACGTCAAAAATTAAAATCTCTTAAGGATACAAGTATAGCCATGATGTAAATATTCCTGGCTGTCTATATTAAGACCACTGGTTTGGCACTTTATATGTAACATTTCTGAAATCAAGCGTTTCCCTAAAAAACGTTTTCTGTCAAGAAATAAAATGTTATCACAGTAAATTTGTGGCTCTTGGTTATTTTATGTTCAGTAATAACCAATGAGTGCTGGTATTCCTTCTTATTATTACGATTTTTACGTTTATAAATATTACAAATGATATTTTTAATACTCATAATGTAGGCATCAATACTTATGTATTAAAAACAGTAGAAATATAATGTGACTAATTATTTATAAAATTGGACAAAATTGTGATTTTGCTCGTATTTTTTATAAAATCAAGTATTTCATTATAATAAATAAATGCAGAAAAGTTTGTACTTTGCTTAAGTTGTAAAATCCGGTTTGATTTATCGTACAGAAATGAAAAAATTTTAATTTATAGCTAAGAGTATACAATTTAATAAAAAAAATTTTATTTGTGAGAATAATTGTTACAATTGTTATAAACAAACAAATTGTTTATTATTTTCATAACATCGAAGCCTCCTTAGAAGATTTTGAAAAAATTAATGTAAATGAAGTTGTAGACAAAACATTTTATTCAGAGTGGGCATTTTTCTGTTTTATACTGAATTTAATTTAGATTAAAGCGATCCAAATTTAATTTCATATCAAATAGAAAAATATAATAACTATCTCAAGCATATTTTATTTTGTCTATAATGTGTTGTACGAGGTGTGATCAAAAAGTAAAGTGATTTTTCATTTTTATAAAAAAATATTCATTTATTCATCCAAAATTATGTTATCCTCTTCAAAATAATCCCCCTCTGATACAATGCATTTGTGCCAGCGCTTTTTCCAGTCGTCAAAACATTTCTGAAATGCACTTTTGGGTATTGCCTTGAACTCCTCCAGCGATGCAGCCTTAATCACCTCAATCGTCGCAAATCTTCGTCCTTTCATAGGCC
This sequence comes from Solenopsis invicta, assembly GCF_016802725.1. Taxonomy (NCBI): domain Eukaryota; kingdom Metazoa; phylum Arthropoda; class Insecta; order Hymenoptera; family Formicidae; genus Solenopsis; species Solenopsis invicta. The sequence goes on from NC_052667.1 coordinate 18,827,477, forward strand.
TTTTCAATTTTGGGAAGAGGAAAAAGTCGCAGGGGGCCAAGTTTGGTGAATACGGTGGCTGAGGCATGATGATAGTATTGTTTTTGGCCAAAAAAGTACCTACTAGTAACGACGTGTGCGCAGGTGCATTATCATGGTGCAGAATCCATGAATTTTCTTTTCACACTTCCGGACGTTTTTTTCTTATTGATTCACGCAAACGCCGCATAACCTCAAGGTAATACTCCTTGTTTACCGTACGACCTTGTGGTAGAAATTTTTGATGCATAACGCCATGGTAATCAAAGAAAACTGTGAGCAAAACCTTCACATTCGAACGAACTTGGCGTGCCTTTTTCGGTCTTGGCTCTCCTGGGCTCTTCCACTGGGATGATTGGGCTTTGGTTTCGACGTCATAACCATATACCCATGTTTCGTCACCAGTTATAACCCTTTTGAGCAGATCAGGATCATCATTGACGTCGTTCAACATGTCTTGGGCGATGTTCATGCGACGCTGCTTCTGATCAAAATTAAGCACTTTTGGAACGAATTTCGCTGACACATGTGTCATACCCAAAACATCCGTTAAAATTGATTGGCATGAGTCAAACGATATGTTAAGATCATCAGCTATTTCTCTAATCGTGATTCGACGATTTTTCAACACAATTTCTTTCACTTCCTGAACATTTTCGTCGGTTTTTGACGTACTGGGGTGTCCAGTAGCGAGGTTCATCGTTAACATTTTCTCGGCTCTCTTGGAATAACTTATACCATTTATAAACATTTTTTTTGCTCAAAGTTGACTCAGCGTACGCCACTGTCAACATTTCAAGAGTTTTTGAACACTTAATACCATTTTTTACACAAAAATTAATACAAACTCTCTGCTCCATTATTTTCAACAGCAAAAAATCGCCGAGCACGCAAACACGTGTCTAACCTTTATGCCTCTCACATAAAAACAACACATGCTATATAGTCAAAACTGTGAACATATGATCATGACGAGTGTACCAACACAAAAAAAAATTTTGAAATTAGAGTGTACAGAGCGCGCGAAATTCAAAAAGTCACCTTACTTTTTAATCATACCTCGTATATAGAATATATACAATCGTTCCCTAATAATTCAGTATATCCAATTAATAAGGATGAGTTTCGTGGATAGCCGAGTAAAAATTTTTCATGTATAATTATATATAAATATATATAAATATATATGATTATATATAATTTATATATGATTATATCTTATTATGTATATTGTCAAGCATAATTTGATATGAAGTAATATTTGCCCATATATGTAAATATATGACTCCATATTCAATCTTATATGATTATGTATAATAGTAGGTTTTAAATATGAAACTACTTAATCATATATGATTTTTATATAAATATGTATGAGCATATATGAGTTTATAGTTAGATAGGTCAATCATATCTGATTACATTTACCATATATAATCATATCCCAGATAGCACAGGACATCCTATAAACATCCGTTTTAAGTTTATTTTATGTCTGCACGTCCATGGACATGAAATAGACGTCTATTAATGGTCAATTTTTGGACGTCCATAAGATATTCGGATTTGGATATCAATCGGAAAGCGCGTTATTGCCGCGCAAGCATAATGCGTTTTTTGTCGCAAATATAAAGTACGTTTACATTTAGACATTTTAAAAGTTTTCATCTTATTTACAAAATTTTCTAAGCTTGCTCGCGACGTGTTGCTTTCGTTGATTTGACTATTTTACGAAAAAAATATTTATTTATAAATATTTATTTTAATATTGTAAAAAAACCGTTTTCTTAACATTAAATAAAATAAAAATATTTTTTAAAGTATAAAAAATTGTTAATCTTTCTCAAGAATTTTTTCCGGAAATTTTCAATTTCAAATTTTACCCATTTAAATCGTAATCGTAAAAAGTATAATTTTGTATATGTTTATATAAATAATATGCTTTAATTATATGTTTCATCTTTTCAATAACATATATTGATTCGATATAGATGTGTTAACATAAAGTGTTCACAGATCATCACCAGACATCAGTTCGCAGCGGTCTTACAGATCAAGCAACGTTGAGCGAGGTTACGACTTGGGTAGCCGCTTGAAAATTTCCGAAAAAAAAATTCTTGAGAATGATTCCCAATTTTTTGTTTACTTTAAGTAACATTTTTATTTTATTTAAGATTTAACATTAAGAAAACTATTTTTGACAATATTAAAGTAAATATTTATAAATAAATTTTTTACATCATATATGTTTATATATGTTCATATATTTTCACATGGTCATATAGAAACAAATTTCGTACATGATCATATATGATGATTTATATGGTCATATATAATTATATATAAAAATTTTTACTTGGGTATTTTAGTATTTTTATTATACTTATCAATACTAGTGCCAAGCATTTCTCAATGCCAGTACTGATCACCAATACTAGAGCTAACAATGGGTATTCACCAATACTAAGTATTGGCAAAAAACTATTGATTAATTTTGTATTACCATTATTAATGAGGGAAACCTGCCAGCAGTATAGCACTAATTTTAGTAAAATTTTCTGGGCATGTAGTATTCACTCAAAAATTTACTACAGTAAAGCAGTAAGTTGCAATATTTAGGCATTCTTGAGAAAATGACGATTAAATATTTCCAGCACCTATAGTATCGTTACAAAAGAAACCTTGTTGCTCTTTTTCATTTGCACTAGCGTTCATTGACGGAATATCCATATTATCAATAAATGAGTACAAATATCTTTTACGAAATAAACGTTTGTGCTCAGGCAAAAATATTTTTCTATGTTATTTATTTGCAAAAGTGATTTGTAAAAAAATATCAGAGAAATGTTATCTATAGATCATCATATTAGCAAAGAAATTTATGAGAAGTTGCAAACCAAATTACGGAGAAAATACTGACAAATTTGCAAGTAATATTATAGAGAAATTGGAAGAGACATTTCTACGCATTCTTTCTGTAAAATCTATTTGTAGAAAAATCGAAAAGAAATTAAAGACAAAACTATAGAGAAACCGACAAGTTTTCGAAGAATTTGTAGAGACTATTGTTGAGAAATTTCTCGATATTTTTTTTGTAAGACCTATCTGCAAAGAAATTGAGAAGAAAGTAATAGCCAATTTTTAGTGCAATCATAAAATAAATAAGAAAAAAAGAGGAATTGCAGAGATAGTTACGGAGGCCATTTTTGGTCTAGAACCAAAACCTAAAAGTTATTCATTAGAAACTATTTATGGGTTCCTCTAAAGGAGAAAAAAATAATTATTTATTCATCAGGTCCATATCAGATCCAGAGAAAATTATAAAAAATCGAGATTTATTATTGAATAAATGCTGAAGTTGTCATATGAGTGCTTTTAAGCTTTATACTATTAAAATAAAATTAATTGCACATTTATGTGCTCAAAAAGGTGAATAGTAAGTGTAGAAAGTATCAGATTTTGATTTTCATAATATACAAGGTGTTCAATAATTCTTGGATTTCTTAAATAATACTAGCCTGCAAAAATAGACAACTTTATTGCGGATGTAATGAAACTACATGATTTTTGCGTGCTAAATACGAATTTGTTGTCGGAATTTGACTATCACGTTACAATTTTGAGAAAAATAATATCAAAGAGATAAAAAATTACGATCTTGAAGGTTTTCATGAGTAGCACTCGCAACAAAATGTTTTTCTAATTTTGTTTATGCTACGTAAAGGTATAAATTTTTAGCTTTAAAATTCATTTTATTTTATTTAGTTTTTTTTCGTTTTCTAGATATAGTTGGAAGAAGAAATATTTATTGTGCGCGTATCACCAATATGATTGTTCGGTACAATGTCTTTCCAATGAGTACAAATAGTTATTTCGGACGTATTTTTGAATACTAACTATGGAAACATTAATAAAATTTGGCTATCACAAAAATAATGGTATTAAGCAGAACAAAAAGAATTATAATGTTCACGTAAGGTAAACAAAATTTAGAAAAACATTTTGCTGCGGGTGCTATAATACCGCAAAAACCTTCAAAATTGTAGTTTTCTATTTCTTTGATATCATTTTTCTAAAAATTGTACCGTAATAAGCTAAATTTCAACAACAGATTCGTGTTCAGCACCAAAAAATCTATGAAAATCAAGTAATCTTATTACATCGGCAATAAAATTGTCTACTTTCATAGGGTAGTATTATTTAATCTTTACTTGTGTTACAGTATAACTCTGAAAGCTACATTTATCATTTCAGTTTTTATTTTATCAATAAATAAATTGTTTCAAGCATTTTTTTAGCATGTTTGGTATTGCTGGATTGTTAAAGGTTTCCTTTAACTAATAAATTAAATTTTAGTATCATATTTCAAATAAATAATTTGTTATTAATAAATATAAAGGAGAAGAGGATATTGCTACTATCAACAAGGTTATCCCTATTGCCTTCGTTGATCTATTCTAACAATTGCTTATGGAGTTATTTGTTTAGTAGCTCGTCGTTTTTCAGTGATGCTAAGATGCCAATACATAAAAAATGCCTTATAACTGACAATTGTTATAAGGCATTTTTACTTTTAAGCACTTCTAAACTTTTTCAAGGTACACTTTTAAGCTTTAATTACACATTTCCTCATCATTCTTAAACTTGAGTGTATTATCACACAAACGTATATATACTCGAACATTTTTTTTATATTAACTTTTGATATTTAACTTTTTATTTGGCCGTACACATTTTGAGTTATATAAAGTTAAAGCAATAACATGGAATTCTATTAATAAGATTTTTTAAGCGAAATTTTTATATCGAAAAATTTATTGATAACTCGAATGTCATTCTAAAGGGCGGTGTTCAAAAACATTAGAGATATCATTTTACTTGTTATCAAACAGGGATAAAATGATATATTTAATGAAATTTCTCATGGTATTTCTAAAATTTTTTAACGCAGAAAAACTCAAAATCAAGAAAATTAAAAATATACCATTTTGTAACAAGGTATTGTGTTTTTTTTAAACTAAACTAATTTTTTTAAATTATTTTTATGGATAGCCATATTACAACCACTTTTTTTCTTCCACCAATTATCCAGTGCATTAAATTTTTATAAATCACGTCCTAAATAATAAATAATAAATAATAAATATTTTATTAATTTGAGTCTAGAATCTGTCAAACAACACTTTGACAAACATAATCGTTCAAGTTTCAATAGAAAATATTAATTATAAACAAAGTTTTTCAATAAAATGAAAATGGATCCCATATTGCGCTCTTCTTTTCTATAGATCGAAAAATTGTCGTTTTTAAAGATTAAATTTGTTTGCATAAAACTTTGCATATTAATCTATACTTCAAAATTACTATCTGGCGGTTTTCAAGATCGCTAATTACGAATCTAATGTCAAAAATTCGAAATAATGGATCCAATATGGTGGAAAAAAGTATTAGAATTAACTGAATTTGCTTGAAACTTGTTATTCAGGTATTTTTAAAGTCTTTGATTACTACAGATTTTTAACTACACTAGATCGCTAACTTAGATAGTGGGGGTGTAGCAAAATTGAAGCATGGATAGGATATGCCACCATTTGTGACACGGACACTCGCGCCAACTTTTAAATGAATTAAATATTTATTCCACAGATTTCGAACTACATGTATAGATTTATTTCCATAATAACGTAAAACAATATACACGTAAATATTTAAATTTAAAAGTGCCCAAATTATATATATTCCCACAAATATTTGTGGGAACAGGTTATTTAAAGAGAAAATAACCAGATTCAAATAATGATAAAAAATATTTATTGAAATTATAAAATCTGTAAATATGTTCACAATAATATCTATAATATATTAATAACTATAATAATACAATTTTTTTATCTTATAGCAGTTAGAAATAATATATATAATTTGATGTAAAATATGTAAAACGTAATAATAACTTTTAATTAAAAATTGAAAACATAAACATAAAAATTCTTAAGTTAATTTTAAAGTCAACACTAAAATTACATTTTATTACATTAAATAATATAAGAAACTTTTATTTGAAACATAAGAAATTATGTTCAATATAGAACTAATTTTTATATTGAACATAATTCTTTATATTTTAAAATATGTAAGAAACTAATTTCAACATAATATAATAGAATTTCTGTCAATAAGAAAGAATAAGATAATAACTTTAACACTGTTTGAAATTTTTATACAGTTAAGCTATATGTGATTCAATAGCACCTGTTTATTCAACTTATGCTTTTACTAACAGGATTAGCTATTTCTTTAGTATATGTATAATTTTTGATATGAAGAACATTTTATGTTCAGATATTTTTCAGCTATAGTCTACTATCAGTCTTATTCTGTGAGGCGGCTCTATAATGTTTTCAACTTGTATACTCGTACACTTATCACTATTTGGAAAAATTGTGTAATTTAATGTAAACTGATTTTTTATTTTATAAATAATGTTCTGAAAGAGTTGTTTATTTGGCATTTTGTTTGGCATAAGTCCATGGAAGGTAAACTCATGTTCCGTTGCTTTTACAATTTTATATACGGAATTTGATACAAGAAATAGACCACCTCGATTTTTTAAATTTGTTAAAACATCATAGTTTACGTTTCTTAATACACACAATATAACACGATGACAGAAATATACGAAACATATAAATTGAACAACCGGAAGTTTAGCTATTTGCAATACGGATAATATTCATTGGTTACTTTACTCTCCACTACCTAAGTTAGCGATCTAGTGTAGTTAGAAATCTGTGTTGATTATTAATCATAGACATATAAGATAAATCCAGCATTCATCCATTCCGATACGTCTAAAAATGAGGTTAACAGAACGGAGTGAGAGGCAAAATACGGGAAATGCTGTCCTTTTCTGTTAATGATGGACGCGTAACATTGACAGAAATTCTTAGAAATAAAAGACAACTAACTAGAGAATCAGACAAAGAAAAACTTCCCTGCATTTTGCCTTTCGCTCCGTTCTGTCAACTTCATATGTATATATGTTAATGCCGGGTTTATCTTATATGTCTATGATTAGTAATCAACACAGATTTCTAACTACACTAAATTGCCAACTTGTATGTTTATGTTACTAATCCGATGTCAAAAATACAAAATTTGAAATGCCAAATGTAATATGGCAGATCAATATGACATACGTAATTTTCTATGTTTCAAGCAAATTCGGTTGATTTTGAAAATATCATCCGCCATATTAAATTTACTATTTTAATTTTGTATTTTTGACATTGGATTTCTAAACAACAATCTCCAAAACTCTCGAGTAACAACCCAGATAACAATTGGTGAAGGCTCATATTGCCTTCACGCGGGGTTATCACATCATGCTTGCAAGGACGCCATCATATCGCTTTCACAACGTGACGGGGACACAAGTGTGAGCGCAGATGATATCACTGTGCAATCACGCGTGATGGGAAATTATATTATTACACACACACATGCGCGCGCGCGCGCACGCACACGTATACGCATACACACGCGCACACGCTTATCCACACGCTCACACGCACTCGCGCGCACAAACACGCACGCACGCACGCATACACACGCACGCGCGCGCGCACACGCATACGCATACGCAACGCACATGCACACGTACACGCATACGCTCACGCACACGCAACGCACACGCACACGCGCACAAACACACACGCGCATGTACACACGCACACACACGCGCGCGCACACACACGCGCACGTACACACGCGCACACACACACACACACACACACACACACATATACCCACATAGCACAGAATGTTTACAGAATATTGCTAGAATATTACATTTAAAATTTGAAATATTTTGGTGAATATCTCAGAGACATTTTGACGATGTCAGCAGAATGTTTCATCCCTGCCGCAAATTTACTTTAGAACACTATAGAATAAATGTCTATAATTTTGAATATGTTTTTTGAAACAGGCATTGCATATACGGAATGGGGTTTTCCTTATACGACTTTTATAAGTTTTAATAAGGTAATAAACATACGTATGATAGCAACATGATAGCAACTGTTGCCATCAGTTTGCTGTCCGCGTTTAATAGCATATTGACGGCATGTTGTAAAAATGTAAAATTTTATGTGGAACACTGTTCCACACATACATCACATTTGAAAAAAATGAGAATAAGTATTCGTCTCAAGGTTACAACAAACAACTTCTAATTAAGATTCTCATTGAAGTGTGAGCTGGTGAATTGGTCGTGGTGGCGCCTACATATAACGCCTGTACGCACACGCACACGCATATGCATACGCACACGCATACGCATACGCACACGCATACGCACACGCACACGCACACGCACACGCACATGCACACGCACACGAACACACATAGACATATATATCGTATATTTGTGTGTATATGCATGTATTCCATTAGTCACAGCAAAGAGCTACTGCGCTCGGTTATCTTTCCATGAAAGTCGTTTGGATACGCCATCACATATATGTTGTTCATTCATGTGCCCACGTGTGCCGTGTGCAATTAATTGCGAGTGCAGATCAGATTATATGTATATTTTAGAAGAACGAACGAGAAGTTTATTTGTAAGTATATTTTCTAATAAATATGATGTATTAGTATAGTATCCACTCTGATTCCTGCATGTTCTTTGTTAATATGTTCTATGTTCCATAACCTATAATACCATTAACCTGCATATATATATATATATGCTGCGTTTCGGCATTTCACCCATGATGAGTTTCATGTATTATTTATCTTTATTGTTCACTAAATATTAAACAAGAATAAATAATGCATTATGCGCATTATACGCGAAACAGAACGTGCTCATGTACGTGCTTGCTATACAGGTTAATGGTAGGTTATAATGTGCCACTATATTATTTGTTATGAATACTATAGGGCTGCATTCGGAAATTAAATGAGATCTGAAAATCTACAGTTCACGTTATTTATATTATAAACTTTCAATATTCTGAGTGAATAACGGAATGCACCTTTCTTTTTTTAGATAATCAGAGAATCCATGGTTCACTTTTCTACTACTGTTCTTCTACGATTCACTTTAACTACTATGTAAACTTGATTTACTATAATAAAATATGTATAAATGTTTATTGTTTTGTTTTATTTAATGCTATAATATTCTAATGGAAAAATATTACAATTATATCCAACATTATTTTAAATTATAATATTGCTATTTGTATAAATATATATATATATATATATATATATATATATATATATATATATATATATATATATATACACAGGGTGAGTCATTTTAATCTATGGACCCGAATATCTTCCAAATAACGGTATCTACAAAAAAATGGTTTAGATAAAAGTTGACCAGGACAGAAGGGGTCATTCCATTGTACCATTGGTTTTGACCTTGAGGTCAATTTTGAAGGTTATTTCAAGGTCACGATGGTTTTTTTAAATGAGATACCCTATTTTTGACTGCGAATTTTGATAGAGCGGAAAATTTTACATCAAACTTGTTTTATGAAAAAATTGTTTTTGCGACTTTGGAAAGGTAAAAACTGAAGGTAAAATGCCTGAAAAACGATCTGGTGAACTTTTTCTGAAATGACGTGGTTTTCTGGGTAACACAAATGTAATGCTTACAACAAAGTCAATGAATTGTAAAAGTGTTAATCACTTTGACTAGCTTGACCTTGAGGTCAATTTTCAAGGTTGTTTGAGGCTCATAACGCATTTTTTGATTAGTAAACCCTATTTTTGACTGCAGAACCTGTTTCTTGACAATGGGCTCTTAAACAATGACACTTTTTACATGAGCATAGGGATTTTTTAGTTTTTTGACCTGACCTTTTGAAGGTCATATCAAGGTCATATCAAGGTCGAAAGCACTTTCATCTTACTTTTAGCGTTACCCGGAAACAACGACGTGGACGTAGTAAGTTCTGTTTCCTTTAGGGTGCTTGATTATCGTGAGTCCCTTTGCCTCTCACGTCGGGGTGCTTGATTATCGTGAGTCCCCTTGCCTCTCACGTCGGGGTGCTTGATTATCGTGAGTCCCCTCGCCTCTCACTGACACTGTAATTTAAATGAATTACCCACGGAGTAATTGTTCAAAATTACCTCCGTTGGCTTCGAGGCATAACTGCAACCTATTTTGAAAACTATCCACAGTTCTAAGCAGGGTAACTAAGGAGCGCGATACATTGTCTCAGGACCATGCGTTACGCCGTCCGGCGGCGCCGTTACTAAGGCGCAAGCGGCGGGAGGGGAGCAATAGGCGTGCGTCGAAGAATCCGGCCGAAAGTTGCAAGTAGTAATGTTTAAGCATTATGCACATTTGTGTTACCCAGAAAACCACGTCATTTCAGAAAAAGTACACCAGATCGTTTTTCAGGCATTTTACCTTCATTTTTTACCTTTCCAAGGTCGCAAAAACAATTTTTTCATAAGACAAGTTTGATGTAAAATTTTCCGCTCTTTCAAAATCAGTAGTCAAAAATAGGGTGTCCCATTTAAAAAAACCATCGTGACCTTGAAATAACCTTCAAAATTGACCTCAAGGTCAAAACCAATGGTACAATTGAATAACCCCCTCTATCCTGGTCAACTTTTATCCAAACCATTTTTTTGTAGATACCGTTATTTGGAAGATATTCGGGTCCATAGATTAAAATGACTCACCCTGTATATATATACATAGTGTCCGGAAACTAGGGAACCTACCGCTTTGAGAATATAGAGGAGATGGAAAGGGACAAAAAAGTCTTATACCATTTTGCGATATTCGCAATAACTATCAAGTTATAAAATAAAACGTCTAAGCCAAAGTGCGGTGACACCGCGCCATCGCGCCTAGCTCGTAGGCAACGGCGCGGAGCGGGACAGGTAACGCGTCGTTATTTGAATTTGCACGGCGCGACGGTCTGAATCTGCCGCACCGCGTGTACATACACTGCAAAATTCAAATGTGTTATTTATCAAATGTGTAAGGAGAAGCTTCAGCTAAAATAACACATTTGATTTTTGCAGTGTATGTACACGCGGTGAGACGAATTCAGGCTGTTGTGCCGTGCCAATTCAGACAATAACGCGTCACCTTTACCGCCGCGCGCCGTTGCCTACGAGCTAGGCGCGATGGCGTAGCATCACCGCACATTGGCTTAGACGTTTTATTTTATAAATCAATAATTATAGCGAATATCGCAAAATGGTATAAGACATAAGACTTTTTTTTCCCTTTTCATCTCCTTTATATTCTCAAAACGGTAGGTTCCCTAATTCCCGGACACCCTGTGTATATATATATATATATATATATATATATAAAAGTATATATATATATATATAAAAGATGTATAATCAGTCACTAAATACAAACAAATATGTATACAAAACAATCCTTTAAAGTATTAGACAAATATTGTAGGGGAGTTTGGGGAGTTGTAAGCCAGGTTTTGTTTTTGAACGATAACTACTACAAAAATTGATATTTTACGCACTTGAAAGGCTGATATTTCTAGTACACCACAAAAGATAACTACCTAGCAAACATTTTGTACGCAAAAGGATATCAAATTGGCATCAAATTTCAGCAAAATTTTGTACTAAAACCGTATTCTACTGTGTCCGCATTAAGATGCCCAATGTAAACCAAATCTGACGAACATATCTGAAGTCAAATTGAAACCAATACCAGAACAAATTTGAAAATAATAATGTGATGACAAAATGACATCAAACACAAACCAAATCTGTCAACATAATCTGATTAATCCGATTTGTGCTTAACATAGGTATAACAGCCGGTTTTTAAATTGGCACATTTCAAGTGCACAGTTCGATCGCATTTATTGCAATGTATAGAATTGTTTTTGTTCAATTTTTTCGGCATAGCATCTTTGCAGATGATGCAGAATTCTTTTGAAACAAAATTATCCAATTTTTTATTTGAAGCAGTTGAAGGATCTACGTTTGCCTCAGTTTCGAAATGTAGCGAGTCAATTTATACCTATCGATGTTATATGCTTAACCAACGGACTGCACCGCTTTCTTCTCAATCGTCACTTCTTTGATAGCAGCCACTATGGTATTAATATTAATCGCTGCCCAGCAAACATTTTGTACGCAAAAAGATATCAAATTGGCACCAAATTCCAGCGGAATTTTGTACCAAAACCGTATCCTACTGTGTCCGCATTAGGATGCTCAATATAAACCAAATCTGACCAACATATCTGAAGTCAAATTGAAACCAATACCAGAACAAATTTGATAATAATAATGTGATGACAAAATGGCATCAAACACAAACCAAATTTGTTATCAAATGCGTTGACAAAATAATGTCAAATACAAACCAAGTCTGTTTTCAAACGTGCTGACAGAATGACACCAAATACAGATCAAATCTGATGTTTCCGAGACCAACAAAAAAATTTATTTTTTTTTAAATCGATTTTATTATTCTTATAGCTTAATCTGTATCTACTGTTTCACATATAACATTTTAATTTACTTATTACAATTACGCATTATTTTATAAATTTTTGAAAACGCATGTCGGCTCCGGCGGGATTCGAATCTAAGATTTTGGAATAACAACTTAACATGCTGACACTGAGCTAATCGTACACATGTGATATTGTTAATAAAAAGTTATATTTGAAGTAAAGCTAAATTGAACCAAAAAAAACTTGCGTTTTGAATATCACGCGAACACTATCACTAACTCTATGGTTATTTAGTCTTGGATATTTTTAATATAAACTATATAAATAATTAAAATCTTTTCTTGCCCATGGTCAGATCAGTCAAAAAATAACAATTAAAAGTAGTATGAAGCATAATAAAACATTATTGACGCAAAGAGCACGTTGCAAAACTCAATTTTGCAATTAATTGTTATAAACAAATTGTTAAAAATGACTGTAGAGGAAAACTGATTGCACCAATCGATTCACCGGGAAAAATTACTAAAGAAACATATATGACGCTTTCTTAATTGTTATAGTTTTTATAATTGTTATAAACAAATTAGTTGCATAATTGTTTTGACAAAAAGATACCTAATGGTCGAATTTCGTAAAGAGAGCTTGATGTGCGTAATGTAACATTTTATCCTTGTTTAACTTTTGGTGATCAACAAGGATTATGTCATGCGCATTATGCGCTTTACGGAACTCAACTGATGTTGCATTCTTGTGTGATAAATACTGACATTTCCGTAGCAAGCTTGCTTACTATCTGCCATCAATTTGTCAATCATACATACAACAGATCTGTCTGCTATCAACTTCCAATCTGTCGTGTATTTTGTTAAAGGGATAATATTGCATTCTTGCGTGAAAATTGCTAACATTTTTGCAATAGCAAACTTGTTCAATATTTATTATAAATTTGTAATATAATCATCAAAACTTTCAACAGATTTGTTTGCTTTTCAACGCCAATTTGTCATATACTCTGCTAACAAGGTTGTAGTATATTTGATACAAATCTGCTAATAGTACCGGAAATATCAATGTATGCGGACCATATGCGGACCAAAATCTGTTACCAATCTTTGCAGTTGCAGAAATGGTTATAGGGATGGCTTACTAGATTCTCTTGTATACTTATGACTATATCTACAATTAAAACACGACAAAATCACGAAAACTACTAAATTCACTACAAAATTGCATGAAACAATTTAATTAAATATGAATATTGCGAATGACGAATGAAAGATACCAACTTAAGTTGAAAAAATGGCAAAAATATAGTGGCTCACAACTCCCCAAAAGTGGTGGCTCATAAATCTCCAAATGCTTATCAAAATAGCCGCATAGTAATTAACACATCAAATGTTCATGCAAAATTTATGTTGTGCATCGAAAAGGTATTTCACCAGTAATAATTTTGTAATATATTTATTTTTGCAATCAGCTCGAAAAAATAATTAAAATCACAAATATAAATGGTTAAAAAAACTTTTTAAAGAAAATTAAAAATCAAAATTTGGATAGACACTTAGATTGTGTTAACGCGACGAGTGCTAGTCAAAAAGTAAGATCGTACGGAAAGAAACATTTTACCGTAGTTGGAACATGTTAAAATTTCAAATATGGCCGATTTGGAATGCTGGCTCACAACTCCCCAAACTTCCCTAATCCTTTTATATTTTGTATATTTTTTCCACTAGATATTTTTTCCATTTGTTAAATTATATATTTATAAAACAAATGCGCATTTATATACCTCATGTGAGGCTCATATCGCTCACATGCATGAGGGGTGCATTTCACTCACACACGTGCGGTCTCACGCGTGCGAGTGATATCGCTGTCAATTGAGGACGCATCTGTCGGATCCAGTCACATCACCGCGGATAATCCGCACGCGTGCGTGCACCATGCTATCACTGTGCGGACATATTGTTATCTGAGAAGTTTCAAGCGAATTTAAATGATTTTGAAAATGCTGTCTCTTATATTGGATTCACCATTTTAAATTTTATATTTTTTACATCGGATTAGTACTTAACAACCTTAAAAACCTTCGGATAACATGTTTCACAAAATTATATTACAAAAAGTGCCACAGAGAGTTAAGAAATTTGGGAATTTTTGGAAACCCTGTATATTATGCAAATTAAAATCTCATATTTTCTACATTTACTACTGACCTTTTTGTGCACATAAATACGCAATTAATTTTATTTTAATAATATAAAGCTTAAAAAACACTCATATAACTACTTCAGCAGTCAATAATAAATCCCGATTTTTTATAACTTTCCGTGAACTTGATGGACAAATAATTATTTTTTGTGTTTTTTTAGAGAATCCCATAGGACATTCATAAACAGTTTTATCAGAAACTGTTTATGCATAAACAAATATATTGCCATAATCCTTTTCGAAAAAGCAGTCTTTCAATCCTCAGGACAAATTTTAATTTGCCAGGAACCACTCTTGAGATCCAAAGTGGAGAACCAAGACTTTCCTGAGAAACGATCCATTAAATCATCTATCCTAGAAATTGGGTAGGAGACTTTGAGAGTCACATTATTTAACTTTCGGTGATCTACACAAAATCTAATTGAACCATCTTTCTTTTTAACTAAAATTGCAGGAGAGGTCTAGGGACTATTTGATTCTTCAATAACACCCTGTTGCCTTATTTCTTCGATGATCTTTACCACCTCTTTTCTCATTTGTAAAGGAAATCGACTAGAAACTTGCTTAACAAGAAAATAATTTTCTGTTTGAATAGAATGTTCAATGATTTTACAGTTTCCAGCAACAATTTTCTCTGAGAAAACGTTCTGAAATTCTGAAAGAAATTCTGTAAAAAGTTTGTTCTGAGAATCATCCAAATTCTCAGAACTTCTAAGAAATAGATTCTCAAGAAAGTCTGGAACTGTATCTTCACTAATTCGGGCACAAAAATTTCTTTATATTTCCTTAGATTTCGAAGAATAAAAATTTGAATCAAAAATTCCATTTAAATTTAACTTAGAAAGAAAATCAACTCCAAGAATACAATCGTCTTCAATTTCTGCAAGAGTGGAAATTTTAATCTATGATCTCCTAAAACAATCTTAACTCTCTTTTTAAAAATTATAGGAACTTTCTCTCCAGTGGGATATCTCAATTGAAAGGAATTCACACTAACACCTTCAACAAGTGGTACTACGAATTTTTTATTTAATATAGAGACGTCTGAACCTGTATCAATCTTAAAAATACAATCTGATTCATCAATAAGACCAGGATAACAAAAGTAATTTTTTAACTTAATTTTCTTACAATTTTTTATTTCTGAAAATGTTGGAATCTTTCTTCGATTAATCGAGTCGACCCCGCTAAGCTCGACCAAACCTAGTATTCTTTTGCTAAAGAAGAAACCGCAGGACATTCCAATCTTTAGATGTCCCTTTGCACTACACTGCCAACATTCTTTGCTAGCTTTCCACTTATTAAAATTTTTCTTTTCAGAATCCTCTGAAAAATTTTTTTCTTTTTTATTTCCAGTTCTTATTTGCTCTCTAGGATAAAATTTTCTCCTACCGCCATCTTTATTTGAGAAAACGCGGAAAAAACTACTCTCCTAAATAGCTTTAATCATTTTTGCTCTTTCAATTGCAGAACGCAAGGAAGAAATTCCCTTTAGTTGGAGAGTGTGTCTCAAAAATCTGTTAGAGACCGCAAGAATGAATTGAGCACAAGCAATCTTGTCAAGCATTTTCTGAGAACACTCGGAATAAACTAAACGTGAAAGTCGTTCTAAATCGGCTCCCAACGAAGCCAAATCTTCTTCAAATTTTTGCTTACGATTCGTAAACTGCGTGTAAAAAGTTTGAGTCATATGACCTTCCCCAAAACGTAACTCGAGCTTAGATTTAATTTTTCCAAAACTTGAACCTTCTAATTCCATCATTCCGTTTAGAACTGAACGCGCTTTCCCCCGTAAGTTCGAAGCTAACGCGACCGCCTTTATAGAATCTTCCCAATTATTCGCCTGCGCGATTAAATCGAATTGCGTAAAATATTCGCGCAGTTGAACACTCCCGTCGAAAATATCAGCTTTCAATTTCAAATTGACATTTGGGTTTCTGGAATCCCAAGGAATCTCCGCGATAGGAGGACAAAAAGAAAAAAGTAACGACTGGCCTGAAAAATGTTGTAGCCGCTCCTCTAAACGCTGAAGTCTCTTGTCACGCTCCTGAAGTAGCGCTTGCATTTCCTCGTCACGTTGCCGCTGCTTTTGCCTTTCAGCACAAGGCTGACGTAATTCTACAGCGACCGCCCAAAGAGAATTCGCCTTAGTGGAGAGTCGAGGTCTAGCAGGCGTATGAATACGCATTCTCTTTCGAAGAGGACGTCCCTCCGCTCTCGCAGAAGTCGCTGCCGTTAAATCTTCGGAGATATCCATGATCTTTTGTGGTCCAAAATCGGACGAGCCTCCAAAATGTTGTACTCGACGAGACGAGCACACAAAACACTTGCGAAAGGAAGAACAAATGCACGACACGGAATGATTAGACATTCTTTTATAAAAAGTGTTATGTTCTTTACTTCGAGAAAATAGAATATCTCTCTTTTGTCTATAACTGATACACTTTATTACGAACAATGGATAATACACGAGCTGGAAGAGATTTGACTATAACACATGTAGCTGCGTGTGCTCGGTCGCTCTATCTATGTTGCACTCTCAGAGTACAGTAGAGTGTACTCTCTAGTCCTGGCGGCAACATCTCCCTTTTTGTTTTTGGAGCATTCTGCATAGTCGCCGAAACGTTGGGGTGAACATTTTGCGGCTAGAACGTCTGAGTGATTGTGTGTCTGTCTGGAACAGAATCCTGGTCATCTAAAACAGAGTCTTGATTGCTTGCAGGATTGATGTTAGATATGTTGTCTGAAGTAGTGAGCTGAGAGTCTGGGTTTATTATCTCTGATTCTGCTTGCTTTTGAATTAAATTTGGGAGATTGAAGATTTCCAATAAGATTTTCAGTGGCATCTGGTCGTCTTGTAGGGTTTCTTCAGTTTCGTCACAGAAACGGGATCTCAACTGGTTTGCATGCGCTCTGATTAAGCGATGTCTAGTATCAACTGATACATTATATAGAACTTGGCCAATACGTTCTATAATTTTGCCTGGAATCCATTTCCATTTGTTGTTGCTATAGATTTTTACATAAACTTTCGAATTAATTTTGAATGTTTTTGGTTTAGCTCCATGTTTGCGATTGTATTAATTTTCTTGACGTATTTTAATACGTCACGTTTGGATTAGAAGTCGATCTATATTGTTGAAGAAATACAGGCAGGTGTTTGCGGATATTCTCCCCATTGGTGAGTTTTTGAAGTCCTCTTTTGAAGGTATCACATCACAAATCTTTCAGCTTGACCGTTGGAGCTAGGATTGAAGGGTGGTGTACGATGATGCTGTATACCGTATGAAAAGCAGAATGATTGAATTTTTTTCGAAATGAACTGAGTTCCATTATCAACTAGGGTTTCCGGAACGAGCAAAAATGTCTTCCATGATCTCAACGGTGCGTTGAGCCGTAATGGTTTGTGTAGGAATAATTTCCGGCCACTTCGAAAAAGCGTCAATGACAATTGAGTAGTATTCCCCGTTGATGGGGCCCGCATAATCTGCATGAAGTCGTTGCCATAGATGCGTAGGTGTAGACCAACTTGTAAGTGGAACTTTAATTGAAGATTTTGCAGCAGAAGCGCAATTGTGACAAGTTTTGACGAACTGTTCAATCTCATTGTCTATTCCGGGCCAGTATACATAAGAGCGTGCAATGGTTTTCATACGCTCAATACCGGGATGTTCCTTATGTAATTGCTTAAGGATGGGCACTCGGTATTGGCTCGGAATTACCAGTCGTTCCTTGAATAATAAACAATCCTGTATCATTGAGAGTGCTTCTTTACGGCTGAAGAAGGGTTTGATATCTGAGTGTGGTGATACAGATGCAGGCCATTTTGAAAGTGTATAGCCAATAATTTGTTGTAATATTGAATCTTGTTTGGTGGCTGCTTTAATTTTGTCAAATGTTATAGGAATAAATTGTAATGAGTCCTGTAAAACCGTTGACAATTTTTCCTCTATTTTGATTGAGGCAATAACGAAATCCTCTTCTGGTTTGTGATGTTCGTCGATTAGGCGAGATAGCACATCAGCGTGACCAAACTCTGATGTTTTTACATACTCGATTTCAAAATCGTAAGCGAGTAATTGAAGTGCCCAACGTTGGAGTCGATTGGCAGTGTAAACAGGTATGCCTTTCTTATGTCCAAAAATTGTTAAAAGGGGCTTATGATCTGTTTGGAGAATAAATTTGCGTCCAAAGATTATTTTGTGAAATTTTGTTACAGCAAATATTAATGCAAGACCCTCTTTTTCGATCTTCTTTCAGTTTCGGTTAGACTTCTTGCTACATGGCAGATTGCTTTGAGAGTATTGTCCGGAAATCTGTGTAAGATACAGCCACCAATGCCATATTAAGAAGCATCAGCTGCTACAATGATTTTATACTTTGGATTGTAATGAGTGAGAAGCAAATTCTATTGAAGAATTTGTTTGAAGCGTTCAAATGAGTTTTGGCACTTTGATTCCAATTCCATATTGAATCCTTTTTTAAAAGCTGATCCAAGGGCCGTCGTAAAATGTGTATGTTAGGGATGAAACGTCCATAATAATTTAAGGCACCTAGGAACAAACGTAATGTGGTAAGGTCAGAAGAAAACGGCATGTTTACAATCGTTGCGATTTTTTTAGGATCTGGATATAATCCTTTTTCATCGATGATGTATCCTAAGTAATTGACTTCTGTTGTGAAGAATTTACATTTTTCTATGTTTACATGAAATCCATAATCTTGAATGCAATTTAGTAATTCGTGTAGATTATGATCATGTTCTTCAATTGTGGCACCTCCCACGACGAGATCATCTATATAAGCAAATACATTGTTAAGACCAGCGATCATAGCATCCATAATAGTTTGAAATTCGCCGGGCGCAATAGTAACGCCAAAAGGTAAGCGATTGTAGACGTACAGACCGCGATGCGTGTTGATTGTTAAGAGATGTTTTGAATCCTCGTCAATCTGAATTTGTAAAAACGTAGGTGAGAGGTCAATTTTGCTGAAGTATCTGCAATTTGATAATTTGGTGGTTAACTCATCTGGGTGAGGTAATGGATAGCGATTTGGTTCTAAAGAATTGTTTAATCCAGTAGAAAAATCAGCACATATACGGATTTGACCGTTCTTTTTTCGAACTACAACGATGGGTGCTGCCCAATTGGAGTAGTTTACCGGTGAGATAATTCCTTCTTGTTCAAGACGTGTAAGTTCTGCGTCAACTAGTGGCAGAATTGAATAGGCAAGTGGACGTTTTGGACGAAAAATGGGTCTCTGGCATTAGTTTTTAAACGTAATGACACTTTAGTTTTTGTGCAGCATCCCATTTTAGAATTAAAAACGTTAGGAAACTTTTGTTGCAATGCATGAAGGCGTGACGCTGTGGTGACATGATTGCAAAAACTGTTTATTGAGTTATGCCATAAATCAAAAGCGTGTAACCAATCCAATCCCAGAAGATTCAAATCGGCGTTTGGAGTAACATAATAGCATAATTCCTTTAAAACGTTTGATTGTAGCTATGCACTTGACTTCATATAAAATGTGTAATGAGTTACCTGAAGCGTCTTTAGCAATACATACAGAGGGTTGTCCTTGAGGCTGTCCTAAGTACTTCCAAGTGTCTTCTGAAATTATAGTTATGTCTGAACCAGTATCCAGTTGTAGTTTTACAGTCTTGGAATTAATCTTAACGTTTATATATTTGCGGAAAACTGTCTCGTTGATTTTATTTACTGATATGCTTTTTGTGTGTGCTAATGTGGCATCATTGGTGATTGTACTCTTCGTTTTGTTTGCTGGAACTGCAATAACCGTCTTTATGACCTACGGTGTTACAATTTTTACATAAGTGATTTTTGAATGTGCAGTCCTTGGAGTAATGAAGTTTACCACAGAACTAACAAGGTGTAGCAGGTAATTTTGAGGCTGTTCCTGCTTAGTGGATCCTTGTCATTTCTTATTTTTATTGTATTTTGCAGTTTTAATTTGTCTCTGTTTAGACTGGACTGCGGATACAGTGAGTGGTTTAAAATTTTGCACCAAGGAGGTATCTGCTTTTAAATTACGGAAACGCTGACATTCTACAATTAGATCCTCAAGAGAGAGAGTATCTGGTTTAGAATCAATAAGATTAAGAAGTTTTATACGAATGTCCGCATCGCTGGAAGAGCGTAATCCACAAACAAAAATTAAATTGATTTGCAGTTATTTTAAAAATTTGAAACTCTTCGCATTTCTTGTTTATTTGAGCTGCGTAAGCGACAAAATCTTTATGAGGAGCTTTTACGGTATTCATGCAATTGTACCGTTGATTAAAGAGTGAGATCTTTTTCCTGAACATTTACTTGAGCTTTGTAACTGTGTCTTTTAAAGTGAAATCCTTTGGCTCGCAAGGAAGGATATAGTCAACATATTGCTTGTGACATGTTGTGTTTAATTTACGCAACAATAATCTTACCTTGGCATCATCGTCAAAGTCTTTCATGTCGACATTGAATAATCCTTCATAGCGTACAAACCATGGATCAAATGTCAATTCATTATCGGAATCGCAGGCGAATTCCGTGATACCGCTTGCGAGTGATTTTGTTTTCATCTCTTTTTGTGAGGTTATGGTTGATGATGCAAAAGCTTGAGAAAACTAAGCCGCGAGATCATTTTGTTGTTGAACAAAGAATTTTTGTTGTGTCTTTATTTGCTCCTGTTGCTGTTTCATGAAGGCTAGGAGAGCTTCTTTATGTCCGACATGGTAATAGAGGTTATGTGTAGAAATGTGACGAATATTATCTCTATAACTTTTTCCCTCGTTGCCACTGTTATGTTCTTTACTTTGGGAAAATAGAATATCTCTCTTTTGTCTATAACTGATACACTTTATTACGAACAATGGATAATACACGAGCTGGAAGAGATTTGACTATAACACGTGTAGCTGCGTGTGCTCGGTTGCTCTATCTATGTTGCACTCTCAGAGTACAGTAGAGTGTACTCTCTTAGTCCTGACGGCAACAAAAAGGAACACTGACTTTAATCAAATGACTTTGTACAATTAATTCGTAGCGGAATTATTTAAATATTGCTTGACAACCCCGCGTCTCGAAACAGAACAAAAACCGCGCTTCTTCTGTCTAGAGTACTTCTAGTAAGAGTATGGACATCGTCTGCTATTAATAGAAAACCTACGGGTTTTCTATAATTTATAGATAAATGAATATAAAGAAGAAAAATGAATAAAATGAATAACTTCACAGAAATACACGATGACATACTTAAATAATGCCTAACTTCACTATATCACTCAAAGAAATAACAAAATATAATAATTAGCCTTAACAGGATTCAACTTAAATCGATTATATACAAGTATATAACATTGTTTATTAAATTGTATATCAAATTATGCATATATTTTTTGTTTTTATCAGTATATACAATAATGAATTCAATTTTCCCTTTTCTATTTCCCTATTACATATGGCGAATCGAGAAACCAATCAAAAATCAACTAACAATGCCCATACTCTTACTAGAGGTACTCTACTTCTGTCTGATCGATTGATCTTCCTTCGGCCAGCTTCTCAAGCTCGGCCGAACGCGCACAACATTATTAAAAGCTCGTTTAAATCTGGAGGTCGATCATGAAACTTTTTTCCTAGGGCGGAAACGTGAAAAGTGAAAATCTTTACCATTGATGTTAATGGAGAAATTTTTCACTTTTCACGTTTTCGCCTTAGCGAAAAAGTTTCACGATTGACCCCCTGAGGCGGACACTTCCAAAAGTTTCCTTGTCAGATGTCGATTCTAGGCCAAAAATGGCATATGTTTAACATACTCTTTTTTTTCCATTTTTTCTGCAAAACCTATTTACAGAGAAATGTAAAAAAAAAACAGAACTTTCTAGAATAGTACGCGGCATTGTCGCTAAGTGAACACGAGAATTTTATATCTCGTAAGTAATAAAGTCACAGAATAGAATAAAAACACATAGCATTATGTGATTTTTCACTCTTGTCTTGGCAAGAGTATTTTTTGAAAGCAAGTCCCCAAAATTGGACTTCAGATTAAAAAAATAAGACATAACAGTTTCAAAATAAAAAAATTAAATTTCTATGACTGTTTTTATACTAAAATTGTGTTGAAATTTCGCTGAAATTTTTCTGCTAATTTTTCTTTACAATTTTATCACATATTTTTGCGCAATTTCTGCCCAAAATGGCCCAATTTTAAGACAAACAAAGAAGAAATGTGCAGAAAAATTGTAAAAAAATATTTTTGCTTGGGTGGGAACACGTCTAATTTAAAAGACAACTGTGTCAAGACTGTGTTGTTACTTATTATCCATTTTGCTATTAAATAAGGAGTGTATACAATCTAACAATAAAGTTAGAAAAAAACAATAACGTTTTACTCGAAGATTATTGTAAATATAATGATTTATAGAAACACTTATTTTTATGTAACGATAAAGTATAGTACTGTTCCTATAGTACCGTTCTTTTGTAATCGTCCTATAGGTGCTAGAAATATTTAATCGTCATTTTCTCGAGAATACCTAAATATCGCAACTTACGGCTTATTGTAATAAATGTTTGAGTGAATATTACACATAAAATTTGATCAAAATCGGTGATGTACTGCTGGCAGGTTCTCCTGGTAAGTATTGATATTTTACTAATACTTATTTTCCGTAAGAGAAGTTTTGATATTGTCATCGTCCTAGTACGTGATTCAAAATGGATCAAAAGTTTCTCGTACGACATTGACATCTGAAATTCGAGAGCAGTAATCAACTCATTAAGAAAGTATTCTACTTTGTTGGATCCAAAAATTGTAAATTCTTTTTGTAGAAGTGATTAAAAGTCATTAATTGACATAAAGCATAAAAACAAAAAACTTTTTAATATAAACAATCTTATAAACTAAAAATTGAAAATTTTGTGGCATTTCAAAGATTAAAATTAAATTCAATATAAAATTAAAATGATCTCTGAAAGGCCATTATTTTGGCAATTATCAATTTTTATTGAAGATTTGTAAATTTTTATTTTGAATGCAAAATTAGTAATTTCCAGAACCCTCAGATATCAAATTTGGTGTAAATCTAACAATTTGTTTTATTATTTTTGGTCTGTTATTTTAAATTTGAAAGTTTTTATTAATTTTAACTTTGAAATTCAAAATCAACGATCCTAAAAAAACCTTGGAATACCAAATTTAATATAAATTTAACAATCTTTTTATGATTTTTAATCCGCCACCTTGTATTTCGAAAATTTTTGTGAATTTAACTTTAGATTTGAAATTAACGACCTTAAAAAATCCTAAAAATATCAAACTTCAATATATCATGTTTCGGGAAAATTTTTTTATACACTAAATTTTTTTGCACACTTTACACAAAACTATGATTTTGAGTTTCTTTAAAATTATTAACATGACTCCAATGATGACTCCATCATTGGAATCATGTTAATAATTTTAAAATTTTGAGTTTAGATTTAAATTTAGCAAATTCAATATCCTACAGGATATAAAATTGCAAAAAAATCAGAAATAAGTAATAATTTTTAAAAATGTGTAACATACGTCACATTATCCTTCAAAAGATTAATCTCTTACGATATTTATTAGCGGATATTTTTGAATAAAAAGGAAGTTTATAAATACATGACCGAATCATTATTATATTATACTCTGTTCATAAATATACTTATTTGTTTCGTTTAATATTTTATGCTGCAGCAAAGCAGTGTATACAATTTATTTGCTAGAAACTATTGCCGTCATGTTACCTTCATAATAACAGAATTATTTGTTGAATTAAACTTTTACTTGCAAGTTGCCGAAATAATATTTTTTACTTCTACTTATAATATTTAATCAAATATTTAAGCAAAGTTGCTGCAATTTTGCCGAAATATTGTCATTATTACGTATTTTTTTACCACAATTGTCGCAAAGTTGCTGTAAAATTACTGTTATGTTTTTTTATTTCCAATATTGCATTAAATGAGAACCTATTTTGTTGGTGATATGCTTACAACATTTTCCAACAAATTGTGAACAAGATGTTGACATAATATTTAATGGATTTGTACATAGCCATAAGATAAGATTCGAAATGCAGAATACGGTTCTATTAAGTTAATTCATCACTGAACGTTAAACCACACACTAATAGGCATATTTTGCGAATATTGTACAATAATAGCATCACGAATTTTGAACCAAAATTTTGAATAATTGCGCTAAAATGATGGATTAAAACAAAGCAGTTTTAAAAATAAAATCTCTAAATAATATTTGTTAAAAATTAGATAAATCTAAATTTGAGATATAAAAATTTTACAATTATTTAAAAAATTATTTGATTCTTTACTTGAAATATTTTCATGCTAAATGTGTATTTCATATAGTAATATTTCTACATTATAATTTAGGAATAATTGTGCATTTGTGTAAACATTTATTTGGATTGATTATATTTCTAAATATTTTACACATAACGTAACTAAAAATATTCTTCTGAATTATTGAATAATTTCTTTCTAAATTTAATTTTGTAAATATATCACTAAGATAATTCGCTATATCGTTAAAGTTTTACCGAAATACTATTTTAAAATTAATTGAACAAACAATTATCAATATTTACAAAAAATCCATACTTCTACATCCATTTTTGTAAATGTACCTACATAATTGCTGATTATAATTTTTATGCAAGATTTTGTCATAATTTAATAAATGTTGTCCTATTGGGACATAAATGCTGCCGTTGCAATTTTAGAAATGTTTTGAAAATAAAGTAATGAAAATCAAAATTGAATCACAACATTTACAAACAAAGATATTCACTGACAAAGAAGACAAAGTTTACAAGCATACGTGCGCTGCAGACTGCAATAATGCCAGTTCCAAGATGACAAAAATCAGGCTTTTGGCAAGTGGTGAGAATGTGCATTTCCACCACTTGCAAAAAACTTTTGTTGTGAAATTGGCAATACTGACTACAGATGACAAAAGAGGCTAGACCAATAAAAAAAATTTGAAAAGAACATGGATTCCACGTACCTGTTCTCATCGAGTATACAATAATACACGATCATATGTAATTACCCATACAGCACAGAGAGATTGCAGGAACATTGCAGAATGATTTCATTGAAACATTGTAATATTGCATTTTGATTGCGAAACATTACTGCAACATTGCTGGAAGATTGCAGCAACATTAAGACGTCCGCTTTTTGAAATATTGCATTGAAACATCCCATTTTTCCAAAATATTCACATAAATATTATTACATTACATAATTCCAATAAACAAAACAATATTTGTGTAACGATTTAAAAAACATTTTTCACAAAAAAAAATCTCGGGAATATTTTTTCGGAAATTTTCTAGCGATCACCCATCCAAGTCGCGACTCCGGTGAACATTGCTTGACTTCCGTGATCACTGCGAACTGATTCCTCATGGCGACCTGTGAACACTTTATGCTGATATGTGTATATAACTGGTAGATCAAGTCAATATACGTTATCGAAAAAATGAAATATGTATAATTAAAGCACAATATTTATATAAACAAATATAAAATTATAATTTTTTTTACTAATTTTGCAAATGCAGAATAGCATCTGGAATAACTTTTCTGTTACTTGTTTAAATAAGATGCAATTAGAAAATATATATCAATATAATACAATAATTAAATTAAATATAAAAAAATTTTTATTAAAAAAACAATTAAAAAATATTGTTTGTTCATTGAGCTGTAGATCGAGGTTTCTTCATATATGGACCTATTTCGTCTATTGATATAAATATTTATGTTTCTTAACATGATACTATAATGCACACAACACCACGGGACCGCATGCCTTTTTCTAGACATCTTAGAGTCAACATTTGAAGGATGTCTGCAGACGTCTATGTATAGTGGATTTGCAGTCAACTTTGAAAGTCTGACTTGGATGAGTCGACTTACAGTCGATATATGGACGGTTGTACTCTTAGGGAATATAGAGATTCAGCAGAAAATTTAGTAACGTCGCCCGATCTTAGTTTACTAAAGGATGAATAATTATGGATGAGTTTAATTAATATATTATTATACGCAAATATTCTGCTTTGGCTCTTTATTAAAAAATTATGATATTGCAATGTTTCCGGAATATTACTGGCATATGCCATGCGATGTTGCAGGCATATTGTTAATTTATGTTTCTGCAATGTCTCCGTAATATTTCATTGCAATCTGCAACATTGCAACGTTGCTGCAATGTTGCTGGAATTTTCTGTGCTGTATGGGTATGCATGAACAGATGCGATCATACATAGACAAATTCAATGAATGATCATACATGATCGTTTCATACATGATTATATATGATAATGTATAAAAATTTTTCTTCAGGGAAAAATAATTTCCGAAAACTGCAATGAAGTTAGCGGTTACCTCTACCAATAAAAAAAATATTTTTTTTTTATTACGAGAAATATTTTTTAAGGCGTTAAAAAACATTTAAATGTTTACAGAATATTGTTTTGCAAGTAATAGTGATCAGTATATAACATGAGAGAAAATATTACTTTTAAATTTTAAAAATGTTAAAATATTAAAATAGTAGTAAAAGAGTATGCAAAGTTTGATATTAATTGGTTTTTTGTGTCTTTTTAGAAAAAATTTAAAAAAAAAACTTTTATCCGACTTTTTATAGGAGAATACTTTTTTTTTAAAAAAAAACTTGTGACATCTTATTCATCTCATCAGCATATATTCGAGTTAAGTTTTTGCTGCTCATTTGCAGGCATGCGGTACGTCGATTTGTACAAGAGAATCAGGGGTTAATGAGACGCATGTACGGCGACGAAAATTACATCAATGTTCTTCGAGCGGAACTCGAGAAGAACGATATCGAATTGAAGTACGACAACTATCATCATCATTTTGCTGACGATTTGAGGTAGCTTACTCGCAATTTCTTCTGTCGATATTTTATTATTCGCTTTTAATTTTCAAACTTTTTTATTCTGGCATATTCTAACATAAAGAATAAAAACATCTTATAAATTATTCATTTCTCAACTGTAACTTAATACTTTGATGCAGAAAATAATAAGATACATAAATTGGTGTAAAGAAAACGTAGTTATTTTTAAAAAAATTACGTAACTACATATTGCAAATTGCATAATTGTTTGAAAAGCAATTAGAGTAATTTCGATAATTGCGTGAGGATTAAGCACATTCTACACAAAATGCATAATAGAGCATAAGCATAACATAAGATCGCTGGACCAATGAGCACCCAGCATAAAGTCAGCTGTATTGATTTACATAAGATTCTCATTGGTCCAACAATCTTATGTTATGATTATTCTATGCATTTTATGTAAATTGGGTTTATTCCGCTATGACGTGATGCTTTTTTGTGCGTTATCATACAAAGCGTTAAGCTTGGTTGCGGAGAATGCTTCTAGACTGTGTCTTATTTCCCTGGAAGAGGAGGAGCAAAAATACTCCACTTCTTCGTATTATCTCAATTTTTCTATTGTCTTGCAAATATTAAATATTACATTAAGCTTTAGTTCTGCTAGAGTGCTACCGCTAACGTGACTGCGTAATTAAAAATAAGAGAGTGGCCGTAACATTTGTAAAAGAAAAGAGTCGTCACATGAAGAATATTGTTGGAGAAGCAGCAGAACCGTTGCAACTAAGGCAAGGTATACCACGTTATGTTTGAATTCCTGCCTACTTTTATTTTATCGAAAACGTTGTAAATTGTAATTTGTTGTCAAAATCAATTCTTATAGAAAACGCCTTCGGAGGAATGAAACGTTTGTAAAACTTTGTTTTATGGCACTACTTATATGTAAAATCTACGAAAAATCATTAATTTATATTCTTTTTATAAATAAAAGTGCCTTTTATAACTTTACTATTTTACAACTCACCTGCTATTCCACAAATGTATCCTTTTTTTCTTTTCAGTAAATTCTAAATTACGTTCGCTCTACATACCTGATAAATTTCTACCTATAGGGTGATTGATAAACCCTATGGCTAATAAACTGACCTTGGTTAGAACTGTGTCGCGTTAATATTTACTTAGTTATTGTCAAAAACAAAATTGTATTTCACAACTCCTTTCTTTATCTCTATAAAATAGAAAAATGCTTACTTTAAATAAAAAAAATGTTTTATCTATAACTTCATATACAATATCACTTTTCCAAAATCTTTTAAGGGGCCTTCAATGTTATAAAAACAGTAAATAATTTGTTTGTTTATAACAATTATAACAATTATTTTCATAAATTAAAATTTTTTATTAAACTGTATACTTTGAGCTCTAAATTGAGATTTTTTCGTCGCTGTACAATAAATCGAACCGGAGACATCATATATTACAACTTAAGAAAAGTACAAACTTCTTTTGCATTTATTTATTATAATAAAATACTTGATCGTTTAAAAAATGACGAGGTTTCAACGTAATCGCGAATTTTGCTTGATTTCAGAAACAATCGGTTATATTATTTCTACCTCCTTTTTGATACTTAAGTATTGATGACTACATTATGCTCATTACAAGTATTTGCTAGGGATAGAAAGTCGTTATTTCATCATTACTTTATCGTTATTTCATCATTACTTTATCGTTATTTTTATTTTTTTATAATAAAGATTTGGTAATGACGTTACAATTTTTCTTAATGATAATGATAATGCTAGAGTTGAAGAACAATAACTTTTAACAAAGCACTTGTTGTCATTATGCATTATTCAATGAAGAAAGTAACTCGTTGTTGACTAGTTACGTAACGAGAAAAAGTAACGTAAAAAGTAACGCATACTTTAACTCGTTACGTAACGAGTAAAGTTAGAAGTTAGTATTTTTCAATGAGTAATGTATAATGATA
Organism: Solenopsis invicta; assembly: GCF_016802725.1. NCBI lineage: Eukaryota > Metazoa > Arthropoda > Insecta > Hymenoptera > Formicidae > Solenopsis > Solenopsis invicta. The sequence continues at coordinate 18,857,114 of NC_052667.1, forward strand.
ACGACTTGATTCTCAAAAGTATTTATTTCAATCCCAGCTTTACCATTACTATTATGGAAAATTGTAACATTATTACTAAATTATAAGAAAGTATTATAAGAAAGTAATGAGTAATGAGTAACTGCGTTATTTATTGTAACTCGTTATTTTTCATCCCTGGTATTCGTAATTATTCAATACTCATCAATACTTATCCATCTCTAATACTTACCTATTGACCAATATCAATCTCAAAAATTTAGTATTCATCAATACTAACTGTCAATATTCAATACTCAGTATTCATCTACTTAATCTTTATCAATACTTTATTATTCACCATTACAGATTTTTAATACTCACAAGGAGAGGCCGCGAGATGAGGGTCACCGATTTTAATAAAATTTTATGGGTAGTAGTATTCACTCACACATTTACCGTAGTAAAGCAGTTCGTTACGGATATTGGGCATTTTTGAGAAAATAATTTTTTTTAATTAAATCTTATATTTTTAAATTGTTATATATAATTTTTAGATTGTTTTTAATTATTTAATGTAATATATAAACTGTAAATAAGTTTACAATAAGTTATAAAACAGTGATTGTAAGTTTTTATTGTAAATATAAATATTTTTTGTGTTTATGGAAATTTTAATTTATTTAATAAAAAAGAGAATTTTTAAATTCCTTGATCTTTTTTGTTTTAATAACATATTTTATATTAAATAATTAAAAACGATCTAAAATTGTATGTAACAATTTAAAAATATAAGATTTAATTTAAAAAAAATTATTTTCTCGAGAATGCTCAATATCCGTAACAAACTGCTTTACTACAGTAAATGTGTGAGTGAATATTATAGATCCATACAATTTTATTAAAATCGGTAATCCCTATCTCATGGCCTCTCCTTATCAGTATTTTAATTTGAATACTAACAAGAAACCTTTTAGAAGTGTCCGCGTCAGATTTAAACGAGCTTTTAATATATTGTAAAAAGTCAAAATAAAGGACACGTATTTTTTTATACGTGCCTAATCTCACTTTTGAAGGGTGAAATACCCCTTTAAAGAAAAGCGGTTTTTTTCTTTTGAACGTCAAAACCATAGGTGATAGAAAATAATGTTTTAATTGAAAGTTGAATGGTTTGAAGAGTATACTTTATAACAGTAATAAGAAAAATTAAAATATTTTTTTACATTTTTCCTCACTACTTACCTTTATTTTAAAAAAAATTTTATTTTTTTATAAGCAAAATAAACTTATTTTATTATAAATTTAACGATGTATGATAAACTTATGTTCCGACATTCCCATTTTCCAAAAATAATTAAAAACCTCTTTATACTCATGGTATGCGCACCCGTCCGTGCGCTCGATTCTTCATACAGCATGTTTTATTTGTACCTTTCTGTAATGGAAAATAACGAAAACATTTACTTAAAATTTATGCTGAAAGGTGAGATTAAATTCCAAAAATCCAAAGTGTTCATGAATACAAAGTCCAAGCACCAAGTAATGTTGTTATGCATATTTTTAATTTTATAAATGCAGTATAAAAGGTGCAATTTAAAAAAGTCACTAATATTTTGTTATTACTTCTATTATTATTATTATAAAACTCTTATTTCAACATTCATTATACTGTACTCATTTGTTTTCAATGCCTTCTCACGTAGTTAACGTCATATGAGACGAATTTGTTTGATTATAAAGAATCGAACGCACGAACGGTTGCGCGTATTATGCGTATAGATGTTTTTAATTATTATTTTTAGAAAACAGGAATGTCGGCACATAATTTTATTATACATCATTGATTCGTAATAAGCTTTCTTCTGCTTATAAAAAGAAATAAAAATTTTCAAAAAAAGGTAAATAATGGAGGAAAGTAAAAGAAAAAAATTTAAAAAAAGTTTTTTATTACTGCTATAAAGTATTCTTCAGGCTATTCAACTTTTAATTAGAATAGTTTTTTCCATCTCCTATAATTTCAACAATATCGCTTCGAAAAGAGAAAACCATGTTCAGAATCATGTTTTTGTTCAAAGGGATGTTTTACCCCGTAAAAGTGAGATTGGGTATGTATAAAAAAATACGTGTCCCTTATTTTGATTTGTACTACAACATATTAAAGGCTCGTCTAAATCTGAGGCGGACACTTCTGAAAGTTCCTTGTAAGTATTGGAATCTTAATACTAAGTATTGAGCCACAATACTTATTTTCCGTAAGGAGAAACTCGGCAAATCGGAGCGATCCTCAGGTATCGATCACTGTCTGGTGTGTCGTCAAGAAGAAAGGACTCTAAGAAATCCGATGACTATGACGAATACCTATAAGCCCCTACTCCGGCAAATCTATATCTTAGCGTAAAACTTGGAAAAGGTTGCTCTTCTCCATTACCGCTCGTGTGTGCACTAGCAGAAAAATAATGTGGTTATCGGGAGATCAACTGGCTCCAAGTGCCTGATTTTTCACGAAGAAAAATCGGATATCGACAATTGTGCAATGTTCTCTGTATAATATAAATTGTACTGTACCATACCGTGCCGTAAAAGAATGTTGAAATACCGTAGCTAATAAGTACACTGATTATACGAGGATCGTCTGAAAAGTTTTAAGCTTCAGCTTGAAGATGGCATCACTTGTTAAAACTATTCTGGTACTACAATTGAATTATTACGGTGGCGGGTAAATTTTTTTGTGAACGTACGAAGTTCTCTCACTCTCTGTGGTTGCGTAGTACTCTCTTTTATATTATACTTCTTCCTGCTTTTTTCCCGGATCACTAAGCGAGCTTTAGCACTTCGAACAAATTAATGCACTACATGTGTATTGTGCACTTGTTATTAATTTTCTGACATCGGAATCTAATGTGAAATTGAGTTAGCAACAGAAGAGTAAAGGTACATCATCAATTAATAAAGACTTTATGATGGATTTGTAAGGTTACACAACATTCCGTTAATATAAAAAAATATATAAAGTTTCAGTAGTTTTCATAGTTCCGGAGTTTCTTATAAAAATAATGAAGAGTTCTGCATTTTTTACTCTAAAAAAACAAAAATAAAAAAAATGTGCTTCTAGCACCATACCTTCTCCTCTCAAATACAAGAAAACATTAAATATTAGTACACTTGAACAAAAGTTCCAATTAGTGCTATCAGAGTTCTGTCACTGATTGCAATTTCAATAAAAATTTACACAATTAACATTTTTTTTACAATAAAATATTGAATATATCACGTCACTTGAACAAATGTTGACCATTTATCATATTTCCAGCGACTGTTCTTGCTAGTTTTGACAGAGTTCTGTACTATGCAATCATTTTTGTAAATAGTTCTGGCAATTACATTTTTTAAAATAATTTTTTAATATACAAACCAGCACGACAATTGGACGAAAAGTGTTAAAAAATTATTTTAAAAAATGGCGTGCTGGTTTATTAAAAAAATATTTTAAAAATTGCAATAGCCAAAACTATTTACAAAAATAATTGCACAGCATAGAACTTTGCTAGAACTGGCGAGATCTGTTCCTGGAACTGCGATAAGTCAGTACAACACTTTTCGTCGGGCGCACAGTGGTCTGCCGCGTGACTTTAGGAAAACTAAATTAATATGAGCTATCAAAATCAACTGGATTTGCTTGAAATTTCCTATTCAGGGGTTTTCGAGGTCGCTAAATACAAATTCGATATCAAAAATTCAAAATTCAAAGTGGCGGATCCAATATGGGTGACAAAATTATCAAAATCAATTGGATCTGCTTGAAATTTGCTGTTTAGATGTTTTCGAGGTCGCTGATTACGAAGTCGATGTCAAAAATTCAAAATTCAATATAGCGGATACAATATACTTAACTTTTTATAATATTATTACGCAGATCGGTTTGTATTTGACTACAAGATCTTTGTATCTAATTTCGAAGGTCATCATTGCACTCAACTAATCCCAGAGTCACGAATCGAAGACATTGTCAATTTCATTAAAAAAAATTTTTTTTATTAATATTTATATTTTTTATTAGTTTTGATGTTTTTTATTATTTTTTATTTTTTATTGGTTTTTGTACATATGTTTTTAATATTTTTTATTGATTTAATTTTTTCATTATTTTTAATGTTTAATGTATAAACAAAAAAAATTAAACATTAAAACCGAAGACAATACCAAACATGCTAAAGGAATATGTAAAACAATTAATTCATTGATAAAATAAGCTTGGATGGTAGGTGTAACTCCCAAAGCTGCACCGCTACTCGCTGCACCGTGAAAGATTAAATACGCTACAGAAATCGTTTAGGTAAATATATGCAAACAAAATCAATTGGATATCGAAGTGCAAAGTATAAAATGTCTGACATTTTGAGTTTTGTGGTAACAATTAGTAACTTGTTAGTTACACCCTTTTAAATATTAAAATTGACTCTAAATCTTAATTATTTAATATTTAAATATTATTTAAAAAATGTTTAAAGGACCTAGCGGAATAAAGTGCCCCCACACCTTTTCGAGTTAGCCTTTTTTTTCTAAGATAACTTATATGAAAAGACGCTTACACACCAATTTTAGATTTCTATATGGAGACGTGACTAAGATAGAACGAAAAAACGATTTTTTTCCATTTTCACGATTTTCACAATTTTTACTTACAAGGAAACACAGGGAAGTGTCCGCCTCAGATTAAAACGAGTTTTTAATATGTTGTAGTACAAATAAAAATAAGGGACACGTATTTTTTTATACGTGCCCATACGCACTTTAAGGAGGTGAAACACCCCTTTGAAGAAAATCGATTTTTTTCTTTCGAAGCGTATGCCGTCGAAACTATAAGAGATAGAAAAAAATGTTTTAAATGAAAATTGAATGGCTCAAGGAGTAATTTATAACAGCGGAAAAAAAATTTTTTTTTTAAATTTTTTTTAATACTTTCTCCCACCATTAACCTATTTTTCTTTTAATTTTTATTTTTTTTATAAGCAAAATAAAGCTTATTTTATTAGGAATTCAACGGTATATGATAAAGTTACGATACAACATTCCCATTTTCCAAAAATAATTAAAAACCTCTCTATACGCACGGTACACGCACCCGTCCGCACTCTGCGCTACGGAAGTGACTCCCTCCGATTTCGACGTGCCTTTAATATGTTGTACAGATTAAAATAAGGGACACGTATTTTTTACACGTGTCTTAATACACTTTTAAGGGTGAAACACCCCTTTGAAGAAAATCGGGTTTTTTCTTTTGAAGCGTGTATCGTCGAAACTATAAGAGATAAAGAAAAATGTTCTCAATGAAAGTTGAATGCATGTTTTTTTCGCATAAGATGACAAAAACATTTAGAGGACAGTCTGTGTCTAACATGAAAACGCAGACATTCAAAAAAACATTTACTACAAAATAAAACGACACTACACTAAAGAATTACGGTGTTATAAAACATTAATTTCTTGTTTAGAAAATAATATGTAATTAATATAAGTTAAACATTTATTTACTGGTCTACATGATTCAACTAGAATATTTGTTCTCTTCAACATTTTATAAATAAGGAGACTTGGATTACAAAAAATTATTACTCACACATTCCATATCTTCACTATCTAACGCCAGCTCATCAACTAACAACAAGAGAACTAACATAAAACTAATTAAAAAATTAGTTAGAAATTTCATTTTTTATACTGCATTTATACAATTCAATTAATGTGTTTATTAAATTCGATTAGTGTAGAAATATGCATAACCACGCTACTGGCGCGTGCACTTTGGGTCATTTCCTTACATACGTAACTCTTGAATCTATACATGTCAATACTGCCGAGACGTAAACATTCTATTTCAAGATAGGAAATTTTGTTCTCTTGTTGAACATTTAGTTCTCTTGTTGTTAGTTGATGAGCTGGCGTTAGATAGTGAAGGTATGGAATGTGTGAGTAATAATTTTTTGTAATCCAAGTCTCCTTATTTATAAAATGTTGAAGAGAACAAATATTCTAGTTGAATCATGTAGACCAGTAAATAAATGTTTAACTTATATTAATTACATATTATTTTCTAAACAAGAAATTAATGTCTTACAACACCGTAATTCTTTAGTGTAGTGTCGTTTTATTTTGTAGTAAATGTTTTTCTCAATGTCTGCGTTTTCATGTTAGACACAGACTGTCCTCGAAATGTATTTGTCACCTTATGCGAGAAAAACATGCATTCAACTTTCATTGAGAACATTTTTCTTTATCTCTTATAGTTTCTTTATCTCTTATAGTTTCGACGATACACGCTTCGAAAGAAAAAACCCGATTTTCTTCAAAGAGGTGTTTTACCCTTAAAAGTGTATTAGGACACGTGTAAAAAATATGTGTCCCTTATTTTAATCTGTACAACATATTAAAGGCACGTCGAAATCGAAGGGAGTCATTTCCGTAGCGCACGAACGCGCGGACGGGTGCGCGTACCGTGCGTATAAAGAGATTTTTAATTATTTTTGGAAAATGGGAATGTTGTATCGTAACTTTATCATATACCGTTGAATTTGTAATAAAATAAGCTTTATTTTGCTTATAAAAAAAATAAAAATTTTGAAAAAAAATAGGTAAGTGGTGGGGGAAAGTATTAAAAAGAATTTAAAAAAAAAAATTTTTTTTTCGCTGTTATAAATTACTCTTCGAGCCATTCAACTTTTATTTAAAACATTTTTTTCTATCTCTTATAGTTTCGACGGCATACGCTTCGAAAGAAAAAAACCGATTTTCTTCAAAGGGGTGTTTCACCCCCTTAAAGTGCGTATGGGCACGTATAAAAAAATACGTGTCTCTTATTTTTATCTGTACTACAACATATTAAAAACTCGTTTTAATCTGAGGCGGACACTTCCATGTGTTTCCTTGTTAGTAATAAATAAAAAAAAATTTTTTTTTAATTCTGAAAAATTAATTACACTTAAATATTAATAAAAATATTTGTTTTCATTTGTTTTTGATGTGAATTTCAAATATTAAAAAAATGAAAATAATTGCGTTGATTGACCACCTTAAAAAAATTACATGTGATCTCTGTTCTCCTAACATCTACAAAATAAATTTTTTTCAGATTTTTAAAAAAAATGCGCCACAATAAAAAAATTAAAATATCATTTTTTCGTTAATTTTTTTTTAAATAAGCAGGTAAATCGTTTTTATCAGCTCTTTAACGTTTTATTTGTCTGAAAAATTCCATATTGAAATGTTTTGCTGATCATAAGTTGAAATTAGTGATAGCTAAATTATTTTTCAATTTTTATAATTCTATAACATAAGGTTTTTATTTCATAAATCATTGAGTCGGAAAGCAGTTTGACCCACAAAAAAGAATTAACATTACATTTTTTCGTTAATTTTTTGAAAAAAAATGGGCATATAAATGAGCGTTTTTATCAGTTAAAGGTATTAATTGTAAGTCAGAATTTTTCATGGTCACAAATCAAAAGTCAATCCGTTCGTTTCTGAGTGAATCCCAGTTGAGCGCAGAATAAATCGGACACAAGAAGTTAAACACCTCCGATTTTGATAAATTAGGCTTATTCGACGGGTTTTTGCACGAAACGAACGAATCTGGCAGAAAAATGTGTTGGACTGCCCCGCGAACCGAAATATCAAACACTAAAATCGACGACTATTGAGGTTAGGATATCTGTCATACCGATTCACATAATGTAGCGTAATTCACATAATGTAGCGACTTGACAAAGTAAATGCTTGAAAGCTTCGCCTCTCCCCCACACCACGAATTCCTAACTCAAACCAACCCGAATCTAATTGTGTAAGTCAAAAATTCGCGATATATTCAACTTGCTCTGTCCGATTCAGAGCCTCTTTCATCAATGTCGGTTAGAGCTAGAGGTTAGTCCATTAGAATTGACCAATCGCATTGTCTATTGTGTGAAATAACAATGCGATTGGTCAATTCCAATGGACTAACCGATCGATTAGATTGATAAAAGAGGCCCTTACAAGAGGAGGACCCGACAATGATCTCGCCGATTTTAATAAAATTTTAGGGGTGTGTTGTATTCATTCACACTTTTATTATAGTAAAGCGGTTCGTTGCACAACTTAGGCATTCTCAAGAAAATGACAATTAAATATTTCCAGCATCTTATAGTACCGTTACAGAAAAACGTTTCTCTAACGATGTGGTGACCTATGTGAACTTGGCATCCGACTTTAAGAAAAAAATTTTTTTAAATATGCATTTAATTAAGCTTGGATTGTACCCGTTTGTACCGCTTTTCTTTTCGTTTGTACCTCAAGGGGTTGAAAAATATAGAGAGTTCAAAAAATGTTAGTACCCTACATTATGGTATTTGAAATTCGCAAGCGGAGGTTGTTTCAGAATCGTTTGTACCCGATTATACCACGGTGCGTTTTGTTTGTACCCCTAAGGGGGTAATTGTAACGCATTTTTAAAATAGGGGTAAGAGCAAACTTCGCCATTTTTCAAGATATTCGAAATCCACAAGCGGGTGCTGTTTCGGAATTGTTTGTACCCGATTGTACCACCGCGCGTTTTGTTTGTACCTCTAAGGAGGTGATTGTACCGCAATTTCAAAACGGGGGTAAGAGCAAACTTTGCCATTTTTCTAGATATTCGAAATTCGCAAGCGGGTGCTGTTTCGGAATCGTTTGCACCCAATTGTACCACCGCGCGTTTCTTTACGTACTTTAGCTGTGGTCGTACCTGAAAGATATCTGAGATCAAATAGCCTTCGCAATTGCATCAAGACCAAAACACCGATGCTGCGACGAGAGCACTATACATAATCTCACTCAAACGCTGCTTGCTAGAGACTGACGCTATCGACAGGTGCAAAAAAATTCACGCATGCCCACGAAGGTTCAAGGTCGGCTCGTGCAAGCGCGCTTGATTCAAATCCATCAGGTTTTCGCAAAAATAAATAAGATCAGATACTTTTCTAACAAACCTCGTATTAAGATAAAATTATTGAGAAATCAATATAAAATTTCAAAAATTATATTTTTATTAAATGCATGACATTCATATTTTTACAAATGTTGCCATTATGTTGCTATTAATAGGATTTTAACGCGCTGTTAAATACGAACAGTAATCCGATAAACAATTGCCATCATGTTGCTATCATACCTACTACGTATGTACATTTATTACGTATAACAAAATGATGACATAAAGATGTTGTCAACTTATCATTATCAAATTTAAAATGTACGCAAGACTAATAGCGATTTCGGCGGGCGGATCCTAATAGCACACGGGACCGATAGCACATCACCACTTACAATAGCCGATGCCTAGATTTTTTCCGTTGGTTGAGTTAGATAAGTCAAGATGATTGGTGGATTATCACACCGTGCGCTATCGGATTCCGTCCGATTTCGGTTGAGGCACACCGATGTGCCACCCTAGTACAAATGTGTACAGTGTATCTACGGGACTGTCCCAATTGTGCACATAAACTATCAGACACGAGAGCATTTCCCAATCGGACACGTTTCCGATCGGACACGGACCTAATTACACATGGACTCGATCAAACACAGTTCTGATCGGACACGATCTCGATCGAACACGGATTCAATTGGACACAATGATCGGACAGTAATGATCGGACACACATCATTTGAATAGGACACGGAGCCGATTGCGCATGGACTCGATTGTACACAGATCGATTGCACACTGACTCGATTGCACACGATCTGATTGCACCCGAACCTGATTGCACACGATCAGTTTGCGTTTTTGTGTTTGTTCTACTTTTGTATCTTACTCTTTTTAATAAAAATACATATTTTTAAAGCAAAAACATTATTTATTTATCTAAAATAAAATATAAAGGTAATTGTTCAGAATATCCGGCCTCACCTCCGATTTTGACGAAATTAGGCTCATTCGATTCATTTTCGCTCAAAATGAACAAATCTAGCAAAAAAAGTATCGGGTTTTTAACTTACACGCAAAAGAATATTTGATTTAAAACTTAGATTCGGCTTAAGTTAGGAAAAGGGTGGGGGCGGGAAAAAAACAAAATTTTTTCCCCTTTCAAGCTTTAATTTCTCCTTACTTTCTGCACAATAATTTGATAAATATATTCATTTATCACTGAAATCCTAAATATTGCTTTATATATGTTTCTTACTTAAAAAAAAAAAAAAAAAAAAAACACGTGACAAAATCACATAATAAAATCAAGTAATAAAATGTTCCAAATTAGTAATTTTTATAATGTAATTATTGAAAATTATAAGGTTTAAAAATCATGTACTATTAAAAAATCAAGGGATTTGAAATTCACGGTGTACAATCGAGTCGTGTGCAATCAAGTCCGTGCGCAATCGGTTCCGTGTCTGATTGAAACGATGTGTGTCCAATCATTACTATGTCCAATTGAATTCGTGTCCGATTGAGACCGTATCCGATCAGAACTATGTCTGATTATAATCACAATATTTATATAAACAAATATAAAATTATAGTTTTTTTTACTAACTTTGAAAATGCAGAATAGCATCTGGAATAACTTTTCTGTTATTTGTTTAAATAAGATGCAATTAGAAAATATATATCAATATAATACAATAATTAAATTAAATATAAAAAATTTTTATTAAAAAAACAATTAAAAAATATTGTTTGTTCATTGGGCTTGTACGATACCACGTATATACGAGGTGTGTTCAAAAAGTATCGCGAATTTTGAATTTTCGCGGGTTACGTATATTCGAATTTCGATCTTTTTGTGGCGTTATGTTGGTACTCATGTCTCTCACTTATGCCGACAAGCTCGGCCATTTTGAATGTTCACTTAATTGTTGACAGCTGCTTTGCTTGCACGTGTTTTGGATCGTCTTCGATTTTTACCTATTCAAAAAAATGGATCAAAAAACCTGTATCAAATTTTGTGTGAAAAACGAAATTAAGTGCGCGGATGCATTCCGAATGTTGACTGTGGCATACGGAGAAGCTACCTTGGACCGAAGCAACGTTTATCGGTGGTACAAAATGTTCTCAGAAGGCCGAGAAGATGTGAACGACGAAGAGCGTGCCGGACGCCCGAGCACTTCAACAACAGACGAAAAAATTAATGAAGTGGAGAAAATAGTATTGGCCAATCGTCGAATCACCGTTAGAGAAGTTGCTGAGGACCTAAACATATCGATTGGCTCGTGCCATTCGATTTTTATCAATGATTTGGGCATGAGACGGGTCGCCGCGAAATTCGTACCAAAATTGCTCAATTGCGACCAAAAACAGCATCGCATGAACATTGCTAATGAGATGTTGGACTCTGTCCGCGACGACCCAAATTTGCTTCAGAGGGTCATAACTGGTGACGAATCGTGGGTTTATGGTTATGACGTGGAAACCAAAGCTCAATCATCTCAATGGAAGCTGCCGCACGAACCAAGACCGAAAAAAGCGCGCCAAGTTCGGTCGAATGTGAAAGTTTTGCTGACAGTTTTCTTCGATTGCAGGGGCGTGGTGCATCATGAGTTCTTGCCACAGGGTAAAACGGTCAATAAGGAATATTACCTGCAAGTTATGCGCAATTTGCGCGAAGCAATCCGCCAGAAACGCCCGGATTTGTGGAAGAACAAAAATTGGCTTTTGCACCACGATAACGCCCCTGCTCACACATCGTTGCTTGTGCGCGACTTTTTGGCCAAAAACAACACACTAATGATGCCGCAGCCACCGTATTCCCCAGATCTGGCCCCCTGTGACTTTTTCTTGTTCCCTAAACTGAAGAGGCCCATGAAAGGACGACGTTACGCTACGCTTGACGAGATAAAGACGGCATCGAAGGAGGAGCTGAACAAGATAAAAAAAAATGATTTTTTGAAGTGCTTCGAAGATTGGAAAAACCGTTGGCACAAGTGTATAATATCTCATGGGGATTACTTTGAAGGGGACAAAATAGATATTCATGAATAAATAAATAATTTTTGAAAAAACACAAAATTCGCGATACTTTTTGAACACACCTCGTATATACATAGTATCTTTAATTTAATTCAATAAGTTTCGCGCCGTCCGGTATTCGCGCCACTCTTAGGCTCGTCCTGCGCCTTGCGAGCAGGCATCGCCATCTCTTGGGTCTCGCGACCTTTTTCCGCGATTTTCGTTCGTTTTTCGGCTGCACCTTGTCGCCAAGCGCGAGCGCGACTTCACTTCTCGTTGTGAGCCGCCACGGTGCGTGTCTATAGACATTGTTCTCGTCATCTCTTGTGATCGTTTGTACTACGCGAAATACAGTTTTATACATGGTGCGCGGATTTTCTTCTTGTTCCCCACCCAGCGAGTACATCGTATCATAAAGGCAGCGGACATACAAAACGTAGAGAGACACATGTCTTTCGGCCACGGCCACCGAGCACATTCCGGTGGCATTCGTGGAGAGGCACAGCCTCACGATTATACAGGGCTGTAGATCAAGGTTTCTTCATATATGGACCTATTTCATCTATTGATATAAATATTTATGTTTCTTAATAATACTATGATGCACACAGCATCACGGGACCGCATGCCTTTTTCTAGACGTCTTAGAGTCAACATTTGAAGGATGTCTGCAGATGTCTATGCGAAGTCGATTTGCAATTAACTTTGAAAGCCTGCCTTGGATGAGTCGACTTACAGTCGATATATGGACGGTTGTACTCTTAGGGAATATAGAAATTCAGCAGAAAATTTAGTAATTTAGTAGGATCGCCCGATCTTAGTTTACTAAAGGATGAATAATTATGGATGAGTTAAATTAATATATTATTATACGCAAGTATTCTGCTTTGGCTCTTTATTGCCACTACTTTATTAAAAAATTATGATATTGCAATGTTTCCGGAATACTATTGGCATATGCCATACGATGTTGCAGGCATATCGTTAATTTATGTTTCTGCAATGTCTCCGTACGGAGGGTCCCGATAGCGCACATCCCGATAGCACACAAACCACTCACAATGGCAGATGCCTAGAGATTTTCCGTAGGTTGAGTTAGATAAGTCAAGATTGGTTGGTGGGCTATCGGGATGTACGCTATCGGAACCCTCCCGTCTCCGTAATATTGCATTGCAATCTGCAACATTGCAACGTTGCTGCAATATTGCTGGAATTTTCTGTGCTGTATGGGTATGTGGTGTACTAAACCCAGACGAACACGCGGCACCGGTGAGAGAAACTGCACTATTTGACCAACCGAACACAAAAGTTGCACCGACAACTGAAATGTGCAATCAGTGCGCCGTAGCCGAAATCGCTATAATATAATATTTCATACATAATAATAAGAAAGCAGTCTTGTCTATAGTTTGTTAACTAGTTGTTGCTGTAATTCTTAACAGTAACAGGACGGCAATGAAATCATTTTTCTATCTGGCAAAGTTACCAACTCTGCCGTTGAGTGCAACCATCCCCCACCACAGGAACACTTCCACCATTCAAAGTCGATTCTTATAATTAAGACTGCCTTAAGTACCATCAGATGGTATCAACTAATCAGAGGGCCGTATTAGCATTTTAAGACACTTAACCCTTTAACACATCGATCCCGTAAAATACGTAAACACATTTTCGGGTCTGAGAGACTTTTTCCACTTTGAGAAGCTATAACTTTGATTCCAATCAACATTTTTCAACAATCTTTTTTTTTCACATGAAAATTCAGAATCTCAGAAATGTGACTGCATAATCGGCATTGTCGAAAAATGATTTATTGTGAAGTTGTGAAAAAAAAACCATTGGGCAAAACTAAAAAATTGTTAAAAAATCCACTTAAAAAAAAAATATATATCTTTGCAACAAAACATTTTTAAAAAATTTAAAATATGGCGTTTTAAAACTAAAAAGTTATAATTTCGAAAAAATTATGGTACTATCATTCTTTGAAAAAGTATAATTATACATGGAGAATATGAGGTATTTTTGGATGTCTAAAAATCCACTTTTTTCAAAATCATATCTTTGCAAAAATACTTTTAAAGACTTTACAATACAGCGTTTGAAAGTTAAAAAGTCATATTTTCAAAAAAATTATGTCACTGTCATATTTTTGATTAACTCAAGGTGTCTAAAATTGAAAATTGATGTGTTTGATAATATATTTCGGACCCTACGCAAAAGTCCTCTTTTTTACGACATTATTGTGTTTTAACTTTAGACACAGTAATATACGCGTACGGATCTATTTGAACGTGTTTTGTCCAGTTTTTTTACATAAGATTACTCACAAAAAAGTTTCACTCACACATTATATGGGTCCCATTGACCCTAATAAAATTTTGCTACCGTGCCATACGTATTCTAGTTGACCAACAAATGTAATCAATCATATCAATCAAAAGAGGAGATTTCAAACATTTTTTATGTCCTGGTCCAAACTTCCTATCTCATTTCGTCTTCACACAGTAAGCGTTCGAAGCTTCATATGGGGTCTCTTAGACCCACTTATGTGTTTAAGGGTTAAGACGATTTTGAAATAAAAATTAACTATGAATACCGGCCATAATCTGCCAAGTAGTAAAGTTGCCAACTTTGGCCCCGAGTACAACCATCCTCTATCACAACAACACTCCCACCATCGCGGGTTACACGTTGCCCATTGCCCCACGACGACAGTGTGATGGCCGCAACGGCCTTCCACGGAATAACGGGCAGCGCATAACCCACAATGATGGGAGTATTGCTGTGGTGAAGAATGGTTGGGCTGAGTCCCAGTTGCACACAAACCCGATCGGACACCACCAATCACGTAGCCTAATCTAACCTAACCAACGGAAATTCTCTAGACATCGGCCGCTATAATTAGTGGTATCCAATTGGGTCTGTGCGCAACTGAAACACTCTCAATGGTTGTACTCGGGGTCAACAGAGTTGGCAACTTTGTTATTTGGGAGATTATGACTGGTGCTCATAGTTGATTCTTATTTCAAGATCGTCTTAAGTAATGTCTTAAAATGTTAATACGGCTTTCTGATTGGTTAATACCAACTTAAGATAGCACTTATGGTGGTTTTAAATGTAAGAATCGATTATGAATATCGACCTATGTTAGCTTAATGCCTCAAATGGGAAACATGCTTTGTATACTATTGCCAATTTTATTGTCATAGTTCCATCAATATGCAACAACTGTCGAAATATATCACAGAGTGGCGACTAACAGTAAACAGATGTCAAGTAGATAAATGTCCACAAAAAGTTATACTTCATCGATTTCAATGACCTTGGTATATGTTATAGAGATGTAGATTTATTGAATTTTAACACAAAGATGTATTTGGTTAATATAATTGGATACAAGGATAAATAAACCTGATAAATAAATTTCACAAATACGCCCTTAAAAGGTAGCTTTGTTTCGAACGGCTTAGTACGTCCTCTCTCGTCCGACTCTCACTCCTGACTCTCGTTTTGTCCGTTGCTCGCGAACTCCCTAGATGTTCTATGTTACGAGTGCGTGGACTAAGAGGGCGTTTTATCATATCCCACACTCGGCTATCCTGGACGGATCCCAATAGCGCACGGGACCAATAGCCCACCATTACTCACAATGGCCAATGCCTAGTGTTTGGTTGGGTTAGATAAGTCAAGATGATTGGTTGGTGGGCTATCGCACCGTGCGCTATCGGATCCCGTCCGGCTATCTTACTTATATCTGTCCTCAGATATGGATGATGTGTCTTCCCAAGGTTTCATATGGTCTGCCGCAGTGAATGTCGTGCGTAGACCTTCTTCTTCTCCTACTTTCTCGACGATATATTGTTCGTTGCGAAGTGTTTTCTTAACACGATAGGGACCTAGATATTTAATAACGAATTTTAATCTTGGTCCACCTTGTGTGCTTCTTATATCGACTAAATCGCCTTCTTGATAATGTGGCGGAGCTTTTTTTTTCTTATTATAAGTCTTTTTGTTTTCTTCCTGGATTTGAGCGATAGATTGTTTTGCCCAATTCCAAGATTCTTCTCGCTTCTGTTGATACAACGTCGCTGTTTCTACTTCTATAATATCTCTGATTACAGGATCTTCTTTCATCTTCATTCTGGTACCAAATAAAAGATAAAACGGTGACATTCCAGTACTTCTGCTAGGTACATTATTTAGGTATCTCTGTGCTTTTTCAACATATTTGTGCCATTCGGCAGGATTTGAGATTATCAGTTTCGTCAAAAGTGGTATCAGTGTCCTGTTGACTCTCTCTATTTGGCCGTTTCCTCGAGGTACTCCAGTCACAGTGGTTGTGTGTTCAATTCCCTCGTCTTTGCAGTATTCCTTGAAGTCGTGTGAGGTAAAGGCGCTGCCTTGATTCGACACAATGCGTCGTGGGTTTCCAAAGATAGCGCTCTGCTTGATTAATTTGTCTATTATCTCGGCTGTGCTTGTCGTCTTTACCGGATACAACCAGATAAATTTTGTAAATTCGTCGATCACTGCGAAGGGGGAGGGAGAGAAGGGGGTGGAAGGGAGGGAAGGGTAAGGGGAGAGGGGGGGTGGAAGAAAGGGAAGGGGGAGGGAGACAGAAAGAGGGTGTGAGGGAGAGAAAGAGATGCCTA
This sequence comes from Solenopsis invicta, assembly GCF_016802725.1. Classification (NCBI taxonomy): domain Eukaryota; kingdom Metazoa; phylum Arthropoda; class Insecta; order Hymenoptera; family Formicidae; genus Solenopsis; species Solenopsis invicta. The sequence goes on from NC_052667.1 coordinate 18,873,680, forward strand.
CGCTAGAAATGGGCCGGTAACGATATCGGTTAAAATGTGGAAGTAGAAAAACAGTTGCGACGAAAATGGAGGTCCCGGGCGCATGCGTGTGTGTGTATGTAAGAAATAGTTCAGTTAGGTTAGGTTAGGTTAGATTAGTGTAAGTTAGGTCTAATAATAAGATTTGTAACCCTGCGGTGGGTCCCGATAGCGCACATCCCGATAGCACACAAACCACTCACAATACAGATGCCTAGATATTCCGTAGGTTGGGTTAGATAAGTCAAGATGATTGGTTGGTGGTCTATCGAGATGTACGCTATCGGAACCCTCCCGTAACCCTGAGGGAAACAAATAAAGGTTCTATGATTTCAATAATAATTGAATATATCTTTTAAATCGTCGCTTTGCGTGGAAAGTAAATGTTTGGTTGGGGAAGGGGCTTCCCTCCCCCGCATCCTCAACAATCTCAACTCAACCTCAAATTTTGCTCTGTGACCACACGCATATGGGTCACAACTACATGATCTGTGATATTAAAATAGTTTTTTGATAATAACGACTGAAGGTAACGATTATTGAACTTAGATAAAATATGTATGGAACCTTATTTGTAAAATTTTTTGTGAGTTTTATTTTTTGTTCAACAAATTTTTTGGTAAAATAAATGTTTTCTGAAATAATTAAGAAAAACTGTTTTCTCCTTTTTTAAGTATTATATATCTCAAAAACTATATGAGACCCCCAATTATTTTATAAGAAAAAGTTGATCAATACCCTCAATCCTATAACATACAGCTAGGTCATTGAAATCAATGAGGTGTAACCTTTTCTAGACATTTACCGTCGAGTATATTAATGGCAGATTGTAAGTTAAGTAGTTTTTTATTGCAAATAGTGTCAGTAAACTTTTTCACAGGAGCATCTGATAATTAAAGTATATAAGAAATTAATTTACAGTGAGCAAATCTATCAAATGTATAATGGTTTGACGACAAAAATCCTAAAAAATCTGTCTTCTTTAAAGTTGATTACTTGTACAGTACGCGGTATCGCCAATAAACGAACGTAGCATTTAAGTGAAAAACTTCTTATAATTAAGTGAAAACTGCATACAATGGAATAAAAGGTACAGCAATATAAGATTTTTGATTTACATGAATACTCAAAATTGGTCTAGAGACAAAAATAAATGGGATGCATTTTTTGATAATGCAATTTTTTATTCCGCAAAAATTAATACAAAAACTTAATATTAATTATTTTCTCCTTTGAAAGCAGATTTGATTTGTATTTGACATCTGCGACATGGTGTATTTAGCGACAAATTTGATCTGTGTTTGATACGAATTTATAGACAATTTGCAGCAAATAGATCTCAGGATATGTTGTCAAACTCGTTACATTGCTATTGTTAGATGCTCTGGTGTTGTTGTCAATTTGACTGCAAAATATGTTCTTCAGATTTGTTTTTCACATTAGAGACTATAGGTGCAATCCGTTATTCACTCAGAGTACTGAAAATTTATAATATATGTAACGTGAATTATATTTTCAGTACTCACATTGAATTTCGGAACGCGGCCTACATAAGGGATACTGTAAGCCCTCGTTTTGAGATTATCGTTGGTATTTGTTTCCCATTTGGCAACATCCTACAACTAAAATATTTGCTAGGTACCTATGTGCGTTGACGAGTTTATGTTTCAATCTCTTATAAACCGAGACAAATATAAAAATAAATTTAAAAAAAAGATATAAAAATAAATTAAAATAATTTTATGTTTTATGATTTGTAGACAATTCCAATATGACGACGATTATGAATTCATCGACGATCGACTGAAGGTTAATAATGGCGAGTACGAAGGTCGCGGATTTACTAGCCGTTCTTTCAACGATCCCATCGCCAAGCGAATGAATAAGTTTTCGAAGCTTAGTGAGTATACCAGACCGCATTTCCGGCCTACCGAACGGACCACCAGTTTAACCACTACCCCCTCGAGTACGACAACCTCTTCAACTTCGTCTTCGACATTGACTAGCGCTACGATTCTCGCTACGGGCAGCACGTCGTCCTCGACGATTCCCACATCTACTGTCACCGTTAAGAACACGGATGAGGTCAAAACTCAAGCTTCTGTAACGTCAACTTCTCCAAAGTTTTCAAATGCCACTACCAAAATTACTGAGAGCAATTCTGTAATAAATAACACGACGACGACGACAACAACGACAACGACATCTCCGAACATTACCGTAACTCAAATTGTTAAAGAACAAAATTTCAGCATTAACGAAATTCTCGAGCAAAACGAGAGAATCAATGAGGATCTGGAAAAACCAGAAATAGAAGTGGTAGCATATTCACAAAAAACGATAATCGAAGAAGACACGACCCTTGAACTAGCCGGAACGACAACAGATGTCCCTATAGAATTGTTGGTCGATCAAAAAGAGGAAGATGAAGAAGTACTTGACGCTGTTACGAAGTCAACATATGAAGAACTTATAGCTGTAGCAAGTCATGAGCAACAACAACAGTTCAGACCACGTCCCGAGTATCGGCCATCGAGTGTAGTTGAGGCATCGGTGAGTACCGGGGAACAGCTTTATCAAGACGTTGCAGCGAAGGACCAACAGGAGCAACCAGTATTGAAGTTTAGAGGAATGTGAGTACAATTATGAGCTTTAGAATTTTTTCAGGAGGGGAGGTTTAGATCAATTCTGTTATTATAAATAAAGCAATTATCAAAAAAGTAATTCATAAATTGCTTTTTTTTAGATATTGCTTTTTTGATAATTGCTTTATTTTAGAGCTTAAAATATCTTCTTTTAATTTTGAATTGAAAAAATATTGGGACTTGTAAATATAATTTTTTTTCCTGAAGAAAGTATAAGCAAAATACACCTAGTAACCTAGTAAACACCAAGTTACAAATAATACAATTGTTAATTGTAATTTTCCACGCAACAATGTAACTGTTATATAACACCCTCGTTCTATAACAGTTACATTATTAAATAAGAAATTACAATTAATATTTGTACTACATGTAACTTGGTATCTGCTGGGCAGTTAAAGCTTCTACTTGCCGCGGCCATATTAAAGTCGTGACGTCATAAGCAAAAAATCACACATAAAAGTTTCCGACGCAACGTGGCATTTGTAAATAAAGAGAATTTGAATAAAACAAAACAACAAGATCGTTTTAAAACACTTGTAAAAATGGACCTAGACTATTCTTTTTCCGCCTAATAGTCAGTAAATAAACGTAAAAAGCACTTGAAGTAAAGCTTATTCAAACAGGAAAACACACGGATAGCTATTAAAAGCAATGAAAAATATGCTTTTATGTATAAAATTCAAAGAAACTTTACTTGTAATTCATTTTTACGAATTTATCCTTACGAAAAAGAACTATTACCGGCTGTGTGATTATTACTGGTGGCTCTGTAATTATCAAGGCAAATATTATTGCCTCCATAATAATTACTAGTAACAGAATACAGACATATATTATTTGCCTGTTGGATATTATTAGAAAGACCACTGCATATGTAACAACTATTGAGGGTACGAATTACACGCATCCATTACTGGATGCCGCTCATAATTAATTCTATTATACAAGGTGTCCCAGACCAATGTATAAAGATTATCACGATGAGGTAGAAGGGATTAAGAGAAATCATAAAGTCTAATACCATTTTGCAATATTTGCAATAATTTTCAAGTAATAAAATATTAAAATCAGACAAATAAAAGCGCGCAGAAAGACAAGCGGTCACTCGACTAATAGCGTTTTTCACTGGGAGAACTGGTGCGCACTGAGTGCGCACTCGCTACGGGCAACGTGTTTCACTGAACGTTTCGGTGCGCATGAAACCGGTGCGCGCTGTTTCACTGAGAAGGCTAGTGCCGAATTTTTGCCCTTTCGTGCAAAATTTCGGCACGAGCTCCCAGAGACGGTGCCAGTTCAGTGCAACATGGCTACGCGGGACGCACGATTAGCAATTGCATTACTAGATTTGCTTTCTTCATCATCATCTAGCAGTGATGAAGAAGAAGTATTAAAAAATCCACGGAAAATTCCGAAAATCAAAAATTTTGTTCAGGTGGTGCATAACTTAACGGATAAAGATGTAAATACATCTGTTTTCATGGTTTCTGCAGATTATATTGTATTACACGTGAAGCAATAATATATATTGTATAAATATATAGTATCAATAATACAAATAATTATCAAAATATTTAAGATAGACTTGGTAGTATTAAAATTAGAGAATAAAACGTAGGAAATGCGAGTCAAATGCGGTAGTTGGTGCGTCAATAATATAAATAGTAAATATATTTCGCTATCAGTACATAAATGTGAATACAAATAACGGACGCGTTTCGACTTTCTTTGAAGTCATTCTCAACGATAATTTTAAATTAACAATTAGCATATATGATTTTGTTAATTGAAAATTATCGTTGAGAATGACTTCAAAGAAAGTTGAAACGCGTCCGTTATTTGTATTCACGTTTATGTATTAATAGCGAAATATATGTATTATTATATTGACGCACCAACTACTGCGTTTGATTCGTATTTCCTACATTTTATTCTCTAATACAAATAATTATATTATTAATAATTGTATTATTAATTATATTATTATTATTACTATTATTACTATTACTACTATTACTATTACTATTATTATTATATTACATTATTATTATTATTTTTAATCTAATGGAGTCTGTGGTACTTACCAATTAATTTTATTATTTTATTAATTTTATTATTATTTTTATTAATTAATTTTATAGAAATTTATCAATTTCTCTTCTAACATGTGCATTGAATAACCTCAAAAACCAAGATCATAAGTATATACTTACTCTTTAATTTATTATATAAGTCCGTTTCAAGCGGCTCAAGGGTTAAAGTTAATATTTCAGTATTTATTCTAAAAGAAATACACAAACTAATCGATCCTTCCATATTAAATTACAAATTTTTGTGATGCTAATGTTCAAAAGGTATCGAATATAATGCGCCATAAAACTGCACGGAAAATAATGGACGTGTTTAGCTGAGAGTGCAAGAAACTCGCACTGTCAGTGCACTCGGGCAGTGTCGCCTGAACTCGGCGAGTTTCCAGTGCGCACTCATTGTCAGTGTCGCCCAGTGAAAAACGCTATAAGCCATAGGACCGCGAGTCTTGGCGCGATACGGGGGCATGAGAAAGCGGTTCGGTGCCAAGCTATCTTTTCCCTCGCCGTGTGTCATTTACCATAATCTGCAGTCGGGCCTTGGTGGGTGGTCCTACGGCTAAGGCGAGCAACCGCTTGTCTTTCCACGCGCTCTTATTCCGTTTACTTTAATATTTTAATACTCGAACATTATTGCAAATGTTGCAAAATGGTATTAGACTTTTTGATTTATCTCGATCCCTTCTACCTCATCGTAATAATCTTTATACATTGGTCTGGGACACTCTATATAATATGAGCAGGGATATTGAAAATATTATTGTAAATATAAAAACTTAAAAATTTTTTTTTATTATTTAAAAGTTTGAAATATTTTTTAAAAATAAAGCAACAAAATATTTTTGTATAAAAGATACAAGAATAATATAAATTCGATTAAATAAATGTTTCATAAATATATAGTATAAGTTATTTACATATTTAATATAAGTTATTACTTTTAGTATTTAAAAAAATTTTTATTGAACGTTTTTAACGTTTAAGATATTTAAAAATTAATATTCCATATTGTCTGCAATAAATAATTTTCTACAATGTTAAAAAAACAAAGTGAATAATATAACGTACAATAAGTTACGTACTATCAACGTTATTTTTTATTTAGAAGCAAAGACTTTTAATACAAAAATGCTAAAACAATAATTGTTTTTTATGTTTACATTTTTTTACATTTATATTTTTTATTATAAACTTATATTTATAATTCTTATTACAAATTTATATAATTCAATCAGTTTCTATGTTGTTTACAATAGGTATTATGCGTTGCTTATTACAATTAATATTGTTTGTGAATAAACAGAAATATTAATACATTTCTTTTTAATTGCAGAAGGAAATACATATTTGATAGCGTGTTTTTTCTATAACCTATATAATCCTACTAGAGAATTATAAAAATTTGACAACTGTAGTATTTGCAGTACAGTAATTATTATACATGTATGTGTTCCGCCATATGTAATAATTTCGAATGGAATTACAGTAACCACATAGATTACAATATTCAGCGAGTGATTTTCTTTTCGTAAAAGATAATACGTGATCTGTAACAAAATATAACATTTTTTTAATACAATTCGAAAGTGATACATATATGTTGTAACATTAAGAAAATATATTAGAAACTAAAAAGTTTAAATTTCCATATGAAGAACATATTGTTTCGTAATTTTTGTTTTTATCAAATATTTTTTATAATTCGGTTGATCAATTTATAATTTTAAAAAACTTTTATAGTAGATTACCTTTCATTGCAAGAAATTTATTGCTGGTGGACAATGATTGTTTTTGTATTGAACTTTCTATTGAAATCTTATTATTTGAGCAAAGCAATATAGTTAATTTAAATATGATATTAAACCAGAATGCCTTTTACGGTCGCAGCTAGATCTTCGTGGTTGTATTATTTGTGTGATTTTATATACTTTCCTCAAGTTTAATGAATTACTGCGCGCCGAATTAATTTTCAGTCATAACACAATTCTAAATTGAACAAGATTAAGTAATATCACGTATTATTAAATATTCAATAATATTTAAACCTCCCCCCCCTCCAACTGAAAAAACTGTAAAGAAATTATTGCGAAAAATATCATCACAGCCTCAGTGGTCGAGTTGGCTAAGACACTCGTACCGGAGATTCAGGAGGTCCCAGGTTCAAACTCTGGCTGAGGTGATATTTTTTGCAATAATTTCTTTACAGTTTTTTCAGGGGGGAAAAGGGTTAATATTTAATAATACGTAATATTACTTAATTTTGTTCAATTTAGAATTGTGTTATAACTGAAAATTAATTCGGCGCGCAGTTCATTAAACTTGAGGATAGTATATAAAATCACAAACAATACAAGCACGAAGACCTAGCTGTGACCGTAAAAGGCATTCTGGTTTCATTTGTATTGATAGCAACAGTCAAAATATCTGTCTCTCTCTACTTTAATATGATATATTCGATCAACAAGAAATCACATCATCGAATATTATCAAAATCTTACCAATATTTACAGATGCTTATTAGAAAAGATTTATCCGCCTAAAAAAAAAATTAAAAATGTAAAAAGAAGCGCCAAGTATATCTTTTTGTAATATAAAATCAAAACTACAATGAATAAAAGCAAATATAATATCATCAAAAAGAAGTGAAATTAAAAATATTGCAAGTATATTTGTTACCAATGGGTAACAATTGCAATTGACCACCAGCCAGTTACAGTTAGTCCGGGAGGTAATGACACAAATTTTTAACCAATATCGACAAAGTTGATTTCGTTTGTACAATTGTTTTCGTGTTACAAATGAATAAAATGACCGTCAGCCCACGATTCCGCGGGACGGGGAGCTCCCACAGTGTCTTCAAATAGTTTTTTTTATTATAACGATTAAAGTATTGAAGTTAAGTAAAATATGTCTATAATCTTTATTGTAGAGCTTATTACGAGCTTCATTTTTTGTTTGACTCTTTTTTTTGTAAAATAAATATTTTTGGAAATAATGAAAAAAAACTGTTTTTTTTCTCTAAATATATCTCGAAAACTGTACGAGAACGCCAATTAATTTATAAGGAAAAATTGTTTAGTATCTTTGCCTCTATAACATGTATCAAGGTCAACATGATTGGAACTGAGCCCCCTATACTACATAATTACCCTATTTTTTCACATATTAGTATGAATGACTGATGCACGACGTTCCGCAGTTGCCGCGGCTGACGGTATCCTTTCAACATTTCATGTTGTCAATAATAAATACAAGAATTTTCAGCTTTGTCAATATTAACTTTTCGTTAATATTAACACTTCTTTTTTTACATTGTTGAAACACTGTGGAAGCCCCTCGTCCCGCGGGATCGTGGGCTGACGGTCATTTTATTCATTTGTAACACGAAAACAACTGTATAAATGAAAATCTTTGTCGATGTTAGTTGAAAATTTGTGTCATTACCTTCCGGACTAAGTGTTAAACAGTGGAAAAACTTTAGACACTAGCCGCTCAAATAACTGTGATCAATCGCAACATGGTCAAATGGGTTACTCCCGTACCGACGAGCAGCAAATTATGTGACAAATAAAATTAAAAATGGACAATCTCTAGCAGCAGCTTACTTGGCGCGCCCGTTTTTTTTTTATATAACTAATACCGTTAAAGTTATCTTTTATACATACACACACACACACACACACACACACACACACACGCGCGCACGCACGCACGCGCACGCACACACAAACGCACACACACACACACACACATCAATTTAAAATATATAACGTACACTTTAATCATTATTTACAAGATTTTTTTAATAATGATTAAATCAATTTTCAATACAGGCATTGGTTGGAATATAGTCTTAATAATGAAATTAATATTTAACAAAATTAATCCAAATTCCAATATATCAGGATTGTGCAGAAATTATTTAGAAGGTCTTCAACAAGATAACATTTTGGTATTAATGTCATGGCCTCCTCAAAGTCCTGATCTAAACCCTATAGAACTTTGGTGGGACAAACTTGATCAGCGAGTAAAAAAAGAAGTTCCAATATCTCAACAACATCTCTGGGATATCTTACAAAGAGAATAGAACAATCTTGAACGTAAAACGCTTACAAAGTTAATTGAAAAAATGCCACGCATTGTCTATGCAGTATTATGTGCTAAAGAGAAATATTTTGATGAAAAGAAAGTTTGACTTATTTCATATAATGTTTATTTATCCATTACTAGTTTATTTATCCATGTTGCAGAAAGAATAAATGTTATAATGCATTCTGATTTATTTGTGTTTTCATTTATTTTACAGTATTTTAAGCCTTTTTTCAAAAATAAAAGAGCTGTCCAAACTTCTATGAGCGGCAGTGTGTGTGTGTGTGTGTGTGTGTGTGTGTGTGTGTGTGTGTGTGTGCGCGCGCGCGCGCACGCGTGTGTATGATATTTGAGAAAAATGTATAAGATATTCATCGAACTATTCTGTACAGGAATGCCTGTCCCGTCAAGGAAGAAGTAGTAGCCCCGTTCTGGGCCAATAATACTCGCGGCGAGGTCTTGGCCCTCCTCAATTTGTACCCCTTTGAGCAGTATGTCCATTGGGAGAAGTGCACGTAAGTGTTATTATTCCTGAACAAGTACTAATGTGAGCGTAATTAAAAAATTACGAAAGAAAATAAATTATTATTCATAATTTAATTTATATTTCTCAGATTGAGAGGAATCTGAGACACGTATACAAAGAGAATTTTGTCGTAGAACAACTTTGAAAATCATAGTAATCACGGGACAAATAAACTTCACAGAATTTTACTATAATTTTTAAAAATTTTGTAAAATGGTACCAATATTAATTAAACTACTTTATGTTATAATTACAATTAAATTTTAATAAAATTTTATAATTTTATTAAAACCGAACTGTATTTTTCACAAGTTTACTAAAAGTAGAATAAAATTTTTTTAAATTTATGTTGTTTCAAGTCTTTCTTAATTTTAAGAGTAAATTCTTTTCTTATAACATTTAAATACTTGTTTTTCTTGTCACATTATACTCTTGTTTCATTTGTTTCTTTTTTCTTGAATTTTATAATTTTTATCAGGCACGAGAACAAGCAAATGTATTGCCGGGACGGATGTAGATGCGAGCAGCAGTATCGACTGCATCGGCTGTTAGCTTATGATCCCAACAATGAGTGCCGAGGCATTTTCAGCGACTGGTTCAAGTTTCCCAGCTGTTGTGTTTGTCGCTGTTACGATCTGCCACTGGAATTTCGGGTGACTGGAACTTCGCGTTCACCACGCACCTCACACAAACGACGAATCAAAGTGCAATCGCCAACGCGAAACCGTTACTCATGATCTAATTGCCTTTTGGCTGGCGGGCTGCCAAATACTGCTGCATGTAAGTTGAGGACGATCCACTAGATAAGATCCTACATAAAATTCCAACAAGTGCAGTACAAATTAGTTTTTTTTTAATTAAAAATCTTGCAATTCAGAGATTCTAGATTTAATATTGATATTTGATATTTTTTACATAAGAGAAGATGGTGCAAGACAGGGTGGAGAAGTAAGGCGGGGAAGTATCGCGCAATTCAAGTGCAGGAATCACAATCAAGCATACGCGTTAAATGTGGCCTCTCGGTTGTTAAAAGTTACTTATGAGGTAGCGAAGTAAGCAGCTGCATTATTGAGTTAGATCATATATTTTATATTTTCTTGTGATTTTCTTATAATTTTATCTCATTTTTTCAGTTTTGTCATTGGTATTAAATTATAGTAGTTTCTCTGGGAATGCATACGTTCTTGAGACAAAATTTAATAGGCTACAAGATAACAATGTTATTTTCTACTTTTGTAAATAGTGTTTAGAAAATTATTGACATTACATACATTTTGATATTATTTTGAATAGACGAGAAAGGATAAGATAGGATAGAAGAAGATAAAATAATTGTGCGCAGCGAGATTGTGCACGTTCTGTCTGGCAAATGATCACAGCCACTCGCAGAGCAATTTTTTTCTTTGGACAATTAATTATCCAGACAGCCAAATAATTGCAAGTTGTCGGCACTTGCCACAAATATTCTCATAATTATCAGCAAAGCAATTTTAACAGAAAGGGGTATCTTCTTATCGGTACTTCTGCCAGCAACAGTTTCCAAAATATAACACGGCAAGTTCCCAACAATCCGCATTATACTTATCACTTATTATTAGAAAGAGAAATTGTTGCTCACATGTTGCTGACATGTTCACAGATTGCTATAAACAGTTTTCAAAATATAATAATGGCAAAAGTTCTCACCCATACAGCACACTAATATTATATCAACATCTCAGCAATATTTAATTGCAAGATTGCAAATATTGCAGCAACATTATAAAATATTGATACAATATTAATGAGACATTGCAGCAATGTCTAGTGTTTTTTGAATCAATATTTTATAGATATTGATTTCAATATTGATTCAATATTGACTCAATATCTATTCAATGTACAAAAAAATTTCTTTGAAATGTAAATATTAATTTGGTTACACCACATAATTTCAATGCAAAACAATATTTTCATAATATTTTAAAAAACATTTTTTGTAAAAAAAATCTCGTGAATTTTCTCTCGGAAATTTCCAAGTGGCCACCCATCCAAATCGTGACCACGGTGGATGATGCTTGATTTCTGCAACTGTTGCGAACTGGATCCTTCGTGATGACCTGTGAATACTTTATACTAATACGTATGTATAACTGATAGATTAGACGAATATATATCGAAAAGTTGAAACATGTATAATTAAAGCATAATATTTATATAAACATATATAAAATTATAGTTTTTTACTGATTTTCACAAATGCGGAATAACATTTGAAATCATTTTTCTGTCATTTGTATAAATAAGAATACAATTAGAAAAAAGTCAATATAACACAATAATTAAATTAAATATAAAAAAAAAATTTTTTAACATTAAAAAAGCATTTAAAAAGTATTGTTTGATCATTAAGCTGTAGATCAAGGTTTTTTACCCATAGATCTTTTTCGAATATCGATAATATTTATGTTTCTGAATTTATACAGATTTTTATTTTTTTTCCTCCAAAATAAAAAAAATATCCGTAATAATTTATTTAATGTTGCTTCAACGTTGCAGCAACATTAACATTTAATGTAGAAAAATCAATATAAATTCAATATTGAAAAAATATTCACACTTCAACATTCAACATTGCAATGTTTCTATAATATCTTCGCAATATTGCATTGCAATTTGCAATATTGCTACAATGCTGCTGCAATGTTCTGTGCTGTATGGGTCAACAATTTATTGCAGATGAGCTGCAATAATTGTTCCACATTTGCTCGTCAATAAAACTCAGCATATGTTTACTAAAACATTCGCTTATTAAATAAAAGGCAACGTAATAGCAATTGATGAGGAATTTAATCTGTGCAATGATTTGCTTTAGATTGAGTTTTTACATTTTGTTATTTGGGTTAGCGACGCTAGCGACATGAACAGTCGGGTATTACCTGAGTTGTGTTCAGAATGAACGTCCAGGTGCACCGAGATATCCTTGTTTAACATTCGGTAAACAATAAAGATAAAATGATATCTGCACCCGGACGTTCATTTTAAACACAGTTCTGAATGCTCACCTGTAATGATTTTAATATCACTTCGGTTGATAAAAGGTTGACAAGAAAACCTGTCTGCTAAAAGAAATAAATCATTGTAGTATACAAAACAACATAATCAAAATAAGGTATATAAGTCAATAAAAAAACATTAATTCTTTGATACGTGGATCTAAGATATTCGACACAATGGGTCTGAATTGCGCATAGAATATAATTTATCCTTGTTGTTCATCAAACGTTAAGCAAGGACAAATGCTCTATTACATTTGATGCACGAATTCGGAACGTATCCAATGTAACATTTTCTTAGATTATGTTAGAAAAAACATTAATTATTACAAAATATGAAATAATATTATAAAAACTGCTATATTACCAGAAGATTGGGCACGTTCAAGTCGGCAAAGCGGCTAAGCTGTTCGGCGAGCGATTAAACATAAATCACAAAGCTTAGCAGCTTTGCCGACTTTCTACTTCGTTTTTAAAATGTATCCCACCTTGCCTCGTTTTACCCCACTTATAGGGATAAGATAGGGAGAAATACCTTTTTTTAATTTTTTAAAAATAAATTTTGTAATTCGCTAAATTCTCTAAAGATTTTATTTAACGATAGTTACATTGAAAGATTGATATCCAAAAAAAATTTAAGAAGTAAAGATAATTCGTTGATTTTCTAGCTTTAATTCATCAATAAACATTAACTACTCCGTCTTGCTCCATCTTCTCCCCCTATACGTTTACCAAATACTTTGTTTCATATATTTAAATTATATAATTAAGTTATATAGACATATATTTATAATAGAATAGATATGTCTGTATTCCCAAATATTTAAAGAGCCTATTTATGTACATTGTTGAGTTATTTAATGTTTTTCAATAAGTTATTCTATAAACAGTAACGATGATATTTCAGAGTCCTTTCGAGACTTACCTCCCAAGGAAAGTGTTATTAAATTTATATTAATAGTTTTTTTTTATTGTACACATATATGAAATGGCAGATAAATTTTGCTATAATCTATCAAAATAATTTGTACATAATTTTGTTAGTCTAACATATAAATGAAGAGTTTCTTAAAAAGAACCCAAACAAATCTAAAAATTCAAATTTTCAAGAAACAAATAACTTCTTATATCTTTAAACTATTCATATAAATATGATAATTTTTTGCAAACATGTAAGAGATGAAAAATACAGTTGTAGAGTTTTATTAACATTTTGGGGACTTATTTGAAAGAAAAAATAAAAATTGTTTAGTCTGATTAGATAAAAATTAGATTAGTCTGATTCGTGAGTGAATTTTATATTTATTACCCACTAACATGTAACATTTATCATTTTTAATATAATATTAATAATGAGAAATCCAAAAAAAGAAATATTAGTTAAAGTTTCAGCAATTTATAAATTGTTCTTAACAAAAACATTTTTTTATGGCTTTTATATCTCTTTGTATGAATGACAATAATATGACAATTTTTCTTCGGATAATAAATATAAAAATAAATTTTAGATTTTAATATTTTGAGAACCCATTTAAAAAATAGAAAAAAATAGAAATTTTTGAACTTGTTTGATTCTTGCAAAAATTCTATATTTATTGTCTATACTTATATTCTTGATTTTTGTTTTAATTCTTGCCGAAATAAAATTATTCACGATATGACAGAATAATTTGGGGCTATAATATATTTTTTTAATGTTTGGTTTTTGTGGGAAACTCTTTAATTATTTTTGATAATTAAAGTGTACAATAAAATAATAAACCAGGATAATTAAAAAAAATTTATACTTACATTACTTAAGACAGATATGTAATCAGTTACATAAATTTAATAATTTAGGTTTAATTTTTCACGATAATAATATTATAAATCTTAATTCTTAAAAAATTTTTTTATTTAAGTGTCTTTTTTAATTATTGTATATTTACGACAATAACAAACCTAAAAAACTTGTAAATTAAAATAATTTAAGAAACAATCAAATTGTTGTATATTTTTGATAACTTTTACATTTCTTTTTAAGAGATTTTAAGAGATTATATACTATATATAGGGAAGAGTGGACTAAATCGGACTGTGTCCCAAATAAGACTTTTTTATTTTTAATGAACAATTAAGCAGATTTGCGTGCCATTTATAATACAAAGTCCTTATAAGACACAGAACATGTAACAGCAGTTTAACAGTTCTTTGTCATAACATTCATAAAATAGATGCAAATATGTATTTTCAGACATCGTGCAAATATTTTTAAAAAAAGGAAATTCTTGTAAATCATTATTTAAAAGATGTTAAAATTTTGAAAGGTAATAGATTTAAGATAATTAAAGAGTATAGAATTAAAAAATATCAAGCGTTTTGTGATCACATTTGCGGTTTATTGTAAAATTTGTTCCAAAACTCGAAAGGACTCGTGTCTAAATCGGATTTTTATATCGGAATTGCAACCTGATCAGAGTACTGGTAATCGGTCGACTACATCTGATCCTAAAAGTGTTAAATTAGTAAAATATTATGAGCCATCAGACTCGAAATAATTGGATTTTATTGGTTTCAACTCTAATTATATAATAACGTTATGATAATACACGTCTGGTAAAAGTCTAATTAATTGTCACTAATATTTTTCTTTCTGATAAATTATTTTTACTCTCAATTTGCTCGTTTTTACTCAATATTAAAAAAAATTAAGATACATTAAAATCTTTTAAAATTCTATCTAAAAATCGCTAAAAATAGAATCCGATTTGGACCAGGGGGTTGTCTAATTTGGAACAAGCGGTTCAAATTGAACTGAAAAAGCGTTTGTTTTTTTTATATTTTCCATTGTAGTTCAACATAGGTGAGAAATACATCAAAATGATCTGTAATAAAAATGAAAAGAACAAAATTATCTTTCAAATAGCACCTTCGGTTTTGCGCCAGACTTTATTTGCGCCTTATAAAGGGCAAAAATTGCAAATAACTCCGATTTACCCTACTCTCCTCTATACCAGGTATGAAATGCGGATTTTTTTTCAAACAAAACACGTTAATTTGGAAGAATGATAAAAAGTAATTTATTCAAAGTATGCTTCATTGCTAGTTATACATTTTTTCCATCTTTCGGATAATTTGTGGATACCACGTAAAAATCTTCCCCTTTTACCGCGAACCATTTATCGAGCCATTTTTTCACATCTTCATACGAACCAAAGAGCTGCTCAGCAAGTGCGTGATCCATCGATGAAAACAAGTGGTAATCGGAAGGAGCCAAGTCTGGTGAGTAAGCTGCATGGGCTAGCACTTCCCAGCTGAGTGCTTCTAGCGTGTCGCGAACCGGTTTTGCCGTATGTGATGGAGCATTGTCATGGAGAAAAATAATCTTGTGTTGCGTTTTTCGATATTCTGGTCGTTTTTTGAGTAGCAAACGGTTCAAATCGATCAATTGTTGTTGGTAGCGTTTGGTATTAACCGTTTCACTAGGCTTTAACAACTCATAGACAGCTATTAGACCACACCCTTCTGGTCCCACCAAATACAGAGCATTGTCTTCCTGCCAAAACGATTTGATTTTGCGGTTGATGTGGATGGTGCGCCTGGGTCTAACCATAATCTTTTGCGCTTGGGATTTTCAAAATATATTCACTTTTTATCTCCAGTAACGATACGATGCAAAAACGACTTTCTTTTGTATCATTCGAACAAAATTTCACGTGTGTTTTTGCGCCTCTCCATCTGCCTCTCGCTCAACTCATGTGGTATCCATTTCCGGTCCTTCTGAATCTTTCTCATCTCTCAGGCGATTGGACTAATGCTCAATTGCTCTGCGAATTGTTTTTGTATTTTTGAATTGTCTTCATCCAACAATGCTTACAATTCTACATCTTTTTTTGGTGGTTTTCCGTGTTCCTTGTCTGCAACATCGAAATCACCACTTTTGAAACGCCGAAACCATTGTTCACACGTATCTTGCGATGGAACTTGTTCACCATAAGCTTCTCAAAGTAATCGGTATGATTCAACAGCAGTTTTCTTCAAATAAAAACAAAAAATGAACACGAATGATTTTTTCTTTATTTGGCACAAATTTCGACATAGTAAACATAGCAAAACAATACTATGCAAATACTTTTTCAATGTATCACTTGTGCGCGTTGACTCTTGTTGATAGCACAACAAAATGGTATTTACGTCAAATCTTTATACTACACACTGCGTTAGTGCACCATCTGTTGTCTCCAAATCCGCATTTCATACTTGTACACCTGATATACCCAGCAAACACAAAATTACAGTTATATAAATGTTAATTGTAATTTCCCTTTCAACAATGTAACTATTATATAACAAGTGTGTTATACAACAATTACATTGTTGAGCGGAAAACTAACATTTATATAACTGTAGTTTTTCATGTATATTCACACACAGGATGTTTGGCATATATACATGTACTGATGAAAGAAAATTTAAAGAATAACTGTAGATGATAAAATAACAAAAATCAAGAATAACACGAGAGTAATAAAATTACGAGGAATATTTTTTTATAAACTGTAAATGTTTATAAATATTCATGTATTTTGAGTACCTTTTATGTAAATATTTAAATATTTATAATTAAAAATTGAAGTCTTGAGGCTTCTAACTCCTCGCGCAACCATATTGAAGTCGTAACGTCATAGGAAATAACACGTAAAAATTTCCGCAGTGATGTTTGTAAATAAAGAGAATTTTGATAAAACTGAATAATAATAAGATCGTTTTAAAACACTCGTAAAATGGCCTCTACTATCTTTTTCTTCCCTCAAAATCAGCAATAGTTGTAAAACTATGAAGTAAAGTCTATATTCAGGCAGGAAAACGTACGGTTAAGTTGAAGTTTACGCCATGGCATTTGTAAATAAAGAGACTTGAATAAAACAATTATGAGATCGTTTTCAAACGCTTATAAAAATGGGTCTTGACTATTCTTTTTTCGTCTAACAATCAATAAATAGTGGTAAGAAGCATGTAAAGTGAAGCCTATTCAGACAGGAAAACGTATGGACAGCTGTTGAAAAGAGTGAAAAATATACTTTTATGTATAAAATTCAAAGAAACTTTATTTTGTGGTTCATTCTTACAAATTTAATAAATACGCGACAAGTCACATTTTCACAATAAAACATAATAACGAAATGACATGCAAGACAAAATTTCATCGTTAACTTGGCACGTTTTACGCAGTTCTAATTCTTTTCACGACAGTACGTCACTACCGTCAAAGTGGAGTTCTTGACTGAGGAATCAGGATCGAGCCTTGTGTTATTTTTTATTTTTGTCTTATTTTATTATTCAAAATGATTTCTTGAGTTTTTATCGATGTGTTGCTGAACAGTCTGTATTTATTCTAATTATACAGTGGTGATCAAAATATAGAGCCATCTACATAAAGATGAATGCATTTATTTATTATTTCTTTTATTATAAGTAACAATAAAATAAAAATTTGTTTTTAGTTTTTTATGTTTAAAATAAAATTTAGTATTTCATAAAATTTATTATTTAAATAATATATCTAATAAAATAAATTTAATATAAATTTAAACTTTAGTAGAGAACTTATTTGACTGTGAAAACATATATAAACAAAGTGCCTTTAATGGTCATAGCTCTTACAAGGGAAGGCCGCGACTTACAGAAGAATGATTGTCAGTGGCACGGCGCAGTGCCCGGGGTTAAAAAAATCGTCATACTTACAACGGTCTCCAAATAAAACCGTTTTGTTGTTTTTTTTTTGGTCCAGAGTTTAGAACTTTAAAAAAAAAACTGAAAGCTATAACGATATTATAGGTGCTAAAAATATTTAACACGTTACACAGTGGGCCAAAATCCTGAAAAGCTGGCCAAAAGTAAAAAAAAAATTTCGAATTTTCAAGAATATCATTACATTTTTTAAAAGAGAACTAAATTCCTTATTAAATGTCGCCAACCCTAAAATTATATCTCCTCTACCTGAATTTTCAGTTCAGTTCAAAGTTGTTCTTCGTACGGAACAGACGTGACAGTTAAGAATAACGAATATTTTATACCTATAGTCTTGTGCGCTTATTTCGAAAACGAAGTGAGCAAATTCAATTCTGCAAAATGGATTCTATTCCTAGAGGTAAGTATAACAAAAGACGATAGTAACAAAATCTTTTTATACGTCTTATATATAGTAGATTTTGAAGTTGAACTTAAGTCAGTAAGAAATCAGATATTTTGAAAGAATTCAATTTTCAAGTAGCCAAATAGTTATGTATTCCACCATATTCCAAGATGTTATTAAAACCATCTTTTAGGTTACACTTCTCTCTTTCAAATAAAAAAAAAATTAGCTGCCCGTATCTGCCCCTCTGGTTTTGCGGCAATTTTTTGTACGAGCGCTCTGCGCTGTGAGTTTCGGTATCAATCGCTAGCAGCATAGAATAAACAGATGCTGCGGCATTCAGGTAATCGTTCTGTCTGTGGATCTTTTGTTATTATACGATTATACAGTACTATCAAAAAATATCTTAAATAAAAGAATCAGGTACAGTATTGCCGACAAGTTAAGAAAATATTATTTTTGACTTTCATATGATTAATGGCCGAATTAAAAAAATACTATAACGTTAGAACAAAAAATTGTACGAATGTATAACAAATATATAAAACATTGTATAAAATTATAATATATTGCCAATTTTTTCAAATAAAAGTAATAAAATAATAACTTAAAAATAATTAATTAATTAATTATAATTATTTTAATAATTATTAAATTTTAAATAATTATTTAATATTTAATAATTATAAAAATAATTATTATCAAAATAAATATTTCCAAAATGCAATTATGGATAAAAGATATATTAGTTCCGATAGTAGATCTTCAGGAACCGACACTGAGTCTGATATTCATTGCGATTCTGATACTGAATTGGATTTTTGTTTATAAAATAAAAATGTGTTTATATTGTACGCAAAATATATATTTTATTTCTTTTTTTTATTACCGACCTCGAAAATCTCAGGTATCAAATTTTGATTACATTAAATATATTTAAAGTACATGTATCCGCCATATTGAATTCGTCATTCTGTTTTTTTGCAACTTTAAGTTCAAATTTGTAATTAACGACCTCAAAAACCGCAGGGTATCAAATTTTGACTACATTAAACATATTTAAAATACATGTATCCATCATATTGAATCCGCCATTTTGTTTTTTGCAATTTCCATTTCAGATTCGTAATCAGCGACCTCAAAAACCCCAGGATATCAAATTTCATGCAAATCGAAAAACGCTTTCATATTTTGGCCATCTTTTCGGGATTTTGGCCCACTGTGCGTTAAGCCGGTTTTACGTACCGTTCCGTTCACGCCACAGTTAGTTGTCAAGTGGGCCTTTCTGGGCCGCTCGCCGATAGGCGAATCAGGGTAGAAACAGACGTCAGGTAACGTCGCCTAAATTAAATGTTCAGTCTCACAAGTACGTAAGGACCGACATGCGCGCGGCGATAACAAGAACGAAAAATCTGCCGCTGATCTGTACGGACCGGCGAGGCCTGAACGGACAGTCTAGCGCCGGTTCCTAGGGACCGGCGTGACGCTTAACATGTTAATCGTCATTTTCTCGAGAATGACTAATTTTTGCAACTTACGACTTTACTGTAGTAAATGTGTGAGTGAATACTTAAACACCTATAAAATTTTATTAAAATCAGTGATGCACTGGTCGCGGCCTCCTCTTATTAGTGCTGAATTTTATTCGTGTAATTTACCTCAGTGAAGTTAGCCGGGCAACTTCAACGTATCGAACTTTAATTAATTGCATTCGTTTGGTGGTCGTTTGGTGGTCTTTGGTAGTCTAGTCCGATTGTTTGGTGGTTAGTTGTTTTCCTGTAAAATAAAGAAGTAATTTTCGGTGTGAAGTTAGCCGGACAATTTTTATTTTTCAACCGATTTAACTCAAACAGGGCTCATTCGACGCGGAATCGTTTGGTGGTCACGAATATCGCGATGAAAACGTTTGGTGGTCAATCGTTTTCCCGGAAAATAGAAAAAACCGTACGCTCACGCCATGGGTTGCATGAAAACGTGACCTAAGCTGTGTAATTTGGTGGATAAATATTATTTTTCAACCGATTTAACTCAAACAGGGCTCATTCGACGCGGAATCGTTTGGTGGTCAACTGTTTTGTTGAAAAATATATGTACAAAACCCATATGCCCACTTTTTTATTCATAAACGATTCGTTTTATAACGAACGATTTCAAAAATAGGTACCCAGGACGCGATGTAAATCAGCCAGTAAGTTATTGCTCCGGCTGTCACGATATATTTCATCATCAACTCGTATGCAACAAGGTCCGTGGATTGGCGCTGGAGGGGAAGGAAGGTCGTTGCATAGCCGCCATTTTCGAGACAGCGAGTCAGTATTAGTGTACGTAGGTACTACAGCTATTAGTTGTGTGAGTGAGCGAGTGTGCAGTAAAAGTATGGCCGCCGCCATTTTCGTTCCACATCGTTGAAGTGGATGCAACGACCTTCCTTCTCCTCCAACGCCAATCCACGGACCTTGGTATGCAATTATGCGTGCTTGCCATACAAAATTTTGTATGGCAGGCACGCATAATTGCACACGAGTTGATGATGAAGGCTGCGGTCCATTTAGTACTTCTGAACGCTCTGAATGCTACGCTCTAAACGCTACGCTATGATCGGTCCACTAGTGTTACCAATATTACAATCACTATACACAAGTGGACCAGTTTGTAGCAGTTGTAGCACTTGAATCAATTAGCCGCGGTTTATCCAAATTTAATAATGGAATCAGTTCCAATTTTAAGTAAATGTTTATAATACATTCAACGATATAATATCTTATATATATGATGATGAGAAAGAAGAAATAGAATTTTGCTTAATGAGTTATGAATCGAAGAAAACGAAGAACGCCTAAAATTGAAGGTTATGTAGAATGTATTATCCCATCTCTCACTGCTATGGAATTCAAGAGTCATTTCAGGTAAAGTCATAATTTTAATTTATTTTTTCTCGCGTAGCAGAAACAAAGAAAGTTAATGATAATAATTCCTATTTATTGTCAATTGATATATCATGTTTAAACATGAACACAAATACGGCCCCAAACAAACTATTGATGAAGCCAACAGCGGTTTGAGCGCGAATCGAAATACGGCTCAAGTCGTAATTTCCCGCCAAATATTTAAACGCTCCAGCTAACCCATCTCCCGAGGTGAGGCAGTTAGAGCGAATCGAGAGCGAAAACGATGACGTATTGATGACGTAATAAGAGCTATTGGGAGCGTTTTGAAGCGTCAAATGGACCAGCCATGAAATATATCGTGACGGCCGGAGCAATAACTTACTGGCTGATTTACATCGCGTCCTGGGTACCTATTTTTGAAATCGTTCGTTATGAAACGAATCGTTTATGAACAAAAAAGTGGGCATATGGGTTTTGTACATATATTTTTCAACAAAACAGTTGACCACCAAACGATTCCGCGTCGAATGAGCCCTGTTTGAGTTAAATCGGTTGAAAAATAATATTTATCCACCAAATTACACAGCTTAGGTCACGTTTTCATGCAACCCATGGCGTGAGCGTACGGTTTTTTCTATTTTCCGGGAAAACGATTGACCACCAAACGTTTTCATCGCGATATTCGTGACCACCAAACGATTCCGCGTCGAATGAGCTCTGTTTGAGTTAAATCGGTTGAAAAATAAAAATTGTCCGGCTAACTTCACACCGAAAATTACTTCTTTATTTTACAGGAAAACGACTAACCACCAAACAATCGGACTAGACTACCAAAGACCACCAAACGACCACCAAACGAATGCAATTAATTAAAGTTCGATACGTTGAAGTTGCCCGGCTAACTTCACTGAGGTGTGTAATTTTATATATCTCTTTTCAAGTTCGCCAAACTGTACGCCGAACAAATTTTTCGGTAACCTAACACAGCTATAACTTAAATAAGAATTAATAATATTACGTTATAAAATTGAAAATCAATTTAATAATGAATTAAACTTCAGTATTTTTATTAATTGTCCTTTCCGATTCTAAATTTTCTTTTCTGATTCTATTTTCCTGACCACCACTGTATATGCTTTGCAGTTATTAGTAAATATTATATAGTACGCAATATATACTGTTGTAATAGATATTACAAACATTACATCATTAAATGTATTATATTTGAACGAAAAATATATATTCGATATAATTTTATTACAAGTAGGTGAAGGCTCGTGAATAAAATGGGCGAATCCCGATAGTAGTACACCATCACTCACAGCGGCCGATACCTAGAGTTTTTCTGTTGGTTGGGTTAGATAAGTCGATAAGATGATTGGTTGGTGGGCTATCGCACCGTGCGGTATCGGATTCCGTCCGAATAAAATATACGCCATATTTGTATTTCTAATTTTTTTCTATTTTTATACTCATCATTATTCACATATTCTTAATAATTAAATCATCAATTAAGGGGATGCTAAATTTAAAATCGAATTTTCTCGACGTCGGATTTTTTTTTCAAGTGAGAGTTAAATGGCATGTTGTTGTGCGCAGGGCGAAAGATAAGAGAAATATTTAATTCATCGATTGATCAATCGCAAATGCAGCTTTTATAGAACTTGTATTTGCACATAATGCGATTGATTACTCGATGAATTAAAAAACTCATCCATAGCCCTAAGATCAAACAAACAGATTAACGTTCTTTGTCCAATACATTCATGAATACATCATCTGCTCTTCGAGTTCTGCGCTATCTAACGCAAAAGCTCACCTATTGTTAGACACAATTACTACTCTATTTTATTACTGTTTATTTTTGCTAACTTAAACGTATACGTGTGAAACGTAATTCAGGAAAAAATTTGTTTGTTAAGCTTTTGAGCACAGTTTCACAGGTTCAGACTTGTTCTTGAATATTATACAAGTCTCGGATACCTCATTTTGAATGTATGAGCTATGCTGTGTTCGGGAATACACGCGTGCCTTAAAGTATTGTTTTATCTTTGTTAACTAAATGCTGAACAAAAATAAAATAATACTTATTATTAGAAACATTCGGTGTGTATTCCTGAACGCAGCCCTACAGATCTTTTGTTGCATAGGGATTACTACCTCAGGTGAATATCGTATGACAGCTGCACGAGTCGAAAGTGAATTTTTAATTTTTTTTTTCGATTTTCTCATAAAATCTAGTTTTCCAAGATCTATTTTGTGCGTATTTTGTTTAAAAGGTTTTTGTGATCTGTAAAGCCGGTTCAAAGATTTTCCTTATTTGCGAAATGTCCTCTGGTTTAGCATCCCCTTAATCACTAATTAATTCATTGGGTTTATCAAAATAGCATACCTGTGTTTTTGTTATATTCGATTTTATTTTTCTTGCTTCCTTTACACATATACTTCTGATTTACAATGTTGTACGTTTCTCTTACAAGGAGAAAGATTCACAAACAGTAACGATCTTTAAAACGTTAATGCTTCTGTTACTTTTCTTTCTCGTTTTGTGGGCATTCGCATAACGCTGAATATAATTCAACAATAAAACCGATTATCTTGTCGTACATTCATTACGGTATTACAAATGTTATATTTTTTATATCCCGTCGTAATATGTATGTACATATTATATATAATACATATATAGGATGTGTATTATGTATTTTTTCGGATCCGATCGATATGCGACCGCTTATATTTATCTATGCATATCCTAAAATATACGCATTTTACGTATATATGCATTTATGTAATAACGTTACACGTGTAGAAATGTAAGTATATTTATTAATACCAGTTAAAACATTTGGTATCAAAACCGTTGCAGGAAGAAGAAAATAAAACATTTCTGAAAAGTATCTCTCGTACTTCGTTCAGTCGGAGTCCCGCTCGTTACAATTTATAACGGTCTTGTATTATTATTATCATCATTATTATTATTATACACACTATCGTGCGTAATAAAAGAAAGCAATTTAACCTTCTGCTTTTGTGTATAAGTCGATACACAAGAAGACTTATGCCCATTCAGCACAGAATATAACATTTCAACAATATTGCAGAAACGTTGAAAAGTTATCGCGACATTACTGGAAACTAGAAAACCATGAATTGTTATGTAACATAGATGTCAAAAATTAATAAAAGTATTAAATTGACGTATGTGTTATAAATATATTTGCTGAGAACGTTCTGTTGCTGTACGGGTTTTAAGAAAATGATTTAAAGCGAGAATATGAGTGATGAAACAGGGCGATTGGCAATTGGATTTAAATTAAAATATATCATAAATCAGAGTTGTAAAAATGCTATGAAACGATTCTAATAAACTTTGAACCTGACGAAGGAGGGCAAATTTGTTAATTTTCTTATGAATATGGCGAAAGGAAAACAAAGAGGAAGACGCGGTTCTGTAACTGTAATAATGGAAAAACGTATTTTCGGAGCGTAAAAATTGTGTTCAAGACACGATATCCGGAGTATGTTTAATTCGCTTTGTTGCACCGGCGAAACGGTACGCATTTAATCAAATTGTACAATCAAATTCTACCTTACTCTTTTGTTCCATTGACAGTTAACATCACTTTTCAGCGATATGTATACCAATTCGTATAAAAAATATTTCTATTTCTTGGCACAATTACAATCTCCGCATTCGCACTATGTCTGTGTATATCGTAATGCGTATAATTGCACTTTGTCGATGAATTCTAAATTACGTATGCCTAATTGAACTGTCTGTTAGTCGATACCTTTTTTCCCGTTAACGAAGTTAGCAATAAAGTATGTAACTGCATTACCTTACATATTTCAAGTCCAGTAATTTTAAAACTACATTGTGAATTACATTTTTGAGAATTATAAGAAAGTAAGCATAAAGTATGGTCTTAATTTTGATAAATACGATTAAGGTAATGATCCTGAATGATCAAAGAAAAAGATTGAAAAGATTTTAGTCGTCGCATAGTAATAAAAAAATTACTGAAAAAATAATATGATAGTGCAAATATTAAATATGGTAATTTGAGTTTTATTGAAAATAAATTTTACATTAGTTGCATATTTCAAGATGTTTATTCAAATCTTATTAAAAAATCCTTAGAGAATTTCCGAATTTTCAGATATATTTTATTAAAAAATTTGAAGATTAGAGAATCTTTAAATACAATTTTGAAATAAATTAGAGCTGCCAACAGTTTAAGAAACATTTTGTAGCTCTAACTTATTTCAAAATTGCATTAAAAACTTTTACCAATTTTGATAAACAGAGTATTACTTGCAATGTTTTTATGAAAAAAGATTACAATATTCAAAGAAAAAAAAAATTTTTTTTTAAATATATTAATAAAGTTTGTTCAATATTCTAAGTTCTTCTCTAAATGTATTATTTGTTTTAGTTAGAAAAATTTATTTTCTTTTAAACTGACGATATAAACGCTTTTAATTTACTTTTAGAAATGTCTGATGCTTCAATTTTAACATTCATCGTTTAAAAAAGCAAAATTTCACACATTATTGATTACGACAATCAAATTGTAATGTAACTTGTGTAAGTCAGTTATTTGTATAAAGTTTTGTAATTGTAAATAAATTGTATCGTTATATGTATAACTGTACTATGTGCCTGAAAAATATGCAGTACTGATCATCAAATAACAATTTGTAAACATTAACAGGAACGATGTGCCCATCATAATTCGATGAGATCTAAGCAGTTCTACAAAATTTAATTTTATACAAAAGATTTCTATCTATATGTTTAATAAAAAAAATTGGCAAATGTGACATCTCGTTACTTCGAAATTCTTCATGGCAGCATTCTTTTATTGCTATTGGCGTGTCTCAAATTACCAATCACCGTAGTGTTAATCGCCAATAATGCGAGTATTTTGTAATAAGATGATGCTTTACGTAGCATGAGGAAACCGCCTTTTTCATCTTACACCAGATTAATTAGAGCGGAATACTTTTGCAAAAAAGTATACTCCAGAGTTAATCGAGTATATTCCGCTCCTTTCATAAATTTCTAACTCACGATAACATTAAAATCCATTTCAACCTATGTAAATTAATTTTGATCTCAGTTTAACTTACTTTTTATCTTTTTCTAATTTTTAGAAAAGATAAAAAGAATAGAGTAAATTAAATCAAAATCTAAATTAATCTACATTGGTGAAAATGGACATAAGAGATTAATGTATGCACGCAAAAAAGAAGTTAGACCTTACTCTCCTCTGTTTACGAAAGAACAACGCGATAGAATAAACTGTTCAATTGAAATCAACGAAGGAAAAGGTTAAAAATTATGGACATTTCAAACTTCTCTTCCAGATCTTCTGGATTCCCTAAGTTCTTTACAAAGTTTTTCTTTAATCTCTACTTAAACTGTTCTTACAGAAATTTAATACTAGCAATATTAAATTGATCAGTAATTAATTACTTACTTCGAGTACTAAAAACACTGACAATGATATTTATACTCAAAATAAATAATCACTAACCCTGGAATTTTATGGGTGGATTTTCATTTAAGTCATTTATTAGGTGTATGCATTAATTTTAAAGGATTTACAATAGATGACGTAACTAGTACTATATCGCATCGGGCCAAATTGTTGCTAACTTCATGTCAAAGAACCATCAAGTGGCTTTAGTTTTCTGTATGCGCCACTGTGCCGAATTGTAAACAACATTGTTTTTTTGAGCATTAAATATGTCGAAATTTGTGCCAACAAAACGGCATTTGCGGGAAACTTTGCTTTTTTGCTTCCATTCGAAGAAAAGTGTTGCTGAAAGTCAACGAATGCTGTTGGAAGCTTATGGTGATTATGCTCCATCGATTTCAACATGCGAGTACTGGTTTCGACGCTATAAAAAAGGTGATTTTAACAC
This sequence comes from Solenopsis invicta, assembly GCF_016802725.1. NCBI lineage: Eukaryota > Metazoa > Arthropoda > Insecta > Hymenoptera > Formicidae > Solenopsis > Solenopsis invicta. Next base: position 18,901,017 of record NC_052667.1, read on the forward strand.
GGAAGACAAGGAACGTCCAGGCCAGCCGAAAAAGTTTGAGGATGAGGAATTGGAAGCTTTCCTCGATCAAGACCCGTTAAACGCAAGAAGAACTTGCAGAATCATTAAATGTTGATCAATCAACGATTTCCAGACGTTTGAAGGCTATTAAACCGTAAGTTTACCTTAAAATCCTTTAAAATTAATGCATACACCTAATAAATCAAGTTTAGTACATTCTCTATAAATTTCGTCAAAATCTATTAAACCGTTTTCCATTTCATTTTTTTTGTCTGATTTGTGATCTCTTTGACAACTTAAAACTAAACATTTAACAATATATTTTTTAACATTAAAATAGTGTTAGTTCGGGTATTTTAATATGCAATCTATAAAGTAAACATAAAAAAAATATTAAAATATTGTTAATTATGTGAGTTAATGTAAAAAACTATGAGTAGTATATTTCCAAAATTAATACTGCTATATTAAATTTCTACGAGGATTTGTGCCCGTTTCTTTCTCGCGTGCAGCTAGAAAGGCATTTTCGTTTCATCTTTTATTACTTTCGCCTGCAAAAGTAATGATATATTTAAACTTATGGTATATCCTCTCTTTACCTTAACGTGCGTATCTCGTTATCGGTTCGTGATTTATTTCTACATTTAAGGGCAGCTATGTCGACGTGAGAAATAAAACGCACCCTGCATATCCGATTAATAATTGAGTTAGTGTAATCACGAGACTTCGTATAAACGGAGAATAACTTCGTTTACGAGAATTACGAACGTGCTTAATACGTGTCATTATGCATTGAGTAATATCACACTTTAAAGTACGGACAAGTATCTTTCACTTAATCTAAAAATCCGTTAACCAGCAAAACGATACACCGCTTTCGTATTGTAAACAACAGTAAAACGTGTACTTCCACATGTTCTTCTAATATAAATACTTTTTCTGATCGAGAAATAATATTATTAAACTTCGTTCTATTCGTTAAAACGTTTTTGATGCCTATTCAAAATTTCAATGATTATCACAATAAGAACATTTATTGAGCAAATGCACGTTTAGAAATTATATTAATTGAAATAGTATACTATGAGTGTAAAAATAATTTCAAATTACTTCAAGATGTAAAATTAATATTATGTATTAAGAGAGTCCTTCTAGTAGAAATGTATATAGTTTTCCCATATATATTTCTACTAGAGAAAATCTAACACGCATACCCATCCAGTTACTCAAATATTACTGTATTCTTACTAGTTGTAACAATACTGTTTTGAATATAAACAAGTACTAAATAAATTTTTCCAATGATTGAAGCAGTTTTCTTAGTAAAAATATGTGCAATTTGCAAAGGCGCCTACTCAGTTACTATCCTGATTTTGTTCAGCAAATGAGTTGAGAGAGATTTTGCACATTTTTTTGTGTGCAATAACTGCCAATAAAGTATTACATATTGATTCCCAAATAATAACTTATCAAAACATGTAAGAAATTTTTACTAGAGTTATGATATTCAGGAAATATCATTAAAGAGATTCTCTAGTCTTTTCAAAATATAAAAATTTGATTAAATATTCAGAATAATTTTATGATTAATAAAGATATTTCTAAATTTTTTCAATTTTTTAATCGTACACATTTTCATTAAATAATATAATATTGAATTTTACGGTTAATATTGTTTGCGATTAAAATAATTTAATCGCAAACAAAATATAAAATTTCGAAAAACTATATTTAGAGGAAAAAATAAGAGTTTGAAATACATTTCGAAATCAAAACAATGAAATTTGAACGTATTATTTTTATGTAAAAATATAAAATTTATAAATTATAGTATTTTTTTTTGTTTTTTTTTTTCAAATAAAATCCTGTTATTATAAACAAATCTTTTTCAATTTTTGTTCACATCAGTACTTATCAAAATTATTAGAATTGGGAATGCCAAAAGCTGTTATATTAAAAGATACATATCAACGAAAAGTTATGCAATTCCATATTTTTTTAAGCTGGAGAATCTTCTTAATTTGAATACTTTTAAAATATTTGTTATGCCTGTTAGAATTTCAATTATCATTCAGAACATTTTCAGAACATTTATTAAACAAATACACGTTATTTATAATATATTGTAAATATGAGAATCTTAGTTTCAAATTATTCTTCAAGTTACAAAAATTAACGATATTAATATTTAGGTATTGATTACAATTACCAAGAGATATTGTTAAAATATTTCACTTCTGTTTGTGTTTACGTACTTCAAGATAAAAAAAGAAAATTTACATGCATCGTTTTGCTTGATTTACAGTCATGTAGATACAAAGTTAAACCATGTAAACTGACAGGACAGATAGACAATACGGCGGCGAGGAAACAGTTGATGCTTTTAAAAACAGTAGATAAAGCTGATTATTATTTATCATATCGGACGATTAGTAATCGAGATGAGTAACACATACAAGTTGTTCGTTATAGAAAACAGTGGACAATATTAATGGGGATTAGTCGTAATTCGCACGTCGATAATCCGTGCGACCGTCGCTCTCAGTCTTGGCGAACGGGATAAATTTGACTTTACAAAATAATTTAGGATACATAGAACAATTCTTATGAGTTTACTACAAAGTATTAAATGATTGTCTGTACAGAATTTCCTTAAAATTACCCTTACGGGGATCCTGAAGCAATTATAAGCCCTTTCTTTTATTAGAGAATATATTTGGATTGGTTTTACAGAATTCCAAATTTTTTCACACAATTCAAGTATGCACAAAAATAAAGAAGACTAAAAGCGATACCATATTAATAACGAAAAAAGTTCTATTTTTAAAAAGTTTTAATGTGTTTAAAAAATATTTTTTGTTATTAATATAAAATCACTCTCTTTAATCATTCTTACGTATATTAATTATGTAAAAAAATTTTGAATTGTGTAAAAACAATTTAAACATATTTTCAAATAAAAAATGTCAGTAATTTGTTTTAGGATTCCCTTAAAATCATGACAATAGTAATGCAATATAAACATCAAAGAATTTTAGTATAATTATAGTACAATATATTATAGTTTTTGTAAAACTTTATAAAATTTTCTTTAAAATTATAGTAAAATAATTAAAAAAAATTTTTCTCAAATTATAGTAAAATTTTTCAATGTTGTCCCACAAATATCATGATTTTAGGGATAAATTCTAAGATAAAATTCTTTATATGTATCAAAGCTCAAGATTTTATTAAGCAAGACTTGTTTATTAACTTAACTAGTCTTGAGTTATTGCAATTTAATGATATATTTGTAATCGAGCTAGACTTGTCCCCAAAATTATTACAATATAAATATAGCGATTCTTTCACACCTTCGCGCACATTAAGTTGATTGTTGTGTCAGAATGACTATGTGCTTACGAAAAATATTAAAAGTGCGTTGTTATACATTTGTATATAACGTACATATTTATAAGTATTGCCCAAAATATGTATTTCATATTGTATATGTAATATATAGAGTAAAGTCGCCAATATTGCTCACCCCTCCTACAGCAACCCTCATATTTCTTATAAATTAAACATAGCATTGTATTAATATCAATAAAAACGTAATATACTTAAATAATAAAATAAATAAATAAAAATCCTTTGTTCATACAGTTATTATGGCTTTTTTAATATAAAATCTGCTAAAAATAAATTTTTGAAAAACGAAAATAAAATTTGCACGATTTTCTCTTGTAAATTGCATAGTTGAAATAATAGTATATTATTGATAATATTAGATCATTTTACATATTAGTATCTTTCTAAAATTGTTTTGTTTATATTTTTATCTTCCACATAATGCAGATTGAAACATAAAACCGTTGTACAGCGTAAATCGGATTCCTTCTCTGTAAGAACAGACTATAGCCAGATAGCCAAATGAGAATATGTCATTTTGCTATTATACATGCCACATTCAATTTTGGCAATCTAAGGACAAAGCACTTTCACAAACTCTGTTGTTTTACAGAGTTTTAAATTCGATGTCAGAAAATTAGCAAATTAATGTGCCTGATGAATACATCTAATATTCGAATAAATGAATAAATATTGAGTATGAATATAAGCTTTTTTTTATATTTATAGAAAATAAATATTTTCTTATTTGATTTGAATAATTATATTTATGAATATGATTATGAATATTTTCGATTTCGCAATTACTTCCATTCTGTCTACTGTCAAGACGCGGCTCACACGGAAATTGAATTAATAATGTGACGCACGAAGGACTCCTCTCTGGGTCATTGTAACAACCGGATTTGTAAGCAAGCGTAAGCATTTAACTGCTGATACTGTACATAAAATATTCTGCTATTGTTCAGGCTTTCATCGAATAATAAATCAACATATTAAACAATATGCTTTCATATTGAACCTTTTTAGTTAAATATTTTACATAAATTATTATAAAATTTATGAAATAAATTTCACATATATGAAATATATCATAAAATGTTCACAAATAAATACATTTAAAAATCTAAAATTTTGAATAAATAATATGAATAAATATTTTTTTAATGTGAAAGTTGTGAATAAATAAATTTATACTCCAATTACGTATTTTACGCATTCATTGGGTATACTACAATAAGTTTACAGCACACATGCAGTGCATTTATTTGCCCGATGTACTAAAGCTCACTTAATTATTTGCTAACTTGCTAACTAACAACAAATAAATCTAAGGTAATCTTCAATGTCGTACATAAGTCACATCATGCCGTTCGAATGACGATAAAAAAAAAGCTGTTATAAAAGTAAACTGTTGTTAGACATCAACATAATCAAATGTATAAATCGACAAAAAAGTATTAATTCTTTGGTTGTATACGTGAATCTGAGACTTCAAACATTTGCTTATAATTGTAAAACCAATTACCCTCCCAGCCAGCAATGATAATAGAATCAAAATCAATTTGATTTCGACGTTGAATCAATGTCGATTTTATTATTTCTGGTTGGACTGCCTGTCTCGTGACTTTTCTTAAACAAATAGATGATGGAAAAGACTCGATGCTCTAGAACCGTAGGTGGAGAGTTGGTGCAGTTTTCCATACACTCTATCGGTGCTTGTCCATTTATGATGCACAGCGATTTTGTTTCAATTTTAGCTTTTTAATTTCATGAATTTTGTTGTTTAATATATAAAAACATATTTTATTACTTTGTTTATCAATTTATTTCATAGTTAACTCCTTCATTACCGGACTGTGTCTAAATTGTCAATATTGCCTAAGGTGCTAGTTTTAGAGTTCCATTTCTCAGACGCTCTTCTCAGATCATGTTGCAAAAACATTATTACAAAATACAAAATAGTATTATCAAAACTACTATATCATCTGATAGAAGACACTTTGTAGTTTGTATTAATGTTTTCAAAGTTTTATTTTTAACTTTTGTTTAAGAAATATTATCCAAAAACAAAATGGGGTATCAATTTTGGCGACTTTATATACAATATACATATACATTTATACATGTATATGTATGTGCGTGCGTGTATGTATGTGTGTGTAAGAGGATTATTAAGTTGATATGTCATCGAATATACTATGTGTATCACAGTGCTGTGATTGAGAGAGTATTCGTAACAGCTTTAATTTCCCCCCTTTCTCTTTTCATTCTTTGCTTTTGTTCTTGGTTTATCTGAACAATCGAGTTTACTTACTGAAATTTTGTTTTCGTCACAAACACGATAAACATCGTTCAAAATAGTTGGAAAATTCGGAAGAAGAACACTATCCAAGTGTTCAAGTCCTCGCATTTAAAAGGGCAAGTTTTAATTGCAATACATACATGTGTTACCTACTTTTTTCGTATCCATAAAGAGAATTTCTTTTCGGAAAATTATTTCACTAACAAATCTTTCGTAAATTTTAATGTCCGTTTTCCATAAAAGTTTCTTTATTAACTATGATTAGTTTTTTCTTGTTTTTATCGTTTCCGATACCAATCTTTTGGTCCCTATATGTTTAAATACAAGCGCATTTATGCGCAAAATATTTGAAAAAACATTTAGGATAAATATCTCAGTGACCGAACATATTTGAGACATGTATGGAGAAACTTACTATTAATTTTAAATGTTTTTTTTTTTATAATATAAACATTTAATTGCAATCTTTAAATAAAGATATTTATAAGATAGGTTATTTTAAATAATATAACAATTAAAAAAATTTATTTACAACTAAGTCAGAGTTCATATTTTGTCGTTTAAAAAACTTATTTGAAAAAATATTGTGTATTTGTTTTGGTTACTGAGACATTTATCTTAATTGCACAAGGCAAACTCTGAATATATTTAAAAAGTATCTATCTTTCCCTGCATATTATATGCCACATTATTTTATCGAAGTACGATTACGAAGTTTAATCACAATTCTTAGGAATTAGCATTAGTTAATCTTTTTAAGTTTTTGGTCTCGCTTCTAACTTACATCTAAATATTGTCTCGTTGAAAACAAAATTTCGCGTGAAACTAACAACAAGCTCATTTCGCTACATCTCTCTGCATTTCTTTGTTCTCACTCTTTTCTACGTAATACGCGACAGATACCTCTAAAATTGTCGATTTGTTCGCATGATTATTATTCGTATTATCACAAGTACCGAACTGCATTTAATTGTATCATAAGATGATTCGTAATGAAAAGCTGTTTTCTTGTAGTATCATGTATTTCGAGCAAAGAAGAAAATGCTTCCTCTCTCTTATATATCATATTAACGATATTTACGAATACATTTTATGTACACGGAAAAAAATGATGTATTAACATTATTAAACATT